>NC_072897.1:80235998-80850008 GCF_027943255.1 Anastrepha obliqua
ACAATATATACATATAAATAAAATTAAGATTACTCTTATGTACATATTTTATTTTAACAATTCAATGTAAAAGAATGTTCATAATATACAAAAAAAAGTTGTATGAGCATTCTTCCGAAGAAGGGAGGTGTAGTATGATTATAAGTCGGATATGCCTTAACATTAATATTCATAAACATTTTGTTTTGGCTTTTTATTTTATTGTCCACTTATGCATTCACTGTGCTGTGCCGTTTAAATAAATTATCATATTTCTTAAAAGGTTCATTACACTTGAAAGTAAACGCAAACATAGCTAACGTAATTATTTTATGCGCGGCGCGCGAATGCTAGAATCATATTACACAAGTAAACACCGAAAAATTGTTATTGGCTTGCATTGATAAAAGTTACTATAAAAACGCTTGTAATTAGTATGTAAGACACAAGAAAGAAAATAATCTGGATGCCTAGCTCGGAGGATGGTTCCATGTGTAGAAGTCCACGCAAGTGGGGAAAGTTACTGATCGCCATTCACTTGGGAATGGCCAGGACGATTCTTCTGCATATGGTTCAAGCAGCTCACAACGGCCGGGATTAGCCCACGTATCCTCTGGGTAGCTTCCGAACACCCGTTCGGGAGTGAGCTAAAGTGAGAAGGCGAAACATTCCAGGATAGCTGGTTGTGCGTTGGGTTTGGGACCCGCCACTTAAAAATCCCCCCCAATGAAAACTTTAAAAAAGCCTCGGATGAGACCTCCCTATACTGATGACGACCCCTGCAAACGAACTAAGGACTATGATTTGAGGGCATGCACCTGGAATGTCCGGTCCCTTAATGGGGAAGGTGCCTCTGCCCGGCTGGTTGATGTCCTCGTGAGAGTAAAGGCTGACATCACTGCCATCCAAGAGATGCGATGGACGGGGCAAGGAAAGAAAACCATAGGGCCTTGCGACGTCTACTACAGCTGCCATGTAAAGGAGCGCAAATTCGGTGTCGGATTTGTTGTGGGAGAGAGACTTCGTCGCCAAGTACTGTCGTTCACCCCGGTGGACGAGCGTCTCGCAACAATCCGCATCAAAGCCCGTTTTTTCAACATATCGCTAATTTGCGCCCACGCCCCGACGGAAGAGAAGGACGATGCGACCAAAGATTCTTTCTACGAGCGCCTGGAACGTTCCTATGAGCGCTGCCCCCGCCACGACATAAAAATCGTGCTTGGCGACTTCAACGCCAGGGTGGGCAAGGAGGGAATTTTTGGTCCCACAGTCGGAAAATTCAGCCTGCACAACGAAACATCCGGTAACGGACAGAGGCTGATCGACTTCGCCGGGGCCCGAAACAAGGTAGTCTGCAGCACCAGATTCCAGCATAAGAAGATTCACCAAGCCACCTGGCTGTCTCCTGATCGAAAAACACGAAACCAGATCGATCATGTTGTGATAGATGGAAGACACGCTTCTAGTGTATTAGATGTACGTACGATCCGAGGACCCAACATTGACTCGGATCACTACCTTGTTGCAGCCAAACTGCGCACCCGCCTCTGTGCAGCAAAAAACGTACATCTACCTACGCAAAGAATGTTCGACATCGAAAAGCTGCAATCACAACAGACAGCCAGAAGATTCGCCACTCGACTCTCACTCCTGCTCTCGGAGAGCACTGCCCAACAAACCGGCATCCACGAACAATGGAGCAACATTTCTCGTTCTCTACGTACCGCCGCCGAAGAAGAAATCGGATTCCGGCGAGCCCGAAAAAACAATTGGTACGACGAGGAATGTCATGCTGCCGCAGAAAGAAAGGATGCCGCCTATAGAGCCACGCTGCGATCGGGCGCAACGCGAGCCATGTGGGATCGCTACAGAGAGCTGAAAAAGGAAGAGAGACGTACTATCCGAAAGAAGAAACGAGAGGCCGAAATACGTGAGTGCGAAGAGCTTGAGATGCTGGCCAACAGGAACAATGCCCGAAAATTCTACCAGAAAGTTCGGCGGCTTACAGAAGGTTTCAAGACCGGGGCGTTTTCCTGTAAGAACAAAGACGGCGAACTGGTGACTGACGTACAGAGCAATCTTAGATTATGGAGGGAACACTTCTCGAACCTATTGAACAGTGACAGCTGCGCATGTCACCGAGAAAGTGAAGATCCCGATACCCCAATCGTTGACGACGGAATTGTCGTTCCGCTACCCGATCATGACGAGGTGAGAATAGCGATAATGCGGCTAAAAAACAACAAAGCCGCGGGCGCCGACGGACTACCGGGTGAGCTATTCAAACATGGCGGCGAGGAGCTGGTAAGGTGCATGCATCAGCTTCTATGCAAAATATGGTCGGATGAAAGCATGCCTGCCGATTGGAATTTAAGTGTGCTCTGCCCAATCCATAAGAAGGGCGATCCTGCAATTTGTGCCAATTACCGCGGGATTAGTCTTCTAAATATCGCCTATAAGGTTCTAGCGAGCGTATTGTGTGAAAGGCTGAAGCCCACCGTCAACCAACTGATTGGACCTTATCAGTGTGGCTTCAGACCTGGAAAGTCTACCATCGACCAAATATTCTCAATACGCCAAATCTTGGAAAAGACCCATGAAAGGAGAATCGACACACACCACCTTTTCGTCGATTTCAAAGCTGCATTCGACAGTACGGAAAGGAGTTACCTGTATGCCGCGATGTCTGAATTTGGTATCCCCGCAAAACTAATACGGCTATGTAAGATGACGTTGCTCAATACCAGTAGCGCCGTCAGAATTGGGAAGGACCTCTCCGAGCCGTTTGATACCAAACGAGGTTTCAGACAGGGTGACTCGCTGTCGTGTGACTTCTTTAACCTGATGTTGGAGAGCATCGTACGAGCCGCAGAACTTAATCGCTCAGGCACAATTTTTTATAAGAGCGTACAATTGCTGGCGTATGCCGATGATATTGACATTATCGGCCTTAACAACCGCGCTGTTAGTTCTGCCTTCTCCAAACTGGATAAAGAGGCAAAGCGAATGGGTTTGGTGGTGAACGAGGACAAAACGAAGTACCTCCTGTCTTCAAACAAACAGTCGGCGCACTCGCGTATCGGCACCCACGTCACTGTAGACAGTTATAATTTCGAGGTTGTAAAAGACTTCGTCTATTTAGGAACCAGCATTAACACCGATAACAATGTCAGCCTTGAAATCCAACGTAGAATCTCTCTTGCCAACAAGTGCTACTTTGGACTAAGTAGGCAACTGAGTAGTAAAGTCCTCTCTCGACGAACAAAACTAACACTCTACAAGACTCTCATCATGCCCGTCCTAACGTATGGCGCAGAAGCTTGGACGATGACAACATCCGATGAAGCGACGCTTGGAGTGTTCGAGAGAAAGATTCTGCGTAAGATTTTTGGACCTTTGCACGTTGGCAACGGCGAATATCGCAGACGATGGAACGATGAGCTGTATGAGCTTTACAACGACATAGACATAGCGCAGCGAATAAAGATCCAGCGGCTACGTTGGCTGGGTCATGTCGTCCGAATGGATACAAACGCTCCGGCTTTGAAAGTATTCGATGCGGTACCAGCTGGTGGTAGCAGAGGAAGAGGGCGGCCTCCACTGCGTTGGAAAGATCAGGTGGAGAAGGACTTGGCTTCACTTGGTGTGTCCAACTGGCGCCGGTTAGCACGAGAAAGAAACGACTGGCGCGCTTTGTTAAACTCGGCCAAAATCGCGTAAGCGGTTATAGCGCCAATTAAGAAGAAGAAGAAGAAGCTTGGAACGACAAATAAATAAATATAACAAACTAATAAATAATAAACTTTCTTTACAAATGGTATAAGGCCCACAATATTGGGGTTCCAGTTTATGGGCCACTTCATTCCTAAGTAAAACTAAATTGCCTATGCTAAAATTGTAATCTAAACTATTTTTATCATAAAATGTTTTTTGCTTAATTTTAGCTATATCTATCATATTGCGAGCTCTTTTATGTGCTACTTCTAGCCTAAATCTTACTTCTCTAGCGTAGTTATCTATGTTATATAATGGAGTAATTTGGTCTACATTTGTGAACTGCTGAAACATGTTTGGTGTTTTTCCAAAAACTAATTTATACGGACAATAGTCATGTACTGTAGAAGGAGTGGTGTTAAATCAGTATGTGAAGTATTGTAGCCACTCATCCCAGTCGTTTTTGTCAATCGATATGTAAGATCTTACGTATTGATTGAAAGTTTTATGTGATCTTTCTATTACTCCTAGTGTTTGGTGGTGGTAAGCAGTTGAATTAAGTTTCTCTATTTTTAGCAATTCACATAGCTCTGTTAGTATTGAATTTTTGTATTCTGTACCCATGTCCGAAATGAACGTCTTCATTGGACCGTAGGTAAGAATAAACTTTTCAAATATTGCTTTCGCAACTGTCTTGGCATTTTTGTCTTGGATGGGTATCGTGACTAAATATTTTGTCATGTCGCATATTATTGTGACTGCATAAGTATTGCCATTAATTGTTGTAGGTAGTGGGCCTATTCTGTCTACAAAAACTGTATCAAATGTACCTGTAGGTGTTGGTGTTATAGTCATTGGGCTTTTTAAATGCTTTGTTATTTTGGTTTTTTGGCATTTTTCCCAAGTTTTTACGTACTTAGCAACATCTTTTGACATTTTATTCCAGAAGTAATGTTTTTTAATTTTCATAAGTGTTCTGAAAATTCCGCATTGACCGCCTTCTATAGGGTCATCGTGGTATCTTTTTAGAATGTCCATTACAGTTTTAGCATCATTAATGTGGGTCACCTCATTCAGTAGCGCTACTTTTACTTTATTTAATATCATATTGCCCTTATTTTTAAAATCATTAATCGAGACAAATTCGAAAATTTTCTCGCTAGGTGCCACTTGTAAATTATTAATGCCATATTTGTCGGCCACTTCTTCGAGCCTAGAGAAGAATTGTCCTAAGTCAATTTTCCCATTAACATATAAGTCATCAATTTTTTATATATGCCATTATAGATTTTCCTCGTTTGATGTAACATCGTGTGGGTGTAATCTTTAATTTATTGTATTTCCTGACGTCAGTGTTATTAATTGGGACATATATTTTGGGCTTATCATATGTTTTACTGTGCTGTTGTGTAGTTGGACTGCTGTTATTTTTCGATATTGATCTAGCCACTATTTTGTATATATTTTAATTTTTTTCATTTATTCCTTTTAAGTCATTGATTGTAATGCGAGACAAAGCGTCCGCAACGTGATTATCTTTTCCTCTAAGATATTCTACTACGAAATCATACACTTCTAAATCAAGTCTCATTCGTGTTAGTTTTGAACTTGGATTCTTCATTGAGAACAGGTAAGACAGGGGTCTGTGATCGGTTCTAACTAAAAACTTTGTACCATAGATATAAGGTCTGAAATGAGTTATTGCCCAGTGTATGGCAGCTAACTCTTGTTCAATTGTCGACTTGTTACTTTCTCCTTTTGTGAAACTTTTGGAGGCATATGCTACTGGTAAATGTTTTCCTTCATATTCCTGAGTAAGTACTGCACCACACGCGTATTTGCTTGCGTCTGTTGTTAAGCAAAATGGTTTCTTAAAGTCGGGATATTGTAACAATGTAGGACTCATTAATGCTCTTTTGAGGTACACAAATGCATCATTGCATTCTTTTCTCCATTCGAAAGCAACTCCCTTTTTAGATAACCTTGTTAGGTGTCTTGAATATTCAGCGAAGTTTTTAATAAACCTGCGGTAGTAGTTGCAAAAGGCGACGAACCTTTTTGCACTATCTCCGTCTGTGGGTGTAGGATAATTTTTTATTACCGAGTACTTATTGTCGTCTGGAAGTATCCCCTTGTTTGTACATTTATGCCCGAGGTAGGTTACTTCATGCATAAAAAATGAACATTTTTCAGGGTGTAATTTTAGATTATGTGTTCTACATAAATCGAAAACATTTTTCAAGTTTGCTTTCAGAGCAACCAAGGACTACTAAGTCATCCATATATAAGAAAGCTTGCTCTGGTTTTGAACCACTGAAAGCAATTGTCATCATTCTTTGGAATGAATTAGGTGCTACCTTTAAGCCATATGGTAGTCTAGTAAATCTGTATGAACCGTTGTTGGTTGAAAAAGATGTTAAATTTCTTGAATTTTTATCAAGTTCTATTTGATGAAATCCAGTCATTAGATCGAGACATGAAAAATACTTTGCCCTTCCGAGTTGGTCTAAAATGTCATCTATTCTCGGTAACGGGAATTTATCTGCAATTAATTTTTTGTTGATTTGTCTGTAGTCGATTACTAATCTCCATCTTTTTTCAACTGAGTTCGGTAGAGACTTTTTTAGTACCAATAGTATTGAACTATTGTATTCTGAAAATGATGGTTCGACTATTTTGTCTTCTATAAGTTTGTTTACTTGTCTCTCAATTTCATCCTTATGTGTGTTCTTTATGTATACCGGCTGTTTGTCTTTAACCATTAACTTTTGCTTAAAAAAATTATTTGTTGTTATTGTTTCTGTTTCTAACCCAAATATGTCACTGTATTCGGAACATAGGTTTGTCAATTGTTTTTCATATGTTTTAGGAAAATGTTTTCTTAATTTTTTGAGAATATCCGTTTTTCTTTGTGCATTACCTGTGCCATTGTTTATTATGTCGTAATCAGAAACATTTTCAGTTAAAAAGTTGCTTTGCTTTAAAGATACTGTATTATAATTTGTATTTAAAATGCGGATATAGGCGTTGTCAGATTTTACCAAGGTATTGGCTATAAATATTCCAGGATGTGGTTCTTGATTTGGAATCAGTGCTTCATCCAAGGTATTAGGTAAGTTTATTTTTCGTATAACTTCTGACCTTGCGGGAATAGTTATTTCGTCGTTACATGTTGTTGTTATTGGTATTTCTATAATTTGTGTTAAATTGTCTGGTCTCAGAATTAGAGCATCGTAATTTTGAGTAAAGTCTAATACACAATTGAATTTTTTCATGAAATCCATGCCTATTATACCATCACATGGGATTGGAAAGTTATCTGGGATAACGTGAAATTTATGTGGAATTAAAAAGTTCGTAAATTTTAAATCAAAAAATATTGTACCAATAGAACTGATTTTGCCTTGCCCTATACCGCTTAATGCTGTAATGTGTTTTGTGTTTATTTTTTGAAAAGTGGATTTATTGAATTTTAAGAGTGATATATCTGCACCAGTATCTACAAGTAGTGTAATGTTTGTATTTAAATCTGCTATTTTAAGTGGTTCAAAAATGCTAAAGTTAAGGTTAAGCGTATGTATCTTAGAGGAGTAGATTAGTTTTCCGAGTTGTTTTCGTCCTATTGGGCAACTCGTACATTGTGTGTCATGTTCCGGTTGAAATTTGGTCTGCCTTGTCGGTAACGATTTCTATTTTGATTATTATTTCCTAAATTATCAAAATTTGAACGATTTTGATTTCTGGGGAAGTTGTTTCTTCTTTGGAACCTTCCATTTCTTGCAAATCGTCCATGAATGGTCGTTGACCAAAATGTAGTATTGTGTTTTGTTGTCCTGTAGCTTCAGTACAGCTACCAATGAATTTGCTTATCGCATCATTCATATTTGTAAAATGGCCAGCTTCCATTATTAATTTGACCTTTTCAATGCTGCAGTTTTTGGTCAATGCTTTTACTGCAGTTTGTATCGAGTATCTGCTTGCAAGTTCTGCCGACAACCCATCTGTGATATAGGCACTTTCTAAGGGTTTTGTAAGAGCTTCTATCTCATTACAATAACTATTAGCTGGTTTGTTGTTCTGTCTGATACTCATTATTTTTGCAGCTAATACTTCTACCGATTCTCCTTTAACCGACCTGTTAAGTTTTGTAATTATTTCAGAAATTGTTTTTTCTGTGTCTATGAGATTTCTGGCATTCCCTTTGAATTTTGTTTTTATGAGTGAAACAGCAACAGTTTCGTGCTCACCCTTGATCACTTCAACTAATTTTAAGGAATCTAAGAATGACTGTAAATTTTCCGGTTTACCATCGAATTCAGTCACTAGCTTTGCAGCCGTGCTGAGAAACTCCACAACTGTTTGTGTCATTTCGCCTTCTTCTTCTGATTCTATTTCTGAATTAGTAATTGGACAATCTGTTTCCTCAGAAACTGTTTCAAGCTTTGTTACTAGATTAGCTGGTAGGTTTTCAATAATATTTATTGAAATTTTCTCATTAATCGAATGAGATACTTCTTGTTGAATGTTGTATTTGGCTAATACTTTTACTAATTGATCTCGTAGTTGCCAAAATATGTCAAGAGCTTCTTTTTGATGATCCTTTGTAAGTCGCTCGAAATTTATATGAGTTAAATTTCTAATTGATTCTAATGCTAACACTAAATTTTCTAAATGTTTTTTAACTGTTTCCTGCTTTATTTGTATATTTTTATTAATGCATTTAAACGATTTTTTTTAATTTTCTTTTTCTCTAAGTAAAGTTTTATGAATTTCGGACCATTTGTTCATTATATTTTGTCTAACTCATTAGATCTACTCATATACCTTTTCTTCAATTTTTTATTATGCATAGCATATAATTTTAATGCTAATATCAATAAGGTTATTACCGTGATTATAATTAAAAAAATTTCGATATTCATTAAATTTAAGCCAGTATCAGTGACTACTTCGTTTACTACATTGGCATTGGGTTTATCAACTTTCGATAAAGTTTTTCCCACTACTGAAAAATTAGCTATTGGGAACCTTATACCGTAAATCAACGACAATGTGTGTATAAATATTTTGAAAAATTTTTTTTTTGTATTAAATGAAAATTTAAAAATTTTTTTTTTTCTGCGAGCGGTTAACGCTTGTCAGCCTATACTGTCTGCGTGAAGCACGCACAGTTTTTTTGTTTTGTATGTATTTGTAATTTATTTAATCTGCTTACGCTGTTGCAGCAGGAATTCCAACTTTGAAATGCGTTCCCAAATGGAGCAAGCCTGGTTCCAAGGTGGTGGTGGCTGAGTGTTGTCCTCAATGGAGATAGCTTTCGGCCCTTCTGTGGTCATCTATCTTCTGGTCTATTGGCCAGACCAGGAACTTATACGCAGCTGGCAGATCTTATCGGCTGATCAATACCAGGACTTTGGAAATTTTTTTTTTTTTTTAATTTTGAGTGCTAAACAATACATCACCAGTGCAACTGGATTGCACTTTCCGCCTTTTTACTTCAAGCTGGGCATCTAGCTTGTAAAGCAATTGTTTTATTTCTGATTTCTTACATACTACGTACAAGCGTTTTTATAGGAATTTTAGTCAATGCAAAACAATAATAATTTTTCGGTGTTTACTTATGTAATATGATTCTAGCATTCACGCGCCGAACATAAAAGAATTACCTTAGCTATGTTTGCATTTAATTTCAAGTGTAATGAACCTTTTTTAAGAAATATGATATTATTTAAACGGCACAGCAAAGTGAATGCATAAGTGGACAATAAATTATTTTAAAACTAAAACAAAACAATAAATGTTTATGAATATTAATGTTAAGGAATATCCGACTTATAATCATACTACACTGCACTCTCCGAGTTACTCTTACTGATTTCGGGAGTCTACGAATTACTCTTTCGAATTCGAACTTTCTCGGGCACGCGGCACTGCAGTACGAATAGAAGGCTAAAACGTTTTCAGGGTGTTGCATTCTCACTTTGTATAGTCTTTACACATGAGTAGATACTACAAGTCTCATACACGCAAATTTACTCTATTCAATTTTCATATAAGATGAAACAATTTTCATATAAGATGTAATTTTGTTAATTACAATAAAATAATGAAAACATAACTTTTGAAACTATTTTACGGAACAAAATTTTGGCAAGTAAAGAAGGAATTTATCATGACTATAATTTCATTTATAAAATTTTATCGATTAAAGTACAATTCACAACAAAAATGAACTAAAAAAACCAAACTGGAACTTTACATCCTGTTTTGATTGTATCAATATAATCCACGGTCTCCTTTTTCTGTGCTGAGAATATTTATTTTGTGTCAAGGCCAATGCTGGCTTACCTTTGGACATATAGTCGGTAAAGAAGGAATTAAATATAACACAATTAAATCGGACTATAAATCACTGACTAAATGAAAACAATAATTTTCATTCAGAAAAATAAGGCTCGACCTTCAATCAATGATCTATATGGTAAAAAGTATGTAACATATTGATTATGTCAGTATATTTTGTTGTTACCTCTTCGTTTCAGGAGTGGGGTAGTCGTTTCTCAGGCTCCCTCCACGAAATAAGTTCTTCATCCCGATTACTTCTTTATCACGGCCGATAACGGCATAGCTTTAGACTCACAGTCGGTAAGAAAGGAATTAAATATAACACAAATATATCGAATCATTAATTCACTGACTGCAATGATAACAATAATTTTCATTCATAGTAAAAAATAGTTTAGAAAAACTAAAAAACACGCTTTTATTGCTAATCGAACGAAAATGGAGAAAATAAAAAATAGTTTAAAAAAACACGCTTTTATCGCTAATCGAACTAAAAAGTAGAAAATAAATTTTAATGACACAGAGACCTATAATGAAGTAATAGCAAATCGAACGATCAGTCATAGTCAACTACCTCAGAACAGAATTATAACCAAAATTAAGATACAAATATTATAGAATAATTCAAATTAGAGTTAAAAGCGTGGGATGCATTTTACTTCACTTTCATAACCCTCTGTACATGCTCTGTAGTTGCCAATAGAATGATTGTAATATTTACTATATCAAGCATCCCACGCTTTGAACTCTAATTTGATTCTATTTGTATCTTAATTTTTGTTATAATTCTGTTCTCAGGTAATTGACTATGACTGATCGTTCAATTTGCTATTACTTCATTACGAGTATAGGTCTCCATGTCATTAAAATTTATTTTCTACTTTTTAGTTCGATTAGCAATAAAAGCGTGTTTTTTAGTTTTTTTTAAACTATTTTTTATTCATTATAGTGAGCCTAAGAACAGTTATTTTGCGTGACTCAATACGCAGGCTGGCATGATTTACTTTTTTTCGAAACCGTATTGTACCTATACATCAAAAGGATATACGACAGACGATGAAATTGTCTTTATTCACATAATACGCTATAACTTCTACAATTTTTCGTCGATTCAGACAAACTTAGGCTTAAAATGTAGGTGAGAAAATTGTCTTTCAGAAAACCTATCTTATGTCGATATAAAAAAAATTTTGGTCCAGAAAAAAGTTAATAAACTTTTATAATTTAGTAAAAAACGTCAAAAATGCCTTTTTTAACTTTCAACAGCTGTTTTGCGAAAACATTGACACGAATTTTATATTGCCATGTAGGTCATATGTGTACCTTTCGAAATTTATGCACTTCAAAGAAATGGCGCTCACTGTTTTCGAGATTGCAGGTAATAACTGCACTATTGCCCAAAAAACAGGTTTTTGGGAATATCTCAGAAACCGTTCTTTGAAAAAAGAAAAACAAAATTCATTTTTGGTTTCAGCGACCTCAAATTAGTCTAAAAAACGCTTTTTGATCGAGGACCATTTTTGAAAGTGAAAATTCGTAACTAGTGTTATCGAACACCGGTAATGGCGAAGTAGAAAATGAAGTACCATCAACCTCCATTCCTCAACAAGCGAACGCCAAGCCTCTAAGCATTCCTGTAAAAAGTGTGATGAAAAGAATGTATTCCAGAACGACACTATCCCAAATACTTAAGGTCACGTGGTTTGTTCCCATTCTATCAGTCCTTCTTAGGATTAATCTACGGGTCTAGACGTGAACTGCCGATGAACTGCTTCCTCTTATAAAACAGGATTTTTTTGCAGGGGGTAACCAAAATTGTGATAATGCTCCCACTTGTTCTGCAGCGGCTTGCCCTAAAACTCAGTTGTAACAAAGACGGCACGAGTTGGAAATCAGGGCCTTGGAGGAAGCAAGCTACTGGTTAGAGATGGACACCTATTAGACAGTGCATCCTCGGCGGGCTCTATTCGAAATTTATCGAGAGCCTATTGCTAGGTGAAAATGAGCTTGACAAAGTGGAACCAGTGAAAGTTTTGGAGGTGCAGGGGACGCTTGCTAATCCTGTGGCTGAGCTTGGTGAGGCAAACACCATTGTTCTAATGGCTATGAAGAAAGCATCTGGTCCAGAAGCCAATTTGATGAAATCAGATGTGGTTATGACGCAGGTAGCCCTTGTTTGTTATGTCATCGCATCCGAGAAAACCAAGTTTGTAAGGAAGTAGAGACAATCGTTGTATTGGCGACTCTTTTCTTCATCTCCCTACGAGAGAGTTTATGGAAGTCGTAAGATACGCGGAAATCATTGGATAAGGTCTTATTGTGGTATGTGACTCAAATTCACAGAACACTCTCTGGGATAGCACGAAATGTAAATTGAGGGGGCATAAGCTCATGGATTTCATTCTGTCATCTCGCTTGGTTATACAGAACGTTGGTACCAGTCCGACGTATGTAACCAGGACAATGAAAGAAGTGATTGATATGATATTATCAAACTATAAGAAGAAAATTAGATAATCTAAATTGGATTTTTATAGAACAATCTGCAGAAAACTGGAGGATCGGAAGAGTTCAGCGAGGTTGTGCAGGGTGCTCCAAAGGTGTCGGATGGCTATGCTGGACTCACTGCTCAAACTTGATGGTACTTATACTGACTCAAAGTCAGTCCCTGGTTGCAGAAGCGTTGTTGGTCAAAGCTCCATCGATCAATGGATCATGGCAGACGTGATATGTTCATTGCATCTACGATGGTTAACGAGGAAACGATAATGTTTGCCTTCTCGACATTCGAAAACTTGCAGTCCCCAGGGTCCGATGGAATTTATCCAATCATGCTGAAGCGTGGCGGAAAACAACTAATGAAGGTTCTGAAAAGGCTCTTTACAGCATGCCTTGCGCACGCTTATGTTTCACATTGGTGGCGTTTAGTGAAAGTTTCCTTGTCTCGAAACCAGGGAAGTTGAACTATGCTATACCAAAAAGTTTCAGACCTATAAGCCTGACGTTGTTTATGCTTAAGTGTTTGGATCGTATCCTGAGGAAACACATTACAACGGGGCCTCTTAATCGAAACCCCTATCAATGACGGACAACACGCTTATCAAAGCGGAAAATATTGTACATCGGCTCTGCAGAAAAGCGTTAGCATAATTGAAAAATGGTTGGAGTCAAGATAGTACACTTTTGGTGTGTTTGTGGACATCAAGGGAGAAGAAGAAATCATTTTCAGATGGATTCACTCTATGCTATCCCAGAGAACTATTTATCACAGGTCGAGAAAATGATGGGTCAATGTTGTGGTTAAGAAGGGCTGCCCATAAGGCGGTTTACTTTCTCCTCTACGTTGGTGCTTTATTGTGGACTCTCTTCTTAATGATCTGGAAGAAATTGGACACATCCAAGCTTCCACCTCTGTAGTCTGGTGGAAGTCTGCTATGTTTGATTCCAGAGTAAAAGCCCTAACCGAACTACAGAGAAGTGGGCGCTTTGGTATCACAGGTGCTATGAGTACGACATCTAGCGATGCCCTTAATGCCATCCTGAATTTCCAACCTCTAGATCTTCAAATTCGAAAGAAAGCGATTAATCTGGCGTACAGCTTCAAGTTAAAAGGAGTCTGGGGAAATGGAGAAAACACTGACCTGGTGCTTACTGTTCTCGATGCCAGCGGACAATCGGGTGTCTTATGTTAGTTAGTAGGAAGTATGACGTTTTGATCCTAGATAGAGATCAATGGCTATGTCCAAAGAACCTATTTAAGGGATTTCAGCACACTTTCTACACTGACGGATCCAAACCAGTATGGTAGCTGATCTGGATGGTACTTAGATGAGACACTAAGTACTCCTACGATACAAGACAATTGTCTACTGTATTCTTAACCGAAGCCTATGCAATCTTGAATGTAGCATATTAGCTAATTGAGAAAAAGTGGCGTGGTAGTAGTATTGGAATTTGTAGTGGCAGTCAAGCTGCACTGAGAGCCCTCGCTAATCCAAGCTGCTCTTTGAAATTAGTCGATGAATATAAGACAAAACTGAACAGTGTTGCAAAACTCAATAAAGTTTGTCCTTTATGGGTGCTTGGACATTGTGTTATTACGGGGACCGAGTTGGCTGATAAACTGGATAATAAAAGCTCTTCAAGTATATCGCTAGGCCCTCTGCAATTGCCATTCTATAGGTAGCTGTGAAACGTCATTTTTGTGTGAGAAAACCTTGTCGTCTTTGATGATCTCAACACATAGTATCTGAAGACATCGTTTGCTACCGAACCGCCCAAGCGCAAAAGAGGCCAATTGGTCAAAGTTCTCTAAGCTTATAGCTAAGTTAGATCTCCTTCAAGAGCAGGAAACAACTTACGTATCCAGCTGGGAAAATTATGTGATTTGTTGACATTTGCATCAGATGAAGCTTTTCGTAAGCCTTGTCCACTAAGCAGGTCTCCAAAACAAACACCAAATCTGCTCATGAGGAGCCATATAGCTCAAACTACTATGAAGAGAAACAAGAAGACTGCACAATGTAGCAAAGGCATCAACGACGACAGAAAATTGGGACTGCTATCGAAATAGTTTCAACACTTTTAAGAGGGAAGTAAAGAAAGCAAAGGCAAAATCCTTTAATAGCAGCATACAAACACGGTTCCCTGGATGCCAGGAATAGACTAACTATGTACAAAGTTCTAGCCTTTCTGGAACTCAGATAGACGAATTGCAAGGAAGATTATCTGTGAGACTTCCAATCCTACATGCCGTAATACTGTGCAAAATTTCAGAACAATTAGTCTTTCCTCATTTTTACTCAAAACTTTAGAAAGACTTATTGATCTACATATCAAGAATACTCTCAATATCGAGAGCTTCAGCATTGAACAGCATGCTTACCAGAAGGGTAAGTATTTAGAAACAGCACTGCACGAAATTTTTTAACAATAGAGATATATATTTCAAAAATAAGGAATTCACTAGGGCGATTTTTCTGGATATCGAAGGAGTCTTCAACAATGTTGATGTGGAATCGATAAATTCAGCGTTAAAAAATATAGATACGTAAGAAAAGCTTATTGGATGGATAGAGAATATACTATTTAACAGAGTAATCACATCGAGCTTAGGTATTACTAGCCTAAGGAAAACAGTTACCAGGGGAACCCAACAGGGAGGGTTACCTCGCCGTTACTGTAAACCTAGTCTTAAATGAATTGCTTATTATCATGAGCAAGCCTCATCATGTTGGTCTCCTTGACGCGGGGATGAGGCTTAAGTGGTGGTCTGACCCCCATAGCATGGGGGCCAAACCAACACAAACTAAGAGGGAAGCTCCACATGGGGATTGGCTAGCCATCCACTCGCTTTACGGCGTACTTGGTGGCCACCCAATCACCATGCGAAGATCACCGTACCGACGAAGATCCCTTTGTCATCCCCAAACCCCCTACATCCCGTTATTTCCTCTCCTAGCCCACCCCCTAATCCAGGGTGTTATGCGATACCGTGCCCATTGGATGGTTTGCAGCCAGGGGGTTCACCAGACCGGCTGTATTTCAACGGCGCCTTCCTAACACCGGGCCGCCTTAGGAAGTAACTGTGGCCTTGCCACGGCATGGGGCGCTGCCGTGGTGGACCGTGTTGAATTCCCCATTATAAAAATAGACCACTGCGCTCGCCTCGTCGAGCAGGTGGTCGTACGAAAAAGATGAACACAAACAAAAATTCAAGCAACAAAACTTCCATTGTAGCGGGAGCAGGCTACAGTGGTCGTAACTCTACTGCCAAACAAACACATAACGCTCTTCAGCGCGGAGGTGCCGTTGTCAACGAAGACTCGGACCACGAAAGCGTTGTGAGCATTAACACAGCTGAGGAAGAGGCTCTTCTGCGTTCTCCGGCTGGATCCAATGGTGCTGCTTCGGATAGCAAGATCAGACCAAGGATCAAGCCTGATAAAGAGAAGCTGAAGGCCAAAGCCCGATACAAGGCCGCGGTCAAAGTTTGTGACCGATTTGGCAGCAAGTCCAACCTGACGAGGCAGGAGGAGGAACGGTTGGCTTGGGCCAGAGAGGAGATCAAAAATGGGCCTTCTACGCAACAAAGCCAATGTTCGCGGCTTCCAATCCGAAATATGCGAACAAAATCGAAGAAGAGCTAGCCATCAAGAGGCAGCGTTCTGCGGATAGTGAGGCCTCAGGGCCATCAAAAAAGCAGAAGCACAGGCACGAGATGGCTAAACCGAAAAACAATGACGAAAGACCTACGACATCGAAAGCAGCGGCAGCGGCCAGTGAAATTGCCAAGAGACATCTCATAGTGGCACTCACTGACCGTAGCGACCAGCTCGGGCGAATGTCACAGGAACGGTGGAAGGTAGTGGAAATGAAGCTACTGGAAACCTTGTTTACAAAAATGGACGCAGAGCCGGACGCACCCATGCCAGCATTCGACGGAGCAGGGTGGTTCAGCGGCGTCAAAATCATAAAATGCAAGGATGACCCCACGCTCACATGGCTAAAGGAAGCGGTAAAAACGCTTCACGGCCTGTGGGAGGGGGCATCACTGGAAATTGTTGATCGCAGCTGCATTCCCTCAATACCGAAGGCAAAGGTTTTCATTCCGCGAGTGGTAAAACCGGAATATGCGCTGCGACTACTACAACGACAAAACACGGACGTGCCGACAGACGATTGGAAAGTGTTGAGTGTGGCAAAACCAGCAACCGCTGATGGAGACCAGGACTATATCATCCAAATCAACAAGCCGGCAGAGGACCTGCTTTACGCGCGATTCGGGAGGATGGCTTGGGGAGTTGGTAGCGTGCACCTTCGCCTCAAAAAGCGCAACCCGACAGATGACAACCACAACATGCTCGCTGCGGGGGAGGTGGAAAAGGATCTCGGTATAGAAGAGATCATGGAAGCCTCCCTCAACATACAGGAAGTGGAGAAGGGTGACTTGGAGGTAGTATCCAACCCCGAGAAGGTACTGAAGCCAGATGCTGAAAGTCCTTCAGATAAACCTCCACAAAAGTAAGAACGCCTCAGCCGAGCTCCTGCTCAACATAGAGCGAGTCGGCTACGATGTGACTCTAGTCCAGGAACCATGGATAGCATCGGGCAACATAGTCTCCGGTCTAAAGTCAAACAACTACAACACATACATCCCGATTGTAAAAAATAAGGTAAGAACAGTGATATTGGTCAAAAAAAGTATATGTTCTTACATTGATAACAATCTCTCTTCAGACGATCTGACAGTGGTGGCGCTGGAGGGCTGCAAGGATGAGACGCTACTCTTTGGGTCCTGCTATATGCCACATGATGGAGAAGCACCACAGACGGAACTTCGGAAGCTGGTAGAAACAGCTGCCAGAAAGAAGCACGCTCTGGTGGTAGGAACGGACGCAAACGCACATCACACGGTCTGGGGAAGTGCAGATATAAACGGCCGAGGTGAGTCACTATTTACCTATATTCTTCAAAGTAGCATAGAAATAGCTAATAGAGGTGAAGAACCAACATATGTGGGACCAACCTCGAAGAATGTACTCGATTTAACACTCTACACAAGCAGGCATGTTATGGTTCAGGAATGGGAAGTGTTGAGTAGGCCCTCATTCTCTGATCACAGATACATAAGCTTTCAGGTCATATTCCGCTCAAAGAACAAGATTACATCCTTTAGAAATCCTAAGAATACGAACTGGGACTTGTATAGGGATATACTATCAAAAACACCAATGATACCCCGGAAATACAAGTCACACGTCGCACTTGAGAAAGGGGTTGAATTGTTTGCAACTACTCTCGTCAAAGCCTTTAAAAGATCCTGCCCTCCAACACGTAATAAACGCAAGGTGAAGCCTCCCTGGTGGAACAGGGAATTAGGAGCACAAAGGCGTAGAGTGACAATGAGTTCTGTTGGAAAGAGTATAAGGATCTACTAAAAGTATACAAGAAAGAGATACGTAAAGCCAAGAGAGAATCTTGGAAAGACTTCTGTAGCAGTATGGAAGACACTAACGATGTGGCTAGACTCAGGAAACTGCTATCCAAGAATCCGTCTATGCCAAGAACAATACGAAAAATTAACGGGGAGTGGGCTGACAGCTGTGAGGACTCTCTAGAAGACCTAGTCAGTACACATTTTCCAGGGTGTGCGGACATTACAGATCTCGAACCTAGAGGAGATATTGTGCACGAAATCCCGACGAACGTAATTACAACCAACAAAATAGAATGGGCTATACAAAGTTTCGACCCATATAAATCGCCAGGACTGGATGGAATCTTCCCAGCCATGCTCCAAAAGGTAAGCCACCTTGTGGTACCATGGTTAAGAACGATATTCAGGGGATGCCTGAGGTTCAGCTACGTTCCTGTATCGTGGAGAGAAGCGAGGGTTGTGTTTATTCCAAAAGCGGGAAAAAGCAACCCTCTATACTCAAAAGAATACAGGCCCATTAGTTTGACTTCATTTCTCCTGAAAACGTTAGAGAAGATTCTAGATACATACATTAGACACACAATTGCGCCGGACGAATTATCCAAAGCGCAGCATGCTTACACTAAAGACAGATCCACTGAAACTGCACTTCACTCACTTGTACTAAACATAGAAAAGGCGTTAGAATATAAGGAGTATGCTCTAGGAGTATTTCTAGATATATCAGGGGCCTTTAACAACGTGACAAAAGATGCTATTTTAAATAGCATAGAGTCACTTAACGTGCAACCCGCGGTTTATCTATGGATAAGGCAGCTACTAGCTAGCAGAAAGATAAGAGCGGAGTGGAACGATGCGACCGTCACCAAATATGCATGCAGAGGTACTCCGCAAGGTGGGGTACTATCGCCGCTATTATGGCTACTAGTAGCAAATGAAATTCTTAGGAAACTTGACAGAGGGGCACCTAAACTAGTGGCATATGCCGATGACATAGCTATAGTAATTACAGGAAAGTACCTGGACACCATCAGTAATGTGATGAACAACACTCTCAAAACGATACACCAATGGGCATCTCACGCAGGGCTAGGGATAAACGCGGGAAAAACGGACATGGTACTTTTTACCAGGAAGTACAAAGTTCCGGCGTGGAACCTCCCGAAGCTAGGCAACAACGAATTACTTCTCAAAGATTATGCAAGGTACCTCGGAGTAATATTGGACAGCAAATTGCTGTGGAAGCACAACGTTGAGGAGAGGGTGAAAAAGGCCAGTAATGCGTTGTACGCATGTAAAAGAATGCTGGGCGTTACTTGGGGTCTATCACCCTCCCTGATGCATTGGTGCTACACAGCAGTAGTCAGACCGATATTGCTGTACGGAACCTTAGTATGGTGGACTGCGACAAAAAAACTGTCATACTTAATGCCGCTGGAAAGGATTCAACAACTCGCTGCTCTGTGCATAACAGGAGCGATGAAGACCACTCCAACGGCGGCGCTGGAAATGATACTCAGCATGCCACCTATTGACCTCATGGCGGAAAACCTGGCAGCGAAATCCGCGAGAAGGCTAATGGCTGCGGGGGTATTCATCTGCAGAACCTTCGGTCACAGCTCAATAGGAAAGTGGAGCTCAGGTGGCACAGACTACATGACTTCGTACTTTAATTGGGAGAGAAGGTTCCGTACTACAATTGAAGAGGAGGGATGGCATAAAGGTATGAAGCCTGGCCATAGAACCTTTCACATCTATACAGACGGCTCGAAAACTCCAGACGGAGTGGGAGCGGGTATCTACTGCTCAAAACTAGGAATAAGGCAGTCTATCAAGCTGCCAGACCACAGCAGTATTTTCCAAGCGGAAGTTTTTGCTGTGGGGAAGGCCGCGGAGCTAGCCTACACTAGAACAAGAAAGAACTCAACAATTAATATATACGTGGATAGTCAAGCAGCAATAAGAGCAATAAGCTCATATTGTATTAAATCCAAAAATGTTCGACGGAGCAGGGAGGCCATAGAAAGGCTAGCCGAAAACAGTAGGCTGCATATATACTGGGTACCTGGTCACAAAGGCATTATAGGGAACGAAATAGTAGATGAGATAGCAAAAAGTGCTGTGAGACTACCATTTGAACAAGAGAACGACATACCGAGACCGCTAAACACAATATACAATGAAATGGACGACCACATGAAAAGGCAAGTGAAAGCTAGGTGGACTAACCTGACCACATGCAAAACAGCAAAACTCATGTGTAGAACCAACGACAAAAAACTTACTCAATTCGTACTTACGCTCTCGCGAAAGGAATGCAGAACTATCATAGGTATGCTAACAGGTCACAATCTATTGGCTGCACATGCGTACAAGATAGGGATTGCTAACACGGACAAATGCAGAAAATGCAGAGAGGATGTTGAGGAGACTTTAGAACACCTTCTGTGCGTTTGTCCGGCATTATCAAAAACGCGACTAAGATGCCTGGGAGCCCCACTGTTTGAGGGTCTGGAAGACGTCTCAAAAGCGGAGCTCCCAGACCTACTTAGATTCGCCAAAAGCGCTGACATCCTACACGATGTCTACTTTAGGGATTCATAGAGGTCGGTCTCCATCTGGTATCGCTAGGGACCAAAAGGTCTATGCGTGGCTTATTGCCAACCAGGCTAACCTAACCTAACCTATCATGAGCAAGAAAAGAATAAAAACACAGGTCTGCAAAAATATGGGTTCGGAATGTTCTATAAAAGTGTAGTGTCATTTCGGAAGTAATTTTTTGCGTAGAATCCGAATCCGGGGTTTAAATTGCTCTATCATGTCAGGACTTTGAGATATCCTAACCTAAAAGCGCAAAAAACGCTGTTTTTGCCCATTTTTGAGGTTATGTAGCTACGCAGATTTTGCTCTTCATAAAAAAGTAAACATAGTAATATATTTTAAATTATAAGTTTTCCTCTTTTAAATGCCGTTGAGTTTGCTCAAATATCTCAATTTTTCACTGAGATATCGCATTTTGAAAAAATAAAGATATTTAAGCAAACTCAACGGCATTTAAAAGAGGAAGACTTTTACTTTTTTATGAAGAGCAAAATCTGCGTAGCTACATAACCTCAAAAATGGGCAAAAACAGCGTTTTTGCACTTTTAGGTTAGGATATGTCAAAATCCTGACGTGATAGAGCAATTTAAACCCCGGATTCGGATTCTACGCAAAAAATTACTTCGAAAATGACCCTACACTTTCCTAGAACAAAACGTTGTTGACCTGTGAAATTATTGCTTACGCGGGCGATAAGGAAGTTTCTCTCGACTATCAGCGGGCTTATGCAATCAGCGTTAAGGGAAATTTCTAAGTCGGCAACCTTAAACGGTATAATGCTTAAACCAGCCAAGACCGAACTAGTTCTGTTCACTAGAAGATATAAGATACCGAGATTTCAGTTACCGGCTATTGATTGAGTTAGACTAACCCTATCAAACGAAGCCAAGTATCTTGGGATAATTCTGGACTCAAAGCTGTCTTGAAAAGGAACACCGAGGAAAGAATCAAGAAAGCTTGTAATGCCCTCTTTATCTCTAATAAGTCATATACCAAAAATTGTGGTCTGAAACCGTATATAAATCACTTGGCGTACAATACGATCATCAGAAGCATTTCGGCTTATGGAGCTTTCGAGGATTAAAGCAGCAGGCATGCTAAAAGAAAATACGCATGGTCATGCATCAGTTCTACTATCTTCGGAACACTTGCTAGACGCATTGAAAACAGGTTATCTTGTTTCCAAGATAGATCTGAACAAATACTGTCAAATACGAATACCCCATATAAAGGATTGGCATATCAGAGTCATATCATATTATTGTAGTCACCATATTTATACTGACGGCACAATGATGGGCAATGCTACTGGATCGGGAGTATACTCGGAACAATTATCTTTAAACTGCTCCTTTAAACTCCCAAACCGGTATTGCGTCTTCCAAGCTGAGATCTGCGCTGTAGGCAAAGTATCAGGTCAGTCAATAAGTTCGTGCGTATTTTACCCATAATTTCACTTTTGTACGATTTTTGCATACAAAAAATTATTCGCGGAATACAACGAAACTAATTATATTTTCTTTGATATATTGTGCATTCAACAAGTGATTTTAATCGTGGAGGCATATTTTTAATTTTTTTGATGGTTCCATATGTAGAAGTCCACGCAAGTGGGGAAAGTTACTGATCGCTATTCACTTGGGAGAGGCCAGGAAGATTCTTCTACATATGGTTCAAGCAGCTCACAACGTCCGGGATTAGCCCACGTATCATCTGGGTAGCTTCCGAACACCCGTTCGGGAGTGAGCTAACGTGAGCAGGCGAAACATTCCAGGATAGCTGGTTGTGCGCAGGGCTTGGGACCCGCCACTTAAAAATCCCTCCCAATGAAAAGATTAAAAAAGCCTCGGATGAGACCTCCCTATACTGATGACGACCACTGCAAACGAAATAAGGATTTTTTTTATAAAAGTGGTAAAAATGCAATAACTGCTGCTGCAGAAATAAACACTGTTAACGGAGAGGATACCGTGAGTGTAAGGACTGCGCAAAAGTAATTAGTTTTCAAAATTCCGAAGTGATAGCTGCGACGTGGAGGATGCCCCGCGCGGTGGTCGTCCTGAAGGCTTTAACTCCGACGCCTTGCTCGAACTCGTGGAAGCTGAGCCAAATTTGACAGTCGATATGATAGCTCATAGGTTAAATTCATCGCATGGAAAAGTTCAGAGGCACCTGGTTCAGTTGGGAACGGTTTCAAAGCTGGGAAAATGTGTTCCGCATAGACTTTCCGTAGCCAACCTTCAGCAGAGAGTGAATGTGCGTTCTCAGCTACTGCAACGGCTTGATAAGGAAAGCTTTTGAACCGTATCTTTACTGGTGATGAAAAATGGGTCCTTTACAATAATCCTGTTCGCAAACGCCAATAGTTAGATAAAGGTGAAACACCAGAGCCGACCCCTAGAGATGGCCTTCACCCTTCACCCCAATAAGATTCTCTTATCTATTTGGTGAGATATGGCCGGTATTGTTTATTATGAATTTCTGGAACCAAACCAGACAATAACTGCCGATTATTATTCCCATCAGCTTTCAAATCTGAATGAGGCACTTAAAAAAATCGACCGTCTTTAGTGAATAGACGCAAAGTTTTGTTTCACCACGACAACGCAAAACGTCATACCGCAAGGCAAACATTAGGCAAGCTGAACGAGCTCGGATGGGAGCTAATGCCGCATCCACCACACTCTCCGGATATTACACCTTGTGATTATCACCTTTTCTGTGGACTTCAATCCCATATGAGTAACAAGAACTACTCCTCAAAAGAAGCTATAAAAAGGGATATCGAAGCGTATTTTGGTTCCAAGGACAAACAACGATGGGAAGACATCGAAATAATGAAGGAAAATATATTATTGATTAATAAAAACTTTAAACATGTTTTTTATTGATTTTAAAACCACCTTTAAAAACCCACGAGCTTATGGACTGACCTGATAATTACCTTACCTCCGGCAAAGCTAACCAATTTTGTTGATAGTCAATCAGCGATCCAGGCACTGGCCTTGACGCACATAAATTTCAGATGTGTTAAATAATGCAGGTGGTCGCTCTCGTTTATGTAACAAGACAACCCCACATTTTGTTTGGTCCCAGGCCACTCTGGAGTGGAGGGAAATGAAACAGTGTATGAGTGTGGGAGGAAAGACTCTGAGCTTGAATTTCAGGCAGAGGTAGAGGACATAATCATTCCTCTAAACGAACAGTACACCGCCATTGGCTTGAGCGTAATAGCGGAAACCAATAAAAGGTGGTCTGTGACTACTTACTGCAGGGTCCTCAAAGTGCTCTGGCCAAAACTGAATCTTAAAACTACAAAATGTCCATTTAGATTCAACAGATCAACTACCAGCGTCCTTATAGGTGTTATAACGAGTCACTGCACTATTGGAACCCTAGCCTTAAAATGGGTGTACCTTGTGCAGGAGTTGTGGACTGAAGAAGAAATTCAGTTGGTACAACACCTCCTCTGCTAATGTTCTGAACTTCAAAGAAGCCGTGTCAAATATCTCGGCGAAAATTTGGAAAATGTCTCACTGAAGGGATTAGTTAGTTAGCTTCTTAAAAAATCGAACTGATTTAAGCAACTTAGTTAGGCGATGAAAATGAAATGCTGGTATCACAATAGGCCTCAGGGCCACCAAGTGTCTTATCGTAGACAAGCAACCTGGGTTACCTAATCTATCGTAAAGGAAACCAATATGGTAAGGCGGATTCATTTTCTCGGCGGTCATATCGAGTGAAAGGTTTGTCCCAAGGTCGAGAGATCCGAGCAGATTGTTAACATCAGGTCAATGCTCTTAAAACCTGATGATGAGTGGGAACCAAGTGCAATAAGGAAAAGTCAATTGAGTGATGCTGGCCTGAAAAAGATTATAGAATCGAAAGTCGCTGGAAAGAGACCATCCAAAAGTGAAATGGTGAAAGAAAGCCCAGTGGCAAAGACATACTGAGTACAGTGGAATAACATTAAAGCCATTTGAAGAAGTTCTGCAACGTGTATGGGAAAGCGAAGATGGAGATGATTCCCGTGATCTGATTACAAAGCCTAAAACCAGAATTGCATCTGTGTTAGACGAACTCCACAATGGGTCTACTGGAAGTCATCTGGGAATCACTAAAACGATGGAGAAGATTAAGCAGAGGTTTTACTGGAATCAGTAGCCGAATGGATTCGAATTTGCGCAGAGTGTATGACAGCGAAAGGTTCAAAGGAGAGAATTCGTGGAAGATTATTATTATATTTTTAATTTATTCATTCTTTCATCAACTGAAGTAATATTCAAATAAATTACTAATACTAATGTATAGTAAACAATACGGTGAGATACATTGGTCACAATTCAAAAAGTTAAATTTTTACAAAATTGGTTAGACTGCCTTATATGTATCATACAACGAGTAAGTGGTTCATTACGACTAAAATTGGTCCTGTAATTAGGTAAATGGAACATATTGCTGAGTCTAAGGTTACGGGTAGGACAATTAAAAAGTATTAGTTCCAGAAAAAAGTGGCATTTGATATGATTCGTGACTATGTTCCTTATAAACACTACCAATGAAATTTTTCTTCGCATTTCTAATCTTGGCAATGCTAACAAAAGGTATCTACTTTCATATGCAGGCAAACTACAGGGCCAATGAAAGGAATGAATTGCAAATCTACGGAAAAATTTCTGAACATTGTAATTTTTTAAAAATGAACGCATGATCGCAGATAATGCTGGAATATTCGAGATTTGATCTAACAAAAGAAAAATACAAATTCTTCAGCGAAGGAAGATTCTGGAATTCCTTTGAATTCCTTACTACAAAGCCGAGCATAGATCTAGACTTGGCAATCATAAAGTCTATATGTTTAGAAAACGACATTTTCGTTGTAAATACGGTGCGTTACAGCAATACAACGCAGGTTCACCATTTCAGCGAGTGGCCAAGGATGGGGCGGGCCCGTTGTCAACAAGTTACTCCGACTACAAATATGTTATCGTTGTTTATGGACTACTTCAGTAAGTGGCCAGAAGTGTACGCCCTACCAAACCAATAGGCCAAAACCATTTCTGAGGTTTTTGTGCAGAATTGGGTGAGTCGGCTTGGAGTACCTATTGAATTGTATTCAGACCAAGGAAGGAATTTCGAGTTCGCAGTATTCAAAGAGATGTGTTGCTTGTTGGGAATTAAAAAACACGTACAACAACCTTGCACCGGCCAACGGATGAAATGGTCGAAAGATTCAACCGCACTCTGGAGGAACACTAGCCAACAAAATTTGTAAAACAAAAAAATCAGTAAACTGAAAGTTTTGTTCACTACATACAATATTTGCAAATTTAATGCGGTTCTCCGTTACTAATCGCGAAATACGTGTATAATTAGGTATATTTACTCGTACCTGTGTCCATTCCGAGTGAAGAACGTTTTTGTAGAAATAAAATAAAAACAGAACACTCTCGAGTCGAACAGACAATCGAACCCATTGTGCTGCTTCTCTGCATTGCAAAAGGAAGTCATTTTGATTAGTTTGCAATGCCAACCTTTCCAAACTCGACGTAACCTTGAATAACTTATCCTAATCTCACTTCACTAACACAATTGAATCGATTGCATTGTACTATGATGACTGAAAACATCTACAAATAAACGTAACGTATCTTTACCTAGCATAACACAAAATAACATAACCTTACAGGAAATTCGTAACTAAGATCAACCTAACCAAACTTCATTAACCTGAACGAATCTAACGCAACCCGAGCTGAGTTTTTTCCATGTAATACAAGCGTGACTAACTTGAACATAAAATACTGTTAAAAAATGAAACATTTTTGAATTAAATGATTTTATTAAAAGTTACTTAATGAAGTTACTTTTTTAGCAAATTGCGAACGGTTATACTGTATCGTGCAAGTTTCGGTTGGTCAGTTTGGATTAGGTAAGCTTGGGTCATAATGAGTTTTGATATGTTAGATTTACCTGTATTCATAGTAGGGTGTCCGTTATTTATCAATTTGATTATTTTTCTTGCGTCGCCCCCTAAACTTTTAGTTTTCCGTCTAAGAAAAATTATCAGATCAAAATCAGCTCTTAATATTCTGCATAAACCTTGCCCCAAACACGATATATTTCGCATTTATTAAATATACAACAATACATAACATGGGATTTTGCTAGTATGCTAATTTACAGCTATGAAAAACACATATTCTGATGGCAATTTTAACTCTCTACAAAAAAGGTCTCCTATAATTTTTCGATAAATTGACTCCTTTAATAGTTAATCGAAGTTAGAGTTGAACTGTGTGTAAATTTCAGACATTTTCACTTTTGCAGCGAAATTATTATTGTTGTAGTAAACTTCTCACGTTTATATTTAAAAATAATCAATGCACCAGATCCAAGTAAAAATTATTCAAACATTTTTCCATTTACAGTATCTAATCAACTAATATTTCTGAAAAAATGCATCAATTTTTGTCCATTGCTATGAAATGTCTTTTTCAATTATTTTTACAAGCATTTCTGCCAACATATGGTTTGGTTTTTTCTTGCACATGCGCACTCAAGCATATTTAGTACTGATGCTTTCCATTTCAATTCATCCGGGCTATTCGGGTCATGTTCTTCGATTTCGCTGTAACTTAAATATGTTGCTCTCTGGTCAAAAAAATGAGACACGTATTTTTTTGTTCGCCTGAAAAAATTTTTTTTCAAGAGTTATCGGCAATTTTGTTTTTCGGCTCAAACTCGATTTTTTTTAATTATATAAGAAATTTTTTTTTTTAAATCCCCATAACTTAGTCAAAAATTAACCGATTTTAATAATTCTGGGTTCAAAATGATCGTAATTACTTACACGAGCGACTTCATGTAGAAACAATTGCAAAAACGTAGTTGAAAATTTTTTATTTAGCAAAAAAGAAAAAAAAATCAAACTTTTTCGAAATTCAATATTTCAAAAAGTGTATTTTTGTTTTTTTTATAACTTTCTCCAAATCAAAAGAATATCTCAAACTTAAATTGAGCTGAATGCCCAGTAGCTAAAATGAGTTGTTTTCGAGTAATGAATTTTTGAGTAAAAAACCTGTTTCGCACTCTTTGTTTTTTACAAAATAAAACATTTTCAACTACATTTTTGCAATTGTTTCTGCATGAAGTCGCTCGTGTAAGCAATTACAATTATTTTGAACCCAGAATCATTCAAATCGGCTAATTTTTGACTAAGTTATGAGTAATTAAAAGTAATTTCTTATATAGATTCTTTCCATTTCAATTCAAAAGGGCTATTCGGGACATGTTCTTAGATTTCGATGTAACTCAAATATGTTGCTCTCTGGTCAAAATAATGAGACACATATTTTTTTGTTCGCCCGAAAAAATTTTTTTTTCAAGCAATCGGCAATTTTGTTTTTCGGCTTAAAATCGATTTTTTTTAAATAATACAATATAAGAACATTTTTTTTTTTAAATGCTCATAACTTAGTCAAAACTGAACCGGTTTTAATAATTTTGGGTTCAAAATGATTGTCATTACTTACACAAGCGATTTCATATAGAAACAGTTGCAAAAAAGTAGTTGAAATTTTTTTATTTTGCAAAAAACAAAAAGTGCGAAACAGGTTTTTTACTCAAAAATTCATTACTCAAAAACAACTCATTTTAGCGACTGGGCATTCAGGTAAATTGAAGTTTGAAGTGTCCTCTTGATTTGGAAAAAGTTATAAAGAAAAATACACTTTTTGAAATATTGAATTTGGAAAAAATTTCAATTTTTTTTCTTTTTTGCTAAATAAAAAATTTTCAACTACTTTTTTGCAATTATTTCTACATGAAGTCGCTCGTGTAAGTAATAACGATCATTTTGAACCCAGAATTATTAAAATCGGTTAATTTTTTACCAAGTTATGGGCATTTAAAAAAAAAAATTTCTTATATAATTAAAAAAAGTCGAGTTTGAGCCGAAAAACAAAATGCCGATAACTCTTGAAAAATTTTTTTTTCAGGCGACCAAAAAAATACGTGTCTCATTATTTTGACCAGAGAGCAACATATTTGAGTTACATCGAAATCGAAGAACATGACCCGAATAGCCCGGTTGAATTCAAATGGAAAGCATCTACTTTGACTATAGTTTAATCGGCACTCTTAACTCTCAGTATTGTATGTAAATATCTTCTTCTTTAAAAAATTTGAAATTTTTTGAAAGATTTGATATTAATACCAGCTTTCTTCAATTAGACAGCAGTAAATGGTTAGAAGATCCTGGATATTTGAGAGGTTTAGAAATTGTAAGAAATTTAAGAGTAGTCAATGACAATGCAGAAAGAGCTGTAAAATTGTCGGAAGAATATGTTAACGTTTTAGCAAGAAGTGAAGATGACAAACAATATGTAATCCAGATTTGTAAGCGAGTACAAAAAAAAAATTTCAAAATGTAACTAAAACATGTTTACTAAAATAAATTGTGCGTTCCTAGGTGGTATAAATTTGATTCGACTTATATATTTTTTCATCTTTCATCTTCATACCATAGAAATTGATCATTTTTTTATATAAACGTCCGAATTTTGCTATAACAGTAATGATTTTGCTGCAAAAGTGAATAAGTCTGAAATTTACACACAGTTCAACTCTAACTTCGATTAACTATTAAAGGAGTCAATTTATCGAAAAATTATAGGAGATCTTTTTTGTAGAGAGTTAAAATTGCCATTAGAATATGTATTTTTCATAGCTGTAAATTAGCATACTAGAGAAAGAAAAAGTTTATTCCAAAAAGTAGCAAAATCCCATGTTATGTATATTAAATGCGAAATATATCGTGTTTGGGGCAAGGTTTATGCTGATTATTAAGAGCTGATTTTGATCTGATAATTTTTCTTAGACGGAAAACTAAAAGTTTAGGGGGCGACGCAAGAAAAATAATCAAATTGATAAATAACGGACAGCCTAATTCATAGTTATCTAAACTTATTGCTGTCTTTCAGTTGTCTCTCGCAGTCTTGGTTAAGCTGGAGTTTTAAAAATGTGGAAAAAAACTTAAAAAAAAAAAAAATCGTAACTTTTACAGTTTTCAATGTATGAAGATGAATAATAGCTTATTTCAAGCACATTTTATTGGAGTCTAAAAATATGTATAATATATATACATATGTGGTGCCCGTTGGAGAATAGTGGCAAAAAAATTGCATCACATTGAAAAAAAACGTGGAAAAATTCCACAAATCAGAGCATGTTATTGAAAATTTCTTTTAAACGTCAATCATTCAATCTTAGAATTATATACATTCATAACGCACATACACTCCTCCCCTTCCCAATCCTATATTGAAATAAAAATTCGGTTGAAAAATGGGTTAGTTATGTATTTTTGCTTCATCAAAAAAACCATAAATCGGGTTTTTAACAATAAATAAAAAATTTGAGTGTGTTTTTAATTTTCTAAAAGTTTTGTGTTGTACTGATTTTGACCTAAAACGTGCACTATATCACTTGAAGAGTTCTTTCGATTGTTTTTATTTTGTAGCACCGTGTAATCGGCTATAAAAGAAAAGGATTTTTCCAAAACTGCAAGCGTTCTGGGAAGGTCCATACAAGGTGAATAAAAAGTTGAATGATGTGGTACGAGTATATCGTATATATGTATAAACAAGTGAAACAATTAAAGCAGACTTAAATGCGTAAGGTGGACTAGGAAATTTAATAGTATGAAATTTTCAAACCTGAAGAAACAGAGTGATAGAAGCTGAAAATGAAAAAGAAAGAAAAAGTTCCATTGAAAAAATTTTTAAAGATATAAAAATACCGGAGACAATAAGGCTAAGATTTATGGTCTCATTAATGGGAATAAATAAAAATAATTAATTGGCTCGTACGCTTCTGTTAGGTGTTCGGGCAAACTCCTCCTCGTATTTGTGACGTGCGTCTTGATGCTGTTACACTAATGGAGGAGCTACAGTTTTAAGCCGACTTCGAAAGTCAAACAGTTTCTATGAGAAGCTTTTTATGGCAGAAATACACTCGGAGGATTGCCTTCGCCAGCCAAGAGGCGACCGCTATTAGGAAAAACTTTTGCTATCATTTGGTGTTTCATACACGGATATTCGAACTAGTGCAGAGCGGCTAAAAAAAATAATAGTATTAGAAAATAGTGAGATCAAATTTGTAAAACTGCACACAGAAAAAAGGACAGCAGATTTCGGAAATTGATCCTGAGAGACTTACTTCTACTTTAAAATGTGAGAAGGTAAATATTCGGTGGGGGCGCTGACGTACAGACGGTGGTAATTACGTCACGAATACAATGAAAAATTAAGTATGCTAACTAACGCAATCTGACATTTAATTTTCGGTATTTTACGGAAAATTGCAAATGCTACAGCGAGGCGAATAGAATATAGAAGGTGTCATTGCCGCGATTTCGACATGCACCATAATAATACAAAACAATTAAACAAAACAAAAGCAAAAGGAAGAGAAGTTACTTGGTTGTAATTATTCAGTGAATGGCTTAGCAGCATTTTGATTTCTGACATTTAAAGTTAACAAATCAATGAAATTGAAGTGCTCTGTGTTAAATTGTGAAAGCATGAATTATAGAAATATCTTCAAATGCAGTTTTTCTATATTTATATGTGTGTATATAGTTTGTTGTGTTTGGTAGCTTCTCTTTCTTTCGTCTACTATTCTCCTTCAAATTACAAATTATTTCCCTTCCTTTTGTTTGCATATTCACGGGGCATGACGCCGTAGCAAATTCGGAAAGCGCTATCTTGTATTCTATTTATCATTCTTGGATATGGGTATACTAATTTATAGAAGACATGCAAGGCGGGTCTTATACCTAAGGTGGCACCTTCCGAAACCACCACTTTAGTTTTTGCGATTTTGACAACGCCTACGACGACATTCACTATAATAGTACAAAACAAATAAAGAAAATAAGCAAAAGGAAGAGAAAATACATTTATGTAAAAATACAGTGAATGGTTTGGTAATTGTGGAGATCTGGCAACGCAGTTGGCTCTGACAGCAACGGGAGCAAGAGAGTTAAACAGAATTTGTAGTATATATAAATATGTTATCCCCGAGGATTTACATGTACATTCACAAATTTGTTGTCAAATAAATATTTACAGTGTAAGTGTGAGTCGTTACAGAACGTTACAGTGTGACGAGGATGGGATAAATTTGGAAAACAAATAATAATAAAAACAGCATATATACATATATAAAAAAAAAAAAAGAAAAAGAGCAACTGGCATACAAAAAATGCCAGCGAGCACCACAGTTGACATAAAAAAAAAAATATACGCAGATAACAAGAATATTAGAAACAAGATTGCGCCCATCAGAGCGTACGTGACGTCACGTTTGCTGAGTTGTGCAGTATTGCCAACCATTTGCTCTTCGCAATAAATTTAGTGCTTTTTTATACCGAAAATGCGAAAATTTTGAAGTTTCGTGTTTGTTTCTTTTTTTTAATTTAAAGCTACCAAAACTTTAAGTTAAAAAACAAACTATATTATTAAACAAAAAAAAAGGTTAAAAAAGGTCACTCTGAGAAGATTTTAGTGCTAATGAAAATTTTTTTACTCTTATAAAATTTGATAATTTGAAAGTGCAAATTTAATTTTTGGCTCCATTTAAGGTTATGCAAAAATATTAAATGCCCCTCTCTCAACTCTTCTTAAGATTGAAAACCCTTTTACACATTTTAAAAAGCCTTTGAATTTATTGAATGCGAATTAAAACCATAGAGGTGTAAACGTTTCTTCCGGTCATCAATCCTTAGTGAGACATAGGACATTAAGAGTTATATTCATTGTAAAAATAAACAAGAAAATACCAGAAAATACTAAAGAAACCATACTGACATTTTTACAAAAAGAGTACCTTATCTAGTTACATAACTTCAAATATAGCAAAAAAGTCGTTCTCTTAACAAAAGAGTCTCGCTTAACAAAAAAACCTCATAAATTAAATTGAACATAAGCATGACACATTTATTAAAAAAAAACGCACATTTTAAAGACAATTTGTCACGCATACAAAGTTCTTTAAGTGATTCAATAAAAATTTGTTGGGTTATTTTCTTTGAATGGGCATTTTAATGCCTTTTTTATCCAAAGCTAGGCAACACTGCAGTAGCGAGAGAGAGATTTGACTGCCGAAAGCAGAAGAACACCAACAACACCTGCACTCGCGGGCAATGCCACCAGATGTTAAAACAAAGTAAACCTAAATAAAACTGAGTGAATTATTTAAATAATTATTAAAAAATGTATATTTTACAAAATTATAAACATGACATTTTAATTAGAACAGCTAGAAAAATGTCATGAAGAAAGAACTAAAACTCCGAGACAAAAAATAATAAAAATAACAAAAAAAAAAAAATGCTAAATCAAGTTACGAAAATGGTAATCTGGCCATACTGGAGCTAAAACCACGTAACTAGTTGTCAAATTCGCTGAGCGCAAAGTAACGGGACCACTATAGGCGCCATCTCATTATTCTTTCCATCATGCGCAGATAACCAAAGCAACTGGCATATAGAGAGATATGCCGGCGAGCAACACAAATGGCATAAAAATTAAACGCCAACAACCAAAGCAACTGGCATATAGAGAGATATGGCGGCGAGCAACACAAATGGCATAAAAATTAAACGCCAACAACCAAAGCAACTGGCATATAGAGAGATATGCCGGCGAGCAACACAAATGGCATAAAAATTAAACGCCAACAACCAAAGCAACTGGTATACTTTAATACAGGGCGTATTCACTGCACAAGCTGTTATTGTAATAGCGATTGGTTTTGGCTTGGGTTTCGAAAAAAAAATAAGGAAATACGAACAAATGTTATGTTGAGGCGAATTACAACTTAATGAATTTCGCTTAATATGTTTACTATCAGCTGGAGTGAACTCGCCTTGTATGAGCTAAAAAGAAAAATAAAAAGGGGGAAAGGAAAAGAATGAGAGAAGATTAAATTAGAATCGCAATAAACATGCGTTAGCTGCTACTAGCAAAGGAAATAATATGGAAACAAAATGATGAAAACGGCCATAATGTAAAGAGGAAAAGAAATGACGCAATCAAAATCCACTTCGTTGCCGAAGAATGTAAACCGCATTGCGATCATAGCAGACTTCATGAATTTGATTGTTTTAAAGTAGCAGATGACACCATTGGAAGGTCGAATGAACTTATAGATTGTTTCGTTGGTGGTCAGGAAATTTCGATGTTAATAGACTCTGGCTCGCGGTTCAATTTACTCACGGAAAAGGATTGGAATTATTTGTGTAATAAAAATGCCACAATATGGAATATCCGGGGCGAATCAGATGTACAATTTCGGGCGTACGCAGGAAGCGACCTGCTGAAAGTAAAACTGGTATTCGAGTCTGTTATTGGTACCAATTTAAACTCAAATACTCTATGTTATTGAGAGTGGTAGACAATCATTGCTAGGTAGAGATACGGCTATAAAACTAAAGGTTTTAGGGCTAGGCATAGAGGTAAATGCTTTTAACAATGTGGTTCATTTTGCCATACTTGGCTGACACCACTGAGCCACTGAGGAACCTGGTGAAAAAGACGTAAAAGCGCGTTTGAAAAGTTAAAGCATAGCCTTGCAAAAATCCCGACATTGTCATATTTTGATCCGAAGAGACGTACTCAGGTAATAGCTGATGCAAGCCCAGTGGCGTTAGGAGCAATTCTCCTGCAATTTCAAAATGAGTCACCTCAAGTAATTTCATTTGCCAGTAAGTCGCTCTCTGAAGTGGAACGCCGATATTCGCAGACTGAGAAAGAAAGCTTAGCGTTGGTCTGATCAGTTGAGAGGTTTTATTATTACCTGGCAGGCAAATTTGTTGTCAAATAAATATTTACAGTGTAAGTGTGAGTCGTTACAGTAATATTGCGTTTTGTGGCATTTAAACCATATAAATCAATGAAAAAAAAGTGCCACGTGTTAAAATGTGAAGGCGTGAACTATAAAAACACCTCCAAATCAGACTCAACAAAACCATTTGAAGAATTTAATTATATTAAAAGATAAGAACAGGAGTATAGATATGCACATTTATAAAACACCGAATTCGAAAAACGAAAACTTGAGCTAGTGGAACAAAAATCAAAACAGCAGAATCTACGAGACCAAGTACAAAATATTTCAGACGATATTTCTATTTTTCAAGAACAATATATTAATGACAATTTAGTTAATTAAAATAAACTGTTTTGGATTAAAAAAATACTGCGAAGAAGTTTCTGTCTCATTTTTAAATGGGTCCCCAGGGATCATATAGGAGAATGGTTACTTTTTTTTAAGTTTTGAATGTGCTTTTAAGTGGTTTGCGGTGCTAAACATATTCCCTATCCGTCAGCTACCCCAATAGAAGTAATCAAATAAGTACACATCTCCCATTTGGATATTTATATACTTTAAGGTCACAAGCAATCTTTCAGCGGCCATGATTGGAGTTTTAGTGAAATATGTCCATTGTTTTTCAATAAAAAGCTGAAATCTATCTTTTATTACCAGGGATCGTAATTTCTCCGCTTGCTTCGCTTTTACAAATAATGAGGTAATTAGTGCAGCTGTTATCGGCCCCAATAGTTGGAAACAATTAAAGGAAATAGTTCACTACAGCAAGCAACTCGTCTTTGAAAACAGTATCACAGAGTTTCAAGCTGATCGCTGGTGTAGCCGAAGTGTTGAAGAAAACACAGGTTTGTCCATTTCGCGTCGTTCTTTGGGATTAGGCATTCCACAAACGTCATTACACCATATTTCGCATAAAAATTTGGGTCTGAAGTCTTATAGAGTCCAGTTAACACAAGAAATCAAGCCGGCTGATCATCAACAACGTCGTGTATTTGTTGGTTGGGTCGTTGAAATGTATGAAAATGATCCGGAACTCCATCGAAAAATCATCCTCATTGATGAGCCCATTTCCATCTCGGTGGCTTCGTCAACAAGAAAAATTGTCCGATCTGGGGCTCAGAAAACCCAAGAGTTATTGTTCAAAAGCCTCTCTATCCTCAACGAGTCACTGTTTGGTGCGGTTTATGGTGCGACGGGTCATTGGACCTTACATTTTCGAAAATGAAGCTGGAGCAACAGTCACGGTTAATGGATTGCGCTATCTAAAGATGATTAACGAATTTTTATGGCCGGAATTGGATGGTATTGATCTGGGCAACGTTTATTTTCAACAAGACGGCGGTACGCGCCACACAAGCAACGAAGCCATTGAACCTTTTGCGGGAATAACACCTCTTATTGGAAAACCCTTTATTTCGTTTAGTGATATTTTAACTAAACAAACCAATGCAAACGAAGTGCCCCGTGTTAAGGTAGTAGCCTGGTAAAATACTCATATTTTATCGATGCTTTTTAGGCTTCTTTTTTAGGAAAAAACAAAACAAGCCATCTATCTTTTGTTAAGATGCTTAGTTTGGTGCCACACTACTGCAAAAAAAATATGTCAAAAAAAATCGTTTTTGCATACTCTTTAATGCCAATAATAACATGCTATAAAATCAAAACGATCGCATTTTAATTTCTTTAAAAAAATCCTGAAAAGTATAAAAAATGAGTATTTGATCAGATTACTACCTTAAATTGTGAAAAGATTAAATATAGCAACACCTCAAAATGCAGTTTTTTAGGTTTTTTAACGGAGCATGTGTGTGAGTATGGAGGATGGTTCCATGTGTAGAAGTCCACGCAAGTGGGGAAAGTTTCTGATCGCCATTCACTTGGGAGTGGCCAGGACGATTCTTCTACATATAGTTCAAGCAGCTCACAACATCCGGAATCAGCCCACGTATCCTCTGGGTAGCTTCCGAACACCCGTTCGGGAGTGAGCTAACGTGAGAAGGCGCAGCATTCCAGGATAGCTGGTTGTGCGCTGGGCTTGGGACCCGCCACTTAAAAATCCCCCCAATGAAAACAGCAACAAAGCCTCGGATGAGAACTACCTTTACTGATGACGACCCCTGCAAATGAAATAAGGAATACGATTTGAGGGCATGCACCTGGAATGTCCAGTCCCTTAATGGGGAAGGTGCCTCTGCCCGGCTGGTTGATGTCCTCGTGAGAGTAAAGGCTGTATCACTGCCATTCAAGACATGCGATGGACGGGAGAAGGCAAGAAAAACATAGGACCTTACCACGTCTACTACAGCTGCCATATAAAGGAGTGCAAATTCGGTGTCGGATTTGTTGTGGGAGAGAGACTTCGTCGCCAAGTACTGTCGTTCACTCCGGTGAACGAGCGTCTCGCAATAATCCGCATCAAAGCGCGACTTTTTAACATCTCGCTAATTTGCGCCCACGCCCCGACGGAAGAGAAGGACGATGCGACCAAACATTCCTTCTATGAGCACTAGGAACGTTCCTATGAGCGCTGCCCCCGCCACGACACAAAAATCGTGCTTGGCGACTTCAACGCCAGGGTGGGCCAGGAGGGAATTTTTGGTCCCACAAATTGGTCTAGCAAATTCAGCCTGCACAACGAAACATCCGGTAACCGACAGAGGCTGATCGACTTCAACGGGGCCCGAAACATGGTAGTCTGCAGCACCAGATTCCAGCATAAAAAGATACACCAAGCTACCTGGCTGTCTCCTGATCGAGAAACGCGAAACCAGATCGATCTTGTTGTGATAGATGGAGGACACGCTTCTGGTGTATTAGATGTACATACGATCCGTGTACCCAGCAGAAAAGGGACATCTAACTACGCAAAGAATGTTCGATATTGAAAACCTGCAATCACAACAGACAGCCAGAAGATTCGCCACTCGACTCTCACCCCTGCTCTCAGAGAGTACTGCCCAACAAACCTGCACGCACGAGCAATGGAGCAACATTTCTCGTCCTCTACGTACCGCCGCCGAAGAAGAAATCGGATTTCGGCGAGCCCGAAAAAACAGTTGGTACGACGAGGAATGTCATGTTACCACCGAATGAAAAGATACTGCCTATAGAGCCCCGCTGCAATCGGGCGCAACGCGAGCCATGTGGGACCGATACAGAGAGCTAAGAAAGGAAGCGAGACGTATTATCTGACATAAGAAACGAGAGGCCGAAATATGTGAGTGCGAGGAGCTTGAGATGCTGGTCAATAGGAACAACGTCCGAAAATTCTACCAGAAAGTTCGGTGGCTTACAGAAGGTTTTAAGACCGGGGCGTTTTCCCATAGGAACAACAAAGCCGCGGGCGCCGACGGACTGCCGGTTGAGCTATTCAAACATGGCGGCGAGGAGCTGGTAAGGTGCATGCATCAGCTCCTATTCAAAATATGGTCGCATGAAAGCATGCCTGCCGATTGGAATTTAAGTGTGCTCTGCCCAATCCATAAGAAGGGCGATCCTGCAATTTGTGCCAGTTACCGCGGGATTAGTCTTCTAAATATCGCCTATAACGTTCTAGTGAGCGTATTGTGTGAAAGGCTGAAGCCCACCGTCAACCAACTGATTCGACCTTATCAGTGTGGCTTTAGACCTAGAAAGTCTACCATCGACCAAATATTCACAATACGCCAAATCTTGGAAAATACCCATGAAAGGAGAATCGACACACACCATCTTTTCGTTGACTTCAAAGCTGCATTCGACAGTACGAAAAGGAGTTTTCTGTATACCGCGATGTCTGAATTTGGTATCTCTGCAAAACTAATACGGCTATGCAAAATGACACTGCTCAACACGAGCAGCGCCATCAGAATTGGGAATGACGTCTCCAAGGCGTTTGATACCAAACGAGGTTTCAGACAGGGTGACTCGCTGTCGTGTGACTTCTGATGTTGGAGAGGATCGTACGAGCCGCAGAACTTAATCGCTCACGCACAATTTTTTATAAGAGCGTACAATTGTTGGCGTATGCCGATGATATTGAAATCATCGGCCTTAACAACCGCGCAAAGAGGCAAAGCGAATGAGTCTGGTGGTGAACGAGGAGAAAACGAAGTACCTCCTGTCATCAAACAAACAGTCGGCGCACTTGCGTATCGGCACCCATGTCACTGTGAGCACCTCCTCTGCGTTGGAAAGATCAGGTAGGGAAGGACTTGGCTTCACTTGGTGGGTCCAATTGGCGCCGGTTAGCACGGGAAAGAAACGACTGGCGCGCTTTGTTAAACTCGGTCAAAACCGCGTAAGCGGTTATCGCGCCTATTAAGAAGAAGAAGAAAATGTGTGTGTATATATAATTTCTTGTGTTTGGCAATATGTGTTCGTCCACTCTTTCGCTTCACAAAAAAGTAATTTCCTCTTTTTTATTGTAATTTGTACATAATTTCTCTGAGCTTGACGTCGAAGAGAATGCGGAGTGCGCAAATTTGTATTTATTCATTTTATTTATTTACTAGCAAACCCGGCCCCCTTCGCTGGGCACACTAAAATAGAATAGATATGGTTTAGAACAGAAAATATACGGTTTTCATATTATTTATTTCTTTATTCTTTATTCAAGCGCTTTGGCATAAACAATATTTTTTGTTTTTCTTTTTGTTTTTGAGTAAATATTAAATATAAATTGAAAATCAGGAAAAAGAAGATTGTTTTTAAATTTCAAATCAAGGCATATGAATAACTAAGAAACAATCGTCTTTTTTCCTGATCATCCATGAATTTTTCATTTCTATTTATATGTTTTATTAAGCATTGGAGCTTTTTTAACCATTATCCATTTATTGTTTTCAAAAAAAAAAACGAAAAAAATTTCATTCACACATAATTTCATTCGGATTTCACATTAAATTCTCAAATTTCGTAAGAAGTTATTCACTGTTCCAAAATCCACTCCAAAAAAATTCACAAACAATTTTTACATATTGCACTTACCTTTTTTCCTTATGGCATCCAAATCAGAAAGAAATATTGACACATTGTAACTCACACTGTCAATTTGACAGTTCAGTTCCGCCCCAAGCGTTAAAAAAGTAAGCGACATTATGGCTGGTTCAAAAGAACGATGTACCCGTTGCCAGTGCTCCGAATTACAACCAAACTTTACGAAACCCATTTTCAATACTTACTTAACAATGTGCGTAAGTTTGGTTTAATTCGGTGCAAAGACACGGCGGGTCCACGTTTTGGCATATATTTCGAGACCCTAGTCATCAATAGGTATGAAAATTACCCCGTATTAAAGCACTTATCAGCTTTCATTTGATACCCATATTGTACATACACAACCAAAGGTTACCCGGGTCCACATTTTGACGTATATCTCGAGACCCCAGTCACGGAGTGGCATGAAAAATACTCTGTACTAAAGCATTCACCAACAGCTTCAATTTGATATCCATATTGTACAAACACATTCTAGGGTCCACGTTAGTCACGAAGCGGCATGAAAAATACTCTGAACTAAAGCATTCACCAACAGCTTCCATTTGATACCCATATTGTACATACACGTCCGAAGGTTACCCGGGCCCACGTTTTGACCTATATCTCGAACCCTATCCACCAATAGGAATCCAAACTATACGGAAACCATCTTCAATACCTTCTTAACAATGTGTGTAAGTTTGGTTTAATTCGGTGCAAAGACACGGCCGGTTAGCGAACACACACAAAAAGTTGACTTTATTTTATATATAAGATAGAAGATTTTTTTCAGTTTGTGTCCGAAAAATCCAAATATCTTACGGAACCCTATTTTTTTCCAAAATAAAATATAATCTATGTTACTCGTGGATAATGTAGCTTTCGAATGGTGAAAGAATTTTTAAAATCGGTCCAGTAGTTTTTGAGCCTATTCATTACAACCAAACAAACAAACAAAGTTTTCCTCTTTATAATATTAGTATAGATTTGTACGAGTACATATAACCATGGGTAATTTTTACAATGATTGACCTTAAGAAGGAGAAAATAGTTAAGAATAAAATCAAAATTAAAATTATAGCTAGTAGTAAAGAAGTTGGAGTTGGAGATTAATGAAGTACTAAAGAAAGAAGACAAAGAAAAAAATGGTAGTAAAGGGTTTTTTAAAAGAGATGATATTTTGATATTCAAAGAAAAATGCTATTTTCTAATATAAATGATACGGATGTTTATTTCATTATAAAGAGGAAGGTATGCCGTTAATAGTGGAAAGTAACATCAAGCAAATGACCACCACGACCACGCTTACAGGACAATATCCTTTTCATGAAATTTTCCATTACCGAATTGCAAAATGGATGCCCTATGTCCTCGATATCCTCACGAATTCCATCTTTGAGGTCTTGAAGCGATAGTGGGCTGTTGCCGTAGACCTTCTCTTTCACGTGGCCCCAAAGAAAAAAGTCACAAGGTGTTAAATCACAAGATCTCGGCGGCCAGTTGTGGTCACCTCTTCGAGAGATAACACGGTCCGGAAACTTTTCCCGTAAAAGATCAATGGTTTCGTTGCTTGTGTGGCACGTAGCGCGTTTTGTTGAAAATAACCGTTTTCCAGATCAATACCATCCAATTCCGGCCATAAAAAATCGTTAATCATCTTTCGATAGCGCAATCCATTCACCTGTAAGACCTGTTATTGGAAAACCTTTTAGGGGGAAGGGATTAATTGGTACATTGAGTACATTCTTGAAAAAAGCAAAAACCAAATGGTTAAACGAGAGCTATCCCAGTTGTGAAAAACTGTAAATGTTTACTCTCGCTCCGCTGTTTTTATAACTGGGTTCAACCACCTAACTGAGCTAATGGTAGGTCTAGAAAACGTGCTGTTTCGACAGGTTGTGAATAGATTGTTAGTATCGTGCGGTGTGGCTTCACATGTCGGACATATATATATATAATGTCGGGGCTTATTCTGGGTGAGTACGAGTTTAACTTATTGCCATATCCAGACTGTGGTTGAGACAAGGTTGTGTGGGTCTCAGGAGGCAGCTGAGGCGGTGGTTGGACTCCACGGCATTCGGAAGTCGGGAGATTAGGAGAGGCTCGCGACGAATGTCGTTTAGCGTCTGTCTGTATACTTTTCGGTCCAGTAGTTCCAGTTGTGTTTTGCCCTGGATTTTGTCGGTGTAGTTGAATAGATGTCTCCTGACTCGCCTGGGAGTTGGCTCATGCTCTAGCAAATGTCTGAGGGTGTGATTCCTACGGTAATACTCAATCATACATTGCTTGCTGAGCATTTTGCTGTGCTCATTGCCCGAGCTCATGGAAGCTTCGTTGTGAAGATGTTGCAAGGGCATACATCCTGAAACTTTGTTCGCTGCGATTTACTAGTGCCAGGCGACCAGACGGGAAACATTTCTTTATCTTTGCCCGTTGTGCTACCGGCCAGCGATTTGGGGACCTTGTTGCGGTTTGGGCGTTAGTGGCAATTGAGGTTGTGAACGCTGGGAAGAGCAAATTGTCGAAGGGGACACATGATGGGTTCTTCCCGGTCGGTATTGGTGCGTCATTGACTTTCATCTTTAGGTGTAGTGTGGCCTCCTTCATCTAGCTGACAAAGAGGATCGCCGGGAATCTAGTGGGGGAAAGTTGGAGATTCCTTGCAGTGAAAATACGAGAAAGGCTGGTGAGATTCAGTTTCTCTTTGGAACACAGGTCATTTATCAGGTGCTTCGTGTAGAGTAGGAGTAGGAGGGCCTCAAATGTCTTCACTATTGGGGAAAGGAGAGTTATCGGACGATAGGGTAACCCTTGGTAGGAAGGTTTCACAGGTTTCAGTTGTGGGAGCACTCTCCTACTTAGCAGGAGTTATAAGAGTGGCCAAGGACAGATTGAGGATCTTTGTGAGAATCATAGCAACTGACCCAATCTTCGCCATAGCGATCAAAGGTCACTAATACTGGTTGAACTATGGGTACAGCAACGTTCAACTTGGCATATTAAACTACGTTAGTGCGGTTCACTAGGAAAAGTAACATCAACATCAAAGATCTTGTCTTAAATGAATCGACTCTTCAACTTTCCACAGAAGCGAACTACCTTGGAATCAACCTTGAAAAAAAGGTCACTTGGAACTCTCATCTTGAGAAAGTAACTGCGAAAGCCACAAGGGTATTCATGGGGGGCAAACATGGGGACTCAGCCCCAGAATGACTTATTAGACATTCACTACAGTTGTTAAGCCCGTATCCACCTATGCTATGAAAGGAACTCACATTTACATACTTTCAGATAGTCAGCCGGCTCTGAAAGGCCTTCTATCAACTACAATCACCTCAAAACGAAGGACACGAGGCAAATGAAATAGCGGATCCTCTAGGCTAAAAAAGGGCCAAATATGGTCCTAATTGGTCTTGAACCTATCTGTGGACTTACAAAGTGCCACATTAGCGAACTTCTCAGAAGGGGGGAGTCGAAGAAATTCGTTGAACACTGGCGAAATTCCATCGGTCGGCGACAAGCGAAACAAATTCTAACGCCTTACAGAGGAATTTCTGCTAAGCTATTCACTTTCACTTAGCAGAGTAGATTTAAGACTTTTAACTGGTTACTTTACAGGCCAATATAGCCTGAGATATCACTTAAACAAAATTGGCCTCTCTGAGACCATCATCTGCCGATTCTGTGAAATGGAGACTGAAAATTCATAACACATTCTTTGTAAATGATCTGTTCTAAGCAGAACACGGCTACAGTACTGCCAGTTTGGAGATATTACCCACTGAGTGAAAATAGATTTGACCTCCTCGAGAATGAAGGACGTTGCCGCCTAAATAAAAAAGTCACCGGTCTTTGAAAGAAAATAATACTTTACCACGTCGGCTGTGGAAAGTTTTGTTTGTAATACTCTATTTCAAATATTTCAATCAATTTGAGTCTTACTTCCACATTGAAGCAACTCTTGTTGAGGGGGGGAAGGCTATGAGGTTACTGAAAATTGCACACCCAAATCATGGTGGAACGACTCTCTTTCCACATGGTATCGCCTATTTATGTGTAGTTTTAAAAAATGTAGAATTTACCCATCAGTTGGAATAAGTGGAAAAATGAAGTGAAAATTGCCAAAAAAGAGAAGCTTAAAATAAATGATGTAAATTGTAATTCCAACACCAATGAAGCTTGGAGATTTGTTAAATATTTACGCGGCTTGGGCAATATTGAAAGTGTGAACAGATGGAATAAATAAATAACTTAAGATACCTTGAACCCCTTGAAGGCCAAGTTCCGGCTGAGGGACTGTTTCCATCTTTGACTTTTTCGTACGAGGAAATGGTGACTGCCTTCGGGAGGATATGAGGAGGTCCTTGAGAGGATACGATGGGGTCATCTATGAAATGGTCAAGTCTCTTTCAAATAAATGTGGATGTGTTTTACTCACGGCCATGAATGATGATTTTTTACAAACGATATTAGACATTAGTGAAGAATCATAGAAATTGTACCGAACCCAAGAAAAAAACTAGGACTTTAACAATTTAAAAGCTTTAGATCTATATCGCTACTATCTGCTTTTCTTAAAATTATCAATTTTATAATTAAAATAAGAATTACTGGGGTGCTGGATGAGCTAAGCGAGCCAACAAATCTGCTGCTATGTGTGTATACCAAATGCGAAATAAAAAAAAAATAAAACAATCATAAGATATTAGTATTTACTTTATACATAAACAACTCTTACAATTGTGTGAGAGTAGCCATATATATATTATATGTTGACATCAATTGGAATTGACACCCGTTATGTAGAGTGAATTTGGAATTTCTTCTTGAAGAGAGTCTTTAAGTTGGGGAAAGAGATGATGAGTGTGTTAGACGGGCTATCGCACGAAAGTTGTCTATACTCGTTGCTGTTCAAAAATTTTTCGAGTCAACTACACACAATTGCTGATGAAAACTCTTTGTCAGAAATGATAGAAATTAGGGCCACCTTTAAAATAGAATGTCGCACAAACATTAGATGTTGCTCATCAGGTGCGGATAAACTTGTAATATTCTTAGACAGCCCAACAGCTTGCAGGCTCTTAAAAACAATTGTTCGCGCTAAGCTTCCACAGTTTAAATTCTGAAATGTTAACGTGGTGTGATCACCGGGCCATTCTAGTATACCAATTAGCGAAAAGGTATCGAACTCTGAATCAGAAGTACTTTATTGCTGCGTTTGCCATAAATGACTCCACCCGAACTCCAAGGGCAACAAGGGCAACGGGTGGTGTCACTTTAAGTCCAGCCCAGGCCTTAAGACAAATAGGGAGTGGTCCACACGGTATGCGACATAGTGTTGCTCCCGCCGCCAGACATCTCATGCCTCAACGGCTACTATATCTCCTGATAGGACAGCACTACCAACCGCACCACAAATCATACCTCTACGGGAAGGAGCTTATCGGTGCAACACAACTCGCCAAACATAGCCCAACCCCATCCCTCCTGTTCCAACCCCAGTGCGGGACAAACCAGCAGCTCTTGGTCCCCCGCACAGTCTGTTCCATATGCCAGACTAGAATGCCTCGGAACCTGGCATCGGTCAAATGCAATTTTTGCAATGGCTTGTGCATCTCCGGCCTGCGCACCACCCGTGAGTGGACACGTGACTACGTTGCCCCTGCTGCCGAGCCCTGCACCTGGAACTCACCCTTGTGGCGTGGCCGTTCTCCATCATCAGGCCGCAACAGCAACTGCGGAACGCACAGCAGCCCCAACGTAGACAACCACACACGTCTCTCACACCCTCAGTTACGACAGTCTTACCGAGGAGCTTACTGACACACCATCAAGATCAATGAGATCATCAACTTCATGAGCCGACATGGAATCCCAATAGTTGCGGTCCAAGAAACCAAACTGCCCATTAGCTCTTCCCTGATTACAAGGGATGGCTATAACGTGGAAACACAAGATCGTAAGCGAGACAATGGTGGTGGCCCAGCGTTCATAGTCCACCACACAGTGTAACATCGTCTGTTCGACGAAGGCATTGACCGCAGGGACGGCACCTTAGAATGTCAAGGTATAGCTGTGCGGTCAGGCGATGTCGAGCTGTCACTTGCTGCCCGGCTGAATATCACCCTGATATTGGTGCACTCATCAGAGGTGAAAACCGATTGGTTGTAGGTGACTTCAATGCGAATCACGATCTTTGGCATTCAAGCCGATCGTGACAACTATTGGCAGAGCAGATAGATGGTTCGACATTCAGCATTGTGAACGACGACGGCCCCACCAGGGTAGTAGGCAATTGCTGCAGCTCGCCTGACATAACAATAGCTAGCGCTGGTCTGATAAATAGCATAACCTGGTGACCTATGCTATCGCTTACATCAGACCACTTGAGAGACCTGCCGACTTTGTTTCCGCGAGTCACTGGTCATATATTAACTTCAACAAAACTGATTGGACCAGATTCGCGGAATTTACTGAGGACCCTTTGCCGCTCTGTCCGTTCTCACCGATGTGTGCGTAGGCGAACAGCTGACCATCTATGCTAGGCCGATCCCGGAGTTCCCCGCACAAGGGATCTTAATTCGCAGACCTACCAAATATCAAAACAGAGGAAAATAAAGCAGGGAGTTCCGCAGGGTGGTGTCCTTTCACCCTTGCTATTTAACTTCTACATCTCGAGACTCCCCCAGCCACCATAGGAGGACTCCTGGTCTCTTACGCCGACGACTGCACGATAATGGCGTCGGGCAATGACATTGATGGCCTGTGTTCCAAGGTAAACGACTACCTCGCCTGCCTTTCTCGTTTCTTCACTGCGAGGAATTTACAACTCTTCCGCACTAAATCCACGGCGGCCCTCTTCACCACCTGGAAAAAGAAGGTCAAACTGCAACACAATTCTAACTGTTCACAATCCCAAAAATTTTTGGTGTAACCTTCGACACTTTGCTCGTCTTCTCTGCGCACACAACCGTTATTACCACTAAAGTCCAAAATCGCAACAAGATCCTCAAATCGCTTGCCGGCAGTACTTGGGGCGATTGGGCGGCCGGTTCTAAGCTACGCTGCGCCTGTCTGGTAGCCTGGAACTAGTGACACGCTGTGGATAAGGCTCCAGACTTGCCAAAACACTGTCATTCAGAGAGCGACTAGTTGCCTCCTGAAGTTCCCTCTTCAAACAAAGTGCTCAGCAAAAAAAATTTCGAAATTTTGACCAAAAAAAAGTCAAAAAAAATTTTTGAATCAATTTTTAGTTGATTTGGCCAGTTTTTTAGATTTTCTGTTATACACGTAACGATTCCTTATGATTTAACTTTTATTTTGAAGAAAAAAATTTTATGGTGTCTATAATAGTTCTCGAGATATTGCGATTTTAGTGGAAGCGCGCACGCACGGTTCGCGCTGCGTTATGTGTTCCTGTATGAAGTGACTGGAGCAGACTGATGCAGGTCTGTGCGCGTTTTTCTACTCCCGCGCTGCGTAACCGCGAACTTCACGGTGCGCGCTTCCACTAAAATCGCAATATCTCGAGAACTATTATAGACACCATAAATTTTTTTTTTTCAAAATAAAGGTTAAATCATAAGGAATCGTTACGTGTATAACAGAAAATCTAAAAAACTGGCCAAATCAACTAAAAATTGATTCAAAAAATTTTTTTGACTTTTTTTTGGTCAAAATTTCGAAATTTTTTTTTTAACATAATATGTACTAATTTAAACTACTTATTTGTTTCTATATTGTCTGTAAATTGCATAGAAATCCATCCAACGGTTCAAGAAATATTGATTTTTGAAAAAAACACGGTCCCGATTTTCAACATGGCGTAGATGACTCAATTTTGAAAATTTTTCAAAATCCTTTTAGGCTCGAATGTATCTTACCTAGAACTAATATTTCCCAAAGTTTCAAAGAAATCGAAAGACCACTTGCAAATCTCATATTTTCTGACGGAGTCTTACCCTAATGTCTTTTCTGCTGTTGTACTAATTGCTGCGAACTTGATTTGTATCTTATACTTACATAGTACATATGTTTCAAGCCGATTCCGAACGGAAAATAGTTTTTATAAGGAGCTTTTTCATGGCAGACATACACTCGGATGTTTGCCATTGCCTGCCGAGAGACTACCGCTATTAGATAAATGTTTTTCTTCATTTTGGTCACGCTCCAACCCGTTCGGCTACGGCAGCCTCTATCATCTATACGAATTGTTATTTCATTGAAGATTAACCGATATTCTTACATATTTGTATGCCAATATTATACAATAAGGCCAATATTTCCATTATTTAAAACCGCCGGTACGTTGGATAGATTATCTGCATTTGGTAATTCATGCACTTCGAGCGGAATGTTAAGCCCACCTTCTTAGACTCGAATTACATATGTCCGGGAGCCAGGGGTCATTTTGACCTCATCATTTCATTCCGACAGATTTTAGTACTGAAAGCAGACGCCATCCAATGGATGACGAAACCAACCGTCAGCTGGTCCAGTAGCGGTTTGCCATTGTCTACCGAAAGGCGACCACCAAGATTCGAACCTACATTCTCTCTGAATTCCGAATGGTAGTCAGGCACCAACCCATTCGGCTACGTCGGTCGCAGTCATCTATACGAATTGTTATTTCATAGAAGATTAACCGATATTCGTACATATTTATATATGTACGAGGGGTGCCTTTTATATGTCGGGATTAGAGAACAAAAACAAATTTTAATAATCGAAAATCACTTTATTGTTTTTCAAAATATTCTCCATGAAGATCTATACACTTTTGCATGCGTTTGAACCAATTGTCGAAGCACTTTTGCCACTCTGAATGAGGGACCTCCAAAACATGCATTCTGAATGCCGCAACCGCTTCTTCAGTTGTCGAAAAACGTTGACCTCTCAGTTTGTTTTTTACGTACGGGAATAAAAAGAAGTCATTCGGTGCCAAGTCAGGACTATACGGCGGATGACCAATTAATTTGATGTTTTGGGTGCTCAAAAATGCAGTTATTTGAGCCGATGTGTGAGAGCTCGCATTGTCCTGGTGAAGAGTGATCCGTCTTTGGCGATTGGTTTTCCTAATTTCTTGGAAGACAACTGGCAAACAAATGGTTGTGTACCACTCAGAATTTACTGTTCTGCGTTGTTATAGTGGTACGCTTGCGACATGTCCAGTTTTTCCGAAAAAACAGGCGACCATTTGCTTGGAAGTGCTTCGTGCGCGAACAACTTTTGTTGGATTTGGCTCATCTTGAAACACCCATACAGTCGACTGCTGTTTACTTTCGGGCTTATACGCGTAAATCCATGATTCATCACCTGTCACGATGTCATAGACGTGTTTCGGAGCCCCGCGACCGTATTTTTTGAGCATTTCCTTCGACCAATCGACACGAGCCTTTTTTTGAGCGATTGACAAATTGTGTGGGATCCAACGCGAACAAATTTTTTTGACAGTCAAATGTTTATGCAATATTGAATGTATGCTGGTCCCACTAATGCCTAAGATTGTCTCAATCTCACGATAGGTCACATGACGATCTTGCAATATCAGTTCGCGCACAGCATCAATGGTTGTCGGAACAACAACTGATTTTGGACGACCTTCACGAAATTCGTCTTGGAGTGAACTACGACCACGATTGAATTCACCATACCATCGATAAACACTGGTCCTTGATGGAGCTTCATCGTCAAAAAATGAATTAAGTTCATCCATGCAATGTTGCTGAGTTAATCCACGTCGAAAGTTGTAAAAAATAATCGCACGAAAATGTTCACGATTTAATTCCATTTTTGGACCGAGATGAATCTTTTAAGTTACTGTAAACAACACAAATAGAGTTGGTATTTTAAAGCGCTCTGAGTACGTAAACGCCAAAAAATGTCAAACTTTGCGATACAGCTGTCAGTTGCCAGATTGCAACACCAGGGTTGCCAAATCCCGAAATATAAAAGGCACCCCTCGTATATACATACATATAACTGTCCATAGCTGTAAATTAAATTAAGATATTAAGACAAAAGAACTAACAACAAAATTAAAAAATTATTGTTGGTAGTAAAAAAGTTAAAGATGTAGAAGGTATTAACAAAAAGAGATAACAAAATAGTAGTAGGGATTTATTGGAATTAATTGAAAGAATGGAAAATTATTTGAGTACATTCAGCAATATTCGGCAAGGTAACGAAGTAATTTATGTTTGAAGCGCAAGTCCTCTTTTAGAAACAGAGGAAAGAAATCACCAAGTATTGACGTTCAGTCACCAAACAACTACTTATGAATTTCCTCATATAAGTCGATATTTGAGATATTTGAGTTCCCGAGTAATAAAAATCTTCTGAAGTAACTCGCTAAACATTTAAACTTAAGCAAATCCTCAAAATAAACCGATGCCATTTTTTTCAGAACAGAAATGTGGTCATAACGTTTTTTACAGTAAACGTATCTCGCGATATTATTAAACGTTTACTACGACACACACTATCACAATGAGTGTACGAGTATATGGAACTCCCAACTAATCACTAATGTTGGTAACAAATACAATAATTCCTCTGACTAGATTGTCAAATAAAAGTCACAACTTAATGGCAATACACTTGCTTTACTTTATTTCCAATACTATACTTCATGGAGGATGGTTCCATGTGTAGAAGTCCACGCAAGTGGGGAAAGTTACTGATCGCCATTCACTTGGGAGTGGCCAGGACGATTCTTCTACATATGGTTCAAGCAGCTCACAACGGCCGGGATTAGCCCACGTATCCTCTGGGTAGCTTCCGAACACCCGTTCGGGAGTGAGCTAACGTGAGAAGGCGAAGCATTCCAGGATAGCTGGTTGTGCGCTGGGCTTGGGACCCGCCACTTAAAAATCCCCCCCAATGAAAACAGCAACAAAGCCTCGGATGAGAACTGCCTTTACTGATGACGACCCCTGCAAACGAAATAAGGAATATGATTTGAGGGCATGCACCTGGAATGTCCAGTCCCTTAATGGGGAAGGTGCCTCTGCCCGGCTGGTTGATGTCCTCGTGAGAGTAAAGGCTGACATCACTGCCATCCAAGAGATGCGATGGACGGGGCAAGGTAAGAAAACCATAGGGCCTTGCGACGTCTACTACAGCTGCCATGTAAAGGAGCGCAAATTCGGTGTCAGATTTGTTGTGGGAGAGAGACTTCGTCGCCAAGTACTGTCGTTCACTCCGGTGGACGAGCGTCTCGCAATAATCCGCATCAAAGCGCGACTTTTTAACATCTCGCTAATTTGCGCCCACGCCCCGACGGAAGAGAAGGACGATGCGACCAAAGATTCCTTCTATGAGCGCTTGGAACGCTCCTATGAGCGCTGCCCCCGACACGACATAAAAATCGTGCTTGGCGACTTCAACGCCAGGGTGGGCAAGGAGGGAATTTTTGGTCTCACAGTCGGAAAATTCAGCCTGCACAACGAAACATCCGGTAACGGACAGAGGCTGATCGACTTCGCCGGGGCCCGAAACATGGTAGTCTGCAGCACCAGATTCCAGCATAAAAAGATACACCAAGCTACCTGGCTGTCTCCTGATCGAAAAACGCGAAACCAGATCGATCATGTTGTGATAGATGGAAGACACGCTTCTAGTGTATTGGATGTACGTACGATCCGAGGACTCAACATCGACTCGGATCATTACCTTGTTGCAGCCAAACTGCGCACCCGCCTCTGTGCAGCAAAAAACGTACATCTACCTACGCAAAGAATGTTCGACATCGAAAAGCTGCAATCACAACAGACAGCTAGAAGATTCGCCACTCGACTCTCACTCCTGCTCTCGGAGAGCACTGCCCAACAAACTGGCATGCGCGAGCAATGGAGCAACATTTCTCGTTCCCTACGTACCGCCGCCGAAGAAGAAATCGGATTCCGGCGAGCCCGAAAAACAATTGGTACGACGAGGAATGTCATACTGCCACAGAAAGAAAGGATGCCGCTTATAGAGCCACGCTGCGATCGGGCGCAACGCGAGCCATGTGGGATCGCTACAAAGAGCTGAAAAAGGAAGAGAGACGTATTATCCGGCAGAAGAAACGAGAGGCCGAAATACGTGAGTGCGAGGAGCTTGAGATGCTGGTCAATAGGAACAACGCCCGAAAATTCTATCAGAAAGTTCGGTGGCTTACAGAAGGTTTTAAGACCGGGGCGTTTTCCTGTAAGAACAACGACGGCGATTTGGTGACTGATGTACAGAGCAATCTTAAATTATGGAGGGAACACTTCTCGAACCTGTTAAACAGTGACAGCTGCGCATGTCATAGAGAATGTGAAGATCCCGATACCCCAATCGTTGACGACGGAATTGTCGTTCCGCTACCCGACCATGACGAGGTGAGAATAGCAATATCACGGCTAAAGAACAACAAAGCCGCGGGCGGCGACGGACTACCGGCTGAGCTATTTAAACATGGCGGCGAGGAGCTGGTAAGGTGGATGCATCAGCTCTTATGCAAAATATGGTCGGATGAAAGCATGCCTGCCGATTGGAATTTAAGTGTGCTTTGCCCAATCCATAAGAAGGGCGATCCTGCAATTTGTGCCAATTACCGCGGGATTAGTCTTCTAAATATCGCCTATAAGGTTCTAGCGAGCGTATTGTGTGAAAGACTGAAGCCCACCGTCAACCAACTGATTCGACCTTATCAGTGTGGCTTCAGACCTAGAAAGTCTACCATCGACCAAATATTCACAATACGCCAAATCTTGGAAAAGACCCATGAAAGGAGAATCGACACACACCATCTTTTCGTCGGCTTCAAAGCTGCACTCGACAGTACGAAAAGGAGTTACCTGTATGCCGCTATGTCTGAATTTGGTATCCCCGCAAAACTAATACGGCTATGTAAGATGACGTCGCTCAACACCAGCAGCGCCGTCAGAATTGGGAAGGACCTCTCCGAGCCGTTTGATACCAAACGAGGTTTCAGACAGGGTGATTCGCCTCGTGTGACTTCTTTAACCTGATGTTGGAGAGCATCGTACGAGCCGCAGAACTTAATCGCTCAGGCACAATTTTTTATAAGAGCGTACAATTGTGGGCGTATGCCGATGATATCGATATCATCGGCCTTAACAACCGCGCTGTTAGTTCTGCCTTCTCCAAACTGGATAAAGAGGCAAAGCGAATGGGTTTGGTGGTGAACGAGGACAAAACGAAGTACCTCCTGTCTTCAAACAAACAGTCAGCGCAGTCGCGTATCGGCACCCACGTCACTGTAGACAGTTATAATTTCGAGGTTGTAAAAGACTTCGTTTATTTAGGAACCAGCATTAACACCGATAACAATGTCAACCTTGAAATCCAACGTAGAATCTCTCTTGCCAACAAGTGCTACTTTGGACTAAGTAGGCAACTGAGCAGTAAAGTCCTCTCTCGACGAACAAAACTAACACTCTACAAGACTCTCATCATGCCCGTCCTAACGTATGGCGCAGAAGCTTGGACGATGACAACATCCGATGAAGCAACGCTTGGAGTGTTCGAGAGAAAGATTCTGCGTAAGATTTTTGGACCTTTGCACGTTGGCAACGGCGAATATCGCAGACGATGGAACGATGAGCTGTATGAGCTTTACGACGACATAGACATAGCGCAGCGAATAAAGATCCAGCGGCTTCGTTGGCTGGGTCATGTCGTCCGAATGGATACAAACGCTCCGGCTTTGAAAGTATTCGATGCGGTATCAGCTGGTGGTAGCAGAGGAAGAGGAAGGCCTCCACTGCGTTGGAAAGATCAGGTGGAGAAGGACTTGGCTTTACTTGGTGTGTCCAATTGGCGCCGGTTAGCACGAGAAAGAAACGACTGGCGCGCTTTGTTAAGCTCGGCCAAAATCGCGTAAGCGGTTATCGCGTCAATTAAGAAGAAGAAGAAGATACTTCTTAAGGCACACGTTCTCCTTAAAATGAATTACTCTATTACTTTCCGTTTTTTCACTTACAAGTTCAACTTACAACCCTCAGCACACACCTCAGCTATATATGAACATGTGTTTAAGGGGTAACACCACTGTACACGCGTAAAATAAACACGATTTTTAAAGAATTTTTTGTATAGAAGGAAAGGGAAAACAATCATTCTGATTTGGGAAGTTATTACTTATATACTAAAATACAAAACTACAAAGTTTGATCGAAAAATTTTACAGAATGGCGGCATTGGAGACATTTTTGTAATGTGGTTTCTCTTGAAGGAGCTCCGCGGCACGCAGCACAGAGGGTGCAAATTTTAATCTGGAACAAAGAAACATTTTTTTTCTTAATCTAGATAAGAATAGCTAAAGAAACACGTAGGGGATTTAAAAATATTTATTTTTGTGGAATTAGCAAGCATTTGAAGGAAAAAACTCTATTTTGGACTAAAAAAACGGCACTTAAATAATTATAACAATCGTTTAAATTAATCTATCGAAAATCCCCTACGCTCTTCTCTTAAGAAGGTTATTATATAGACGTAGTGAAAAACCTGATTAAAAATATTTAAAATTGTTTGAGTTATGCTGCGTGCCAATTTCAGAAAACGTGTTTTTGAGAAAAACGCGTTTAAAGTTTGGAAATTTGGAGAAGTCGTTAGGTAGCAGTCACTAACGCTTGGTTAAAAGCTTTAAATATTTATGAAATAAACTTCGGTAACGTATACAACTTTTTGTTCTGTATTTCAAAAGGTTCAAAGAATTTTTTAAGCTTATAAAAAAAAATCAATTTTTTGAAATTTCTACAGTGGTGTTACCCTTTAATAACTATTGTAACTTCTAGATTTGGCAGCTCGTATCTTCTGGCGAGTTCTGTTGTCGGCATCAAAGCTAATTCATGTTTTCGTTCGGTTCGCGAAGTTTCACCGTTCGAAATAATATATAGGGGTTTTCAGTAAGAGCGCTTCAACTTGTGAACTTTTTCGAATAAAATACAAACGGTTTGACTTTTTTAACTAATTTTTTTTTTATTATCGAGTTTGAACATACACATTTAAGTATGAAATTCGTTTTCTTTTGCATGACCGCGTGCACGTTTTACGAAGTCCAATCGTTGAACCCAATTTTCGACCACTCTTTTGCATAAATCGGGCGAAATTCCAGCAATTTCGCGTTCAATATTGGCTCTGAGCTCACAAATCGTCGCCGGCTTGTTACTGTAGACCAATGACTTCACATAACCCCAAAACGGGACGGCTTGTTAAATGGACCGTAAAATGGCCGTAATGCTCTTAAAGTAGCAGCAACAGAACGATTATTTTCATAAAAAATTTGCACGATTTGCAATCGTTGCTCAAGTGTGTAGCGTTCCATGATGAAATGTATACTAATGAAGTTTACAAATGACAAGCGAAAAATAAAAAATATTGCGTCGTTCGCCCTCCCTATCGGAAAAAAGTTGAAGCGCCCCTATTGAATAACCCTATACTTTGTCTATGGCAATCAAAATATGATTACTCCATGTCAAAAGAACAGTTTGCCCCATATAAGAATGTAAATTAGATATTGCACACATCAAGGTGCTTCAGACACCACTGGACATATACCGCAGACAGATTAGGAGCATTAACCATTTTCTTTTAGGTACTGTCAGAATCAAGTTTTGGTAGTTGGGAATTGCAGGGCAACACTTACATCAACATTTTGCATACGATTACCAAGTCCAACGTGCGCGCAGCGCAGCAGCTCCATTCTGGTAACGTCGCCTACTGCAGCACTCCCTCTAGCCACCTTGAACCAATTCGATGGTCGATCATGGCATAGTCGATATTAATGATAATACCGTTTAGGCCGTTACAGGAATTTTTGTTTACTTACCTTTGAAGATGGGAATCACATTAATGGATCTAACTTTAAAAACCATGTTGGCATTTTGAAGAAATTACCAGGTTCAGCGATGACGCTGCTCGTCAATATCACCAATCATCAATGGATATTGAGTCTTCCATTCTTTGGAAGTATAGAAAACCTGCGTTCTGTTGGGGAAATTGAATTGAAGCATTGGCATCTAATTGTCTGTTACGCTACCTAAGGATAAAAAAAAAACGCCAATGCCGCGATCTTCTGAATGTCATTGATAGCTTCAAGGCGCCCGAGGACGGCCTTCATTTAGAAGGCGAGGAGTTAACTCTTTGTCAACAAAAGTCCGTGCTTGGCCTGAGTCAGAGAATTTCCGTGATCACGCTGCAGGTAAGGCACAGCACTAGCAGTAATCTGCTTACATTGGCATCTAATTGTCTGTTACGCTACCTAAGGATAAAAAAAAAACGCCAATGCCGCGACCTTCTGAATGTCATTGATAGCTTCAAGGCGCCCGAGGACGGCCTTCATTTAGAAGGCGAGGAGTTAACTCTTTGTCAACAAAAGTCCGTGCTTGGCCTGAGTCAGCGAATTTCCGTGATCACGCTGCAGGTAAGGCACAGCACTAGCAGTAATCTGCTAGTCACGTAGGTGTCTGTGGCGCAGTGGTCTGAGGCAAAAGGTTCAGGTGACTTCTTTAAGCTAAACTTTAGAAATTAAGTTTTAGTTTGTAGACAAGAAATCATCTGGCACTGTCAACAGATGTCAGATTAATAAAGTAATAACGTATAAAGTATTATATCGTCGTGTTTATTTATATACACTAGTGATACATACGAGTACATAAGTGACATGAATTAAAAGCGACTCAAATTGATAATATACAAGACTTTACCCTATTTCAGAAAAGTTTTGGCACTGAATTTTCCTTTACAGTACTTTTACTGTTTTTCATGCAATGTTTTTCACTTATTTAGTATGGAAAATACGATTTTTAGTATTATAAAAGCTCTATGAATTGAAATATCGAACTATGTATAAAATGTAAAATAAAACTCAAAAAATGTTCATTAAGATTTCGAACTTATCACTGCGAATATAACAAATTTTCTTCTGGTATTCAATTTTATAATTCATTTTCTTTGATGTAGTATAATCAAAATTTTTGTACCAAATTAATGAACATTACAAATACTGTAAAGAAAAACTTACTGTGCCACAATCTTTTTTGACTGACTGTATGTATGTATTATATAGTATAAGCAGAGAATGTTAATGCAATGAGAAGGTGCAAATGTTACTGTAAGCTTTTTTTAGTACAATTGAGATCTGAAAGATTTGTAATAAGGTCATTTAGCACACCGAGTTTATAGACACCTCACTGACTTTTGCCCACACAAAAATTAGAAACACCACACATCTTTCACCTCAACACACAACACATTTCTCACCTCGACATTAAACCAATTAAATTTGTACTATTTTCGTATTTTTGAAATAATAAGCGAATACGTAAAATTTATTACATAATTTTTTTTTTCAATTACATTAAAAAAAAAAAAAACGATTTTAAAAAATAAAATTTATAAAAAAAAGTTTGCACCGGGAATTGAACTCGAGTCTAACATGTGGCGAGGAAAAATAGGCGGCGCGTTTATTTCTTCGACTGCTTATTTTTTTACCACCTTGTTACTTTTGAAATGATAAGCGGATACATAAAATTTATTAAAAATTTTTTTACGATTACATTAAAAAAAAAAATTTAAAACGAAAAAAAAAAATTTGCACCGAGAATTGATGCCGAGTCACGTGGGGAGGATAAATACATTAAACTAATTAAATTTTTACTATTTTCGTATTTTTTGAAATAATAAGCGAATACGTAAAATTTATTACATAATTTTTTTTAATTACATAAAAAAAAACGAATTTAAAAAAAAAAAATTAATAAAAAAAGGTTTGCACTGGGAATTGAAATCGAGTCTAACATGTGGCGAGGAAAAATAGGCGGTGCATTTATTTCTTCCACTGCTTATTTTTTTACCATTTTGTTACTTTTGAAATGATAAGCGGATACATAAAATTTATTAAAAATTTTTTACGATTACATTAGAAAAAACACATTAAAAAAAAAAAAAAAAAAAATTGGCGCCGAGAATTGATGCCGAGTCATATGGGGAGGATAAATACGCAGTGCGTTTATTTCTGCGCCTGCGTTGTGAACCAAGGTTTTGTGCATGCGCGCGACGCGAATTAATTTTAATAAAGTTCTGAAAGTAATTCATGGAGTTTTTCATTACATACATTCATAAATGAACGTATACTCTATATGTATATAAATGATGGTATATGACAATATACATACATAATATGTATGTACATGTCAATAGAAGGTATTTGCATTAAGAAATAAAAACGGTTTAAGATAAATCAACATTTATTTTATATTGTATGTCAATTTATAGTTTATGTATTCGACAGCATTTACATACATATGTAGGTATGTACATTTGTATATGAAAAACAATAATGCACAAGCGCAAGAACATCATCTTCCTTTCATACATATGTACATATGCATGTATGCCCAAATAACCTTGACTTATGTATGTACACAAGTCACAGCACATCACATTCTTACAAGACAAATACACATACGCACTAGCGAGTTTCTTCCTAACAAGTGCAAAAACAATTCTGCTCTATGTATGTATTATGTCCTAGCATATATACATACATACATATATACCTACTTGCCTTCTAAACTTCCTACAAAATAATTGTATTCATATGTTACTACATCCATGCACGTTCATACATTCATTCAAATGTATATGCGCGAGCACAGCGCTCCCTTCTTGCTTCCGTGTACTTTTGTCTTTCACCAGTCGATATTCCTAATATTGTACTTACAAAAACACGATATGTACTTTGATAGACGCAAAAGCAACAGCAAGCGCAACGCCATGGCCGCTTTGCCACCGCACATTCTAAAATGTTCTAGAACACAACAAAAACACATACCTCACATGCGCATGTCGCCCAAAGCTAAATGCTAAGCCTAGCGACTACAAAAACAAAATACATTCGTAGACGCAGTCGCAGCGGCCATGATTCTATCAGCGACGGCGCTGAACAATTTAGAACAAAACAAAAAGTTCATTCATAAGTTAGAGCTCATATTTCAATTTCATTCATAAAACGAGCCGCCCATATGCCAATTTTCGCGACCATTCGAAAATAGTCAATATTGGAATATTTCGCGTGGAATTATTTGCCAATATTTGATAAATCTTAAATTTTTGTCATGTCGAGTGGCCGCGGCTCCGTATGCACCCTTATATGTATGTAAATATGTCTTCTAACTGTGCGACAGTCGCGAGTTAATGCGACTTCCAGCGAATCACACATTGCTGTCCGCAAAGCCGCATATATGTACTTATGATCAGAAAGTACCGGGAATGTTTAAATTAAACAAAACAGAGTTAAATTTAAGGAAAATTTATATTATCTCCTTCAAAATATGACCCGTCTGAAGGAACACACATCTGCCAATGCTTAACCCAGTCCTCCAAACACTCCCGGCAGGCCGGTTTGTATTCTCTTTGATCAGTGCGATGGCGCGTTATCACCATGCAAAATCTGAGAATTGTTTGCTCACATTTCCGGCGGTTTGCAACACACAGCATCTCTCTAAGGTTTCAAAACGGATAAATAATATTCTCTATTGACTGTCTGGCCCGATGGAAGGTACTCATGGTGGACTATGCCTTGGCAATCGAAGGAAGCAGTCAACATCACCTTCCCGGTTCTTTTTGCTCATAGGGTATACATATCCCATGTGTCAAGTGTGCGCAGAAGCTTGTGTTCTGGGTTTGTTAGAATGGTGGTAGTTTGTACATATATTTAAACACATATGTGAGTATGCGCGTTAGGCTTCCTGGATGGATATTAGAATATTTTCTCATCAATATGTGTATGTAAGTAGTTCAGATTTGACTGAAGAAATTAAATATAGGACTGCATATTCATATGATTGACTTTATGGCTGTTTTACATATAAATCAATTCAAATGAATAATGTTATATAGAAAATAAATTTCTAAATAACTGGTATTAGAAAAACCTGAATACACTATTTTAAATCAATTTCAATTAAACCAACCATATACAACACGTCTTTCACGATTGCGCTAATCTACAATTATTAATGATCTTTTCTAAATCACTCATTTATTCGATTCGCAGTTTTATATGTACATATTCTGCGTTAGTTGAAAGTTTGTATGCGTAATTATATGAATATGCATGTGTGTATGCGCGTTTGGCTTTCTGGACGGATATTAGAATGATATTTTCTCATCAATATAATTTGGATTTGATGAAATAGATTATAGACATATGTACATATTTTCTGTTTTGATTGATTTATATAAAAATCAGGTCATATCCAGTATGAACTATTTTATACCGAAAAGAAATTTCCATTTATAAAATACAAAAAAAAAAACAGTATTTTAAAGAAATTTTAATTAAAATAAACTCAAAAATTTTACCAAACTTTCCTGGTTTGAATTGTAAAAAAAAAAATGTGCAAGAAAAAAAATATGAGTTCAGGACTTGAACCTGAATTAAATACGTGCAAAAACACAAAAGGAATAACTCCGCCGACTTTAGCTTCTGCACCACAAACTAACTACCGCGCGGCCTTCTTAATCGCAAATTTATTCGCTTCGATTTCCTTAGTAGTGTGCCGAAAAATCTTATGAATGTCCTCAGTAGTATGGTAAACGCAGAAAATATCTGAATTCTTGGCCTAGCGTGGTAAGTAAATATAGAAACCCTCCACTCGCGTCACTCGCGTGGTAAATATCTGCAATTCCGACCTCTTCAGGAAAGTTGAATTTGAAATGACCTTATTATGAATCTATAAATTAGAACTCGAAAAAAGCTCTTTTAACATTTGCTCCTTCTCATTGCATTAACATTCTCTGGTATAAGTATTTACTTTTTTTAACATAACAGCGAATCCTCCATCAGACATTGCACAGTACAAAGTATCTTATTAAAGCATGTCTGGCGACGATGTGTTTCTCTCTTTAAACTAAGTAGCTTTTCTCAAAACTTCTTTTTTAGTTATGTAAGAACACTATATTTTGTATTTCTTTCATTCTTTCATATGAAGTTTCTTCGGCTGAGGGATGCAGCGTCAAGTTCTCCTAAAGAGTGCTGAAAGCTTCATTGCTGGGCTTACTCATTTTGACAACTTTATTAATTGTTTCGTCGAACTCGTCAGTATTTATATTACCGTTTCTTTTTTGACCTCTTTGCGGCATAGTGCAGCTGATGTCAGAATCAAACGACTTCAAAGTTGATGCGTCCTCTCCAAAAGTTTGCTCATTTACGATCTTGTGAAAGAGAAATTTCGGTAAATACTTATATGTATATGTATATCAATAATACACACAGGATTAGTTTAATATATTTCTAATGCTACATTTTTGCATTAATTTTTTCACAATTATTTCTATATGTTTAGTGGGTTCTGTCACTTGTAATTGAAAATTGTGCTGAATCTGAGATTTGTTCACAGAAAGCTCCTTCTATAAAAACTTTTCCATTCATTCATAAAAAAAGTATACCAATTATATAATTTTAAGAGCCGTTTTTTGGCTTATGTCATATGTTATTAACAACATTTTTTAAATATTTCCACATTAAACGACTATCATATTTATTTGTTTCAACCTTGTGCTCCATATACTGAATTTTTTTATTAGTTTCGACTAATTGTCTGTAATACTATTTATTCCTAATTTTAATTTAAATTTGATTTTTAGTATGGTAGTTAACTGTTTCATTATGGACATCAGACAACTGCTAGTGTGTTCCTGCATAACATCAGGTTTCCGGGGCTGTATCCATCTCAGGAAGCTAGTTCTGACACTCTAGTAATTGGGCTTTGTTTTTTTATGTTGCACCGGAACAATATAGTTTCATGATCTGCTATTCTTTATTCCTCTACTTTTGTCACATACAACTTCATCTGTATTCGAGTATAGTAAGTCGATCAATGTTTCAGTGTGCTCAGTAACCCGTGTATTAAAATTTATTAGTTGTTTCATTGCCTGCTCTCTTTAAGTTTCTTACTATATGTCGAAATTATGTTAAGGTTTATATCGTCGCCAATAATAATAGTATTTACCAAGTTGTCGCATATTTCCGACAAAATTGTGAGTCATAGATCATCCCGATTTTCCATTTGGATTTGCAATTTTTCAGCTGAATAACTAAGCACCATATATTTTGATCTATAGATTTATTAAATATTGTTTTAAAGTATAGTGTGCGTCGCATGACCATAATTACTCCGCATATCTACTGTATGAATCGCACCTTACTAACTGATACGTTGGGAGCTTTGTTTATTTCACCTGTTGCACATGTTTCAGAGCATAGCACTACTTCTATCCGGGTCATATTACTGTAATACTATTTATATTAAGATATATGCACTTTAAATTACTGTGTTGCCCTCTGTTTGATTTTAGTTGCTTACAGCCTACCCTTTGCTTTTGAAGCTTAAGTCGTCCAATGTAGACCGGACACACCCGACCAAATGCATTGTGTTCGGTGTCAAGATTCAGCCCTAAATCTTTGTTAGTATCACAACAGTTACAACAAATTTGATTTGGATCACTTTCAGTGCAGCTCTCTGATTTGTGTTCCCCCATACATTCCATACACACATTCCACTGTAGGAAAAGCTCAATTCCAAGATGAATGTAGTAGCGGTGTTTATTGACCTTAAAAGAGCCTTCGAAACAATTGACCGGAAAATAATGTTAACAAAATTGGAGTATATTGGTATAGAGACCACTGGTCTTGAATGGTTCCGTAGTTTCTTGTGAGAACGGAAGCAACAAACGCTTATTGATTAATCTATATCAAAAAAGGTAGGAGTCGAAATTCGTTTACCACAGGGGTCGGTCCTAGCTCTCATACTTTTTAATGTTAATATTAATGATATAAATACAACTTTGGAAGATTGCAAGGTAAAACTATTTGTTGACGATACTCTTTTAACAGTCAGCTATGATTCTTTCTAGAGCAATAAGTGCTAGCTTCGGGAACCACAGCTTACAAATAAAAAATGAGAGAATTGAAGAAGTAAAAGTCATTAAATATCTTGGAATTTAAATTGATAATAAGTTCAAATTTGAGGAGCATGTTGAATATACAGTTAATAAGATTGCGAAAAAAATTGGGTTCGTGAAAAGATAATGCAAGTACATAGGAAAGAGGTATACAAGTTTGGTTTATAGATCAATAGTTGAGCCGCAGTTTATATGTATACTGTCCAACGATTTTTTTTCATGGCTAGCGACACACAAGTTGAGAAACTCCAAAAAATGCAAAACAGTGCTATGCGATTCATTTTGGATAAGCGTTATGATACACCCATACAAGAAATGATCAGAGACTTGAATTGGCAGAGCGTGAAACAGCAAAGTACAGAAGTTGATTAGAAAAATATATTCTATAAAGGATTAAAATGTTTTAACGAGATACCAACTCAAATAAAAAATTCTGTTCACATGAACACTTTCAAGAGGCTGCTATTTAATCACTGTAAAACGTTGCCGATTAGAATGAAACTAGACCCTTCCTTTCCAAGCAGTGGGAATCTGCATTACAGTAACTATGTTAAACTATAAATTACGCTGTAAAAATTTGTAAATTTTAAACTATAATTGGTTTTATTGAACACATGTATCTATATAGGAATATTATTATTGTACTATTTGTCATATAATCATATAGTTGTATAAATTTGGTCTTAAGACCGTAATAAATAAAAAAATAAAAATAAACCACTGCCGAAGCGTCTGATATCATGGTAAAGAAAGCATTTTACATTCTTCTCAACAAAGCTTTATCCTTAACACACAAAGGTGACATATTATATTTATCACAATGGTCAAGCTAGTAATGACATCACGAATATGAAAGCAGGAATGGGCAGGCATGGTATCGGGCAGATTAACTAAATATGGCAACCCTTTTGTTGAGATGTGCACGGCCCTCACTAGAGGGTGCATAAAATTCATTATAGCCCCGGAACACGTAGCCGAAAACCCAATTGACTACACAGGTAGATGTAGATATGCGTAACAAAAAAGGAGCAGATGTTTTCAGTGATCATCATATAATCATAGCATTGTTGCGTATTAAGTTGGCTGCAATCAAGAAACAGCAGTCAACAAAAGGTTAAGGCAAAAAGCCTACCAAAACCGTACATGCTTAAATTGCACTCAAACGCTTCAAAAACGTCGTTGTGTAAACGAAACAAATTTTTCTCGACACTGCCGAAAACTCTATAGGATATATAATAAATAAACGTTAACCTGGCAGGCTAGACCGTAACGTGAAACTTAGTGCCAGGCGCAACAAGGAATGTTGGGCAGATAACATAACCAAAGAAACACAGCCGCGGCCGACACAAACTGTACAAGAGATCTATACCAAGCAGCAAAATGACTAACAAGTGGCGCAAAGTCCAAACCGAGAGAAAACGATAACGGCATGCCCTCTACGGATGCTCAGCTCCAGCTTTGGACTGACCTCTATAACAAGTAGTTGGAAACACACTAAGATGAGTCCGAACCAATATGTGACTGTGCTGCCCAAGTGATTTCCAAGTAATTGAGAAATCTGCGGTGCAATAAAATGCTTAAAAAACCAAAAATCTCCTGGGGTGATTATATTGCCTCAGAAATACTGCACGCTAACAAAATCTAAGCGCATATTCTGAAAAAGTAGTTAGCCGGTGTGTTAATGCCGAAAAAACAAGCTAGATTCTGCCCACAGAGTTCATGTGTGCACTACGGTAGAGTAACAATCGGTAGAGTAGAAATATTCTCTTTATATGGTATTTATTGACACATTCGACTCCTTAGACCACAATCCATTTGGAAAGCGGTTTCCTGCAAAGAGATACCAAAGAAGTTGATATCGCTCAGGCAACTTGTTGCATTCTTCATGAAAACCAACCTGGCGCTAAGATAATGGTCAAATGCGGGGCCAGATACGGCTGCATTCTGTTGCCATTCATTTCCAACGCAGTGTTGGACACTGTGCTGCTTAAAGCCACTACAGAAAAAATAGGTATCCCATGGCGTTTAACTGAACGACTCAAAAATTTAACGATAGGACGATGCAGATATGAAAAGAAAGATTGAGCTCACTTCTAATCTTGTAACGAAAGTAGGATTCAGGACAAGAGTTAATTACAATAAGTCGTTGGAATATGTGGATCTTTTTTTCTTATCTCGGCAGCTTCCTTGACAAATGTGGACGCATTATTTCCCGTCACAAAAAACTCAAAATCTTTGGCATACCAAAAATACAGGTCTTTGTCAATAAATGCAAACTAACTAATCAACTTCAGGAGGACGAGCTTCACTTTCCTATATACTTACCGGTAAAATTGACCCTAGTCTTCGACGCTGCTGCACGAACTAAGGGCTGCTCTCGAAACTTCACGTTGTTGAGTGGTCCTGACCACGATTAATCTCTGACAGCTATCCTTATGAAATTTCGCAAACGATGGATCGGAGTGTGTGCGGATATCATCGAAATATTTCACCAGGTGAAAATGCGTGAATATGATCAAGTAGCACAAAAATTTCTTTCGAGAGAAAACCTAGTAGAGCATAGTAGGTGCATGTTGGTCTCCTTGCTGCGGGGATAGGGCTTAAACGGAGGTTAAATTCCATTTAGAAATTAAACCTCACCATGAACTAAGAGGGAAGCTCCGTATAGGGATTGGCGAACCACCCATTCGCGAAAAGGCGCGTGTACTGTTCGTCCAATCACTTATATGGCGAGTACCGTACCAACATATTAGCAAGTCAAGGTATTCTTGGAATCGTGCCGAGGGCTGAATGGTGCAGGGAATTGAAACATGTGCATCGCGAACAGAGTTTCCGTTTCGAATACCTGGCCGCCTTCGAGAGTAACTGTGGCCTTACCGCGGTAAGGGGCGCTGCCGTGGGGGACCCCATTACTTCCCCTTGAAACTCATAGGTTGTGGAGCTTGACGCAGTCAGGTGAAGCAATCGTAAGAACCAGATGATGACTACTAATATAAAGGATAAAAGCAAAAAATTCAGTTTATTGACAGTGTCGAACGAGTTTAACTTATTTTTTATTTTTTTCTGTTTTATTAAGCTTTCTTACTATATTTTCAAAGCATAATAGTATTAATTTTATTCCTTCATGTTATTTTTTTTTGTGGTTTGCTTAATGCTACGAATATTTTTACAATATTTTCTTTAATATAATCGAATATTTTTACAATATTTTCTTATATAAATCATTATATAATTTTAATCCTTTATATAATAAAGTGTTTGGAGGCTTACTAGTTCTGTACATATTAATTCTAAGATCCTCGTTATTCCTTAAATTCTACGGTAGCACTTCTCGCACATATGTATACTAGTTGCCTTGATAAATATTTAGTTAACAGGTTATGATTCATTTTAAATATGAATAATAAAATAAAAAACAGTTCTTTGGTTGATGTTAAGCCATTTTAAAGTATCGAGCATGCATGTTATTGGGGTCAATATATTGCGCAATAGAATACAACGCATACCCTTATTTTGTAACTTTTCCAGCCTATTTCTCATTTCTGTTGAACCCAGGAACAAAATTTTAGAACAATACTCATTTCAATTTGAAAATTGTGTCAAATGTGACACAAACAACGCTTGAAGAAATGTAAGTGCATAAATTGAAATGTGTTTCTGAACACAATTTCGCAATGATCGTCATTTAACACAAGGCGGAATTCATACGCTGAATTTGGTCATAAAATTATTTCCATCCTCGAAGCTGCGAATACCGTTCTGGACGGCAAAGGTTGGAACAACTCTAAATAAAAAACAAGATAAATATACCGTGTGTCTGTGGATAAAAAGTTGATCGTCCTCATCCGAAGTGCAGTGTGCGAAATGTCAAGAGCTCTTTCAACCTGACTGTGTTGGTTTACTTCAGGCAGATGTGGATTTCTTGCTCTCATCTGATAAACCGTATCTTTGCACGACCTGATCTGCTGATAAATGCTCTCCTATTAGGTGTCGAACTTTATCAGTTCTTTCGGCCGGAATAAAAAATAGGAATATGAAGTTACAATAATGAGCAACATATCCCATTGCTTGTTGTTGTTAAAGAAATAGCTGCGCTTAGAACAGAAAATAGTCGCATACTCTTTGCTGTAAATGCTCTGCTTGAAGAAACGAATAATACAAAAATCAGAAGATCTTCTTGCAGAAATTCGGTCATTGCACTCTAAGCTTGAAGCAAAAGATCTCGCTCTCTCTCTCTGTGTTAACTACTGAGGTAAAAAATCTCAAAAGCATTGTTGATAACTCTGCTAATATTCTCGGTAGTGCAAATTCAAAACATGCGAGCTCCTCGCTTTCTCCTCTTTCTGTTCGTTGTCCGTCTAAGTATTGACAATGAGAACAATGCGTTGACCTCTGCTGTTATGTCTAAGCCTGCGTCGCAAACATCTGCTTTGCATGGTTCGCCGTCGCTAAAGAAAATGAAGCTAAATCTACATCTAAGACGGCCGCTGCTACTACTACTGCACCTACAAAAGTTACCTTTGCTTCTGTTGCTGCTTCATCTCAGGTCTCTACGACTTGTGTTTTAAATGCTGCTACTAAATCTATGCCCGCAATGCGACAGACATCCCAGTGGCAAATGGAAACAAAAAGTAGTCAAAACAAATTTAATAAGCCTTTTATGATTGGTTCCAATAACAATAATGAGCTATAAGTTGTCCTAAAATAGCTACGTTTATCATCATTCTCGCCCAATGTAAAAGAAATTGATATCGTTTTCAGACTTATGTTTCGAAGCATCCGGCAATTGCGACTTTGGTCTTTGGTACCCTACAAACTTGTTAAAAAAGATACAGAATTAAATACACTCAGAAAAATTAATTTTAAATTGGGTGTATCAATTAGGTGTGCTCTTTTGAAAAGGTGCTCAACGCGGACATATTGCCAAAATGTGTAAAAATCCGACATTTTAATTTTTTTTTTCAAAAAAACGATTCACCAATGCATCACCAATAAAAAATAGCACTCTTAAAAATGATCAAAAAAATTTAAAAATTTACTTTCAAATTGTTTTTTAGCGTTTAGTTCACACATGTATGATATTTTTTTCTCGAGACATGGTTAAATGAGAACTTTTTCGACAATGAGTTTTTTAATCCAAATTATACCATGTATATATGTAGTAGAGACCGTGATATTGAGAAAACTGGTCTCTGCAGAGGAGGATGGGTTTTAATAGCTGTTCAACGGAAGTACTGCTCATCACTAGTACCTCTCCTGGATCAGCTGTGCCTTTCCGTGAATGGTGCTTCAAATATTTTGGTTTGTGCGTCATATATTCCTCCGCCAAGTATTGATACACTGTATTAAGCACATGTGGATAATGCTTTAGCTCTAACATCAAATAATGGCAACTTTCGTGTTCTTGGTGACTTCAATCTGAGTAATAATGATTAATATAGATAGTAATATTGATTAATAGAGACAGTGGTGTATTTGAAACCTATTTGATTGATAATTTTTCAAGTTTTGGATTGGTTCAGACAAATAATTTCTCAAATACTTTCTGAAATTCTCGACCTCATTTCCATTAAAAATATTATAAATTTTTCTTTACTAGAATGCGTAGACCCTCTGTCTACCAATGGTTTGCATCATGTACTCGTACCACTTATCTTCCATATAAAATTTTATGAGTGTAATGACTTGTATCCTGATAACGTGACTACTAATTTTGGTTTAAGAAACTTTGATGTTGATGCTTTCCATTTCAATTCAACCGGGCTATTCGGGTCATGTTCTTCGATTTCGATGTAACTCAAATATGTTGCTCTCTGGTCAAAAAAATGAGACACCTATTTTTTTGTTCGCCCGAAATATTTTTTTGCAAGAGTTATCGGCAATTTTGTTTTTCGGCTCAAACTCGATTTTTTTTAATTATATAAGAAAATTTTTTTTTTAAATGCCCATAACTTAGTCAAAAATAAACCGATTTTAATAATTCTGGGTTCAAAATAATTGTAATTACTTACACGAGCGACTTCATGTTGAAACAATTGCAAAAAAGTAGTTGAAAATTTTTTATTTAGCAAAAAAAGAAAAAAAAAATCAAACTTTTTCGAAATTCAATATTTCAAAAAGTGTATTTTTCTTTTTTTTATAACTTTCTCCAAATCAAAAGGACATCTCAAACCTTAATTGAGCTGAATCCCCAGTAGCTAAAATGAGTTGTTTTCGAGTAATGAATTTTTGAGTAAAAAATCTGTTTCGCATTCTTTGTTTTTTGCGAAATAAAACATTTTCAACTACATTTTTGCAATTGTTTCTGCATGAAGTCGCTCGTGTAAGCAATTACAATTATTTTGAACCCAGAATCATTCAAATCGGCTTATTTTTGACTAAGTTATGAGTAATAAAAAAAAACTGCTCAGCAAACAACTAGAGGTGCCTCCGAAGCACGTAAGGAGGCACCTCTTTAACTACGCCGACGAGATCCAGGACAAAACGAATCGACAACTACTGGGCCGAACAGTGTTTAGATAGACAAAAAACGACATTTATCGGGAGATTCTTACCTCTTTCGTAAGCTCCCGACTCCCGAATGCTGTAATCGGAGCCCAACCACCACCTACAGCAGAAGAAGAGCTCCAACTGCCCCGAGAGACCCGCGTAACCTTGGCTTAATTACGTTCTGTATACTGTAGAAGGTTAAACTCCTACCTATCCAGAATTCACCCCGACATACCAAACATATGTCCAGCATGAGTGGTTTCCTTCGAGCCATTCGCAAGCTATACTCGGCACGTTTCAAGGCCCTGCAAACTATTTTCGGATGGACTTATTTATTAATCTCTTCAACAACTTCTGCTATCACTTGCGTTGATGTAATTTTTGGATTTTTTTCTTATTATATGGCGTTTTTCACTGAGAGTCAATTTGCAAAGTCTTTCAGTAACAGGTCAAAACTTAAGATTTGTTTTCCTTTAAAAACGTTTTATTATGCTATGTGGTAAGTTGTACAACGACCTCAGTTCACCCCTTCACCGATTTCTGCACATGATTTGCTCTCATTGCATATGCAAAATTATTTTTCTTTCATGTTCAGTTGTGCCTGCTTGTTTCCGACCCATGATGTCTTAATAACGCGAAAGCAAGACTTGAAATTACCAAATTAGTTGAGTCTCGAATGATCATATTCATACTGGGACTTATTCGAAAGCATAAGATGCTTTGTTAGTAATATTTTATTTATGGTGTATTCGTAGTAGTGCAATAATATTTTATTTATGGTGTGTTCGTTAATATTTTATTTATGGAGTAAAGTTTTAAGTCTAGTTTTAAATAATGTAGTAAATATGTTGATTTTTCTTAGAATAAAATTTTTAATTATATATATGTATATATAGATGGCGCGTACACCCTTTTTGGGTGTTTGACCAAGCTCCTCCTCCCCTTTGTGGCGTGCGTTTTGATGTTGTTCCACAAATGGAGGGACCTACAGTTTCAAGCCGACTCCGAACGGTAGATATTTTTTATGAGGAGCTTTTTCATGGCTGAAATACACTTGGGGGCTTGACATTGCCTGCCGAGGGGCGACCGCTATTAGAAAAAACTTTTTCTTCATTTTGGTGTTTTACCGAGATTCGAACCTACGTTCTCTCTGAACTCCGAATGGTAGTCACGCACCAAGCCATTCAGCTACGGCGGACATTTTTAATTACATTTAGTTTTTCTCAAGATACATCTTGTTGATTGAGAAATTTGTTTTTGTGTGAATAATTTTGTCCATGTGTGTAGCATCCCAGAGAACGTCAATGAATTGAGAAGGCGCAAGTGTGACTGTTTACTATATTTAGTACAATTGAGTTTTGAAAGGTTTGCTAGTAGAGGATTTTAGAACATCGATGATATAGACAACACACTAAGTTTTGCCCACGCAAAAAAACATCACACATTTCTCACCCCTACATTAATACAAATTGTCTTATTTTTGAAATAATACGCGAGTACATAAAATGCGGCCATCGTAGCGGAATGGATTGGTGCGTGACTACCATTCAGGAATGCTTAGGTTTGAGTCTCCGTATATAATTTATTTAATTATTTATTTATTTAACATATAAATTCGTAGACAGAATTTTTTTTCAATTACATAATACATAAATGAATGTGCATACTACTTAGTCTTGCCATAAATTCTCACGCAATTTCACTTTTCGAACATTCAAAAGGATTTTTTGGAATTTTTTGATATTTTCTGGTGTTACCAACAGCAACTATCGTTTCATTGTAGTTTCTAATGGAGCGGAGTCCCCATAATACTTTTCAAGCCATTGTTTCGCTTGATCGGTATATTTTCTCATCAAGAAGCAGTGTAAAATGAGAACACGAAATTCTTTTTGGTCCATTGTTTTGAAAATAACAAAAGTACCATCACTCTTATCACAATAACTCCACAACTAATGACTAGAATATCATGAAATTTTAACAGCATTTTAAGGTTAGTAGTAACTGAAATAGAGGTGAATGCAATAAAACTAGTTTCATCTGTTAGTGTGTTAGGTTCGGGACTTTTCAGCCAAAGTGTTAGGTGTGTATGTATATACACACACTTTACGTCCTGGCATACATTTAAACCTATTTGCCTTCTCTACTTGGAACAAATAATTGTATTCATACTATGTAACTACGCGATCATACGAAATATTGTATTTACAAACACAAAATACCTTCATAAGCGCTAAAGCAGTAGCGTGCCCAGCGTGATGGCCACTTTGCCACCAAGAATTCTAGAATGCTCTGGAACACAACAAAAACTATTTCGCGACTACAAAAACAAAATACGTGCATAGACGTAGTCGCAGTGATTATTTTAGTCACGACGGCGCTGAACAGATTAAAATATTACATAGCACAACAAAAACCAGTTCATTCATGTTATTTAACTTTGCGCCTTCTCATTTCACTAACATTATCTAATCATGATAAAGTCAAACATTCATCAATATAAAGAACCTAATACAAGTGCTTATATTTTTCAAAGTACCACTATCATAAACAAAGCAAAAAACCAGCCTTCCTCAATCACTGCTCTATGATGCTCACCGAGGTACTTCATCTCCTCATGCACACATAAAGAGCTTATAAATATGCACAGATTAAAGTTTATAATGGGCGGAGACTTCGAGACGCGAAAAATGGGGGTCGCACTAAACTACGATAAAAGGATTTGAACTATATAAAGAAACGGGCTGTGAGTTTCTTTCAACAGCTAAACCAACTTACTTGCCAACAGGTGTCAACAAATCCACACTTAATCGACTTTTTCTTTCACTTAATCGATTATGTTCAAATCAGTGAGGATACCGATTTCAACACAGATAATTCCCCAATATATCTAACAATCAGCAAAGTAATTGTCGAAAAAAAACCAACCACTAACCCTTTACAGTAAACACACAAATTGGAAATTCTTAAAAACAAAGTCCTCCAAGGCAATCAGAACAAAAGACAAAAATTTTCAAGTTTACACAATAAATCCAACAAGCGGCGAGGAGTATAGCCCTTTTTAAAAAAGAACGTAATCGGATCTAACTATCCCAAAGAAATAAAGCAACTCTTGACAATGAAAAGACAACTTCACCGAAAATGGCAACCCACACGGTTCCCTGGAGATAAAACCACTCTTAACAAAGTAACTGAAGAACTAAGACGTGAAATAAAATATTTAAGAAATCAGTAATGAATCGATATCTATCTGAGTTAACAGCTGATAAAAAAACAAGTACACTTTTGAAAATGCACAAAATATTTAAAAAGACCAAAATGTCACGTTCCTCCAGTGAAAAACGCAAATAACACCTGAGCGAGAACCAATAAGGATAATGAGAGATGATTATGATTGCCAAACCATATTGTTTCTTCATACCAGCCAAGCTCTTTGTTTCCACAAATTTCAAACCTAATGGAAAATCTCATTCTAAATCGCTTAAAACCAATCATTGAATCACGAAATCTGACACCTTCATTCCTCAACCTCGGTTAGGTGCAACAGGTGGTACCATCTTACCTAAGACCTGTACAGGGAGTGGTCCACAAGGTATGTGGCCACATGCTGCTCCCGCCATCAGGCGGCCCCTGCCTCAACGGCGATACCGCTATTTGTGCCGGCCCGTCAAACTGCCGCCACAAACCAAACCTTAACGCTAAGGAGCCCACAGGGGCAATACAACTCCCCATTGACCCATAATCCTCCTGCTCCTATCCCAGTGCGGGGAAAACCAGCACCTCTTGGTCCCCCGCACAGAGTTCCTCGGAACCTGACAACAGTCAGGTGCAATTTTTGCAATGGCTGGTGCCCCTTTCGGAGGTGCTCTGGCCTGCGCACCAGCCGTGAGTGGACTCGCGACTACGTTGCCCCCTGATGCAGAGTTCTGCACCCGCAACCGCCCACTGTGGCGCGGCCACCCGTCAACGTCAGGCCACAACAACTTTTTCGGAACGCACAGCAGGACCACACAGACAACACCACGCGTCCCTCAACCCCCGAGTTACGATCACATCCCCGAGGAGCTTTAGACTCTTACACTTGAACTGCAACGCACTACGAGTAAGATTGACGAGATAGTCGACTTCATGAGTCGACATGGTATCAAAATAGCTGCGGTCCAAGAGACGAAACTGCACGCTAGCTCCTCATCAGGGGTAAAAAACGATTGGTAGTAGGTGACATTAATGCGCATCACGATTGGCAGAGCAGATAGACGACTCGACATTCAGCACTATAAACGACGACGCCCCACTAGGGTAGTGGGCAATAAAGGATCTCAATTCGGAGATGCGGCAACTGGTAACCCAACACAAGCGGACCAAATGGGAAGAGCATCTGAAATCCTGCAACTTCACCTCTGGTGTGAGCAAGATCTGGTCCCTGTCGAACACGACGAAGCACAACGGCAAGGTGGATATCACCGTCGACGGTTGCACTTCGTCGCATCCGAAGAGAATCGCTAGCTATTTTAGCCGGTAATTCATTCTGCATCCTTCGGCCGACAGATCCAAACGTAGTGCCACCAGACGGCTGCACAAACTGACATACAACAATGCGCCACTTGCTTTCTCCAGCGATGAGGTTCAGGGGACATCAACCATATGAAACCATCCAAGCCATTGGCCCTGACGGGCTAAACATGCCGAGGTTGAAAAAGCTGGGTTCATTGGGAGTAAAATACCTTGAATATGTCTATGATTACTCTCATTATTCCTGACAAGTGGAAGTTAGGGAGATTGGTCTCACTACTGAAACCTGGGAAACCCTCGAACAATGACTTTTCCTTCGCCAGTAGTGAGGACTCTTGAAGCCCTTCTACTCCCATTCTTTACAAAATATCTCACCCCAGCCTCACACCAGCATGGTTTCCGAAGATTGCACAGAGTACCACCACCACGGCATTAACCGTCATTAACACTGAAGTAAACCGTGGACTCAAACAAAAAAGGCTTTCGACACAGTCAGCCATGCCACGCTACTAGATGCCATTATACAGTCGACACGTCAGTTAGGGCTGAAGAGGTGGACCGCGAACTACTTGAGTGGTCGTCATTCGTCGGTGCTATTTCGAGACCAAATATCAGAACAGAGAAAAATAAAGCAAGGAGTTCCGCACGGTGGTGTTAACTTGCTTGTTAACTTCTACATCTCGAAACTCCCACAGCCACCAGAGGGAGTCTCCCTAGTCTCCTACACTGACAACTGCATGATAATGGCGTCGGGTACTGACATTGATGGCTTGTAACCAAACCCAGAATATTGAGAGTTACCTTCGACAGCTTGCTCTCCTTCTCACAACTGCTCTTGCCACTAAATTACAGAATCGCAACAAGGCCCTCAAGTCGCTTGCCGGTAGCACTTGGGGCAAAGACAAAGAAATGTTGCTGTCAACTTTCAAGGCAATACGCCGACTGGTTCTAAATTATGTTGCGCCTGTCTGGTCGCCTGGAGCCAGTGATTCGCAGTAGACGAAGCTACAGACCTGCCATAAGGAACACGACAGGATGCCTAATGATGTCCCCAATACAACATCTTCACGACGAGGCCCATATGCTACCAGTGAAGGAGCATAACAAACTGCTCAGCAAGCAGTTTCTGCTAGGGTGTTACCGCGCCACCTCCCAGGCATGTCAGGAGACACTTCCCCAATTACGCGGACGAGATATCGGCCAAAACAGACCGACAGCTACTGGATCAGACAATGTACAGACAGACCATCAACGACATTCATCGGGAGACCATTACCTCCTTCTTAAGCTCCCGACCCCCGAATGCCGTAATCGGAGTCCAACCACCACCAATCACAGACGAAGAGCTCCAACTTCCCCGTAATACCCATGTAACCTTGGCACAACTACGTTCTGGACACTGTAGCAGGTTAAACTCTATCTATAAACTCATCTAACACCCCTCTCCCCTGGACCCAACCTATCGAAACAGCTAGTTTTCTGGGCCTACCGTTAGATGAGCTAGACGAAGAGGACCGGTGATTACACTACACTGACAGCGCAAATTTAGTGATACAACAACAATAACAACGACAACAAATTGCACGGCGGATCGAAAGACTGCAAAGTTATGATTTCGAGATCGAGCATTGAAAGAGGGAAATGCTCATGTACTATTTCGGCGACCTTGTGCCATAGTGTGTAAGCATGTTCCGAAGTCGAGGGATCTGAAAGAATAGTTGACATCAGACTAATGAAGTTGCAACCCGATGATGGGTGGGAACCAAGTGCAGTTAACTCTTGGGATAAGGCGTATTGGGTACAGTGGGCTAGTCTTACAGTAATTGATGGATTCGTACGGGAAAATGAAGATAGAAACGATTGCCATGATCTGATTATAAAGGATTTTCAAATAAGAGTTGTTATTTTGATATTCAAAGAAAAATGCTATTTTTTAATATAAATGATCGGATGTTTATTTCATTATTAAGAGGAAGGTATGCCGTTAATAGTGGAAAATAATATCAGGCAAATGACCACCAGGACCACGCTTACAGGACAATATCCTTTTCATGAAATTTTCCAAAACCGAATTGCAAAGTGGCTGCCCTATGTCCTTGATAGCCTCACGAATTCCATCTTTGAGGTCTTGAATCGTCCCTGGGTGTTGACGTAGACCATGGCCCCAAAGAAAAAAGTCACCAGTTGTTAAATCACAAGATCTCGCTGGCCAATTGTGATCACCTCTTCGAGAGATATCACGGTCCGGAAACTTTTTCCGTAAAATATCAATGATATCGTTGCTTGTGTGGCACGTAGCGCCGTCTTGTTGAAAATACATGTTTTCCAGATCAATCTCATCCAATTCCGACCATAAGAAATCATTAATTATCTCTCGATAGAGAAAGATAGGACCTGTTATTAGAAAACCCCTAAATACAGAATTGCATCTGTGAGGAATTCTGCAATGGGCCAAGTGGTGGTGATCTGTGATTACTAAATTGCTGGATAAGGTTAAACAATGGTATGACTGGGTAAATTGCCGAGAATCAGGATTTGAAACTGCGCGGAGTGTATGGCAGCGAAAGGTCCAAAGGAGAGAAGTCATGGAAGATTACAGGAATACAATGCAGATTCTCCATTTGAGCGAATGACCATGGATGTTGCTGTCCCGTTTCCAACAAGTGATGCCGGCAACAAATATGTGCTAGTTATTATGGACTACTTCAGCTGGGGTCCAGAAGTGTACGGGCCACAAAACCTAGAGGCCAAGACCACTGCTGAGGTTTCTGTGCAGAATTGGGTGACTAGGTTTGGAGTACCTATTGAATTGCATTCAGACCAAGGAAGAAACTTCAATTCTGCAGCACTCAAAGAAATGTTTTTCTTGTTGGGAATTAAGAAAACATGCGCCCTCACACAGATGGAGTGATGACGGAGTAGTTAGAAAGTGCCAAACAAATTGGACAAATACATCCAAAGGTGCCTGTTGGTCTATCGTTCTTCTGTAGATGAAAGTACTGGCCAATCGACTACTAGGACCGTTTTGAGAAGCGTTTTAAGGTTTTCGGGATATGTATCGTTCGGAAGAAGTATCGCTGCTGCAATGAAGGAAGGTAGTCATTGGGAAACTCTGCAAGATGACATGGAAGAATTACACCATCGTATGAGGCAACATACACAGGTAAAACATCAAAAGCCATTGGCCATTACGGAGTAAACGCGCTGATGCTGAAGCACCTGGGACCATTAGGAGTAGGATTTCTCACAAGGCTTTTCAATCTGTCCTTGGCCACTCTCATCATCCCTGACATGTGGAAAGCAGGGAGAGTGGTCCCACTACTGAAACCTGGGAAACCCGCCAACCAAGGGGTATCTTATCGTCCGATAACTCTCCTTTCCCTAGTAGTGAAGACGCTTGAAGCCCTCCTACTCCCACTCTTCACGAAACGACGAGTGCATAGCACCACCAAATTACTCACCGCCATAAACATCCAGATAAATCGCGGGCTTAACCAAAACCACCCTTGCGAGAGGAGTGTCCTAGTAGCGTTGGACCTGAAGAAGGCTTTCGACATAGTCAGCCATTCCACGCTACTAGATGATATTTGTCAGTCGACACTCCCGCCAGAGCTGAAGAGGTGGTCCGCAAACTACCTGAACGGTCGTCACTCGTCAGTGATTTTTTGAGATCAAACATCAAAGCAGAGGAAGATTAAGCAAGGTGTACCTCAGGGTGGTGTCCTCTCACCCTTGCTGTTCAACTTCTACATATCGAAGCTCCCCCAACCACCAGAGGGAGTCTCCCTGGTCTCATACGCCCACGACTGTACGATAATGGCCTCGGGCAATGAGATCGATGGCCTGTGTTCCAAAGTGAACAACTACCTCATCGACCTTTCGCGCTTTTTCACTACGAAGAATCTCTAACTTTCTCCTACTAAGTCCACGGCGACCCTCTTTACCACCTGGACAAAGGAGGTCAAACTGTCCGTTAAGGCAAAAGTCGACCACACACCAATTCCTACGGTAAACAAACCCAAAATATTGGATGTAACCTTTGACAGTTTGCTCTCCTTTTCAGCGCACACAACCGCAATTGCCTCTAAAGTCCAAAATCGCAACAAGGTCCTCAAATCGTTTGCCGGGAGCTCTTGGGGCAAAGACAAAGAACTGTTGCTATCGACATTTAGAGCAATTGGTCGGTCGGTTCTGAACTATGCTGCAGCTACAGACATGCCAAAATACTGCCATTCGAACAACGACCGGTTGCCTCCTGATGTCCCCTGTGCAACGCCTTCACAACGAGGCACAAATGCTCCCAGTAATGGGGCATAAGAAACTGCTCAGCAAGCACTTCCTGCTAGGATATTACCGCAGTTTTCATCCCTGCAGACGCCTGCTTGAGCATCAGCTGCCTCCCAGGCACGTCAGGAGACACCTCTTAAACTACGCCGACAAAATCCAGGACAAAACCGACAGAAGTTTACTGGCCCAGACAGTGTTTAGACAGTCAATAAACGACATTCACCGGGAGACCGTCACCACCTACTTAAGCTCCCGTCCTGTGAATGCCGATTTCGGAGTCCAACCGTTCAACCACCACCTATAGCAGATGAACAGCTCTAGCTTCCCCGTGAGACACGTGTAACACTAGCACAATTACGTTCTGTATACTGTAGAAGGTTAAACTGCTACTTATCCAAATCGACCACAACATACCAAACATATGTCCGGCATGTGAAAGCATCCCGCACGACACTAATCACCTTTTCACATGCTCTCTAAAACCGACTTGATGAGCTTTAGATGAGCTTGACGAAGACGACCGGTGATATGCCCTACACTTTCGGGGCTTCTATTACTGTTATCAAACAAACAAAACAAACAAACCGTTTTGAACTTCGAAGGATTCAGCAAAGGCAAAGTTTGTCACTTCTTTATAAACCGCTAAGAAAGAAAAGGACTTCTCCAAAACTACAAGCGTCCTGGGAAAGTCCATGCGAGGTGATTAAAATATTGAATTATGTGGTTTATCGTATATAGCAATCCAAAAAACTGGACAGGGAAAAGTCAAAGTAGTGTATGTGGAAAGATTGGCTCGATTTAGATCGAAAGATTTGGCGACCACCAGACTTGAGCGAAGGGCATTGTTACAATGGCGAGGTTTCTTGAACCGACTGGCAATCATAGTGAACGAGATGTCAAAACAAAAACATGAATAAGCTTTGATGGCAACAGCAGATAGCGAGACAGAACATGCTCTCCGGGTCTACCGTTTAATGAGTTAGACGGATACGACAGGTGATTACATCACTCAGACGAGGTTAAATTAGCCGCTGTAACAAATTACGATAGTTATTAAAGCATGTACATAAGCAGAGGTGCATACGCGTAAGTTATTCAGTTGGAATTGAACAATAGTGAACGAGATATCAAAACAAAAATATGAATTAGCTTTGATGGCGACATCAGATAACGAGACAGAGCACGTTTTCTGGGTCTACCGTTAGATGAGTTAAACGGAGACGACAGGTGACTACATCGCTCAGACGGGGTTAAGTTAACTGCTATAACAACATAACTCACCAGAAGAGCTGCCAGATCTAGAAATTACGATGGTTATTAAAGCATGTACATAAGCAGAGGTGCATGCGCTTAAGGTATTCAGTTGGAAATTGATCTTGTAAGCGAATAAACGAAAAGTAATAGAGTGATTCAGTCGTGAGCTGCACGTGTACATTTTAAGTACAGTGTTGGAAATAAAGTGAAGCAAGTGTGTTACCGTTATTTTGTGATTTTTTCGATAATCTAACGAATTTTAACGTAAGAAAATTCGTGACAAAACATTTCTTAACTATTTGTAAGTTAAATAAGCTTAAAGGTTATTTACTTTAACTCTCCCTTAGATACCTTTTTTAAAACCTTCGGTTGGGCTCCCGGGTCTGGCCAGACTCTTATGTCCCATACACAGTCTGTGTCAGAAGAAAAGAACCGGTTTGTTCCTTGTAACTTCAAGATATATTTCGTTCTGCTTTTTCCTGCGTAATAGCCTTTGAGCCCTACTCAAGGGCTATGACGCCAGTGCTAGCACAGGTTAGTGTCGCTCGAAACTTTTCCGTTAACGCAACCAAACAAAAATGAGTGAGAAGTAGACGAAGCGTTTCGACGCGGTATTTTAAGCACGCATTCGAAAGGGCCGAAATTACCTATGGTGCGGCTGCAAAAGGGATTAAAAAATAAAAAAAGTTTGTTGTGATGTGGAATCACCGGTATAAAGTGTACAAAAATGTTGATGACTTTTCCGAGCGCGGTTTGAAGATGTGAGTATCAACACCATCGAACGTCACCTGAAGGAGGTGAACTTATCCTACCGTCTCACATCATCAAAACCATTGCTCTCAGAAAAACACATTGAGAAACAACAAAACAAGAAAATGGTGTCACAGTATTGGACTGGCTTTCCCAGTCCCCAGACGCACGCCATTGAAAATGTGTGGGTGCTATGAAAACGTATGTTGCCAGAAAGCCATTCCACGATTTAAAGCAACTCGTTAATATATATCTTTTATACACCATGAGTAATCGCGGTGCCTTTCTTCTGACACAGACTGTATATAATATTGGAACATATTTAATTTTGTTTTGAGTGATGTTTATATGCACAGACTTGCTTTCGTTTCATGTAATATGCCATTTATTGGTCCACGTATAAGTGATCCATCCGCTATTTCACAATTCACTACTCGTTTAGCTATGGAATAATTTTTCAACAAGCCAATTACTATCCCTGGGAATATTGTAGTCAACCAACAAACCGGAGCCGAAGTGCGAGAAGTGAGATTGCGCCTTTATCAGGTTCTACCATAAATTTTATTCTAATCAACTTTTTTTCTTCAACCTTCTTTGAAATGAGTCAAAACAAAGAACAAAAAAAAAATCCTTTTTTCACAAACGGAGGATGGTTCCATATGTAGAAGTCCACGCAAGTGGGGAAAGTTACTGATCGCCATTCACTTGGGAGTGGCCAGGACGATTATTCTGCATATGGTTCAAGCAGCTCACAACGCCGGGATTAGCCCGCGTATCCTCTGAGTAACTTCCGAACACCCGTTCGGGAGTGAGCTAAAGGCTTACATCACTGCCATTAAAGAGATGCGATGGACGGAAGGAGGAAGAGGAAGACCTCCTCTGCGTTGGAAAGATCAGGTGGAGAGGGACTTGGCTTCACTTGGTGTGTCCCACTGGCGTCGGTTAGCACGAGAAACGACTGGCACGTTTTGTTAACCGCGTAAGCGGTTACCACGCCAATTAAGAAGAAGAAGAAGGAAGCTCAATGCATGCCAAACCAATGAAAAAGGTAAATTACAATTATATACCCGCGTAATTAAAAAATTTATTATAAATGTGTCGGATTTGCCACATATTCCCATACAAATGCATGTAAATATATAGGGGTCTGGACGACCTAGAAGTTCAAGCTGTAACAGAAATATGTTAAATTCACATCCAAAATCGAAAAAGGTCTGGCCAGAACTGGATGCACAACGGAGGGTTAACTTATTTTGTTCGTTGGTTTACAATTTTTTTTATCCACTTTTTACGTTATATTAAAAAATTGTAATATTCTAATACACTAGGAACAAACATTAATATAGCCAACGAGAAATGGATGAATGATGCAATTTCGAACTTGATAAATGTGAGAAGGAAATATCGGAACATAAATACCAGACACAAAATAAGAGACGCGAGAAACCAGTATGTAGATGGGAAGACAATGTGTGGATATCGTGCGATTGGAAAAATTACATGAAAGTTTTAACTTACGCAGAAAACTAGAGGGAATATGTAACCCGAGAAGATACAATGCAATTAATACAATATACGATACAAACGACAAAGTAATAACAGACGAAAACGAAAAACACAATATTTGAGTACAATATGTCCATGAATTATTCAAAGACGATTCATGCGATGAAATTATCAAAACCAAAACAGCAACAGGCTGTGACGAAATCCCAGCTGATGCTCTCAAACTTGCCAGCCCTAATGAAAGTGAAAGTCATGTATGAAAATGCCAAATATTCAAGCTCATGGTTAAGAGCTACGTTTATTGTGATATCTAAAAAAACCCATGCAAAACAATGCAAGGATTATAGGCCAATAAGTCTAATGAGCCATACACTAAAAAATTTTCTAAAAATCATTCATAACAGAATTCATCAGAAATGCGAGGCCGCTATTTGAATAACAAAATTTGGGTTTATTTAACGTGTAAGCAGAAAAAATATTTGAATAAATGACGCAGAAATATGTATTAAAGTTAGTGGTATATATAAATAACATTCGCTACGCATTCGCGGCCGCCGTAGCTGAATGGGTTGGTGCGTGACTCCCATTCAGAATTCAGAGAAAACGTAGGTTCGAATCTCGGGGAAACACCAAAATGAAAAAAAAAGTTTTTTCTAATAGCCCCTCGGCAGGCAATGGCAAACCTGTATTTCTGCCATGAAAAAGATCTTCATAAAAAATATCAAGACGCACGCCACAAATAGGAGGAGGAGCTCGGCCAAACATATAATATATACGCGCCAATTATATATATGTATGTATTATATATATTCGCTACGCAGATGATACAACGCTAGTAACAAACTATTTCCAGGATCTCTAAACTACCATATTATAAACAAAGTGGAAAAACACAGCAAAGACTTCGGGCTAAATATAAATATTGATAAAACCTAATTTATTATTGTAAATAAAAGCAGCAGAGACTATTCCTATGCGAGACTAACCATATGAGGAGCAAAACAATAGAGAAAGTAAAGAACTTTAAATACCTAGGAATATATTATAGCTAAATGACCAATGGGACCATGATCATGAAATAAGAGGCGGAGTAGAAATGGCTAGAGCGGCCTTCATGAAGATTACAAAAATACTGACACGCCGGGACGTACCAATTGAATTAAAGACAAGATTTTTAAAATATTATGTATGGTAAACACTCTTATATGGAAGCGAAGCCTGGACTTTGGAAACCATAAACATATACCGACTAGAAGCCTTCGAAATGTGGTGCTATAGAAAAATGATGAGAATAAGCTCGACTGACAAAATATCAAATGATATAGTGCTAATTAGAATGCAAACCTCTAGGAACATGCTAACGGACATAAAAAGAAGAAAATTAAAAATTGAACGACAAAGAGAAATTGGTAGGAAGAAAATGACGTGGCTCGACAACATCAAGGAGTGGACAACTCTCAAAACAATCGGCGAATGAACAGTAGCAGCGAGAAACAAACACAAATTTCAAGGCATCGTTAAAAACATGACCTGACAACCGTACAGCTAAGATCAAAATAACATTTGTATGTAATCGCGAACATCCAGCATGGATACAACGATTAAGAAGAATATTTTATGTATTTATTTATACTTATGTTTTTCGTGTTCAATACTTTTTTATTACTATATTACTTTTGTATTTCAATTTTGGAAATTTTCATTTAAATATCAGTTTTTGAATTTTTTGCTTATTTATGTAGTTTATAATGATTGTCCTTATTTTTATTATATGTAGGTTTATGCGGGTGAGTGGGCAACCGCACACTAAATATGTACTTACTTCAATGGTGGTGTGGAAGCTAAAAATCCCCAATTTTTGTTTAAAAAATACACATTCAATGTTTCTTCCGGTGTGGGATTACAGACGAATGTTAAAAAAAATGCACATTTTTACAAGGGTTTTGTATTAAGTCATCTATGGTTCTGACACCAACAAAGCAACATAACCAGCGGCTGTGCTAGTAATTTTCTTATGCTACAGTATACAAGCTTGGATACATTTATAAATACAACAATTCAAAAAAAAATTGTATGATTCCAAATGCTATATATGATAATAAGATAAGATATTACCATTTTTTCTTTCCACATAATTTTGTGCTTATATAATACTTAGTCCATCCATAAGTTCTGTTACAAGTTAAGTCTTGTATGGATATTATATTATAATACTTTTTTTAATGAAGTTAGTTTTTCTTTCAACTTAATTTTATTCTTATATTAGTCCAACCATAAGTTCTTTTACAAGTTATTTTTATTTTTATGAAGTTGATTTTATTTAATCATGTAAATATTAAAAAAAATTTCAAAATTTCATTCGAAATGGTTACCATTTGCTTTTACACAAGCTTTCAAACGATAATGCCATTAGCTATTGCAGCACGCAAGGCTTCCATTGATATTGACGTCGCTGCTCGAACCAAAGATTGTTTGAGACTCTCCAAATTTCTGTGAGTTCGTCGACAGGCCATGTTTCCAATTCTAACCACAAAATGTAGTCTAATGGATTCTGATCTGGACTTCCAGATGGCCAATCTTCTGCGGCTATGAACCGAGGAATATTGTTTGTTTGCCACTGCTGGGTGGTTTTTTCCCCTATGGGCTGGAGCGGAATCTTGCTGGAAAATCAAACGCTCTCCGTTGCACATTAGGTCAAATGACCGTTTTTGCTGTGCAAAAGTTATAAGAATGAAAGTACCGTTTTAGTTTTGTTGTTGTTCTTTTCTAATTATAAATACTTTAAAACAAAGGTGCGTGGACTTTATTTTCACACCGTCAAAACACCGTTACACAGGTACGCGTCAAAGACAATCGACTTAATTTTTCATATAAATTTGTTTTCGAGTTCAGCAGTGCTTTGTAAACTTTGAGTCCGCATTTCTCGAATTGTGTTGAAAATAATTCATTTGTGTAAAATGGAAAATAAAGAGACGTGTAAGTATATACCATATACATATGTATTTAATTAAAACGCTTCATATTTATGTTGAAATATTTGTAAATAACTTATTAGCCTACATAACGTTGAAGTGATACAGGTTATCTTCCACATTGACTTTCTGGAAACCCTATAAAATTTTGACCCCATTTGACCTCTTTCAAAGTAGAAAAATTGATGGAACGTTATTTAATGAGTAACGGACAATTTATTTCAAATTGTGATTTTTTGCGTTTTAAGAGTAATTCCACTTTTCTTTAGGCATCCTCGGTACAAAAAAAACGATATGTTTGAAATATGGCGAAAAGAAAGTTCCAAAAAAAAAAAAAATTTATGCCGTTTTTGATCATGTTCTTTGAAAAATTAAAGACATTAATATTTCTGATGAAAAGAAGAAGGATTTAATGCAAAAAATACATTTTTTACTGTAAAATTAACGCAAAAGTGGAAAAATGTCACAGAAAGATAAACGCCTTTAAGGATCAAAATCATGTGTCGCTAAATTCAGAGTTAAAGTTGGTGGTAAACAGCATTCCCAATAAACCAACTAGTACCATTGTTGGTCGTCCACGTGAAAGAAGAAGAAATTTCGGAAATCCCAACAAGGCCCCCCAAAATGTGTATTCAACCTATCAAATCGCCAATTCAACTTTCTGCAGATAAGGCTTTCCTTCCTGAAAATAATTTTTCAAAAGAGCAGTACAAAGCAATACGCTACGAAAATAAGTAAAGAAACTGCGACATTTATGCACACTATTCTAAAATTACAGCCGCTAAATTCAAATGCCGACGTCAGAGTGTAGAAGCAAATGATACCCTTGTAAAAGTTTCGTTGCAATCTATTTTAGAGCATACGGCTGTTGAGATGCAAAAAGAAGTTTTTCAAGCAGTAATGGAAGAAAAGGGCACGGTCGTCTAACAGACAGTATTTAATAGGGTTGTCGATACTTCAAATCCATTAATTCCCACACTATTCTTATATAGAAGCTTACAACAGCGCAAACCTTCCACGCTTTCTTCAGAAGTAATTGATTTTTATGTTGCGAAGAATTTAATCTTAATAACCAATACGATAAAATTAATCAAAGCGAAGATTTTATATTTAAATGAAATCTACAAAATGAATTAGATTGAAGTAATTAATAATGTTTTCTATAATTAAAAAAATAAATGAATTGTCACTTTTACATTAATTGTTGCAAAATGGTAAAATGTTTAATTTTAATTTGTGGTCGTTAATGTGTTAAACTCCATTTTTTTTTTTTAGATTTATGCTTACTAGTGAATTGCTGACTAGTTTTGGTTTGAATATCATGATTTTCTAATTTTAATTTAACTTTGCACAGCTTAACGGTCTTAGCCCCTTTTTATCAGAAATGAAGAGATGTAAAACTTTTACAAGACACTCCCCACGAAATTATTACGGGGGCTGGAAAGTGGTTATGATGAATCATTGGAACAACATTTTTTGTGTCTTTAGAAGTTTTAGCATAGATTTTGTCGTTTTGCTTATTAAAAACTGGAAAATTTAGTATAATGGAACATGCTACGCAATCCACAGTATTTTTGCGTAGAACACCTTTCCGCGGTAAAACCATAGAACCCAAAATTAAAACGTCATATGCGTGTGTGTAATACGGGGGTACAATAACCTCCATCCCCATCATTAATACTTAATTTTTCTTCTTATTTTTATTTTCATTCGCAGGCATCCGGCAACACTATATTGTTGTCAATTCCTATGAATTCTGTATCGCGTTTAAAATTGGAAAGTGATGATATGAGTGTCAACGATAGATGGCAAGCCTAGGTAATGTGCAACCGATGGAGAAACATCGAACAGGAGAGACCGATGAGCGACGGAGTTAGTTCGTATCGAGTGGCCGAACGACACGGATGTGTCCATTCAAATTCATTCTTTGCTTTTATTTTATTTTCCATTATTGAATTAAATATCTGAGTAATGATATATCTTTAAAGTAGACGGTGGTTTTATTTAACTCGATACGTAACAAGTCAGAAGTGGATTTGATATCCATACGCCTACAACGAAAGGAAACATTTCAACGCTGCGGCAAAGGTGTACAAACACGCAAACGACGAGAATCTTCCACGTTCAACGGCAGCACGAACCTGCACGAAATAGCAAAACGGCGCATCGTCAGGGAATAGAGAAGATTGTCAACGGCAGCCGAGTACTGCGAAACGAAGCCAAAGCAAAACGCCAGCGTAACGACAACGACTTGGTAAGAGTCTCAACAGTCAACGTACTACTGTGGGCAAAAAGTAAGGTGAATTTATCTGTCAAAGTTCGCGGGATTAAAATTTCGCTCTAGTAATTTTTTTCATGAGTTGGCAGCACTGTTAATAACATCTGGGCCAACTTTCATGTGAATGTCATTATCAGTAATATATGTACGCTTGTGTTTACCAAACGACCAAGAGTGCATTTTTCGATTTTTACAATGTCTGATTTGATTGAGCAGAGAAGTGCCGTCAAATTTTGTTTGCGGAATGAAATTTCGGCTGCGGAAACGTTTAGCATGTTGCAGAAGGCATTTGGGATCGACCATGTCGCAGAAAAATGTTTATAAGTGGTACAAAGACTTCAAAGAGGGTCGGGAACGTGTTGATGACTTGGAGCGCTCCGGACGACCATCGACGTCAACAGGTGACCAACACGTCAATAAAGTGAAGGAGTTAGTGCTCAAAAATCGTCGGTTGGCTATTAAAGACCTTACTGATATGATCGGAATATCAAAAGGATCTGTGAAAACCATTTTGAATGACCATTTGGACCTACGAAAAGTCAAATCTCGTTTGGTACCGAAAACTCTCAATTTCTTGGAAAAAAGTCGTCGCGTTGATGTGTGTGAAACAATGCTTTCAGACTATCAGGACAAGCTCAAATGCATCATTACGGGAGATGAGACTTGGATTTATGCTTACGACCCTGAAACAACCGACCAATCAAGCGAATATCGTGCTAAAGGCGAGGCCAAACCGAAAAGAGCACGTCAAAGTCGTTCAAAAATAAAGGTCATGATGACAGTTTTTTTCGATTTTCGTGGTGTGGTGCACTATGAATTCCTTCCACCTGGCCAAACTGTTAATAAGGAATATTATTTGAGCGTTATGCGTCGTTTACGTGAAGCAATTCGTCTTAAAAGACCAGAATTATAGGCCAACAACTCTTGGTTTTTGCATCACGACAATGCACCGTCTCCCACTGCACTCGTTCTTCGTGACCATTTCGCCAAAAATTCTACGCATATCGTTCCGCAACCACCGTATTCGCCTGATTTGGCTCCGTGTGACTTCTGGCTATTCCCACTCCGGGGAACGCGTTTCGAGTGGATTGAGGAGATAAAAGCTGAATCGAAGAAGGTGCTGATGGCTATACCGGAAATGGACTATTTGGCATGTTTCGGGGATTGGAAAAATCGTTGGCATAAGTGTATTTCATCGAGAGGGGATTATTTTGAAGGGGATGAAATTGATTTACAAGAATAAATAAAGATTTTTCATTTTACAACCAAATTCACCTTACTTTTTGCTCACAGTAGTATAGTGTGTTTGCAGATATTGGCAAAGACAAATCAACGAAGGTAAGTGTGCTATACACGAAGGCGACTGCGTGGCATAGTCTCGACTGCGCAGCTATAAAACGACGCCTTTTCAACTTCTCTGCTTCTACGGGCGAACGTTCAAATTTGAATACGCATATATACATACACTAGTTGATTGACGTACGAGCAACAATTTCAAATGAATTTGGAAGACGAGGTAGTGGCGAACAAAGAAGAGAACGAAATAGAGGCGAATAAAGTACAGTGGAGGACGGTGAAATACATTATTTTAAGAATAGTGGGTTTCTACTAAAATTTTATTTTTCACCATGATCAATTTAAACACTCTAAGGGTCGTTCAACTGAACACGTTATTAAGGGCAAATGATTTACCAACCGCAGGCGCTAAAGCAATTAAAATTGCAAAGTTGCAAGAAGTTTTGGGTACCGATGAGGTAGATCCGATGGAGCTTGAAGACGATAGTGCGGTGTCCTCAAACGACTTACGCGCGCATTTGAATAGTTTGAAAGAGGCAATGGCAGGGCTAACATTAGCTATTGGCACCATGAATCGTAACCCAGAGGTCATACCAGGTAATGAAGCAAATCAGCAAATGATAAACAACAACGATGATGGTAGGCCAAGCTTAAGTGTTGCGAGCTGGGAGTCGGCGGAAGAGTTACGAACTCCATCAGGTCCAACCATGAGAATTCAGGATATGATAGGGGTAATGCCTGAATTCGACCCAATAAAAGGAACTACGACCTCAAGGCAATTTATAAGTCGAACTTAACAATTACAACAATGCTATGGTTCGAGGGAAGAGATGATTTTGATTGCAGTCCAGCACAAAATGAAAGGCATGACCAAGCAGTGGCTGGATGCACAAAATGTTTTTAGTTCTTGGTCACAATTTGTGCACGCTTTTGAAACAGACTTTCCGTCAACACGGAATGCGGCTGAAACTCATAAGACTCTTATGAAACGCAAACGTATACCCAACGAAAACTGTTTGGAGTATTATTATGCCATGCTAACGATAGGTCGACAAGGTGGGGTGGACGATGTATCCATCAACACGCATATTATCGGTGGACTTAACGATAGTATTATAACAAAAACTTTGGCAACGATGAATTTTGCGACGTGTAGCCAATTGTTGGTGCCACTCAAAAATTTAATCACAGCCAGCAATGCATCGGTGAGTCCAGCGACGGAAACTCAGCAAACACTAAAAGCCGAAGAGAAACCAAAACCGAATCTGACACAGATAAAATGTTTGAACTGCAATGATTATGGTCACATTGCAGCCAAGTGCCAATGACCGCAGCGAAAACCAAGGTGTACCATATGCAAGAAGACGGATCATGAAGCCAAGAATTGTAACAAAAAGACTTCAGTTGCGAAGATTGGTGACGAAACCAACCGAGACGGAGCACCTCCGATTACGAAAATTGTGGAGCTTAACGGAAGGCAACTCAACGCTTTCATTGACACTGGTAGCGTATGCTCATTAATACGCGCATCTGCAGTAGGTGATATTCAGACGACAGAAACGCGGAGATGCTTCACGGGGTTTGGAGGATCCAAGGTACAGGTCGCGAAACTGATCAACGCACAGATTACGGTGGACAATGTTCCACGAGAAGCCATATTGTATATGGTTGCGGATGAGATGCTACCTTACGATGTTTTATTAGGTCGCGATGTATTACAGCAGGACGGGTATCATATGGCGATTGGCAATGGGGTACTACGCCTGGAGGAAGACAGACCGACGGAATTTAATATATCTAGCTGCCTGTCGGAAGAAGATAAAACCAAGACAGAAAATCTTTTATTAACGTTTAAGCAATGTTTTGCAGAAAGCATTAGTAAAATTGGTAGGTGCAAGAACGCACAAATGACCATAAGTGTAACGACATCAGAGCCGATGTTAGGTAAACGGTACCAGGTTCCGTTTCACAACGCCCGATATTATCGGAAATTTTAAAGGAATTGTTGGACAACGATATCATTCGTCCGAGTGATTCTCCACACGCTGCGTCTGTGCTTTTGGTGAAGAAGGCCAATGGTGAGAGTAGAATGTGTATTGACTTCCGAGCATTGAACGAAGTCACGGTTAAAAAGAGCTATGTTATGCCAATCGTGGAGGAACAGGTTTTACGTCTAGCTGGCAATAAATATTTTACGACACTGGACATGACTTCGGGCTATTATCAAGTTCCTGCGAAGAGTCGAAGAAATATACTTCATTTTTAACGCATGAAGGACTATTTGAACACAACGTTATGCCTTTTGGTCTGGTGAACGCTCCAATGGTCTTCCAGGAGATTATTGTAAATTTGATAAAAACGCTTAAACATCGGGACAAATTGGTAAGCTACGTGGATGAGGTCATCATAGCCACGAAGTCCGTTGACGAAGGTATCGACGTACTTAAAGAGGGTCTTACGCTTAGACCTTCGAAGAGTACATTTCTGGCTGAGCAAGTGCAGTTTCTAGGTCATGACATCAACTCCGACGGCATACGTCCGGGAGAAAACAAAACGAAAGTGATTGAAGGGTTTCCAAAACCAACAACTATCAAAGCAGTACGACAATTTCTGCGAGTAACTGGCTATTTCCGAAAATTTGTCAAAGAATATAGCATTATAGCACGTCCACTGACGATCTTGTTGAAAAAGAATGCAAATTTTATCTGGAATGTTGAAAAGCACGACGCATTTTGAGATTATCACAACTAAACCAGTACTAACGATATATAACGCGATGAAACCACACGAAGTGCATACGGATGCGAGTAGTCTAGGATTATCTGGCATATTGTTGCAAAACGATTGTGGAAACGAATGGAACACTGTGTTTTATTTTAGCAGGCAATGCAATGATGCCGAAAGTAACTATGCCAGTCACGAACTAGAAGTTCTAGCAATCGTGGAAACGCTGCAACGATTTCGTATGTATTTGCTGGGGCATAACTTTAACCCATTAAATCCCAACCTTATATAAAACATTTTTTTTTTAAATGCGTTTATAAAACGTTTATTGAAATAGTGTAATTAAGCTCCTTAAAAAAAAAACACCAAAAAAAATTAAAGAAATGCATTTTTTGGGCTGTACCCAATCGAGTACAATGGGATAATATGTATATACATTTCCTGTATATGAAAATATGGAGTATTAAATAAAAAGACACTTTCAAAGACTTCCTTGGTTATTAGTTCGGTTAAAAGTATGGAAGTTTTTGAAACATTCTCTCTCTACGCAAAGGGATACATTGCATAACTCGCAAATCCATCGAATTCTTTGGTGGCACTCCCTGCACCTCAGCTGATTCGATATCCTTTTGGGAAAATGGTTATATGAGGAACTAGCTATTGATGCCGTTGTCGATCGTTTTGAAGATATGTCCCGGATATTATAATTGCGTAAATAAAATGGCACAATTTCACGTTGGTATTGCAACAAGTCGCATTGACTCTTACTTGCCATTTTATAAAGCTTCCATGCGTTTACTACGCACGAGCTTATCATTGTGGTGAAAAGAGGCCACCACCATTTCCTTCCTCTAAACTTTATATTGTAAGTATTCAAAGCTTGGTCGTGGAGGTCAACTCCTCCCATTCCTGAGTTGTATTCCGCTATCAACTTCGGATGATGGGCATTCACCTTGCGCCTCTCTTGTCGTGACCATCGTTTGGTCGTAAAGGTTCAATTCTATCAAAGTTTGTTCCCACTGTCACAACGCTATTGTCATTCCACGTCACAAAAAGTGAGTCAGAAAACCTACAAAATTTGATACAAAACAACTATTCAAATAAATCATTATGATAAACTTACATAAAATCAAACGGGGAGACCGTTGCTTCTTTTGTAGTTCTTTGTTCGTTTTTAGAGGACATTTTTTGGTCCGGCGTTCACGAACAGTCCCAGTAGCCTTAAATCCTTGTTCTTTCAAAATTCTAAGAAGGTCATATGACGTAAAGAAGAATCGAAAAATACGATTCCAAGGTTGGAATATCATCACGCAATATATTATCCTCTTCAATGTCCTCCTCATCTCTGTCACAGTGAGTATTTGGCGGTATAATAGCGAAGTCGAAGTGACTACGGTCGCTTGATTCAATATAGTCGGTGGCCGCAGAAAGGTTATGAAACCTCTTTCCGTAAAATTTTTTTACATCCATTACCAAATCTACATGAAATATGCACACAAAATATATATGAATGTTCCCACTGTACCCATGCGAGTACACTAGAATTTAAACCTACCGAAATGCACTTTTCCACAACTTTTTTCGTTTTTTTGGTATAAAGTATACAAATTATATGTATTATGAATATTACAACACTGAACTTTTTCCGTGATAACTTAGATTTTGTCAAACAGAGAGCTTATTGCAAACTAAACCATGAAAAGAAGAAAAATAGCAAAGGTGCACTCAAAGACAAGTGAATAACGGATAACGGGACTCAAAAAAAAGAAAGAGAAACATGTGTATTCCTTTTCGACATTGCTCTATATTATAAAGTGGCGAGTACATTTAAAAATTTGTAAGCGTTGGCTTTTGACGTCGTTTCGAAAAAGATGCTTTTTCTGTACTCAAGCGAGTACAATGGGATCGAATGGGTTAAAGTAATCAGCGACTGTAACGCTATTGCGGCAACAAAAGCAACAACGCCATTGTTACCTCGGATCGCAAGGTGGTGGCTCAAACTTCAAGAGTTCGATTTCACGTGCATTCATCGCGCAAGAACGAAAAATATTTTAGCAGATGGGTTAAGTAGATGCCCGACACTTTCTCCAATGGAACCGACAACGATTGCTGATTCGATATACCGAGTGGTCGAAATTGACTACGACTGGATATCAGCAATGCAACGCCAAGACGACGCGCTTAAAGACATCAAAGCTGTTCTTAATGGAAAGTCAGCACCGAACGAGCATCAACTTAAAGATGACTGTGAATTGCTCGGTCGATTATATCGTAGAGTCGACGGCAACAAGCGACTAGCGGTACCACGAGGAGTGAGGTGGCGTCTAGTGAGATCGTGCCACGATGAAGCCGGTCATTTTGGACTGGACAAGACGTATGAGCGATTATCGAAAGAATTTTGGTTCCCACGCATGCGACGATATATTAATTCATATATCGCGTCATGCCCCGAATGTTGTATCAATAAAGTGACAGGTGGTAAGAGGGAAGCACAGTTACACATCAGCGATGTTGTGCCGATACCCTTCAGATGCGTGCATTTAGACCATCTAGGGCCATTCATGCGCAGAAAAAGGGGCAACTTTTACATACTAGTAATTGTATGCGCTTTTACCAAATATGTAATATTACGAGCCGTACGCAACACAAAGACGACGCCAGTACTTACAACCCTACGAGAATATATTACGGTATATGGAAGCCCAAGGCAAATCATTTCCGACAGGGGCACGGCTTTCACGTCGAAGGAATTTCGGAACTTCGTTCAACAATACGACATACGGCATGTCCAAGTGATAGTTCGTACGCCCCGAGCCAATGGCCAAGCTGAGCGGGTCAATAAGACGATTCTAACCTCACTCAAATGTATGATCAGAAACGATAAAGACCGCAACTTTAATGGTGTCTTAACTCCCAAAGCAACGCAACAACTAGGCAGAGTCCGAATAGTCTAGTTTTTAACTTCAAACTACGAGACGTAACAGCAAATCGATTAATTCAAGCTGTGCAAGATTACAAGGATGACAACGAGAGTGAACGCGAAGACGTCCAACTCGAAATCGTGAACGAACGGATCATTTCAGAAAAAACGAAATGGAAACAGAGGTTCGACGCAAAGCATCGATTCCCCAGGCAGTACAATGAAGGAGATCTGGTGGTGATTGACCATGTAACCCCAGCCTCTGGTACCTCGCGCAAACTCGAACCAGCATATAAAGGACCATATGTTGTGACAAAGATCTTACCAAACGATCGCTATGTGGTCGAGGACCTCCCAGATATACCGAAACACCGAAATCGCTATGCAGGCATATTCACGAACGACAACATGAGACCGTGGATAGACAGCAGTATCGTTGATGATGACTATGAATCAATTGACGAAGATGTTAACGACGAATCGCCCAGGTGAGACGATCAATCAGGATTGGCCGAGCTGTCAACGATTGATGGCAAGCCTAGGTAATGTGCAACCGATGGAGAAACACCGAACAGGAGAGACCGATGAGCGACGGAGTTAGTTCGTATCGAGTGGCCGAACGACACGGATGTGTCCATTCAAATTCATTCTTTGCTTTTATTTTATTTTGCATTATTGAATTAAATATCTGAGTAATGATATATCTTTAAAGTAGACGGTGGTTTTATTTAACTCGATACGTAACATGAGTAAATGCATTTGCATTTAATTTTCATTGAAATATTTCGAATACAAGTATAAAAATAAGTAAAAACACGCGCATGAGTGTATATTTAGTGAGTTTAAGTGAAGTGTAAAAAAGTGTATTATAATATTCCAAACTAGTCTGAAGTTCCCGAGGGCACTTTGAAGGCAAATAATTACCAAACTATTGTTTCCGGAATAATTGGGAGTTATAAAGGTTATTCCTGAACCACTATTTAATATCTCTACCATGTTTCATTAAATAAGTCATTATAGTTTGCCTAAAATTGCCCCATGTTACATTATAGCAAATCCGAGCCTTAAAAACTTCTCCAAAAGTGAAAATTTTCTCATCTATGGAAAGATTTTCTCATTAGTCAAAAGATGACCAGTTGAGCGACGGAAGGTTTTCATGTGAAGATCATCTCTAATTAGTCTTAACATGAATCTTGTCAATACATTCATCTGCCTGGACATGATTTTCGTTTTCTAAGGAGATTTCTGCCAATTGTTTCTCGAACGACCATTTCTTTTTTTCTGTCAATTCAAACGCTCGGGAAAAACGATTGATCGCGAGGTAAACAAATATTCTCGAAATATAGTTTTTTCAGCAATTCGTAAATCTCACTTATTCTTCTACCACACTCATATAATGTAATATTTGCAATATGATTTTCCTTAGATCCACACTCCATTGTTAACAAGCTGAATTTGCTACGAAACTGAGTATGATTTATGAGTAGACAATGCATACGAACAAAAGCAAAAATAACGGAATTGTTTTCTGTGAATTTGTTCTCGACGTATGCATTGTAAAATTCATCACAGAATTTATGGCAAGATTAGGTATATATAATATATGTAGATGAAATTTTGCCCACTTGATTTTCGATTTCGAAATTAGACCCAGTAAAAATTGCAAGATGAATACGACAAATTGGAGGAGTAGTTGAGCCCAATACACACTACTGCCCGAAACAGAATTGTAGCGGACAGCAGCTAACGGTTTGACCGGTGAGAACAGCTGATCTATTACTCACGGAAAATTCGGTCGGTTAAACACAATTGAAAAGGGCCGGTTTTCAGCTGACATCTTTTGGTGTACATTAATATTAGTTTCGATGTGAAAATTTTTCAAAGTAATCAGAAAAGCAACCCTGGTTCTTCAACCTGGGGAAGAAAATGGAAATCAAACTAATTACACACACGGACAAAATTATTCACACAACAACTAGTTTTGAGTTTAAGAAGCTGTATCTTGAGAGAAAATTAATGTACTTAAATATGTTATTCTAACAAAAATACTAAAATATTTGTTTATTTAAAACTAACATAAACTTAAGAAAACTTTACTCCATAAATAAAATATTAACGAAAATCATACGAATCTCCATATTTTTAAGGGACAAAATTATTCACACAAAGTATGAATTTTAATACGATCGTTCTAAGCTCAACTTGGGTCGGAAACAAGCAGGAACAACAACATGAAAGAAAAATAATTTTACATATGCATAATAAGAGAAAATCATGTGCAGAAATCGGTGAAAGGTTGTTCCATAAATGGAGGGACCTACAGTTTCAAGCCGACTCCGATCGGCAAATGTTTTTTATGAGGAGCTTTTTCATGGCAGAAATACACTCGGAAGTTTGCCATTGCCTGCCGAGAGACGACCGCTATTAGAAAAAACTTTTTCTTCATTTTGGTATTTCACCGAGATTTGAACCTATGTTCTCTCTGAATTCCGAATCGTAGTCACGCACCAATCCATTCGGCAACGGCGGCCGCCATATAATAAGAAAAATAAAAAAGAATCCAAAAATTATATCAACGCAAGCGGTAGCAGAAGTTCTTGAAGATATTAATAAAGAAGTCCATCTGAAAACAGTTCGCAGGGTCTTGAAACGTGCCGGGTATAGCTCGCGAATGGCTCGAAGGAAGCCACTAATCAGCAAAATCAATAAAAAATAAAAGGATAGAGTTCACTAAGAAATACAAAAATAAACCACTTGATTTCTGGAGCAACGTGAGTGAGTTCAACATTTTTTAATCGGATGGAAGTATTCGAGTCGGGAGAAACCCGAATACCGAATTCGATAAAGGCAATACAGTAAGTACAGTGAATCATGGTGGTGATGGTGTAATGGCAGGGGGATGTATGTCAATGGCAGGCGTGGGTAATATTGTATTTAGTAAAGGTATTATGGATAAATTACTTTACCGTAATATTTTAAATGAAAACTTGCATGTGCGCAAAAATTGTGTATTGAGAATAAATTTTATTTTCAACAATATAGTGATACGAAACGTAGGATCATACATTATTTGCTCCACATTCTTTCAACACCACCACAGTCTCCAGACTGGAATGCCATCGAATTTGCCTGATGAACTCGGCAATTGTCCCTTAAAAATATGGAGGATTCTTCGATTTTTGTTAATGTTTCATTCATGGAGTAAGGTTTTGTGAAGTTTATGTTAGTTCCTACATTTTTAATTACATTAATTTTTTCTCAAGGTACGGCTTATCGAATGAAAAATTTGTGGTTGTGTGAATAGTTCTGTCCATTTGGGTATTTTCCCGCCATAAAAAACAACGGAAAAATAATTACGTGCGATTAAATGTGTTCTAATTTTGACAGCGGGAATCCGTCAGCCCGTAAGCCGCTGTCCCCTGTTTAGCATATAATGAATGTACGCGCCAGTTATGTACTTTACGCTTCTATGTATATACATATAAGTACATATGTGTGTGTAAACTTCTCACTTTTATTATTTAAACTTCTCACTAGTTATTATTTTACTTATTAGGTAAAACACACTGGTTAACAGCTAATATACACTATATAGCATGCAAAACCTAAAAGATGGAAATTTCTTTGATTTGTTTGTGTTTTACTTGAGAAAAAACGTACGTCCTCAAAAATCACATGAATAAATGCACTGATTTTGAATATATGTATATATAATTTTTATATACAAAGATGGAGCATTTTTTTAATTAATCGGAATTGTAAAACTCTACATACCAACGGAGCTTCCCAGGTTTTCCCACTAAATATGCAGTCAAGTATCTAGTGTGTTAATCGACAAAAAAAATCAATATAAATAGCCAACAACTGTTGCATGTGCAACCTAACCTGTTCATACATATGTAGGTATGTGTGCATTGCGCATGGTACTAAATGCATAAAATAAAGTATTATGGAAATGATGGGCCAATTCATGTCAAATACGATCAAATTAAAGTATTATATATACTTTTTCTGCTACCTTTGACTTCGATATACATTCAATAATATGAAACTAAAGCATTTCACCAATTCTTGGTTTTTTGTTTTGTTTTTTCTTTTTTGTCGGCGAAATATCAAGTTGAAGGAAACATTTCTAATTTTTTTTTTTATTTTAATGGCTTTATTAGGTTTTTTTTATCAAATTAACACAGAATACATTTCCACTCGTGTAGCATCTATGTATGTATATACTTACGTGCGTGTATATGAATGTGTTTAAAAATTTTGCAACTTGTTCTAATTACTTTTATGAAATGGCTATTAATTCATTTATTCTCGCTCTGAGACTTTAACAAACACATTATGAATCTGTTAACTCAACAAACTGCAACGAATCTATAATACATACTAGACCAAGCAGCAACCCCTTCAAATTGTTTGCTCATTAAAAAATTTTACCTTGTTGTCATCCACCCCTCATTATTTATTCTCTGCCTTTCTCTTTTCTCAGCTGCGCTATCCATCTCTATTCGCCTTCAGATATGCCGTTTTCTTTTCTTATGGCATTGCTTTTCATATTAAACTCCCATGCTTTAATAAATTTAAACAAAAAAAATTCTAAAATTACGAGCATTCTCTTCCACATTTTTATCGTTCAACCACTCATTTATCATTTAAAAATTAATCTGATTGAAACAAGCAAGCTTTTTATATATGTATATGTATATGAATATTTTACCTCTTTCCTTGTTTGTAAAAAAATTTGCCTGTTTCTTTCAAATGGATGCCTTAAAACTCCAACGTTTCAATAGATCGATGCAATTTTCACTTGTGCATTCTGGCACTTTTATATTTTATTTTTCTCTAAAAGCTGGCTTGAAAAATACGCTTTGAATGTCCAAATAATTACATGTATACCTGCACATGTAGTATGTATACATATGTATGTAATTGGTTTTATAAAATTTTTTCTGGGGTGAAACATATAATTTACTTTTCTTCAACTTTTATTAACTACAAATAATACAACTCCAACACGAAATTTGTATCTGCAATCATCTGGGCGCACTTGCGTTTACATATTTTGTTGACTATTTATTCCGACAACGCTTTCCTGGCTTCTTCAAAGTATTGTTCTTTATAGCCACTAATATAGATTTTGTCTTGGTTATTCGAGAAATAGAACACTAAAGGTGTGTATTATCGACAACCACGTCGGCGGTATGTAGCAGTTCTCGTGTTTGACTAAGTTGGGTTCGTTGGTTAGTCTTCCGTTAGGAGAGCAAGCAAATTAAACACTGAAATACTAGATATGGCACGCTCCTTTCTATGTCATATCTATAGATAGCCAAATAAATATTCCAATGTTTCCTCTTTTATTCGATTCGCAATACGCCGAATCCAAAAAATTATCAAAGAGTTCACTGAAAACAACAAAATCATATATGGACGCGAAAGCGGAGAAATGAGAAAAGGGAACAGAGCAGAATACGAATAATCTGGGCAAGCGCACTTCACAAAAGCAAAAGAGTATTCAGTAAGATGAGAAATTTTTTTCATATGTGCTGGTGATTCCAAAGAAAGCATCGATGGACGCGCAAGCCCAAGTCTAAATATTCAGCCGCTACCCCATTTATTCGTACCTTGTTCTTTTTCATATATGATATATATTGTATCCCATTAAGGCCGCTTATTTTAAAAACAAAAAAATAGTGTTTTTATTTGAATAGAACAATATAATGTTTTATTGTAATGGAAAATCTAGGCATAGAATTTATATGCGGAACAATACACTCGCACTCATGACAATCGGTTCGACCCGGATTTATATCCGGCAAAGGATTGTTACTCCAGTGGGATTCCCCAAAATTGGGATGTTTTATGTTATTACAATAACAACAACAGTAACTCCAAATGCTCCTACATTAGTTGAGCGCACGTTCTTTATATATGTATACATGCAAAGCGCTTGAACCCTTTATTGGATGTTTAGACGAGCTGCTCCTCCTAATTGTGGTGCGCGTCTTGATGTTGGTCCACAAATGGAGGGATCTACAGTTTTAAGCCGACTCCGAACGGCAAATTGTTTTTTTTTTCATGAGGACCTTTTTAATTGCAGAAATACACTCGGAGATTTGCTATTGCCTGCTGAGGGGCGACCGCTATTAGAAAAACCTTTTTTTGCTGTTGCATGCACGGTAATTCGAACCTACGCGCTTCCGAATGGTAGTCACGCACGAATCCATTCGGCTACGGCAGGCGCCACCCCACTGTTACGTTCTTTACCAGTAAGAATTATCCAGTATCTTTCCAGTAGCTAATTTTCCAGTCTCAGAGAGCAATATATGCAAAAAGTACGAAACTGCAAAACAAGTGATGTATTTATTTTTTAATTATTTATTTATTTGGGCTTACCAAACCTTACATATGTACATATATGGGCCGTACATTCAGGAAATTAAAATTTTCATACATTGGCTATATTTTGACACAGTTTTAATTTAGCATTAAAAAAACCATGGTAAGTTAAAAATTATCAAAAATAGTAGAGAGCCTGTGCAATGTTAATAGGGAGTAATAATTCAACTATGTAGTAAGCTATGCACAAAAAAATTAACTTATAAGTGAAGTTTTGAAGACTTCAAACCAATATAACTTCCAAGTTTTCGTGGTGGGAAAGTCAAAGAAATGGAAAATTGCAAAATAATACGATTTGATAGCTGCACACTTTTCTTATATAATACTAGCACCTCTTTCTATTTAAGGAGCAGCTGCAGCTGTTTCTTTTACTAGCAAATTCAAAGGCTTAAGAGGCTAAAAAACATAAAGAAGCACATATCACGCAAGTACAAAAATATATGTATGTATATAGCATTCATATACTCATTCTGCAAAAAACAAGTAAACACTCTTCCTCTTTCTATTTTTTGACAGGCACCTAGGTGTATAATAGGCTGAGTACTTGGTCTTTTGGTTTGAGGACATTGGCAGGGTTGCTATGCAATATTAAAATTTTTATGGTAACATTACAAAAATAGAATATAGAAAAACGCTAATAATAATATCACTGACTTCAAAAATTTACAATAAAAAATATTTTTCTGTAATAATGCTTTTTTATTGAGAAATATCTAAATTTGTACAATATTTTTTAGACTTTTTCATACGATTTTTTCTGAAATTTAATCATTTCTTATGCAACCATGTTACCTAAAAGAGCCTTTTGGACTCAAATGATCTAAGCTGTAGGCATTTTTTTACAACCGGCTCAGAGTGTTTTTACTTATGGATCCGTACAATGGATACACTGCATACAGGTATATTGAATGTAAAGGGTGTTATTTTGAATAGCCCGCTATTTCGGTAGATGTCGCTTCTGAAGCTGTCATTTTTTGATATTTGACAAACAGAAACTACGCCATTAATAAAAATGGAACGATACACGCTTAAACAACGCATTAAAATTATTAAAATTCACTATGAAAATGGTGAAAATTTGGCAGAGACAGTTCGTAAAACTTGAACATTTTTGGGTCATTGTGAAGCACCGTAACGGGTCGCAATACAGAAATTGGTGAAAAAATTCGAGCTGTTGGGACAAGTTACTGATGTGAAGAATAAAACCCATGCAAATTAAAAGTTTTCACTGTTCGTCAAAGAAAAATATTAATGTTTTTTTCAACGCGTATGCGTTTACTTTTATTTAAAATAAACTTAAATATATGAAGACTATGCTAAAATATTATCTTTGTTCTTAATATTAAGGTAGGGTATTCATAAGGTACATGGTTTTATATTTATAGACAACAAGGGATTAGTATGTTCATGTTGTTTATCGTTGTCTGATTGTTTTTGGTTGTTTATTGTTTGCAAAGAACAAATGTCTTTATTCGAATGCTTTATCTATATTTTTATGATATTGCTTACAGTTTGCTAAAATAATTTTTGCAATTTTTTATTCTGATATATTCTTTGTCACAGAGTGCGATGTTTTCGTCTGTTGAAATCTTACCATGTCCAATGCATTATTTCTGATTAATTAATTTATTGTTGATTCAATTCGAATTGCTTTATCATGATCATCGTTAAGGTCGATGTTCTGTGAGTTGTTCTAATAGTGATTTAATTCTTTTCATCAGAATTAATTCTTCTGCAGTTGCATTGTAATAATTGTAAAATCTCTCGTTATATGGTATGTAAATTTTTGTTAAATTTTTGACAGAAGTAAGAATTCATATTCATTAAATAAAAATACATCATCGGTTCTTGTTAAAATGTATTTTTTTTCTTCTATGTTTTCGATTTGAGTTGTTGCTTCTGGCGTCTGAGGTGACGTTACCAGCACGGCTAATATCAGGTATTTCAGTATCATGTTCTTTAAGTGATGTTCTTAATATTGTTTTTATGAACAGTTTTCCTCCTCGGGTTAAGATCGTGTCCCCACGGTCTTCTTCTATAACTTCTTTCTTAAATCTGGGTTGGCTTTTCCTTCTAACACCTGCGATTCTTACTAAAATTTGAGTACCTGTTTCGAATGTAGTTAAAGCCTTGGAAGATAGTTAAAGACTTGCTTGACTTTGGAACATATATAAAAATTTATTTTTATGAATTTAATTTTAGGGTAGTTCTTAACACTATGTTAATACTGGACTGACTGCCAACATATTTGACAGTCGTATTTATATTTAGTATACCTCATCTTACTGTTTTAGACACACGACTTGTATATTAGTTTCTTTGTTTGCTGTTTAGGAAAAACATGTTTCTCTTTTGTTATTCTTAAAAAAAAGGTATATCTTTTGTTATTCTTAATATATGTTTATCTTTTGTTATTCTTAAAATATGTTTATCTCTTGTTATTCTTAAAATATGTACATATATTTGGATGTGTTCAGCCCTGCTGGATTATATTTAGAATTTACTTAACTATTATTATTTATTATTTGTGAATGAAATCATTCCTCAACTATGTTCGGTGTTTTGCGTGTGTGTTTAAAGCTCCCAATACCTTGGTTGATTATTTACGAAATTTTTCTGTAACTGCTTCTTTACTTTAATTTATTGCACTGAAATGTATTTGCCTTGGCCTGTATCCTGTTACAGTATATATTGAGTTGTTTTATAGCTCTAAATATTTCTTCTTTTACTGTAGAGGAGTTTTGTATTTTAAAAATGCGTGTTAATTCACTAATAGAGTTATGAGCTCTCTCTACTTGTCCGTTTGCTTTCGATCGATGCACGGGTGTTTCTATCTTCTGTATGCCATGTTTTATGCACATTTGTTTAAATGCTGGTGTAACAAAACTTGATTCATTATCAGTCATGAGCCGTTTGCATTCGGGAAAATTACTGATAATTATTTCTTCCATTTTATCTTCTATTTTTTCTTTTGTAATTATTTCTTGGGCGACTATGTATTTGGAAAATGTATCTATAGTCACAAGATACGTGTTGTCATCATTAAAATAAATATCCGTATGTATATATTCTCTTGGTTGTGTTGATATATCTGATTCCTGGAGAGGCTCATTAGTTGGGTTTCTCTCATAACGTCTAAATAGACATGCAGGGCAGTGATTATTGAATTGCTTGCTATCCTTTCTTATGGTTGGTCAATAATATTTTTCCAAAATTTCCTGTGTTGTATTAATGTAGCTTCTATGAGCTCTTAAATGTGTTTCTTCTACAATTTGAAGTTGATTATTTCTATCAATTACATCTTTTAATTTTCTTGGTGTATGTAAAAAACTAGTACCTATCAATGTTTCCTTAATTAGCATTGCGTATTGGTATAAATCTTCTATATTTATATGTATGTATAGCTACGGTTCGATTTGGGACCAATACCTTTTTTAATTCACCTATATCAATTTAGGGCTGGGAATTTTTTCGAAGATAGCATATGTTAGTGATTGATGATCTGTAAAAATGGTAAGATCTGCTATTTCATATATATAATTTCGGAACTTTTGTAGAGCCCAGATTATAGCTAACAGCTCTTTTTCATTCGTGCTGTAGTTTTGCTCAATAGTACTAAGTGTGCGGGGCAGGAAGTAAATTTGCTTTTTATTTTGACTTAACACTGCACCAATAGCTATGTTGGATGCATCTGTGGTAAGTTCAAAAGGTTTGTCAAAATTGGGTGGAAATAATTCAACCTGTTCCTTTAATTTAAGTTTTAATAGGTTTACAGCTTCTATGGCTGATTTGTCCAAGTTAATTTTTATATTACTACCCCCGTTTTTTTTCCTGTATGAGCATTTTCTCCCTTTAAATGAACTGTTAATGGTCTCGTGATTTGGGCATAATTTTGTACGAAACGTCTGTAATAACCAGTTAATCCCGTAAAACCGCGCAAATCTTTGAGTGTGGTAGGAATTGGAAAATTCTCAATAGCCTTTATTTTTTCTGGATCTGTTGTTATTTCATTATGCTTAATAATATGACCTAGGTATTCACATTCGGTCATAAAAAAGTTGAACCTTTCATCCGAAACTTTGAATGTTGTTTTGTTTAAAGCTTCAAACACTATGTGTAAATGTTCCAAATGTTCTTCAGGAGAAGATGAAAAAATTAAAACCTCATCTATGTAGACGTATACGAATTTTCCTATAAATTTCGGAAGCATATCGTCTACACAACTTTGAAACATTGATGGGGCATTTTTTGGTCCAAAAGGCATACGTTTGAATTCATATTTGCCTCCGTTAACACAAAATGCGGTGTTCTCTCTATCTTCCCTTGGTATCCTTATCTGCTGAAATCCAGATATAAATTCTGTAGTGTAATGTTGATATCAGGTATTATGTACCTATCTGTTATAGTGTGTTCATTAAGCTTTCTAAAGTCTATGACCATACGTCGTTTTGGTTTCCCATTTTCATCCAATATTTTTTTGCGTACTGTTAGCATTGGGGAATTATAAGGACTATAACTTTTCTGTTTAAGATCCTGTTCCAGTAAGTTTTCTATCTCCTTATTCAAGAATTCTACATCATTTAAATTACCTGGATATTGTTTTTTCCAGATTCGTTATTTTGTCGTTGTTCTAATACTAGCTTCTATGGTTGTTGTAAATGGTAATGGTCCCATTTTTTATTTCCATTCATTAATTGATCTATTTCCGATGCAAATTTTCTGTCAGCTATAGAATAGTTTATCTTTTGTATCTTTTCAATAATGACAATAAACAATTTCCCTTTGATGTCTAAGACAGATCATAATTTTGTTAAGCCTTCTACTCCTAATATCAAATCATAATCATTATCACTTTCAAGCTCTGTTTGAAATTTAATATTGATTCACCATGGATGGAAATCATTCTCAAAGGTCTTGTCTTAATTCTCCTACCCGTTACTAAATTTTTGTTCATGCAATTGTGGGTTGCACCACAATCTATGAATATTTTATATGAGTCTGTTCTTTTTCTTCTACATCTTTCAAATTCTTAATAATAGATTTATTTCTATAACACTTAGTACTATTATCTGTGGTAGTGTTCATGTTGTCCTTTTGTTGAGTTTTTATTTGGTTGTTTTTCTGGATTTATTGTTCCTGTTGAAAGTTTCCACTTTGGTCATGAATTCTTTTCCAGGGTTGACTGTGAAATCCCTGTGGGTTGTATTGTTGTCTAGCGTTGTTGAAATTGCTGGTGTCCATTGGCTCTGGTTTTGGGAAATTGTTTTGTTGTTGATGTTGATTTTGATAGTATGATGGTCTTCAAGTATGTTGATTTTGATAGTATAATGGTCTTCTAGTACCTTGGTTTATATAGCTCTGTTGGTTACATTTCTTTTCTTTTCTCCTAATAGTATTTCCATACTGTAAATTTTTATGGTTATTATCATGTTTGATAGTTTGAGCTATTGCATATGCATGCTCCAAATCTTTGACGGTTTTTCCGTATACCGTTGAACGAATAAATTCATTATTTATCCTATTTTTAAAAGTTCTTACTGCATCATCCATAGGGTCTCCAGACATGGATAATTTTGAAGTAACCAGTAGTGCTTTACTAACCTCATCATGGAATTCTGATAATGATAATTTCCCTTGTGTTACTTTGGTTCATTCGTCCTTCAGAACGTGTGGTGGGCGCACAGTAAGTCGTTTAAGGATAGCCTCGAAATTTAATATTGTGTTTTGGTTTAACATTATATAATATTAGCTGCGGCACCAGTTATTTTTAATTTTACAATAGTAAGGGCTTCGACATATCTATTTGTATTTGAGTGTTGACTTATGCTATGCATTAAACGAATGGCGTCTTCTCGCCAAAGTCTGTAATTATTTTTTACTCCATCCAATGTAGAGAGTGATTTAAAAATTTCCAAATTTATTTCATTTGGATTGTTATAATATATACAGCAATTTTTTCCTCTAGATTTACCACTTAGGGGCTTACTACAGGATTTATTGGTATCTGTTGCAACCTAGCCCTTAATTCACGCTTTCCTGTTGAATCGTCTGTAAGGCTACTTGTAGACTTGCCATTTGATGAATGAGCTCTTCCATGTCGTTTTGGGTAATTTCTCTGTTGTTCTTAAATTTTCCTTGCCTGTCATTATGTCGCTGTTGTGCTACTTCACTTTTCACCTTTTTAAACATAAAAGGTTTTCCTTTTTTCTTCTATATAAAGAATTGATTTAATTTTTAGTTTTTTTTTCTTATGAAACATATTTGTTGAATCCTTGCTGCGACAAGGGTGTATCGGTCTGCTTCTAGAGTAACAAAATATATGTTACTCCTGGCAGGATCGCCAATTAAAATTTTTCACTTTTGGTGAGAAAAAAATAAATGTATGTATAAATATGTATAAAAATAAATATATGTATATATTTTTTTCCAACGCGTATGCGTTTACTTTTATTTAAAATAAACTTCAGTTTATGAAGACTATGCTTGTTATTCAACTATATTTTCTTAACTGCCTATCCGATACTGCATATTTTGTTCTCTTAAGTACTAAAATATTATCTTTGCTCATAATATTTAGGTAGGGTAATCATAAACAACATGTTTTTACGTTTATAGATAAATAATTAGGTTTGCTGTTTTATTATGATCCAACAAGGGTGTACGCGCCAATTATATATATGCCATGAAAAAGCTACTCATAAAAATATTTGCCGTTCGGAGTCGGCTTAAAACTGTAGGTCCCTCCATTTGTGGAACAACATCAAGACGCACACCACAAATAGGAGGAGGAGCTCGGCGAAACACCCAAAAAGGGTGTACGCGCCAATTAAATATATAATATATATAAGGGACTAGTATGTTGTTTATCGTTGCCTGATTGGTTTTGGTTGTTTATTGGTTGCAATACATTTTTTGTTTTTTCTATCTATATTTTTATGATATTGTTTACAGTACACAATTTACATTTATGGTCATGTTTACGATTAACATATTCCTTTCTTAATTTATTTGTTTACATGGGTTCATTATTATCTTATTTCATAAAAATTTTTGATGTGTGTGTGTGAATAAGTGTGACGTTTTACATGTGTGACGTTAACTCGCGCCTGGGAGGCTGCTCTGACTCAAGCAGGTGTCTATGTACATACATGGGTGAAACTTACGGTAGCACTGTTTGTTGAGCAGTTTGTTGTGGTTCTTTACGGGTGGCATCTGTGCCTCATTATGTAGGTGGTGTAGAGGAGGCATCCCGTCTCTGTCCTAATAGCAGTATTTTGTCACGTCTGTAACGTTGTCCAGTGCATATCACTAGTTCGAGGCGACCAGACAAGCACAGAGTAATTTAGAACCGCCCGACCAATTGCTTTACATGTCGCCAGAAACATTTCTTTCCCTTTGCGTCAAGTACTGCCGGCTAGCGATTTGAAGACCTTGTTGCGGTTTTGGTTTTTAGTATCAATTGCGGTTGTGTGTACAGAGTAGGAGAGCAAACTAGTCAAGGTTACTCCCAAAATTGTGTGGTTGTTTGCAGTCGATATTGGTGTGTCGTCGACTTTGACCTTGATGACTTTTGTCCAGGTGGCAAAGAGGGTCCCCGTGGACTTAGTGGGAGGAAGTTTATATACAGAAACATTAAGTTAAATAAAGTAAATTGAAAATGCTTTTATGTAAGTTAATATGTCGGTGATTTTTGAAAATTATCAAAAACAACTATTCAAGCAACAAATGTGAAGAATACATCCACATACACATATATACAGTACTGCCAATACCCGTACAAATGATACGTTTACTGAACTGGATAACCCAAGAAACATCCTAACTGGGAAAAAGAAAAGTCCAAAGTCAATCTAACAAAATGCCACCAGACCCCTAAAGAACACGATTTACTTCTAAATAAAAAAATTAATGCTCATTTTTTCAAACTAAAATTGAATGTTGCGGTCATGTTGTTCAATATAACCAAATTTCAAAACCAAGTTCCAAAATTGTTAATCTGAGGCTCAAGAAAAACAGTAGTTGGTCTTAAACATAGTCGAATTTGGTACCTGGTTTTTTCGGTTAGAACTATGTTTAAATTTAAACCCATGGCACTTCTTCCGGGCATGCTACCAGCACGGATATACACATACATACTTATAAATATTGTAACAATTTCCTTTTATTTATCAAAATCGGCGAACAGTTGGGTTCGCCTCAATTTCCTTTTTTTACTTATCAAGTTGAAATATTTTAGCTGAAATTTTAAAAACAGCGACAGTGGAATTCCATTCCTGAGAAACAGTGAAATCTTCCGAAAGGACAGGGAAATTCTCCAAATATGTAACAAACGTTGTCAGGGAAAGGAGCTAAGGGGCAGGGAAATTTTCTAAATAACGAACTGTTACAGTGAAGCTTCTAAAGGATAAGGAAACAAAAACAGTGTCTATTTTTAAGGTATTTTCAAGGATTATTGAAATAATTTTTGTTTGGGGAGAAAAATTTACAGTAAAACTGGTTACAGTAACAAATAAATGAGCCCTGCAATAATGGGCGTTCTTTAAGTCGCCTGTTCCGCAATTAATAATAAAAAGAAGAATTTAAATAAAGTACAAAACGAACTAACATTTTCGAGCGTGCGTTTTAGTAAACTTAAAACTCTATACAAATCTGGGGAAAACTGTTGCAAATTTCTTGTGTTGAAACTAATTTTAGACGAGACATATCTATATTAAAAAATATTCATCAATTGCATCTTTAATTCCATAGTGTTACACGCATATGTATGCCTTATTATATCTACATACATGCAACAATTAGGGAATAAATAATGATCGAATTCCTGCCTAACAAATGCTATAACAATTCTCTTTCGCATATGCATGTACTACATTGTAAAATTTGTACCATGTAAAATTTGCTTTCTGAATCGGCTATAAAAAAAAACTTTTTTTTTTTATTTTGAAGATTGAACATTGTCATTTATGAATGAAAAAGAATAACGTTTAAATGACTGCCATGACTGGCTTTACAGTAGGCCATTCGATCAACCCAATTTTTAAGCACATTTTCGATTTTTTGGGCTCCAATTTCATGAATGGCAACTTCGATTTCGTGTTTTAAAGCATCAATCGTCTCTGGATGGTTCGCATAGCATTTGTCCTTAACGGCTCCCCACAAAAAATAGTCCAACGGGCTTAAATCACAGCTCCGAGGCGGCCAATTGATATGGGAATTCAAAAACGGTAGCCAAAAGTTCGAGTGTAACTTTGGCAGTGTAACAAGATGCAATTTTTGGAAACAAAAACTCGTTGAGCATGTCACGGTAACTTTTTTTTTTTTTTTTTTTTTTTTGTCGGGACAACTAGCAAGTGCAGCACTCAGACATTAATTGAGTCCATTGTACTACACTTGGATTCCCTTTTAATTTTCTTTAAATCTACCCGATCTCCGAAGAAATCTGAGTAGATCTTGTGGTGCCAAGGAGCCAAGATGGTCGCTTCTTAACACATCAGTGCCAAAGACCTCAACCCTGATTCGGGCGAAGGCGGGGCAGACACACAGGAAGTGGTCCGCCGTCTCATTCTCCTCTTCACAAGCTGGGCAGAGTACACTGTCTGAGATGCCCAACCTTTCCATGTGCTTTGCCCACAGAAAGTGGCCCGTCATTAGTCCAACCAGCCGTCTGCACTCCCCTCTGCTTAATGACAGAAGGGTTTGCGACAGTCGATCGGACATGACAGGTAACATCAGTTTTGTCCATCTGCAGCCTCTCTCAGCCTGCCAAGCTCACTTGTGGGTAGTAGTTACCCATTTGCCAACCGTGGCCGTGATGGCCGCAGAGGGGAGTGGCAAAGCGGGCTCTGGGCCAAAGAAGTTGGCTTCAGAGCCCATCTTAGCTAAGGAGTCAGAGGTCTCGTTACCCGCGATACCCACGTGATACCCCATGTCACGGTAACGCTCGCCATTTACTGTAACCGCGGGAAAAGAAGAAGACTCACCACTTTGGAAATAGGTTTTCAATATTTCCCAATTTTGTTCAAGCGTATAGCGTCCCATTTCGTAAATGTCAAACCTTTAGTTAAATTATGAACACATTTGACATGTCATTTGTGTTACCATTCTCAAAAAAATAGGTGAAAATAGGCAAACTCTATATGGCCCACCCTGTATTTGTATGTGCGTATGCAAACTTGATGACCTAACTTATGTATGTACATATTTTTATTCTGAACTCCCCGCAAAACAATGCTTATTAATACCTATACATGTTAGCATACCACATATTTACATAATATAAAATAACAAATAGTCGGACACCAAAGGACTATGAATAAGTTCGTGCGGTTTTTTTCGAAATTTGAAACTTTATTGACGTAAAATGGTTACAAATTTAATATTCAAAGTATTGTCCATCGCTTGCTACTACTTTTTCCCATCTTTCTGGCAATTCACGGATTCCCTTTGTGAAAAATTCGGTCGGTTTTGCCGCAATCCACGAATCGATCCATTTTTTGACTTCATCGTAATTACGGAAGTGCTGGTCAGCCAGGCCATGTTGCATCGATCGGAAGAGATAGTAATCGGATGGCGCAAGGTCTGGACTATACGGCGGGTGGGGTAGGACATCCCATTTGAGCGTTTCTAAGTATGTTTTGACCACTTGTGCAACATGTGGCCGAGCATTGCCATGTTGCAAAATAACTTTGTCGTGTCTATCGGCGTATTGCGGCCGTTTTTCTCGCAGTGCTCGGCTCAAACGCATCAATTGTCGTCGGTAGACATCCCCCGTAATCGTTTCATTCGGTTTCAGAAGCTCATAATACACAACACCCAGCTGGTCCCACCAGATACACAGCATAACCTTCAGGCCATGAATATTCTGCGCCGACGTCGATGTTGAAGCATGGCCAGGGTATCCATACGTTGCCCGACGTTTTGGATTGTCGTAATGGACCCACTTTTCATCGCCAGTCACAATTCGATGCAAAAAACCCTTTCTTTTGTGCCGTTGAAGCAGTTGTTCGCATGCCATAAAACGGCGTTCAACGTCTCTTGGCTTCAATTCATACGGCACCCAATGGCCTACCTTTCGGATCATTCCCATGGCTTTTAAACGTTTGGAAATGGTTGATTGATCAACTCCCAAAGTTTTTGCAACCTCTTCTTGCGTTTGAGCCGGATCTTGATCGAGCAATTCCTCCAATTCGGTATCCATGAACTTTGGCGGCGCACCCTCGCGTTCTTCGTCTTCCAAGCCAAAATCACCACTTTTAAAGCGTGCAAACCACTTCTGGCACGTTCGCTCAGCTAGAGCATGCTCACCATAAACTTCCACCAAGATACGATGACTTTCGGCTGCTTTTTTCTTCATATTAAAAAATTCCCCGCAAAAACACATTATTTGGCACGAAATTCGACATTTTCAAGTGTGGTAAAAATATTGTTGTTTACGCTTCAAATAAAAAACTTATACTGACGTTTGTGCCTTACGACAGTAGCTCTCCAATGAATGTTTGGAAATGTGGATCGATGGAATAATTATTAATATAATATAATACTACAGACATAACAAAGTGACGAAATCGCTGAGATTGCAACACGTGTCGGTCAAACCGTGTGAACCGTAAGCTTAACATAGAAGTCACGTTGATATAAATAACTTCACTTCTGGGAAAAAAACCGTCCTTAGTTTTCACCGCTGCGGCAGTAAGACAAACGTAGGTTAGATCGTAAGAATATTATTTGTAAAAAGTTAGTTCTAAGTTTTGATTGAATAAAGGAGCACGGCTCCCAAAAAAATATATTTTTTTAAGCCTTTTAATATTAAAAAGTTTAGCTTACACAAACATAATCATGTACATACAACCGCACACACACGCCACTCACTTTATTCCTCTAAATGCGACTACATGAACAAACGGCGCAGCCGTAGCGGCCATGATTCTATTTGCCATGACGCTGAACAGTTTCAAATATGGTACAGCACAACAAAAAATACATTCATTGATAAGTAATTTCTAGGAGCAAAATATTTTCATTCTTAAATGAACCCATATGTCAATTTTTCTCAACGACGACAAAAATTTGCTTCTAAGATTACAGAAATCAAATTAAAATAGTCAATACTGGAATATTTCTTACAGAAATATTTGCCAATATTTCGTGAATCGTGAATTTTTGTGATGCCGAATGGTCGCGGCTAGTTGAAGTTGAAGTTGAAGAGGTCGAGTCAAGGAGCACCAGGAGATTTGGTGGCTCCTAAAACACTCAGGCTAAAAAGCCCATTGTATTTAAAGCTCTAGTTAGTCCTGTGAGAATTTTCCAGATTCTTTGGCAAATCTGTAAATATCCTCCAGTTTTAGAGAACGAATATTACTCATTCCCATGACATCGGAACCCAATACTCGTAGTCGCGCTCTAGCAAAGGCAGGACACTCACAGAGAAAGTGCTCAGTGCTATCCGCCTCCTCCAAGCAGGACAGGCATACCGGGTCCTCGATGATTCCAATGGTGGTCATATGCTGACCCCATGGGTTGTGTCTTGTAATGATGCTGACCATCAACCGAATGTCTTTCCTTCTAAGTTTTAGTAGAAAGTTTGACAGTTTTCTGTTCGGACTTGTCACAAAACACTTTGCAGTTCTGCAGCGTTATAGACCGGACCATCGCTCTTTATGTAGATTGCCTACATAATCGTTGATCCAATTCTTGATTCCTGCGGGACTGATTCCGATTATTGGCTCTGGCCCCTGTGGGGGCACCGCCGATCCACGGTTGGCCAATTCGTCGGCAATTTCGTTTCCTTGAACACCGGAGTGTCCCGGAACCCATATAAGTACAAGCCTGTTTTGTCTTGCGACAGAATTAAGCTTCTTCTTACATTCTTGAACAATCTTTGAGGTTTGCTTCGCGTTCTCCAGGGCCTTCAATGCAGCCTGACTGTCACTGAAGACTCCAATCTGTTTCTCGCTCCATCTCCTCTCGATTATCCATTCGGCTACTTTTAGGATGGCAAAAACTCCTGTTTGGAAAACAGTTGGCATTCCCCCCATAGCATAGTGATACTTATTACTATCGTTTAAGTACCATCCGGCTCCAGACCCTATTTCAGTCTTGAACCCATCGGTAAAGAAAATATCCGTCAAACCTCCCTGCATGCATTCTTTATTGCTCCATTGCTCACGCAATGGAAATCTGACGTCAAATTTCCTTCCGAATGAAACTGTGGGTATCAGGTCATCTTTAGGTGCCAAAAACAGTGGATACTGCTCCGACAGCAACTTAAAGATTTCTCTGTGTCCCGAAGTTCCATCTTCGTGCCAGAAACCATATTTATGGAGTCTACACATTGCTTTTATTGCTTCCTGTTGTATCTTAAGATCCAGGGGGAGCAAATCAAGCATAGCATTTAGGGCATCACCAGAGGTTGTACTCATGGCACCCGTGATGCATAAACATACACTTCTTTGCAGCCTGTATAGTTCCCGGATTGTGGACTTAACCATGCTCCGTCGCCACCAGACCACAGAAGCGTAAGTGATGATTGGTCTGATAAGTGCCGTGTATATCCATAGGACCACAGCAGGTTTTCAAGTTTTGCCAAAGGCTCTACGGCATTGCTGAAAAATCTTCAATGCACGATTCACCTTCAGTGAAACGTGTGTCTCCCAGGCCAGTTCTTATCCAAGATTACTCCTAGATATTTAACTTCGTTGGAAAGACCAAGTGTCACACCTTTCAGTGTTGGAAGACTGAGTCCATCCAATTTCCGTTTTCTCGTAAAAAAGACTATGGTTGTTTTGTTCGGATTAACGGAAAGACCTTGTCTCATCCACCAATCATCGATTTTGTCAAGAATCCTCTGCACTTTCGTGCAAAGCCTCCTTAAGGATTTATCCGATGTTAGCGCACAGACGTCGTCCGCATATGCTTGGACGTGAAAGCCGAGTTCCTGCATCTCCGCTAATAGGGAGTCTACGACGAAGCACCACAGTAGCGGAGAAAGAACATCCTTGCTTGGCCCTGACTGTGATTTGCTCGTCATCGCTCCCACCAGCGGTTAACAGCCTCTCAGAGAGCATGGAGTATATCCATTTTATAATGGCTTGATTAACTCCGTGTCGTTCGGCAGAAGAACATATCGAGCCGGAAGTGGCATTATCAAAAGCCCCCTCAATGTCCACGAACACGCCCATTGTGTATTCGTCAGCTTCCAGCCCATCTTCAATCTTGCTAACAAGATCGTGTAAGGCTGATTCACATGATTTTCCACTCTGGTAAGCGTGTTGATTTCTACTAAGTGGACTTCTCGGCAATACCCCCACTCGAATATGTTTCTCCACCACTCGTTCCAGACTTTTCAACATGAACGATGTCAAACTGATTGGTCTAAAACTTTTTGCTAGGGAATAGTCATTTCTGTTGATTTGAGTTTTTTCAGGTTTGGCAATCGCTCTGTTACAAGCTCACCATACCTGTCCCAGTCCACATTTCGAGGATTCCTACCGGAAGGTATTGATATTGTGTCAATTCCCAGTCGGAATTCGATAAGGCGATGATCAGAAAGAGAGTCCTCTTCCAAAACTCGCCATCGGTTGATTTGATTTCCAACTGACCTATTGGTAAGTGTTAATTCAATCACCTCTTGTCTCCTTCTGGTCACAAAAGTTGGTTTGTTACCAGTGTTTTGGATGACCAAATCGGATGACAGGATAAAATCCAGTAACTTGAGACCTCTGAGGTTGCATTTGCTGCTTCCCCACACAATGTTCTGTGAATTTGCGTCACAGCCCACTATTAGCCCCAGATTATTGGATTCTGCGTACTTGACCACTTCTCTTAGCTCCCTCGAAGGAGGTGGCTGTAAAGAGTCGTAGGGTAGGTAGGCCGAAACTATGATAGCTTCGACACTGTTCCCACTTTTTAAGTACTTTATTTTTGCAGCAACGATATCTCCGGAGCATAGCTCTTTTAACATCGTGTGTTCGATCAACCTCGGCATGATAATACATGCTCGCGGTCTCACATTCCCTTCACAATGAAATATTTGTCCCCACGACATAGCACTTAGACCACAGATACGCTTGTGACATACCCATGGTTCTTGTATAAGTATTATGTGTAGGTTTGTTTGCAGTTTTGCATGCCTACGGCACAAGAGAGCCGTAGACGCTTTGCTATGCTGCAGATTTATCTGTGTAAATATTACTTCAGTAATGAGACTGAGTATATTTACGCTTTGTCCTCCACCTTATCCTGGACGGAACTGGATCCACCCCAGATGTAGGTGAGGACGGCACCCGTACTTCGACTTAAGCACATTGAGGGACCCAAGATCGATACCCAGTACCAGGTGGGAACCCGCCTCCGAAGTGGTAGCTGATTTCTGCCTGGTGCACGAGTATACTCTCCAGAGAGTCGTGTCAAGATCCTTATTCTGAACACGGATGCGTTTGAGGAGTTCTGCTGAATTACAGGAAGGACCCGGAATCCAGACACTCGCTCGTACCAGCCTTTATTTGCTACTCTCAACAAGAATAAACTTGCTGTTTTCGCAGGCTGGAATCTTTGCTATCGCTTTTTCCAGCCATTCTCGGGAAAAAGCATTGGAACAGTGCACCTTTTGCCGTCCACCATGCTTTTCCCCTCGAACGTCGGCGCGTCTTTCCATTCACCGATAGCTTTCCAAAGATAGCTGTCAACATAGTCTTTTTGCCCTTTGGACAGTAGACCATCTTGTTTGTCGGTATGTATATCCACCATCATTGCCTTTGCTGCCATTCTCGCGAATGATTCGCCAGACGTTGACGGAAGAGTGTCATTCGACATTTGAGGTCCCTTAGCCTCTGCCTTGTCAGGCAAAGGTTTGTCTGCCTTGGATTGGGTCGAGGATGCAGGCATTTCCGAATTCCGTCTCTCGACTTTCCTCTTCTTTGCCTTCCTCCTCTTCCCGGTCGTTGGCACAGACCCCGTTTCGTTTCCGGAAGAGCGCAGCGCTACAGGGTAATCCTCTGTTCTGCCACGCTTTCCCGTTTCCGTTACAGGTGTCGAAGTTGACGGAGCTTGAGTCCTTGCCTTAGCTAGTGCTTCGGCTTGCCTCGCCTTCTGTCTTCTTCGTTTGATTTGCCTTGCGGTTAGACCAACACCTGCGTTCGAATCTCCAATAACTTCGGTCTTTTTACCTGTACGTACCTGATTCACACCAGGTTTAACCGTTGTCAAAGACTTACTCGGTACCAGAGATCCCTCTGAGTCTACTGAGAGATTGTCCGCCATCTCCACATCCTCCACAACTTGTTCAGTTGCTTCAGTCGCGGCTAGTTAAGAAAGTATTTCATTCACAAAGATAAACATATGTATTGTAAGAATAACAAAAGATAAACATACATATTTTAAGAATAACAAGAGATAAACATGCTTTTCCTAAACAGCAAACAAAGAAACTAATATACAATTCGTGTACCTACAACAGTAAGGTGAGGTATACTAAGTATAAATACGACTGTCAAATATGTTGGCAGTCAGTCCAGTATAAACATAGTGTTAAGAACTACCCTAAAATTAAATTCAAAAAAATAAAATTTTATATTTTTCCAAAGTCCTTAACTATCTTCAAAGCCTTTAACTGGCGATCCGGCCAGAAGTACATATACATTGAAGCTCCAGTGAGTGGACCAAGAAATAGTAATCCTTGTCGCATACATACACACATAATCCTTCATAATAAAGGATAAAATCTTATGTAAAGAAAATAAAGGCTGTAAGGAAAATACAGTGACAATACAGTGAACAAAGAAATAAAAAATTTACTGATAGAAAAACTATTCGTGTTTCTTTCATTAAAAAAATAAAAACAGTGATCTAATTCTCATAGAAAGGAGGAGATGAGAAAATCTTTTGAGGAACATAATAAACTAAATACACGAAGAAACTCGGACACCATTGACGTTATGGAACAAATCGACGTGAACACCATGATACATCAGATGGCCAATTTCCAAGTAATGCTTCAGAGTATCCAAGCAGAAAATGCAACATTAAGAGCCCGGATAGATCACATTCAAGTTAACCCAGCAATGATTCTACAAGCAGCAGAGCGATTGGAACCAGTCAACATAACTTATACCAATCCAACCGATATCAACCTGGACGTTTTTAAAGCACTACCGGCATTCGACGGCAACATTTCCAAATACCGCGTAAAGAGAGAAGATGCCTCTAGCCTTATGGATGGAATTAGTAATCATATTAATTCCAACAAATACGTAGAAGCTCTATCAATTATAAAAACTAAAATACAAGGTGCAGCAGGTGACGTGTTGACCACCCATAACACAATATTTAATTTTGATGCAATCAGGAATAGATTGGGCTATAACTTATGTTGCAGGACGAGATGAAGAGACTCACACAAGGTAAACACAATTTAAGTGAATTCCATGACAACGTGAATAGAGCTCTGACGCTATCTATGTCTGGTCATACCCAAGAAGCGGTAAGAGTGTTTAAGGTTGGAATAAATAACTCATATATTCGTTCCACCCTATATGGAAATCCTATAAGGGATTTAGAGCATGAATTTGCAATAGCCCGTACCATAGAGCACGATGACGAACATCGAAAGTTACGTCTAGGCTATGCATAACAGAACATTCATCCAACAAACAATCAACACTACTATGAGAAACAACATCACCAGAAACTTCCCATGTATCAGCAGAAATACAACTGTAACCAGCCGCCATCACAATTACCAAAACCAGAACCCATGGACACAGCGTCTGGAAACCCAACTTTCAGGCAACCAACTCAGCATCAAAACAACTACTACGACGTGAATAGAAACAATAAAAATTGGAAACGACCATGAGGTAACAGTGGCCCGTTCCCCAATCAATACCAACAACCAAAACTCATGCGGAACAACTACTTAACATCCGAAGAAGACAACTCTAGCACAATTGTAGAGAGAGGTAGACAAAATCATTTAGTAATTAAGTATTGAAAACTAATAAACGGGTTGCCCAGTATAGTAATGAATGTTGCGAAAGTAAGTTATAATAGTTTAGTAGATACAAGTGCAACCCATAGCTATGTTAAGAAAACTTTAAAATTTAATATAACCAAAACAGTAAAACCATTACAAGTGATATCAATGCATCGTAATTCTATAACTAATACTATACAAACTATGAAGTTTATGAATGAAGATTTAGGTTTTTTTGAGGTAGATGAGATAAATGGATTTGATTTGATAATAGGATGGAACGGAATAAAGAAATTAAACGCGGCTATAAATTTGAACAAGATGACATTGGAGGTGTTAAGAAAGTCTGAAATTAGTGAAAAAAATTATGCAAATTACACTATAGGGATAGACACGTATAGAGCAGAAATCGATAGGTTAATAAAGGGCAATAATGTCATAGGACCGTTACCCTTCACTACAAGGATTGAAGCTAGCATACGGACAGATACAAAGGATCCTATATGAACCAAACAATATACAAGTAATATAAATGACGTAGAATTCGTAAATAAGGAAATTGACAATTTATTGAAAGAGGGAATAATACAAAAAAGCTACAGCGCATACAATTCACCCATGTTAACCGCACATAAGAAAGGTATAGATGAGAACGGAAAACCCAAAAGACGTATGGTTATAGATTTTAGGAAATTAAACGAACATACGATCATAGACAGATACGTAATACCAGACATAAAGAAGAAAAACAGCAGAAGGCCATTACTGATGGAGATATAGAGCAGAGCCTTTTCGTAAGGAAACCTCGATTACTTCGCTCGCCACCACAAAAAACGAATTTGCCTCTTACGAGTGGAACATTGCCAACTTTAGGAAAATCAAAGACGGTCAATGAAGGAGCTGAAATGATGCCTGAAGAATTAGACGTAAGAGTAACGTCAAAAGAGGTTAAAAATACTGCAAATGCGCCCAATGCGCCGTCACATAACCCTGTAACTGCAAAGGATGCAAACACAGAACGGGAAACCACTGCGTCTCCGCGACAAGAGTTTATTCTCAAAATGCGAGCTGAAGAAGAGGAAGCCGTAGAGAAATGTTTGGGAGTCTCAGAGCTTGACGAACTATTCGACGTCATGGAAAACTGCAGAACAGTTTGGATTCAAGCTGAGAAAGCCGGTAAAGGCCGTCTCTTGCCGGACACATTAACGAAAGAAATCGGAGGTGACATCCCCGCAATAGCTCGAACAACAGGGGTTGTCCAGGAGAGTACTCCTTTAACCGCAAAACGGAATGCACCAAGTCCTGCCACACCCGACTCTTCGAAGAAACTAAGAGTTCGAGAGCCTGAGAAATGGCAATACCGTGCCAAAAGGAAGTGATGGAGCGCAGAACGATGGAGCAAGGAAGGCTAAAGCGAACCAAAAGAAGAATGAATGAATACCAAAACCAAAATCGGAGGCTGTGTTGGTAAAGCCGGTAGAGGGCCACAGTTATGCTGAAATCCTCAAAAACATCAGAGAAAAGACCATACTAGACGAAACCACAACGGTGAAAGGCATATGAAGAACCAAAACTGGCGCTCTTTTACTTGAATTAGAAAAGGGGAAAACAGTTAACGCTGATTTTTTGAAACAATTAGAGGAAACCGTAAAGCGGTCGGTTCCATTATAACCCTCAGACCAACTTCAACTGTAGATATCATAGACTTGGATGCCGTCACGGAGAAGAAGGAACTTGATGACGCTGCGAGAAAAATGCTAGCTGACACAAATGAAAATATCGATGTTAGAATCACAAAACCTAATCAACGACAACAAGTACGGGCTTATGTTACTCTCGCTATTGAAAGTGCAGAAAAGCTGCTCAAGCAAAATAATATCAAAGTCGGATGGGTTAGTGCAAGGATGAGATCTAGCACATCTCTGAAGCGGTGCTACCGGTGCTTCGGTGTCGGACACCTTCAATCAAACTGCAAAGGACCAGACAGAAATGGAAAAGGTATATGCATCCGATGTGGAGAAGCTGGGCACAAAATGAAAGAGTGCACCAAAGAGCCCAAATGCTGCCTATGTACTGATGCCAATTGCAGCGAGACAAAGCATATGCCAGGCTCGGGCAAATGCCCGATGACAAAAGAACATGCCAAGATAAAATAAGATATGATATACTTCAAGCAAACATGCACAGGAGTAAAAATGCAGACCTGCTAATGGAGCAGATGGTCTTAGAAAAAGGGCTTCAAGCAGTATTGATAAGCGAACAATATGCTCACTCCCAGAGAGCTTGGATCGAAGACGAGTCGGGAACTAGCTGCCTAGGGGCACAAATTTCGTAATAACTGCGAAAGGATCAGGCGATGGTATCGTCTACGTTCAAAACAGCCAATTCACAATGATAAGCTGTTATCTTACACCGAACGAGAATATAGATGAATTCACCCGGCAACTGGAAAGTATTGAAGGCAAAGCCCATAGTTTAGAGGGACGATTAATAATAGCGGGAGACTTCAACTCAAAAGCAACCGAATGGGGCTCGGCGACAACTAATTCAATTGGGTAGACGAGTGCTGGACATGGCAGCCAGACTGGGCTTAGTGGTGCTCAACACAGGAACGACTACGTACTGAAAGCCAGATTACGAAGGCACAACACCCGACATAACCCTAGCATCGCAAAGCATAGTCACCTTTACTAAAGACTGGAGAGTCCTGGAAGATTACATCAATACATCACGTATTGCATTGAAATGGAAAACCAACGAGTGCGTGAAAATCGAAATAAAAGTACACACAAATGGAACATAAACAAGCTAAACCCAGCGACGCTCCTTCCAACTATTGACGAAAATAAAACGACGATCTGTACGAATAGTACAGAAAAAACACTAGTCAAGACAACAATGCAATGCATTACGATAGGTTGCAACGCATCTATGCCTAAAATAGGTAAAAACAAAAAAAAAAAAAATGCTGTGTACTGGTGGACACATGAGATCGCAGAACTTAGAGATATCTGCATCCATAAGCGTAGAAAGTATACTACAGCCAGAATATTGCGCCCGGCGATAACGGAATCCGAAGAATACATAAAGAGCAGAAAAGAATTGAGGAAAGCTATAAGCCAAAGCAAAAAAGACAAATGGGAAGAGCTACGAAACGATCTAAACAATAACCCAGGGGGGTTGGGCTTCAAAATCGTTATGAAAAGGCTGGGAGCCAAATCCCCTGCTGCTGATATAGAAATCGAAGTGGTAAGCAAAATAGTCAACACACTCTTCCCAACACACTGTGCTGAGAGGGAAGATCTGGAGTATGAAGCAACGGAACCTGTCCCATTCACAGAAGAAGAACTTATGGATGCTGCAAAAGCAAAGAAATGCAATAAATCGCCAGGACCTGATGGCATAGTTGCAGAAATATTGAAACTATTGGCAATCGAACGCCCTATTTTGCTGCTAAATATGTACAACGCATGCCTAAAAGAAGGAGTTTTTCCAGAAATATGGGGGAAAAAAACTACTACAAATCACTAAGGGAAAGGGAGACCCAAAATTAGCGTCCGCTTATAGACCGTTATGTATGCTGGATAGCGCAGAAAAACTCTTTGAGAAACTGATAAGGCATAGGCTTAACGAAGCGTTGGGAACAGTGGCGGCCTCTCTGACAGGCAGCATGGTGTTAGAAGTGGCAGATCTACCTTAGGAGCCATCCAAGATGCAATAGCTAGCGTAGAACATGCCCAGGCAGGTAATCGAAACTCCAAACGCTTAGTATTACTACCCACACTGGATATTAGAAATGCTTTCAACAGTTTAAGTTGGGACGACGTAATTGAAGCCTTAAGGGGGAAACCAGATTAGATCGATCAAAAAATCGATTTTTTTTATTGCTTAAATCGTTAATATAACTACTCAAGAATATGTGGTAAAAGCTTTAAGGCGAAATTCGCATTATTCCCGATTCTATGAGCACTTAAGTGACTGCCCGTTGGTTCCGCACCGTACCGCGCGTTAGTTAGAACGACTTTTTTCCCCTAAACTCCTTTTTTTTAACTGGTGGGCATTCTAGTTTAAAAAGTTATTGACCAATCGTTCTAAAATTTTTCGGGATTTTTTTTATTCAATTCTATTCTATATGAACCAAATTCTGAGATTATATTATTATTTAGAATATGGTGTTTTAATCAAAATATGGTATAAAAAAATTACTTTATGTTCAAGCGCCTCAAAAGCATACAATTTTCAATACTTTTTTACCACAATTAGGTTGATATTCTTAGGAAATATGTTGTTAATAAAAAAATTGCTGTTGATTTCAGAAAAAAATTGCAACTTCAGGAATTCGCTCCAGCAAAACACTCGGATGGCGATCGTCCATGGACAGCATGCTCTTTAAAAGTGTACCTAAAAATATAAATTAAATATCCCCTCAACTTAAACAATTTCTGATTATTCCTTCTTTTTTCAAAAAATTCTCGAAAAACACCAAAATTTTTGTCTCCTAAACTGGTTTCCCCCTTAAAGGTAAAATTCAAGATCCCGAATAATCTATTGAAGATTACTCTTAGCTATCTAAGCAATCGCGTGCTCTTATTCGAAACGGGAGAGGGGTGTAAGACTAAACAAATAACAGCAGATGCGGCCCAAGTATCAATACTCCGACCTGAACTTTGGAATATAAGCTACGATGAAATCCTTCGAATAGAGATGCCTGAGAATGTGCATTTAGTGGGATACGCAGATGACATTGTAGCTGTAATAATCGCCCGAAACACTGACGAAGCCAAAATGAAGTTAAATCAGGTGATGATCCGAGTTCAGACATGGCTAGAAAATCATGGATTAAAGCTGGCCACAGAGAAAACAGAGCTAATCCTTCTAACGAACAGACGTATCCCATTAGAAGTATACATACAAATACTCGATGCCACTTTATCGACAAAAAGAGTGGTCAAGTACCTAGGAGTGCAATTAGACACAAGGCCAACTTACTGGGCGCACATAAACCATGCTGCCACAAGAGCTGCCAAAGTAAGCGGCATGTTAAGTAAGCTCAAAACTTTTAATGGACATGACGAACTCGATTCTCTTATCTTCTTCTTATTAATTGGCGCGATAACCGTTTACGCGATTTTGGGCAAGTTTACCAAAGCGCGCCAGTCGTTTCTTTCTTGTGCTAACCGGCGCCAATTGGACACACCAAGTGAAGCCAATTCCTTCTCCACCTGATCTTTCCAACGCAGAGGAGGCCTTCCTCTTCCTCTGCTACCACCAGCTGGTACCGCATCGAATACTTTCAAAGCCGGAGCGTTTGTATCCTTTCGAACAACATGACCCAGTCAACGTAGCCGCTGGATCTTTATTCGCTGCGCTATGTCTATGTCGTCGTAAAGCTCATACAGCTCATCGTTAAATCGTCTGCGATATTTGCCGTTGCCAACGTGCAAAGGTCCAAAAATCTTACGCAGAATCTTTCTCTCGAACACTCAAAGCGTCGCTCCATCGGATGTTGTCATCGTCCAAGCTTCTGCGCCATACGTTAGGACGGGCATGATGAGAGTCTTGTAGAGTGTTAGTTTTGTTCGTCGAGAGAGGACTTTACTGCTCAGTTGCCTATTTAGTCAAAAGTAGCACTTGTTGGCAAGAGAGATTCTACGTTGGATTTCAAGGCTGACATTGTTATCGGGGATAAAGCTGGTTCCTAAATAAACGAAGTCTTTTACAACTTTAAATTTATAACTGTCAACAGTGACGTGGGTGCCGATACGCGAGTGCGCCGACTGCTTGTTTGAAGACAGGAGGTACTTCGTTTTGCCCTCGTTCACTAACAGACCCATTCGCTTTGCCTCTTTATCCAGTTTGGAGAAGGCAGAACTAACAGCGCGGTTGATGTCGATATCATCGGCATACGCCAGCAATTGTACGCTCTTATAAAATATTGTGCCTGAGCGATTAAGCTCTGCGGCTCGTACGATGCTCTCCAACATCAGGTTAAAGAAGTCACACGACAGCGAGCCACCCTGTCTGAAACCTCGTTTGGTATCAAACGGCTCGGAGAGGTCCTTCCCAATTCTGACGGCGCTGCTGGTGTTGAGCAACGTCATCTTGCATAGCCGTATTAGTTTTGCGGGGATACCAAATTCAGACATAGCGGCATACAAGTAACCCCTTTCCGTACTGTCGAACGCACCTTTGAAATCGACGAAAAGATGATGTGTGTCGATTCTCCTTTCATGGATATTTTCCAAGATTTGGCGTATTGGGTATATTTGGTCGATGGTAGACTTTCCAGGTCTGAAGCCACACTGATAAGGTCCAATCAGGTGGTTGACGGTGGGCTTCAGCCTTTCACAAAATACGCTCGCTAGAACCTTATAGGCGATATTTAGAAGACTAATTCCGCGGTAATTGGCACAGATTGCAGGATCGCCCTTCTTATGGATTGGGCAAAGCACACTTAAATTCCAATCGGCAGGCATGGTTTCATCCGACCATATTTTGCATAGGAGGCGACGCATGCACTTTACCAGCTCCTCACCGCCATGTTTGAATAGCTCAGCCGGCAGTCCGTCGGCGCCCGCGGCTTTCTTGCTCTTTAGCCGCGTTATCACTATTCTCACCTCGTCACGGTCGGGTAGCGGAACCTCAATTTCGTCGCCGACGATTGGGGTATCGGGATCTTCACATTCTCTCTGACATTCTTCACATTCTCACTGTTTAACAGGTTCGAGAAGTGTTCCCTCCGTAATTTAAGATTGCTCTGGATGTCCGTCACCAGTTCGCCGTCTTTGTTCTTACAGGAAAACATCCCGGTCGTGAAACCTTCTGTAAGCCGCCGAACTTTCTGGTAGAGTTTTCGGGCGTTGTTCCTGTTGGCCAGCATCTCAAGCTCCTCGCACTCACGTATTTCGGCCTCTCGTTTCTTCTTTCGGAAAATACGTTTCTCTTCCTTTTTTAGTTCTCTGTAGCGATCCCACATGGATCGCAGAGTGGCTCTATAGGCAGCATCCTTTCCTTCTGCGGCAGCATGACATTCCTCGTCGTATCAACTGTTTTGCGGGCTCGCCGGAATCCGATTTCTTCTTCGGCGGCGGTACGCAGGGAACGAGAAATGTTGCTCCATTGCTCCTTCATGCCGGTTTGTTGGGCAGTGCTCTCTGAGAGCAGGAGTGAGAGTCGAGGGGCGAATCTTCTAGCTGTCTGTTGTGATTGCAGCTTTTCGATGTCGAACATTCTTTGCGCAGGTAGATGTACGTTTTTTGCTGTTCATAGGGTCTTCGGATCGTACGTACATCTAATACACTATCACAACATGATCGATCTGGTTTCGCGTTTTTCGATCAGGGGACAGCCAGGTAGCTTCGTGGATCTTTTTATGCTGGAATCTGGTGCTGCAGACTACCATGTTTCCGTGCTCATGTCCGTTGCCGGATGTTTCGTTGTGCAGGCTGAATTTGCTAGACCAATTTGTGGGACCAAAAATTCCCTCCTGGCCCACCCTGGCGTTGAAGTCGCCATGCATGATTTTTATGTCGTGTCGGGGGCAGCGCTCATAGAAACGTTCCAAGCGCTCATAGAAGGAATGTTTGGTCGCATCGTCCTTCTCTTCCGTCGGGGCGTGGGCGCAAATTAGCGAGATGTTAAAAAATCGCGCTTTGATGCGGATTATTGCGAGACGCTCGTTCACCGGAGTGAACGACAGTACTTGGCGACGAAGTCTCTCTCCCACAACAAATCCGACACCGAATTTGCACTCCTTTACATGGCAGCTGTAGTAGACGTGGAAAGGTCCTATGTTTTTCTTGCCTTGTCCCGCCCATCGCATTTCTTGAATGGCAGTGATGTCAGCCCTTACTCTCACGAGGACATCAACTAGCCGGGCAGATGCCCCTTCCCCATTAAGGGACCAGACATTCCAGGTGCATGCCCTCAAATCGTTATCCTTATTTCATTTGCAGGGGTCGTCATCAGTAAAGGTAGTTCTCATCCGAGGCTTTGTAAGTCTTTTCATTGGGGGGGATTTTTAAGTGGCGGGTCCCAAACCCAGCGCACAACCAGCTATCCTGGAATGCTTCGCCTTCTCACGTTTGCTCACTCCCGAACGGGTGTTCGGAAGCTACCCAGAGGGTCCATGGGCTAATCCCGGACGTTGTGAGCTGCTTGAACCATATGCAGAAAAATCGTCCAGGCCACTCCCAAGTGAATGGCGATCAGTAACTTTCCCCACTTGCGTGGACTTCTACACATAGAACCATCCTCCACAAGTGTGCGTGATAAAAAATGAATTGAAGTTTTATTTTGACTCAATACAGCTCCAATGGCTATGTTGGAAACGTCTGTAGTAAGTTCAAAAGCTTTCTCATAATTTGGCCGGTGTAATTCCAACTGATATGATATGAGAATTATCTGCTTTGAGATGTAAAGTTAAGGGCTTAGCTGGAGCTGCATAGTTGCAAATTTCTATAGTACCGGGTTGTAAATTTCAACAATTCGGGGGCTCTCGCGTGGCGTGTACTGTTCCATGGTAAAAATCCGCTTGGACTGACGCTTCCAACGTGGTATGTCATTAAGCGATTTGACGTTTCTGTCAAAAGATATAGGGTTGCCAGATGGGTCTGTTGAATATGGGCAACCCTGTATCAAGTAAGTCCTAAGAATCCTCTAAGTTCCTTGAGGGTTTCTGGTATTGGGTAATTTTCTATCGTTTTTATTTTATGCGGATCAGTTGAAATTCTATTATGCTTTACAATATGACCTAAGTATTCTATCTCTTCCATGAAAAATTTTGACTTTTCAGTGGACACTTTTAAAGACATTATTTAATGCGTTAAAAATAGTTCGTATGTGTTTCATATGCTCTTCATAGGATTAGGAGTAAATGATTACATCGTCAGTGTAAACATATACGAATTTATGTATGAAGTCGCGCAAGATGTCATCCACACATCTTTGGAAAGTAGATGGGGCATTCTTCAATCCGAAAGGCATTCGAATGAACTCATATTTACCTCCATTCACACAAAATGCTGTTTTCTCTCTGTCACTTTCTTTTATCTCAATTTGATGAAAGCCGGACTCCAAATCAAGTATAGTGAAAAATTTGGCTTTCCCTAAGTTTTGTAGCGTAATATGTATGTCTGGTAGTTTTCTTTTTTTTTTGGTGTTGATGAGGTTGGGTTAAAAATGCCTTCGCACCATATAGTAACCGTCGCTACTACGTGTGTGGTGATTCCACTAAAAATATCCATCCTCTTCTCTTCGATTTTTCCCTCCACCCCAGATGTGCTTCCGCATCGCTTCGAGGTAGAGGGCCAAGACGGTGTCCTAAGAAGGACACTTACTTACTCACCCTGCGTCCAGAGTCGCCTGTTTTGAGAAACCTAAGCTCAATGCTCTTCAGCATAACTTTCCATTTCGCGCTTCATTTTTAGGATAATATCCTCTACAAAATTTGCGACGGCATTCCATTTTTCTTCGTCTATCATCAATTTCTCGATGATTTCTTCTGTATTTACACCCCAATAGCTCGTTGCAGACCTGTTGCCTCTATGTTCCACCTCTCGCATATAAAGAAGGGGTGTTCCGCATCATCAAACTCAGTACCTCCATATATGCAGTTTGGTTGGCTCCCATTCGCCACAAATACTTGCGAAAGGACCCATGTCCCGACAAAAACTGTGTGAGGTAAAAGTTCAGCTCACCGTACTCTCTTTCTACCCACTTTTTTAGATCGGGTATTAGTCCCGCTGCCCATCTACCATACCGTTCAGAGTTCCATCTTGCCTGCCAAAGTGTGAGTGTACTCTAATATCGGAGAAGCCTGGTACTGGGACTACTGTGTTTTTTTCCTCCCATATCCGTTTGAGATCTTGTGGTCGAATATCTATAGGGACGGTTCCACTGATGACTAACACCGCTGCTTTAGATACTGTCCTGTACGACGAAGCCACTCTGAGAGCGCAGGTGCGTTGCACAGATTGCAGAGTTTTACGCATTGCACCCTTAGCGAATCTGCCCTTATTTCGCACACGTATAAGAGAATCGAGAAGGATGGGTCCATGTGTAGAAGTCCATGCACGTGGGGAAATTTACTGATCGCCATTCACTTGGGAGTGGCCAGGACGATTCTTCTGCATATGGTTCAAGCAGCTCACAACGTCCGGGATTAGCCCACCGACTCTCTGGGTAGCTTCCGAACACCCGTTCGGGAGTGAGCTAACGTGAGAAGGCGAAACATTCCAGGATAGCTGGTTGTGCGCTGGGTTTGGGACCCGCCACTTAAAAATCCCCCTCAATGAAAAGATTTACAAAGCCTCGGATGAGAACTACCTTTACTGATGACGACCCCTGCAAATAAAATAAGGATAACGATTTGAGGGCATGCACCTGGAATGTCTGGTCCCTTAATGGGGAAGGGGCATCTGCCCGGCTAGTTGATGTCCTCGTGAGAGTAAGGGCTGACATCACTGCCATTCAAGAAATGCGATGGGCGGGACAAGGCAAGAAAAACATAGGACCTTACCACGTCTACTACAGCTGCCATGTAAAGGAGTGCAAATTCGGTGTCGGATTTGTTGTGGGAGAGAGACTTCGTCGCCAAGTACTGTCGTTCACTCCGGTGAACGAGCGTCTCGCAATAATCCGCATCAAAGCGCGATTTTTTAACATCTCGCTAATTTGCGCCCACGCCCCGACGGAAGAGAAGGACGATGCGACCAAACATCCTTTCTATGAGCGCTTGGAACGTTTCTATGAGCGCTGCCCCCGACACGAAATAAAAATCGTGCTTGGCGACTTCAACGCCAGGGTGGGCCAGGAGGGAATTTTTGGTCCCACAAATTGGTCTAGCAAATTCAGCCTGCACAACGAAACATCCGGTAACGGGCAGAGGCTGATCGACTTCGCCGGGGCCCGAAACATGGTAGTCTGCAGCACCAGATTCCAGCATAAAAAAATCCACGAAGCTACCTGGCTGTCTCCTGATCGAAAAACGCGAAACCAGATCGATCATGTTGTGATAGATGGAAGACACGCTTCTAGTGTATTAGATGTACGCACGATCCGAGGACCCAACATCGACTCGGATCATTATCTTGTATCACCCTTTTTGCTGCATACGCCTCCGTGTTCGACATCGCAAAGAATGTTCGACATCGAATAGCTGCAATCACAGCGAACAGCCAAAAATTCGTCACTCGACTCTCACTCCTGCTCTCAGAGAGTACTCCCCAACAAACCAGCATGCACGAGCAATGAAGCAACATTTCTTGTTCTCTACGTACCGCCGCCGAAGAAGAAATCGGATTCTGGCGAGCCCGCAAAACAGTTGATACGACGAGGAATGTCATGCTGCCGCAGAAGGAAAGAGGCTGCCTATAGAGCCACGCTGCGATCGGGAGCAACGCGAGCCATGTGGGATCGCTACAGAGAGCTAAGAAAGGAAGAGAGACGTTTTATCCGAAAGAAGAAACGAGAGGCCGAAATACGTGAGTGCGAGGAGCTTGAGATGCTGGCCAATAGGAACAGTTCTACCAGAAAGTTCGGCGGCTTATAGAAGGTTTCAGGACCGGGGCGTTTCCTGTAAGAACAAAGACGGCGAACTGGTGGCTGACATCCAAAGCATAATTAAATTATGGAGGGAACACTTCTCGAACCTACTAAATAGTGATAGCTGCGCATGTTAGAGAGAATGTGAAGATCCCGATACCTCTTCGACCAAATATTTACAATACGCCAAATCTTGGAAAAGACCTATGAAAGGAGAATCGACACACACCATTTTTTCAAAGCTGAATTCGAAAAGGAGTAATCTGTATACTGCGATGTCTAAATTTGGTATCCCCACATAACTAATACGGCTATGCAAGATGACGTTGCTCAACACCAGCAGAAATGACCTCTCCGAGCCGTTTGATACCAAGCGAGGTTTCAGATAGGGTGACTTGCTGTCGTGTGACTTCTTAAACCTGATGTTGGAGAGCATCGTAAGAGCCGCAGAACTTATTCGCTCAGGCACAATTTTTATAAGAGCGTTTAATTGTTGGCGTATGCCGATGATATCGACATCAACCGCGCTGTTAGTTCTGCCTTCTCCAAACTGGATAAAGAGGCAAAGCGAATGGGTCTGTTGGTGAACGAGGACAAAACGAAGTACCTCCTGCTTTCAAACAAACAGTCGGCGCACTCGCGTATCGGCACCCACGTCACTGTTGACAGTTATGATTTCGAGCTTGTGAAGGAATTCGTTGATTAAGAACCAGCTTTAACACCGATACCAATGTCAGCCTTGAAATCCAACGTAGAATCTCTCTTGCCAACAAGTGCTACTTTGGACTAAGTAGGCAACTGAGCAGTAAAGTCCTCTCTCGACGAACAAAACTAACACTCTATAAGACTCTCATCATGCCCGTCCTAACGTATGGCGCAGAAGCTTGGACGATGACAACATCCGATGAAGCGACGCTTGGAGTGTTCGAGAGAAAGATTCTGCGTAAGATTTTTGGACCTTTGCACGTTGGCAACGGCGAATATCGCAGACGATGGAACGATGAGCTGTATGAGCTTTACGACGACATAGACATAGCGCAGCGAATAAAGATCCAGCGGCTACGTTGACTGGGTCATGTTGTTCGAAAGGATGCAAACGCTCCGGCTCTGAAAGTATTCGATGCGGTACCAGCTGGTGGTAGCAGAGGAGGAGTTCCTCCTCCTCTGCGTTGGAAAAATCAGGTGGAGAAGGACTTGGCTTCACTTGGTGTGTCCGATTGGCGCCAGTTAGCAAGAGAAAGAAACGACTGGCGCGCTTTGTTAAACTCGGCCAAAATCGCGTAAGCGGTTATCGCGACTATTAAGAAGAAGAGACACTCAGTGCCACAGAATAAAATTATAGTACGAACGAGAAAGAGTTACTCGCTATTATATGGTCGCTACAAAAGTTATGAAATAACAATAATCGTTTTAACCATATATACCGACCATCAATCGCTTAGTTACGTCATATCGGATAAGAATCCGAATCATAAACTAAAGAGATGGCAATATAGTATCGAAGATTATGGAGCAAAATTCGTGTATAAACCAGGCGCAAAGAATGTCGTAGCTGACGCCTTGTCACGACAAATAATTAACACATCTTGTACTGTACACTCATCTGATAGTTCATACAACGACATAATCAAGGCAGTACGCCAACCACTATATGCCTACGGTATCCAAATAGAATTGATACCAATCACACAAAAGAATGAGACAAGTTCGCGTATTATAGTAAAGTAGTAAATAAAATACGTCACACAATAACCTTTACTGACGAAAATTATCTGATATCCGAATTAAAAAGGTTTTTGCAGCTGAAATAGTCGCAGCAATGTAGTAGCAGTAGATAAATTCTCAAAAATCATAACTCTCAGACAATTAGGCTCAAAAACAGAATTGGACAAAAGAGTAGAAGACATTCTTATCAACAATTTGCCGAACTGTAAACGACTCATGACAAATAACGAAAGTTGTCTGAATACACCAATGTTAAAACAAATGTGTACAAAATATAATATCAACAAAATACAGACACCAATATATAGATCAAAGGCAAACGGTCAGGTAGAACGAACGCACAATTCCATATCAGAATTGGCAAGAATATTAAAAAAAATAAGAATTCAACATCAGCAACCGAGGAGCTAACGGGTGGGCCATATAGCGTTTGCTTTTGGAACCACCCATTTTTTTGAGAATGTTAAAACAAATGACATGTCAAATGTGTTCATAATTTATTTAAATGTTTGACATTTACGAAATGGGACGCTATACGCTTGAACAAAATTGGGAAATATTGAAAACCTATTTCCAAAGTGGTGAGTCTTCTTCTTTTCCCGCGGTTACAGTAAATGGCGAGCGTTACCGTGACATGCTCAACGAGTTTTTGTTTCCAAAAATTGAAGAGGATGACATGGACGACATTTGGTTTCAACAGGATGGTGCAACTTGTCACACTGCCAAAGTTACACTCGAACTTTTGGCTACCGTTTTTGAATTCCGATATCAATTGGCCGCCTCGGAGCTGTGATTTAAGCCCGTTGGACTATTTTTTGTGGGGAGCCGTTAAGGACAAATGCTATGCGAACCATCCAGAGACGATTGATGCTTTAAAACACGAAATCGAAGTTGCCATTCATGAAATTGGAGCCCAAAAAATCGAAAATGTGCTTAAAAATTGGGTTGATCGAATGGCCTACTGTAAAGCCAGTCATGGCAGTCATTTCAACGTTATTATTTTTCATTCATAAATGACAATGTTCAATCTTCAAAATAAAAAAAAAGTTTGAAAAAATATTGATTAATTTTTATTTTATAGCCGATTCAAAAAGCAAATTTTACATGGCCCACCCTATATTTGTAACTATAAAGGAATTGAACAACACCACCCATACCGTCACAGAAAAACAACCAAAGCATGTAAATTTTAACCTAATAACATACAGCAAGGAAGACATAGCAAAAAAACTTAAAGACGCATCGGAGAAAACATTACAACGTGTAAACCAGGGAACTAGACACCGAACTTTCAAACAAGGAGACCAGATATTGGTGTTAAGGACTAACATCAGAAGTAAAAGCGACAGTCGTTACAAAAAGTACGTAGTGCAGAGAGATCGTGAGCACACGATTTTGACTAAAGAAGGAAAAGTTATTCACAAAGACAACGTAAAAAATTACACATTTACAGGGGACGACAATAAATTACCTGATATTACTAGCCATGGTCATCATAGTCGCAATTCAAGCAGAAGGAGACACCAAAATAACAACCATAACTAACAGGAAATATATTCTAACTAGAACCGACGATGCAAATTTATTTGACGAATTCACATTTATTCTACGTATCTAATTGACAAAAAATGACCACATCATACGAACAAATATTTAATAAGAACTAAAAACCCTGTCATTGCTATTTACAAATATCCTATCATAAATAACACAAGCCTGCGAAATTTAACTTTTTTCAGTTTCTAGAATGGCTGTACTTGTTTCTTGTAGTTTTTTATGCGCTGAAAACGAATCTGACCATTTTAGCCATTTTTGATCATTTTTTTTGGGATAGAAAATTTTTTTTTTCAATTTTCGACGAAAAGGTCGCATAGTACAACTCTTTAGCTTTAAGACCCATTTTTTAAAATTATTGTACGATTTAAAAAAAAAAAAGTTATGACATTTTGAAATTAACAGTATCAGTTACGTATACGTTGGGTATAACGTCTATTGGCGTAACTGAAACTGTTAATTTCAAAATGTCATAACTTTTTTTTTAAAAATCGTACAATAATTTTAAAAAATGGGGTTTAAAGCTAAAGAGTTGTACTATGCGACCTTTTCGTCGAAAATTGAAAAAAAAAATTTCTATCCCAAAAAAAATTATGAAAAATGGCTAAAATGGCCATTTTTTGACCTTTAGGCTTCATTTACCAAAAATTCTGACGTGATGGAGCATTTTGAAGGTCAGATTCGTTTTCAGCGCATAAAAAACTACAAGAAACAAGTACAGCCATTCTAGAAACTCACCCTCGCAGGACTGTGTAATCATTGTAAGCTATTTAAATTCACACCACTTAGAACTAAGCATGTAAAAATTTTCCCCGATTAGGAAATTGCCCTTTGCAACAATATTTACACTAGAGTCAATAACTGTAAAAATTATTTAGGCAAGAATAAGGAACAAACATTAATTCGGTATAAATCGGGACGATTTAATTTAGGAAGGGGAGAGTTAAGGAATGATTTCATTCACAAATAATAAATAAAAATAGTTAGGTAAATTCTAAGTATAATCATGGAAGGAAATATAAGGAAATCACCCTTTGCAACAATATTTACACTAGAGTGAATAACTGTAAAAATTATTTAGGCAAGAACAAGGAACAAACATTAATTCGGTATAAATCGGGACGATTTAATTTAGGAAGGGGAGAGTTAAGGAATGATTTCATTCACAAATAATAAATAAAAATAGTTAGGTAAATTCTAAGTATAATCATGCAGAGCTGAACAAATCCAAACTTATTTTAAGAATACCAAAAGATAAACATATGTATTTTAAGAATAACAAAAAATAAACATATGTATTTTAAGAACAACAAGAGATAGACATGTTTTTCCTAAACAGCAAGCAAAGAAACGAATATACAAGTCGTGCACCTAAAACAGTAAAATGAGGTATAAGTATAAATACGACTGTCAAATATGTTGGCAGTCAGTCCAGTATTAACATAGTGTTAAGAACTACCCTAAAATTAAATTCAAAAAAATTAAATTTCTATAATTTTCCAAAGTCAAGCAAGTCTTTAACTGGCTCCGACCGCAGCTGCTGCCCGTCTAGTGCGCGCATGAGCGTACAGTAAGATGCAGAAGACAGCAACAAGTAGCTTACTGTCTGTAGCTTAAAAGTTCTGTCGCGAACATTTCGATACTAGGAGAAAATTTCGAAACAATTATTTTATGTTCTCTGATAGTAGGTAAATAATTAATTAGTATGCTACTTTACGTATGTAATTCTCCAATTGATAAAAAAGTGCACAAAAACATATCCATATGTCTGCAACGCTAGAAACGTACTCTGAAACAAGAATGCGGCTTATTTGGAGGTTACTGTACATATATTCAACCTTCGGATGAAGCCCAAAGTGCCAAATATATTAAATATTGAAGCTTCTGTGAGCTGTGCAGTGCCTATGAATGCTGGATTTCTTGAGAAGTTTTATCGTAATATTTTTTGCTGTGGCAAGGCACATTCATACACACAGCATATATATATGCGCATATATTTATAAAATTACATATTTAAATTTGCATATGCCATCTTCCTGTGTGCCTGGTAATAAAACGTTTTCTATAAAGGATTTTGGTTAGGCCGCGTGCACTTGCCACAGAAAAAATATTGTATTATAAATAACTCGGTGTTCTCACTGAGTTGCGTTGAGGTCAACGGCATTTGGAAGTCTCTTTAGTTCTTGGAAATTCCGTCCTGTTTCCCCGATGTTTTAGTTTTGTCCATAGCTGTTGTCACCGTAAATGATTTTGTCCGTTTCTGATGGATTATTCTAAGCACGATTATTATTAAAGGTACTATTGTGAATCCAAGTATACTGAAAGTACTCAGTTGAAATTTGTTCTCTAAAGTTTCTATTTCCTTAGTGTTCGCTCCATGTAATTCTTAAGCAAATATTCGATTATTAGTGACGAATGAGAGTGGTGGCGTGGGGAAGGGAGTTCCATCATAAAAACATGCCTATAACCTTCATTGGGTGAAAATATGAATTTTTACGTCATTTGGTGTTGTCGTTTCTTAGTGATGCGCGGACAACGTACAGACATTCACCTTTATAGTATAGATATAACACGGACAAAAAGGTAATATTAACTGCCATAGACAAGTTTGCAATGGCACGAATAATAAAATCAAGGGCCACACAAGATATTAAAGAACCATTAAGAGATATGCTCATGTCTTTTGGTGTCCCTGAAAAAGTTGTGATAGATAATGAGAAATCTCTAAATTCAGCCTCAATAACCCACATGCTACAGAAGCAATAAAACATCGAAATATTTAGAGCTCAACCTTACATGAGCACAGTAAACGGGCAGGTAGAGCGCTTTCACTCGAATTTATCAGAAATTATTCGATGCGTTAAGGCAGAAAAAATTATGATTCATTTGATGATCTGCTTAACAGATCTATCTTTAAATACAATTATTCCATTCATTCAACAATAAGAAGAAAACCTGTAGAAGTTTTCTTTGGCAGGACAGTAACGACTAACCCTACACAATTAAAACAGGACAGGTTAGAAAACATAAAAAACTTAACAGACAAACAAGAGAAAGATTTAAAATATCAAAATCAAAAAAGGAAAGAATTCAAAACATTTTTCGAAGGACAGATAATTTATTCAAGTATCAACAAAAGGCTGGGAAATAAACTTTTTCCTCGTTATAAGGAGGAAACTGTCAAGGAAGGCCAGGGAGACACAATTTTAACTAAATCCGGAAAAATACTTCATAAAAGACATATAAAGTATTAACTCCTTTCAGATATTTTATCAACCTCTGCTATGGAGAGATTTAGATACTCGACTACACTAACGCGCCAATAATGGCAATAGAGACGGGGACGGTAAAATTACAAACATCGACCATTAAACTAATTCACGTAATAAACCTAGAACAGTACGAGCCAATACTTAATGAAATAAGAAGCCACTTGACTGAAGACGTAACAAAAAGTAATGAAAGTTACCCCTACCTAATGCACGAAATTCAAGTTATTGAAAGCGGATTACGTAGATTAAAACCTGCGAGAAATAAAAGGACAATAAATGAACTTGGTACGGTGTGGAAATGGGTTGCTGGGACACCGGATCATGATGATTTCCAAATTATTTCAGATAAAATTAATAATGTTTTCAGAAATAATAATCAACAGGTAGTTATAAATAGATTAGTGCAAGAAAGACTAAATGAATTCATAAAAAGAACTAACTTGATGACAAATATTATTGAATCACATGATCAAATTCGAAAAGACTTATCGAAGTCGTTAGAGAGAAAACTCAAAATAATAAAAGAAGAAATAATAAATGTAGATTATGCAATTCAATCGTCAAAAGCAGCAATTCATTTATTCTATCAGACCTAGAATTAAGAATAACCAAAGAATTTTTTGAAGAACAGAAAATGATGTACCATATGCCAATCTTGTAGAAGCCATTGAATACGGTGATGTAAAAATAACCTCAAATGGGTTAACGGTAATTTATATTATAAATTTACCTAAAACAAATGAAGAAAATTGGAAAAATCTAATTGTTAAAGCAGTGAAAAAGAAGAAGTCTATATTAAAAATCCCAAAGAATAAAATAATAGTTTGTAAGAATTCAGTCTTGGAGATCATAAGTAAATGTACAACTTTAAATGATGTGTCAATTTGTAAAGAAGGGAATTTTAAAAAGGTTTCAAATAGTACATGTTTACCAAAATTGCTTAGTGGTCAACTTTTCGACTGCACTATGACGAACGCACAACATAAGTATTCCACAAATAGACGATATCAACCCGGCATACTCTTTTTAAACTCTTATAACGGGACAGTGGAAATAGAAGAAAAGCCAGTTAATCTGGATGGAACATTCTTAATAAAATTTTATAATGTCACTACGAAAATAGACAAATTTCAAATGCCAACCCTTTACCTGCCATAGTTCAATCAGGAAATATATACTTCTATAAATTTCGAAGAAATTCTCTCGTTGAAACTGCTTTAATTTGAATATCTTGCACTGTTTTACTGTTTTTCCAAGAGTGCTGTCCTCTGTCTCTATGGCATTTGTGACTGAAAGATTAAGATATCTTTTTTAAATGTTTACTAGGTTGTCGTTGTTATACTCGCTTTTTTTTACTGAATGACGATGATATGTAGGAAAAATTATATGGAAATTATAAGATGCATTTTCTCCCTTCGTACTGATCATGTGATTTTTAAATGCATTTATTGGGGCGTCTGTAAAGGGTATCAAATTTTGAGAAGAACTTTTATCGCTCTGTCGTGTGGCGGTCATGGAATTAGCCTGAATGTCTTGTGTTGGTCTTGATAGAGCGTCTGCAACTACGTTAGAACTACCTGATTTGTACTTCATTTCATAATTGTACTCCTCAAGTATTGCCTTCCATCTCTTGAGTTTGCTATTTGTGTATTTGTTACTAAGAGCGAATGTTAATGGCTGGTGGTCAGTGTGAATTTTTATAGAAGTTGATCCGTAAAGATAGTTTCTTAACGATTTGAGAGCCCATGGCGAGCAGCTCTTTCTCGTTAGTAGCATAGTGCTATTCAGCTTTGCTCAATGTTCTTGAGACATATAAAGATTATGGGTGCCTTGTCTTGTTCTAAAACGGCACCTCTGGCGTAATTGGACTCATCGGTAGTGAGATGGAATTCTTTTTTATAGTCCGGATATTGTAGCATAACTTCGGTCGATGCGAGTGTGTTTTTTATTTTATCAAATGCTTCAGTAGCTTCAGAGTTAAATGTAATCGGAATTTTAGACAGGTTTTTGGATATTCTTCCCTCCTCCCCTCTCAAAAGAGCGGTGAGCGGTTTTGCGAGCTTCGCATAATCCTTGGTGAAACATCTATAGAATCTCACATTCCCAGGAATGACCTTAAGTCCTTCAAAGTTCTAGGACAAGGAACATTTTTTATTGTTTCAACTTTTTTTTTAGGTTTTTTAGATTAGTTTTAATTCCTTCTGAAGACAGAATTATAAAAAAAATTAAGATACAAATAGAATAATTCAAATTAGAGTTAAAAGCGTGGGATGTTTGATACAGTAAATATTATATTACAATCATTCTATTGGCAACTACCTATGTACAGAGGGTTATGAAAGTGGAGCAAAATGCATCCCACGCTTTTAACTCTAATATGAATAATTCTATTTGTATCTTAATTTTTGTTATAATTCTGTTCTGAGGTAGTTGACTATGACTGATCGTTCGATTTGCTATTACTTCATTATAGGTCTCTGTGTCATTAAAATTTATTTTCTACTTTTTAGTTCGATTAGCGATAAAAGCGTGTTTTTTTAAACTATTTTTTATTTTCTCCATTTTCGTTCGATTAGCAATAAAAGCGTGTTTTTTAGTTTTTCTAAACTATTTTTTATTTTCTACTATTTACTTCGATTAACAATAAAACCGTGTTTTTTTAGTTTTTTTTAAACTATTTTTTATTATGAATGAAAATTATTTTTATCATTGCAGTCAGTGAATTAATGATTCGATATATTCGTGCTATATTTAATTCCTTTCTTATCGACTGTGAGTCTAAAGCTATGCAGTTATCGGCCGTGATAAAGAAGTAATCGGGATGAAGAACTTATTTCGTGGAGGGAGCCTGAGAAACGACTACCCCACTCCTGAAGCGGAGAGGTAACAACAAAATATACTGACATAATCAATATGTTACATACTTTTCCCCATATAGATCATCGATTGAAGGTCGAACCTTGTCTTTCTGAATGAAAATTATTGTTTTCATTTAGTCAGTGATTTATAGTTCGATTTAATTGTGTTATATTTAATTCCTTCTTTACCGACTATATGTACAAAGATAGGCCAGCATTGGTCTTGACACAGACACTTGACACTTGGATTCCCTTTTAATTTTCTTTAAATCTACCCGATCTCCGAAGAAATCTGAGTAGATCTTGTGGTGCCAAGGAGCCAAGATGGTCACTTCTTAACACATCAGTGCCAAAGACCTCAAACCTGATTCGAGCGAAGGCGGGGCAGACACACTGGAAGCGGTCCGCCGTCTCATCCTCCTCTTCACAGGCTGGGCAGAGTACACTGTCTGAGATGACCAACCTTTCCATGTGCTTTGCCCACAGAAAATGGCCCGTCATCAGTCCAACCAGGCGTCTACACTCCCCTCTGCCTAATGACGGAAGGGTTTGCGACAGTCGATCGGAAATGACAGGTAACATCAGTTTTGTCTATCTGCAGCCTCTCTCAGCCTGCCAAGCTCGCTTGTGGGTGGTAGTTACCCATTTGCTAACCGTGGCCGTGATGGCTGCAGAGGGGAGTGGCAAAGCGGGCTCTGGGCCAAAGAAGTTGGCCTCAGAGCCCATCTTAGCTAAGGAGTCAGAGGTCTCGTTACCCACGTGTCCCGGGACCCATGTTAGCATCGGGCTATTATGTCTACCGACATAGTTCAGCCTGGATTTACAGGACTCGACTACCCCTGATGTGGTTGGAGGGCTGTCTAAGGCCATAAGCGCAGCTTGGCTGTCGCTGCAGACACATATAGATCTGCCTCTCCATCGTTTTTCCACAACAAAGTTCATCGCTTCTTGAACCGCATACAACTCCGCTTGAAACACAGATTCATTCATTCCAAAGGCAAAGTGCAGTTTTATCCTGCTGGATTCCACGTAGACCCCAGAGCCGGAGCCATGCTCGGTCTTGGAGCCATCCGTAAAAATGCGAAAACAGTGTTTGCCGGGCTCATTTTCTGAGTCTTCCCACAGCTGAGCCTCTGGTAGCACTACACTGTATCTCTTTTCAAGTACGACTCTTGATGGTATGGAGTCAAGGGGCATGGAGAGAATCGTTGGATCGACGTCCATGCCTTCTCTGTGTTCCAATGCCGGACAGGGGCCATACCAGTTCCCATTGTGTTTCAGTCTGCAGATGGCCTTCAAGGCCTCTCCTTGGATGAAAGCAACAAGTGGTGGTAAACCAATCAGAGCATCTAATGGCGGGCCTGAAGTAGTCGGAAAAGCTCCGGTGCAACAGATGGTCACAGTGCGATGTAGTCTCGATAAGGTCCTCCTGACTCCCACTAGAGAGAGTCTACTCATCCAGACCGCTGATGCATAAGTGATAATGGGTCTTATCATAGCCGTGTAGATCCATAGGACCTTGCTAGGAGAGAGACCCCACGTTTTCCCAAAGACACGTTTGCACTGCCAGAAAGCTGTCAGTGCTTTGGATGCCTTTGTTTCAACGTGTGATTTCCATAGGAGCTTACTATCAAGGATTACTCCAAGATATTTAATTTCCTTGGATAGCTGGATTGTGACTCCTTTTAGCTTTGGCAGACCGAGTCCATCAAGCTTCCACCTTCTGGTAAAGAGGACAATACCAGTCTTGGCGGGATTTGCCGATAACCCATTCGCACAGCACCAAGTGTCAATCCGATCCAGAGTTTTCTGCACTTTCCTGCAGATGTTCATAAGCGAAGAGACTGTTACCAAACAAGCAACATCGTCCGCATATGCTTGTGCGTAGACTCCCGAATCGTTTAAGGTGGTGAGTAGAGGATCGATTACCATGCACCAGAGCAATGGAGACAGCACACCGCCTTGGGGGCAGCCTCTATTAACCCCAGATGACACCAGCAGATCTCCCTCTGCTCGCACCGAAACTGTTCTTTGGGCTAGCATCGAAGGAATCCAATTTACTAGCTCCCGGTCTACGCCGTGCCTACTAGCAGAGTTAAACATACTGTCAAAAGTGGCATTATCAAACGCCTCTTCTATGTCTAAAAAGATGCCCATAGCGTAGTACCTCCTGTCGATGTCCAGCTCAACCCTAGCAACAAGATTTTGCAGTGCCGACTCACAGGATTTTCCACTCTGATAGGCATGCTGAAATAGAGACAGAGGGTGAGCCTTCTGCGACTTCTGGCGTATGCGCAATTCCACCAGTCGTTCGAGACTTTTCAGCATGAAGGAGGTCATGCTGATAGGTCTTAAGCTTTTGGGGCTGGTGTAGTCGTCTTTCCAACCTTTGGGATGAAAGCGACCCTCACCATCCTCCAAGAGCGTGGTATGTAGGCCAGTGCCAGGCATGCCGAGAAGATTTTCTTCAGGGCTGCTGTCACGGACTCTGCGCCTTCCCTCTACATGGGAGGATATATGCCATCTGGTCCGAGCGACTTGTAGCCGCCAAAAGATTTGATGGCAAATCGAATGGCGGCCTCATTCATTACAGATCTGGCAACGAACCAGTCATGCCGAGAAGGTGTAACAGCTCTGACTACTGTCTCTATCAATAAGGGCTGTTGCCGACTGACGCTTATCTCATTACCAGGAAAGTGAGATTCCATCGACAAGCTGAGTGTCTCACTTTGCCGCTCCGTGAAGGAGCCATCAGATTTCCTAAGTGACCCCAGCTTTGCAGTTGGGTCCCTTTTCAGGATCCTAACCAATTTCGTCGTGTCACTCAAAGATTCAATACCGCTGCAGAATTCCCTATATGAGGCTCTTTTCGATTCCCGAATAAGCCTCTTGTAGTTCTTCTGAACATCACTGTATCGCTCCCAGTCCTCAGCAAGGTTAGTCTTGAGGGTCCGGTTTATAAGTTTTCTCGACTCACACCTCAACATCAGGAGCTCTTTATTCCTCCAAGGAACGGGAGTCCGGTTAGGGAGAGGTCAAACTCAAAACAATCAGTTTGGGCAGCTGACTCAAAACAATCAGTTTGGGCAGCGTTGAGTTTCTCAATAGCCGCCTCAATGTCCTGTTCTTTTCGAAGTCTTGGTGGCGTAATCAGTCTGTTTTTCTGGGGTTTCTAGAGGGCAATGGCAATTGTGCCTCCTCGCCACACTGAATCTCAATGTACTTGTGGTCCGAGCACGAATCTTCGGCAAGGACTCTCCAGTTCTTGATTGACCACCCAAGTTTTGAGTTTGATAGGGTTAGATCAATCAATCCTGCCTTCTAGCTGTTACAAACGTTGGCTGTGAGCCCTTGTTATGTATGTCTAGGCAAGAGGACGCGATAAATTCGAATAGTCGAGAGCCCCGTCCATTGCACTTGCTGCTGCCCCAGATTGTATGCTGGGCATTAGCATCGCAAAATAGGATGAGGCCCAGATTGCGCCGCTCACAGAACCTCACGAGACTAGTGGCCTTCCCGGGTGTTGGCCCTTCCAGAGCATCGTAAGGAAAATAAGCAGATGCAATCACAAACTTCGACCATCCGCGTCAACCTCTGTAACATACCTCAGCCCCTACCAGGTCTTGGCAACAGAATTGCTTAAGACCCGTCACAGTGAGAAGGGATGATACTATAAGACCGATCCTAGGTCTGCTCGAACTCCTGTCATATAATATCGTGGCCCCTTTCAACGCACTTAAGCCACAGAGACGGCTCCTAAAGGCCCAGGGCTCTTGCACTGCTGTTATATAGGGTAATGTGTGCAGCTGGGAAAGCCTTCTACTTAGTAGTGCAGTAGCGGCTTTGGAATGCTGCAAGTTAATTTGCGTCACCGTCAAGGGTCGGTAGCTACAGGAATCGTCCGAGCCAATCATTTGGGAAAGACATGGAAACTGACCGTCCCAAAGAAGAGACTCAGAAGGTTCCCGTACCGTGAGCCCATGGCATCAACACTGGCCTCATCAACTCGCACCACAAGAGTAGCCCCTTCCTTTCCTTCCCGGTTTTTGCTCTTGGTGCACGAGAGGACTCACCAAAGCCTCGTGTTTATGCCCGGATTCTGAGCACGTAGACAGGATAGGACATCCGCCGTAGACAGGTCTGGATCCGGAATCCAGCAGATGGCCTTCCTGAGGGGTACACTCTCCTCGCTGTAGACTGCAAAGCGAGTGGTCCCCATGGGGGGCACGTTATTGACTACGGTCCTGATCCACTCGAAGTTGGCCAGAGACGCGCACGTCACCTTTATGGTGCCGTCCTTTGTCTCATAGTCCTTCGCGTTGGCTTCAGGACCGGAGGCAATAACCGGACGCATCAGTTAACTTTTGCAGTATTTGATTTCTGCATCCGTCAGCTGACGGTCAGGCCCCTGTTTTCCAATCACAGCGACAGGTCGTGGGCCAGCAGCCTTCTCGCTATAGGATGGCTTGGCCGCACCCTTGGATGTGCTTGGGTGAAGATCCACCTCCCGATCCTCCACTGACGAAGATTTCGCCGGGCAGACAGCTGTGCTGGACATTTTGTCGAGGCGCCGATAGGGACGTGGCGCAGCAGAACCTTTTCCCGCCACATTAACTGGTGCCAAGACCGCGCTCGTACCTTGGAGGGTCGTGGCTCGGCCATTGGCGGCAACCGCAGGGCAGGGAGGTGTGCTGCTTTCAGCCACCGTCCTTCTTCGCTTACCTCGAAAGCGAGACAACTTGGGAGCGCCCGTGCCTACCGAGGATTCGGTAGCTTCCGTGGGTGTCACTTCCTCGGTCAGAGGAAGACACAGACGCAGAAGGGCCGGCAGAGCCACATGAGGATTTCTCCCGCATGAGCCTTGCCCGCCGCATTCTTCTCTTCCTCCTTGCCACTCTCTTCGATTCCCCGGCTTCTTTGGGAGGTGGTGCAGCCACCGAAGAGACCTCACAACTCAGGCCCTCCGAAACAGGGAAACGTTTCTCAGACTCTGAAGGAGAGGAGAGCTGCTGCCGAAGCGGGTGGATTGCCACTTGTGTGGATTCCACCTGGAGTAATATTTTGTGTATTTTCCATTACCAGTAATGTTTTTTGTTCGGGATTCCTCCCTAGCCAGTTTGGTCCACGGATGGCACCCTGATTCTATGCCAACTTTGAGTCATCACACGAGTGTAGAACCCACCCCATTAGGGAAGGCCACTCGTGTGATGCCAGGGCTTCCCTATCCACCACCTGGGACGCTCCCGATGGGAGATCAGGCAACTGCACACGCGGAATACACAGAATAGACACTCTCAGCACAGAAAAAGGAGACCGTGAATTATATTGACACAATCAAAACGAGATGTAAAGTTCCAGTTTGGTTTTTTTAGTTCATTTTTGTTGTGAATTGTACTTTAATCGATAAAATTTTATAAATGAAATTATGGTAATGATAAATTCCTTCTTTACTTGCCAAAATTTTGTTCCGTAAAATAATTTCAAATTTTATGCTTTGATTATTTTATTGTAATTAACAAAATTACATCTTACATGAAAATTATTTCATCTTATATGAAAATTGAATAGAGTAAATTTGCGTGTATGAGACGGAGAAAATAGAAATTTCAAGTCTCAGAAACGGCAGCCTTCTGCTGTTTGTTAAAAACGATTTAGTTGCAAAAAAATTTCTCGCCACAACTAAACTAATTGGAGTTTGCGATGTGAAAATCGAGATGCACAACAATCTTAACCACTCTAAGGGCACTATTTAAGCGCCTTGTCTAAATGATGTTCCGCAAACAGAAATAGTAGAGAATTTAAGTAATCAAGGTGTTGTTTCAGCATACAAATTCCTTAAACGTTATGATGGCCAAACTGTTGCTAGTGGAGTCGTGTTGCTCACATTCGATTTATATCAGCTCCGAGAAAAACTAGAAGTCTTATGGTACACTACCAAAGTCAGACTTTACTTCCCGAACCCGATAAGGTGTAAAAGTTGTCAAATCCTTGGACACACAACTAAACGTTGCAACAAAGCGCCAGTATAAAACTCATGTGCACTTCCACCTCACACGCTAACTCCATGCTCACGTAATTTTTGCGCGAATTGCTCAGGCGATCATGCTGCCTCCAGTAAATCATGCCCAAAATTCATTCAAATGAAGCAAATAATTACAATAAAAACTGAAAAGAAATGCAGCATGTGCGAAGCTATTAGAATACATTAAATGCAAATACCCCCCACTCTTAATGAATCTGCACCCTCTTTCTCTAATGTAACCTGAAGTAAACCACAAAACAATATAAAAACACAACAAATATAACTAATCACCAAGCAGAACAAACCTCCAGAGAACCCAACAAATTTAAATATCATCAAAACAAATAATAACACAAAAGGAAGTAACAAAAATACAACAAATACATCATTCAAGCCAGCATCACCTACTCCCACTGTTGACACTCTTCTACCCTCCACCAGCAATAATAACAATAGTAACCCACAAACCAAGCAAATATTTTCTAATACCAACAATGGTAACACAGCAAACATAAACGCAAATGAATATAACGCGAATATCGATGGCACTGTTGACTGCGCACATAATAATTCAGTCGATTACTACAACACAAACCCAACTATTTTCTCCTTCCTTTCTCAATTTACCCAGCTTCCCACCCACCCTTTTCCACCTGTTATTACAGAAGACCCACCCTAAAAAGAAGAATAGATGATACAAATAATACAATGGAATATTAATGAACTACTTAATAACTATATAGATTTAAATATCGGTACTAATCAATGAATTCAACCCGGCAATTGTCGCACTGCAAGAAACACATACTCCATCCAATAAAACAACATACACACCTAATAAATATAATAGCTATTTCCACAATTTGGCTCAAAATACCTTGTGTAAGCAAGGAATCGCTTTCTTTATAAAAAATCCTTAAGCCATAAAATAGTTCCTATTTCATCTAATATATCCTGCCTAGCTATTGAGATCGATATTAGAAGAAAAATCCCTTTAATTAATTCTTATATTCCTCCTAGCCAAAATTTTACTTACAAAAAGCTCACCGATATAATTAACAAATTTTCCAACCCAATTATAGTCCTAGGCGCTTTCAAAGCCTGGAGCCCATTGTGGGGCTCCGAGCATTCCAATAGAAGAGGAATTGAATTTGAATTTGAAGAGGTCGAGCCAAGGAGCACCAGGAGATTTGGTGGCTCCTAAAACACTCAGGCTAAAAAGCCCATTGTATTTAAAGCTCTGGAAAGGGGGTAGATAGTCAAGGAGGGAGGGAGAAAAGTATCAGAGAAAGAGATAAGAAAGAATAGAGACAGAGATAGAGATAGTTAGCCCTGTAAGAATTTTCCAGATTCTTTGGCGAATCTGTAAATATCCTCCAGTTTTAGAGAACGAATATCACTCATTCCCATGACATCGGAACCCAATACCCGTAGTCGCGCTCTAGCAAAGGCAGGACACTCACAGAGAAAGTGCTCAGTGCTATCCGCCTCCTCCAAGCAGGACAGGCATACCGGGTCCTCGATGATTCCAATGGTGGTCATATGCTGACCCCATGGGTTGTGTCCTGTAATGATGCCGACCATCAACCGAATGTCTTTCCTTCTGAGTTTTAGTAGAAAGTTTGACAGTTTTCTGTTCGGACTTGTCACAAAACACTTTGCAGTTCTGCAGCGTTCTAGACCGGACCATCGCTCTTTATGTAGATTGCCTACATAGTCGTTGATCCAATTCTTGATTCCTGCGGGACTGATTCCGATTATTGGCTCTGGCCCCTGTGGGGGCACCGCTGATCCACGGTTGGCCAATTCGTCGGCAATTTCGTTTCCTTGAACACCGGAGTGTCCTGGAACCCATATAAGTACAAGCCTGTTTTGTCTTGCGACATAATTAAGCTTCTTCTTACATTCTTGAACAACCTTCGAGGTTTGCTTCGCGTTCTCCAGGGCCTTCAATGCAGCCTGACTGTCACTGAAGACTCCAATCTGTTTCCCGCTCCATCTCCTCTTGATTATCCATTCGGCTACTTTTAGGATGGCAAAAACTTCTGTTCTGTCAGTTGCCATTCCCCCCATAGCATAGTGATACTTATAACTATCGTTTAAGTACCATCCGGCTCCAGACCCTATTTCAGTCTTGGACCCATCGGTAAAGAAAATATCCGTCAAACCTCCCTGCATGCATTCTGGATTGCTCCATTGCTCACGCAATGGAAATCTGACATCAAATTTCCTTCCGAATGAAACTGTGGGTATCAGGTCATCTTTAGGTGCCAAAAACAGTGGATACTGCTCCGACAGCAACTTAAAGATTTCTCTGTGTCCCGTAGTTCCATCTTCGTGCCAGAAACCATATTTATGGAGTCTACACATTGCTTTTATTGCTTCCTGTTGTATCTTAAGATCCAGGGGGAGCAAATCAAGCATAGCATTTAGGGCATCACCAGAGGTTGTACTCATGGCACCCGTGATGCATAAACATACACTTCTTTGCAGCCTGTATAGTTCCCGGATTGTGGACTTAACCATGCTCCGTCGCCACCAGACCACAGAAGCGTAAGTGATGATTGGTCTGATAAGTGCCGTGTATATTCATAGGACCACAGCAGGTTTCAGACCCCAAGTTTTGCCAAAGGCTCTACGGCATTGCTGAAAAATCTTCAATGCACGATTCACCTTCAGTGAAACGTGTGTCTCCCAGGTCAGCTTCTTATCCAAGATTACTCCTAGATATTTAACTTCGCTGGAAAGACCAAGTGTCACACCTTTCAGTGTTGGAAGGCTGAGTCCATCCAATTTCCGTTTTCTCGTAAGCAAGACTATTGTTGTTTTGTTCGGATTAACGGAAAGACCTTGTCTCATGCACCAATCATCAATTTTGTCAAGGACTCTCTGCACTTTCGTGCAAAGCCTCCTTAAGGATTTATCCGATGTTAGCGCACAGACGTCGTCCGCATATGCTTGGACGTGAAAGCCGAGTTCCTGCATCTCCGCTAATAGGGAGTCTACGACGAAGCACCACAGCAGCGGAGAAAGAACACCCCCTTGGGGACATCCTTACTTGGCCCTGACTGTGATTTGCTCGTCATTGCTCCCACCAGCGGTTAACAGCCTCTCAGAGAGCGTGGAGTATATCCATTTTATAATGGCTTGATTAACTCCGTGTCGTTCGGCAGAAGAACATATCGAGCCGGAAGTGGCATTATCAAAAGCCCCCTCAATGTCCACGAACACGCCCATTGTGTATTCGTCAGCTTCCAGCCCATCTTCAATCTTGCTAACAAGATCGTGTAAGGCTGATTCACATGATTTTCCACTCTGGTAAGCGTGTTGATTTCTACTAAGTGGACTTCTCGGCAATACCCCCACTCGAATATGTTTCTCCACCACTCGTTCCAGACTTTTCAACATGAACGATGTCAAACTGATTGGTCTAAAACTTTTTGCTAGGGAATAGTCATCTTTTCCTGGTTTTGGAATAAATACTACTCTTACGCGTCGCCATTGGGATGGTATATAACCAAATGCAAGACAGGCTGTGAAGATCCTTTCCAGGGCCTCAATCAGCCTGTCTCCTCCTTTTTTAAGCATTACTGGATATATTCCGTCAGGTCCAGGGGACTTAAAGTTCTCAAAGGAAGATATGGAAAACCTTATCGATTCCCTTGTCACTATCCGACTAGCAATATACCAGCTGTACCTAGAGGTTCCACCGTTGCCACCGTCATTGTTCATGCCACTCTCAGCTTCAGAAAGAGTTCTACTACCCGGAAAATGGGTTTCGAGTAGAGCATTAAACGTTTGGAAATGGTGTATGAACCATCAGGTTTTCGAATGGAATCCAGCCTTACTGAGCGGTCTAAATGAAGGACCTTACAAAGTCTCGCTGTTTCCCTCATTTCTTCGACGTTACTGCAGAAATTTCTATAGGATTCAAGTTTGGCTTGCCGTACTTTTTTCTTATATTCTCTCTGTGTAAGTCGATGATTGGCCCAGTCCTCTTCTGTTTTGGTCTTCAAGGCCTTATTAAGAAGTTTCCTGGACCGTACATGAAGCTTCGACAGTTCAGAGTTCCACCAAGGAACCGCTTTCCCCTGTCTGCTTTGCCTGAGTGGACACAGTTCCTCAAAGCAATTGATTAAAGTACCTTCTAATTTCTTAGTAGCATCTTCAATCATTTCTGCTGATTTGAGTTTTTTCAGGTTTGGTAGTCGCTCTGTTACAAGCTCACCATACCTGTCCCAGTCCACATTTCGAGGATTCCTACCGGAAGGTATTGATATTGTGTCAATTCTCAGTCGGAATTCGATAAGACGATGATCAGAAAGAGAGTCCTCTTCCAAAACTCGCCATCGGGTGATTTGATTTCCAACTGACCTATTGGTAAGTGTTAAATCAATCACCTCTTGTCTCCTTCTGGTCACAAAAGTTGGTTTGTTACCAGTGTTTTGGAGGACCAAATCGGATGACAGGATAAAATCCAGTAACTTGAGACCTCTGGGGTTGCATTTGCTGCTTCCCCACACAATGTTCTGTGAATTTGCGTCACAGCCCACTATTAGCCCCAGATTATTGGATTCTGCGTACTTGACCACTTCTCTTAGCTCCCTCGAAGGAGGTGGCTCTAAAGAGTCGTAGGGTAGGTAGGCCGAAACTATGATAGCTTCGACACTGTTCCCACTTTTCAAGTACTTTATTTTTGCAGCAACGATATCTCCGGAGCATAGCTCTTTTAACATCGTGTGTTCGATCAACCTCGGCATGATAATACATGCTCGCGGTCTCACATTCCCTTCACAATGAAGTATTTGTCCCCACGACATAGCACTTAGACCACAGATACGCTTGTGACATACCCATGGTTCTTGTATAAGTATTATGTGTGGGTTTGTTTGCAGTTTTGCATGCCTACGGCACAAGAGAGCCGTAGACGCTTTGCTGTGCTGCAGATTAATCTGTGTAAATATTACTTCAGTCATGAGACTGAGTATATTTACGCTTTGTCCTCCACCTTATCCTGGACGCGGAACTGGATCCGCCCCAGATGTAGGTGAGGACGGAACCCGTACTTCGACTTAAGCACCTTGAGGGACCCAAGATCGATACCCAGTACCAGGTGGGAACCCGCCTCCGAAGTGGTAGCGGATTTCTGCCTGGTGCACGAGTATACTCTCCAGAGAGTCGTGTCAAGATCCTTATTCTGAACACGGATGCGTTTGAGGAGTTCTGCTGAATTACAGGAAGGACCCGGAATCCAGACACTCGCTCGTACCAGCCTTTCTTTGCTACTCTCAACAAGAATAAACTTGCTGTTTTCGCAGGCTGGAATCTTTGCTATAGCTTTTTCCAGCCATTCTCGGGAAAAAGCATTGGAACAGTGCACCTTTACGATGCCGTCCACCACGCTTTTCCCCTCGAACGTCGGCGCGTCTTTCGACTCACCGATAGCTTTCCAAAGGTAGCTGTCAAGATAGTCTTGTTGCCCTTTGGACAGTAGACCATCTTGTTTGTCGGTATGTATCTCCACCGTCATTGCCTTTGCTGCCATTCTCGCGAATGATTCGCCAGACGTTGACGGAAGAGTGTCATTCGACATTTGAGGTCCCTTAGCCTCTGCCTTGTCAGGCAAAGGTTTGTCTGCCTTGGATTGGGTCGAGGATGCAGGCATTTCCGAATTTCGTCTCTCGACCTTCCTCTTCTTTGCCTTCCTCCTCTTCCCGGTCGTTGGCACAGACCCCGTTTCGTTTCCGGAAGAGCGCAGCGCTACAGAGGAATCCTCTGTTCTGCCACGCTTTCCCGTTTCCGTTACAGGTGTCGAAGTTGACGGAGCTTGAGTCCTTGCCTTAGCTAGTGCTTCGGCTTGCCTCGCCTTCTGTCTCCTTCGTTTGATCATGTAGGAGGAAATACTATTGAAGATATAATTTTGACCCAAAAGCTCATTGTCTTGAACGATGGTCTACCCACACATTTTTCCACACACCAAACCTTCCCCCATCCTGATATCATCCTTGCATCCAGTTCTATAGCTCCCAGCCTTTCTTCTCGTACATTGGACGAACTCTACAACGATCATATCCCGCTTATAACATCCTTCTCCATCCCTGATTGGTACGAGGTCAAGCCGATATTAAAATTTTTAACGAGAAAAGCTGACTGGAAAACATTTCATTCCTTATCCATAACTCTAACAAACAATAAAGTGGTTTCAAAAAACATCAACGCAGAAGCTGCTAATATTAAAACAATAATTCGTTCGGCAGCCCACCTTTCAATACCGCAAACAAACACAAAAATATTTTCCGCCAAACTACCAAACTGGTCTAACCTACTTACCATCTTAAGAAATAGCAAGCAAAAACTGTGGTCCAAATACAAGTACCACATGAACCATACCAACCTCGTTAATTATAAAAAAGTGAACGCTGTTTTCAGAAAAGAGCTTAAATCAGGTAAAAGGCATTCCTTGGAAAAACTCACAGCAAATATAAATCCCTCTTCAAGCCCTAAACAAATATGGTCAGATATTAGAATGCTCACAGGCAGCTCGCGTTATACCATTTATTTATAATGAACAAGGACCAATTTACGTTCCACCAGATATCGCTGAAGAATTTGCCAAATCCTTGTCGACCTACTCCCACGACTCCAACTTCCATTCCGCCTTCAAAAAAATCTAACCCTACCTGAAAATTATTCCAACCCATACCCTTCAATTGAAGCTTCGCACATAGAATCCCAAATTTCTCTACATGAATTCGATTCCACGATCTCAAAAATGACAGGAAAGACACCGGGCTGGATAAAATATCCTATGAAATACTAAAAAACCTACCCAGCATCCTCAATATCCGACTCGTGAATCATTACAATGATATTTTCAATGCTGGAATTTTTCCTCAATAATGGAAAACTGTTTTAATTGTCCTTAACCCTAAACCTAATAAGCACTCTACTCTTACTACGAACTTTACATGTCCTTACATGTCCAAAATCCTTGAGAAGATCATTTCCGTCCGAATTCTGTGGTTCGCTAAAGCAAAGGGACTTCTAAGTCCCAACCAATTTGGTTTCCAAAAAGTCATAGGAGTGACCGAGTCGCTTTTATACTCTGAACATTTCGCATCCTCGGCATTAGGGTCAGGTAATCACGTTTCTGTATTAAGTTTAGACTTCGAGAAAGTATTCGATAGAATCGGCATTCGTGTTGTTCTTAACCAACTCAAGCGCTGGAAAATCGGAAGCAAAATATATAAATTCGTTAAATCCTTTTAAGTAATCGCAAGTTTTCAGTCAGCGTTAATAATTGTAAGTCACAGGTTCATAGCCTCTTTAATGGCATACCACAAGGTTCACCTTTCTCAGTGACATTGTTCACTAGAGCTTTCAATGAAATTACTTGAATTATTGCCGAAGTGGAACATGTTATAACTATATGCTGATGATGTTTTAGTAAATATCTTCCTAACTAAAAAACCTTAACGAAGTCACTTATACTTTACTCGTATAAGCAAATGGTCAGAAATATCAGGCGCCAACATCTCAGCAAATAGAAGCGCTACTTTTCATATATGTAGAAAACGTAAATGTTGATTCCCCAGTTTGTCCTTTTCCAATGTACTAATCCCACATTCTAACACAATAAGGATTTTAGGCTTAACATTCAACAAAAAACTCACATATAAGGAACATTGTAAATCCATTAGAATAAGCTTATTTTTAAGGCTTAACATAATTAAGTTTTTATCTTCTGAGCATTCCCATGTTCATCCACACACACATGCTAACGTAATAAAGGCCCTACTGTTATCCAAAATCGATTTTTACGGACATTGTGCCAAAGAAAACATCAAACTATTAAATGCTCCTTACCATGCGGCAGCTAGAAGGAGTATCCGCGCGTTTCCAACTTCACCAACAAAAGCTGTTCTTGCAGAAGCCGGATTACCGGATATATCCCACAGAGTCAACTGCAAAACAATAATGCTCCTACCCAAGCTTCTTCTCTACAGAAATAAAATATTACTTGGACTGGTATACTCAGCGAAGCAACAATAAAAAAATAGCCGCAAACCGTCCACCATACAACGTTGTGTTGAACTAATGCACAATCTGAATGTCACATCAGATGCGATTTTGCCACCAATTCCAGTTTTCCCACCAGGTTTGAATCCAAAAACTATTTTTATCGCGGATTTGCTAAAATTCCCTAAAGAGTCCACCTCCTCTAATGAATACGTCCAAGAGTTCAATGAAATCGTTGCTCCTTTAAGAAACGAATGGGAGTTCGTTTATACCGATAGATCTTAAACAGACACCAGTACATCGTTTGCAGTCACAAACCAGCTTGGTGTCACAATCTCAGTTGTTGTTGTTGTAGCAGTATCTTCGCCCTGTCAGTGTAGGGTAGTCACCGGTCGTCTTCGTCTAGCTCATCTAACTGTAGGCCCAGGAAACTAGCTGTTTCGACGGGTTGGGTCCAGAGGGAGAGAGGTGTTAGATGAGTGGATTTGATGGGGCATATGAAAAGGTGGTTAGTGTCGTGCGCGGTGCCTTCACATGCCGGACATATGTTTAGTATGTCGGGGTCGATTCTGGATAAGTAGGAGTTTAACCTGCTACAGTATCCAGAACGTAATTGGGCCAAGGCTACGCGGGACTCTCGGGGAAGCTGGAGCTCTTCGTCTGCAATAGGTGGTGGTTGGATTCCGATAACAGCATTCGGGGGTTGGCAGCTAAAGAAGGTGGTAAGGGTCTCCCGATGAACGTCGTTTATGGCCTGTCTGTACACTGTCTGATCCTGGAGTGGTCTGTCTGTTTTGTCTAGGATCTCGTCCACGTAGTTGAGGAAGTGCCTCCTGATGTGCCTGGGAGGTGGCTCAGGCTCAAGCAGGTGTCTGCATGGGTGAGGCTTACGGTGACACCCTAGCAGAAACTGCTTGCTGAGCAGTTTGTTATGCTCCTTTACAGGAAGCATGTGAGCCTCGTCATGTAGGTGTTGTATTGGGGACATCAGGAGACATCCTGTCGCGGTCCTAATACCAGTTTTTTGGCAGGTCTGGAGCTTCGTCCACTGCGTATCACTGGTTCCGGGCGACCAGACAGGCTCAGCATAGTTAAGAACCGGTCGGCCTATTGCTTTGAAAGTCGACAGCAACGTTTCTTTGTCTTTGCCCCAAGTGCTGCCGGCAAGCGACTTGAGGGCCTTGTTGCGATTCTGTACTCTCGTTGCAATAGCGGTTGTGTGCGCGGAGAAGGAGAGCAAGCTGTCGAAGGTGACTTCCAATATTCTGAGGTTGTTTACCGTCGGTATTGGGGTATCATCGAAGTGTACCTGAAGTTGTAGCTTGACTTCCTTTGTCCAGGGGGTAAAAAGGGTCGCCGTGGATTTAGTGGCAGAAAGCTTTAAGTTTCTCGCAGTGAAGAAGCGAGAAAGGCGGGCGAGGTAGTCGTTTACTTGGTGCATAGGCCATCAATGTCATTGCCCGACGCCATTATCGTGCAGTCGTCGGCGAATGAGACCAGTGAGACCCCCCTGGTGGCTGGGGGAGTTTCGAAATGTAGAAATTAAAAAGCAAGGGTGAAAGGACACCACCCTGCGGTACTCCCTACTTTATTTTTCTCTGTTCGGAGGTTTGGTCTCGAAATATCACCGACGAGTGACGACCACTCAGGTAGTTCGCGGTCCACCTCTTCAGCCCTGGCGGGAGTGTCGACTGTAAAATGTCATCTATTAGCGTGGCGTGTCTGACTGTTTCGAAAGCCTTTTGTAGGTCCAACGCTACTAGGACAGTCCTCTCGCAGGGGCGGTTTTGGTTTAGTCCGCGGTTTACCTGGGTGTTTATGACGGTGAGTGCCGTGGTGGTGCTGTGCACTCTTCGGAAACCATGCTGGTGTGAGGCTGGAGTTAGGTGTTCTCTAAGGAGTGGGAGTAGAAGGGCTTCAAGCGTCTTCACTACTGGGGAAAGGAGAGTTATCGGACGATAGGACTCCCCTTGGTTGGCGGGTTTCCCTGGCTTCAGAAGTGGGACCACTCTCCCTAATTTCCACTCATCAGGAATGATGAGAGTGGCCATAGACAGGTTAAAGACCTTGGTGAGAAATTCTACTCCCAGTGGACCCAGCTTTTTCAGCATCAGCATGTTAAATCCGTCAGGGCCAATGGCTTTAGATGGTTCCACTGTTGCTAAATTCCACTACCGCTTTTGCGTTTGCGTGCACTCTTGTGGTTGTAGATAATTTTGAAGCTTGTAGAAAATTTTGAAATCTGCTGCCGCTTCTACAATTGTTGGCATTGTGTCGTTGTAAAAAATTTTAAGACTACTGCTGTTTAAAGTTGTTGGCACTGTGTTGTAAAAAATTTTAAGTTTGCTGCCGCTGGCTTTATAATTTATTTAAAATGCCTTATTTTACTGTCACTTCGTTATTACGATTTCCAATAAGTTTAATCATTATCACTGTTAAATTTTTAGCATTTTTTCTTAAAGTCTAACCGGTAGGTGTTAACGCATCTCCCCCTTTTTTCCTTTTCCCCCACGATACTTTATTTGAATCACTGTTCCCCCAAGTCCCTTTTTTCTTATTACGTTGGGCGCCAGTTATGGTAAATAAAACTATACTTAGTTATTTGTTATATAATAATCTTTTAGTTAAATGAAAACTATACTCTATTATTTTTTTATAATAATTTTATTTTAAATGCAGATGCAACTGTTTTTTTTTTTTTTTTTTTGTTGTTTCCAAGTCAGATCCATTTAGTGAGGTCCAAGTATAGAAGCAAATCCTTTATCTGGATGACTGAGATCTCCTTTATTTGCTGTAAGAAAGGCTTACCGAAGGATCGGAGTCGTGCCCTGGCTAGTCCCGGACATTCACATAAATAGTGGGACAGACTTTCCTTCGCCCCTTCCACTTGACAGCTTCTACAGATAGGATTGAAGGGTAGATTGAGTCTAGCTGCATGATCCCCTACTTTCCAATGTCCTGTAAGGGTTGCAGTGATCCGTGAAATGTTTGGCCGAGAACATTCCAACAGGTCATTCGTCCTTTGGATTTTATATGACGGTCATGTGTTTTTTGTTGTGATACATGTAGGTATCTGCTTCCATCTTCTTTCGGCTAAAGCATGATAGTGTGAAGCAATGGATGCTTTTAGTGTGTTCAGTGGGGTGGAAACTGCCACCGCCTCTGCTATGTCTGGTGTCGAGCCCTTTCTTGCTAGCTCATCCGCTATCTCATTGCCCCGTATGTTCCTATGACTGGGAACCCATATCAGGGTAATTTCAAGCCAATGGCTGAGCAGTTTCAGCTCTTCTCTACACTGTAGGACCAGTTTGGATGAAATGTAGTTGGAGTCTAAGGCCTTAATAGCTGCTTGACTGTCTGAGAAGATAGCTACTCTTGCACCAACTACCTTGTAGAGTTCTAGGGACTTGCATGCTTCTCTGATCGCTAAAAGTTCAGCCTGGAACACGGTGGCATAATCAGGAAGACGAATTGATTGAGATAGGTTGAGTGGCTCCGAATGGAAGCCAGCTCCCACACCACAGTTCATCTTAGAACCATCGGTATAAATTTCGATATCGTGTCTTCCAATCACCTCTCCTTTGCTCCACTCGGCTCTCGGTGGAAAACGTACCGTAAAGCCTTTCTTGAAGTTGAGGTCGGGGACTGTGTAGTCTGATCCGTTTTTGAGCAGCGGGGGTCCCTGTAGGAGGATCTTGCTGTGACCGTACGGCCTTGTTGTCCAGCTTCCTATGTCTCTGAGTCTCACCGCGCTGCAAGTAGCTATTGTTTTAATGTGTAAATCTAATGGCAATAGATGTGTTAGTACATTGAGCGCTTCAGTAGGACTGGTGCTAAGCGCTCCTGTAGTTAAGATACACGCTGTTCTTTGTATCTTGTTCAGCTTAGTTTTGTTGTATTTCCTTTCTGTTGCAGGCCACCAAACTAGTGCCGCATATGTTAGTATTGGCCTTACAATGGCTGTGTAGGACCAGTTGGATAATTTTGGTTGGAGACCCCATTTTTCCCCAACATTCTCTTACATGTGTAAAGTGCTATATTCGCTTTCTTTACCCTGTACTCTACGTTGGACTTCCAGCTGAGTTTGGGGTCCAGGATAACCCCTAGGTATTTTGCCTGTTTGGTTAGCGTGAGGCAAACGCTGTTTAGTTTTGGGAGATTAAAATTTGGCACCTTGGTTTTCTTGGTGAATAGCATCAGTTCCGTTTTACTCGGGTTTACACTTAAACCACAGTCCGTGGCCCAATTGCTGAGTAATACCAGAGCTCCTTCCATAATCTCACTGATTGTGGTTAGAAACATTCCTGAAACCATAAGCACTATGTCGTCCGCGTACGCCACCACTTTAATTCCTTTTTGGTTAAATTTGGTGAGGATGTTGTTGGCGACTAGTAACCATAGCAGAGGGGATAAGACTCCTCCCTGAGGGGTTCCCCTGTTGACAGAGCGTTTTATCGTGCTGCTGCCTACCTCACCGATGATTATTCTAGTTTTAAGCATGTTCTCTATCCATTCGTTGAGACCAATGTCTATGCCTAACATGTTAAGAGCCTCAATTATAGATCTTGTGGTAACATTGTTGAAGGCCCCCTCTATGTCGAGAAAAGCGACTAGTGAGTATTGCTTGTATTCTATGCTCCTCTCAATCTCACTTACAACCTCATGAAGAGCTGTCTCTGTGGATTTTCCTTTGAGATAGGCATGTTGAGATGGTGAAACCGTTGAGTTTGTAATCTTTTCCCTGAGATATACATCCAACAATCGCTCGAGAGTTTTGAGGATGAAGGAGGATAAGCTGATGGGTCTGAAATCTTTCGCTGCATCATGACCGCGTCTACCAGCTTTAGGGATAAAGATTACCTTAACCCTCCTCCAGCTTTTTGGTATGTGCCCCAGCGTAAGGCTTTTCCTGAAAAAGACCTCCAGCCAAGGAATCGTCGTTTCTCGAGTGTTCCACAGCATGGCTGGGAATATCCCATCTGGACCGGCTGCCTTATATGGTTCAAAGTTTTTTATCGCCCATAATATTCTATCTTGGAATACGATGTGGTTGATTATAATGGGTGATATTTTGAATGTTTGAACACTGTCAGTATTGTTCTCAATGTATTCTGTGTTGCCTGGGAAGTGTGTATTTACAAGATGTTCTAGTGTGTCGGCCGATGATTTTGTCCACTCTCCGGTGTCTTTCTTCAAGAAGGAAGGGCAGGAGTGTTCCGTGGATAAAAGCTTGCCTAGTCTGGCCGTATCTTTGGTTGATTCTATGGAACTATAAAAATCTCTCCAAGCCTCTGTCCGAGCCTCTTTGATTGCTTTCTTGTATTCCCTAAGGCAGTCTTTGTATGGTTTGAAGTATTTGTGTTTGTAGCAGATGTTGAAGATTTCTCTTGTCATTTTCCTGAGTTGACTTAGATCTTCATTCCACCAGGTAGGATAAGTTGTTTTACCATATGTGGCTGGGCATGAAGCTTCAAGTCCTTTCGTCAAGGAAGTTTCGAAAGCTCTTACTTTCTAATCTAGGTCTTCCCTTGACGTTATGGTTCTGTTTAAGTGTTGAAGTTTAGACTGGGCCACTCTACGGAATGTGTGCCAGTTTGTTCTTCTAGGATTTCCATATGGGAAAGGTTTCTCAAGCTTGAGATTAATATCGAAGAGAATCCAGCTGTGGTCCGAGAAGGATCTCTTGTCGGATACCCTCCAATTTGTGACTATTTGGGAGTTATTGTTTGTGCATAGGGTAACGTCTAAGCCCTCTTCCCAGCCAGGAAAGTTTGCCGAGCTCGGAAAAGTGAAGGTTGGGGTGGTCCCTACATTACATATGTCTAGGTTGGTGTTTAATAGGAATTCAAAAAGTGATTCACCTCTTTCATTCGTCTCTGAACTGCCCCAGAGCTCATTTCTAGCGTTTGCGTCACAGCCCATCAATAGTTTGTCTGTGCTGTTTAGTGTTGAAAGGAATCGAGCCACTTCGTCTGGCGGCGCCGGTTTCTCGTGTGGCATGTACACCGATGCCAGGTATATCGCCGATTTCTGCAGCTCCACTTTCACCACCCTAAAATCGGGAGTACTAAAATTAGAACACAGAAAAGCTTTTAGGTGTTTTTTGGTGATTATGCATGACCGTTGCTTACCGTCTGCTTTGTTGTAGAAAATATTGATGCTCTTGTTGTTTTGGAACCCCTTAATTTCGTTGTCTCTGACCCAGGGCTCCTGTATGAAACCGATGTCGATGTCCCCTTCCCTGAGGAAGACATCCAAGTTCTCTGTAGCACATTTCCAGTGCTGCAGATTCACCTGTATGGCTCTAGGCATCGGATTTATTGTCGTCTTCAGCTAGGTCCAGCTTTTCTAGCCTTTCTAGCTGTATGTTGTTGTCGACCTCATCTGGGTCTTCCTCATTTTCATTGCTGTCTGCTTTGAAAATTTTTAGTTTGGCCTTTCTTAGACCAAACCGCATTTTGTTGTCTTGTTGTTTTAGTATTGGCAAGCACTCATCCTTGATCTGCAGAACGAATGACATGCTGCTCTTTTGTGGTTTTTCTGCCTTCACGATTGCCCAGTCGTCCATCGGCACCGCAGGGTTGTGTGACTTGAGGTATTTCATATACTTTCATATACTTCTGCACCGCTCAAGTCCATCACTGGTAGCCAAATGGGAGCGCGAGGAGGGCAAGGGATGTCCTTGGCCGGAATTAGCTTAAGTTTTAAGCCTTCCAGTGTGCTGCTGATCTCAGCAACACACCTTTCTAGGACAACCCTTGACCAGTCGTCGTCGCACTTGATGACCCTGCAGCCGCGAAGTACTCCTGCAGAATCGAAGGAAGGGAGAGTTCCGCCCTGTGCTCCAACCACATGCTTGTCTAGCACGAGCTTGGACAGTTTGGCCTCCACTTGCCCCCACTTCTGCAGGACCACTTTGCCACTGTTTGTGGTTTCATCGATTAGTGCATAGAGGAGGTTATCCTTAACCACCTCACTGAACGGTCGTTGCTTTGTTTCTTCGATGCTGCTGGACACCTTAGGTCTCTTCGGTGCCTGATCGATTACGTCCTGTGACCTGTTTCTCTTCAACGCATCGCCTTTTTTCCTGTCGTCTTCTTTAGGTTTTTTGGATAAGAAGTCTTCGTACTCCTTAACCACCTGCTGGTATTTTAATTTGTCGGCCGCGTCGCGCTCGTCAGTCGCTCCACCGAGTTCATTTTTGGCAATCTTGCTTAGAATGAACCTCGCCTTCGTGTAGCGAGACTTCATGAGAGCACCCTCGGATTTGTGCTTTTTAGCGACCTGACTCTCTCTCTGAGTGCCGTCTGCCGCCTTTTTCGATACTTGTGGTAGAACTGTTTGTTGTTGTTGTTGCTTGCTTGGTAAGGGTGTGCTATGGCTGGTACTTCCCTTACTCTTTGCTGACTCAGCCGTATCTTGGCTGGAGGCCAGCAGGGTATCCTCCTCGGAGGATGGTATTGTGTCGCAGCGCGGCACAAATTTTTTGTTTTTTTCATTTTGTTGTGTGTTCATTTTCATCTATTTCTTACGGTTGCTTCGCCTGACTACGTCAAGCTCCACAACCAACGAGTATTTAGGGGATGTAATGGGGTCCTCCGCGGCAGCGCCCCTTACCGCGGCAAGGCCACAGTTACTCTCGAAGGCGGCCAGGTATTCGAGAGGGAAACTCCTTTCGCGATGCACATGTTTTAATTCCCTGCACCATTCAGTTCTCGGCACGATTCCAAGCACACCTTGACTTGGGAATGTGTTGGTACGGTACTCTCCATATAGATGATTGGACGAGCATCCCACACGCCGTAGCGTGTAAGGGTGTTCTACCAATCCCCATACAGAGCTTCCCTCTTAGTTCATGACAGGTTAAATTCCTAAGAAGGAATTTAGCCTTCATTTAAGCCCCATCCCCGAGGCAAGGAGACCAACCACGATGAGGTGAGTGAGTGAGTGGTACTTTACGACTAACTTTAGAAGTGAGCTTTAAAAATATTTTAAAAGAATTTATTCAAAGGATTGCACATGCCGCTGCAACGTGATCAGTAGCTTGCCGTTAGCTTGAGATGCGGACATAACGTCAGCAAATTAGTCCGAACTTTCAGGTAAACAAAATACTGAGCATATGGTGCGCGTGCTATACGCAGCGAAAAATGTTTATTTCGCTTGAAATTTTTGTGTCGTTAATTTATATTAATAAGCATTGTTTTGCTGGAAGTTCAGAATACAAATATGTACGTACATAGGCTAGGGTATCAAGTTTGCATACGCAAAAGGGAATTGCTGTAGCATTTGTTAGGCATTAATTAGAACCTTAAGATATTTACTCCCTAATTATTGCATGAAATATGATAAGGCGATGCTCGTGAGGTAGGTCATGGTTGCTTCAGTGCATACATGCAAATACGTTTCTTCGAAGTTTTCTTTTATTTATTTTAAATTTCAAAGCTTTATACTATCTAGAAAATCCATACATACATATACTCGTATTATTCCCTGTAATAAAATTTAAATTGAAAAAAATTTAAATTTTCAATTGAACTTTTGCGCAAACATAATTAAGATAATATATAGTATATACGTATATATTGAGTTTTAATGAAATGGTTTTTATCGTTATAAGATATTTGCATTTAATATTTAATATCAAATATTCTAATAATGCTGAAAGTAAATAAAATGTACCAAAACGTCAGCAGGGTTGCAATGCAAAGCTTTACAAAGCATCAATATTTCACTGAGCAATGCATACCTACATACGGTATTCAGACGATGCAATACTTTTATATTGTATACATAGATGCTTTCCATTTCAATTCAGCCGGGCTATTCGGGTCATGTTCTTCGATTTCGATGTAACTCAAATATGTTGCTCTCTGGTCAAAATAATGAGACACGTATTTTTTTGTTCGCCCGAAAAAAATTGTTTTCAAGAGTTATCGGCAATTTTGTTTTTCGGCTCAAAATCAATTTTTTTTAATTATATAAGAAATATTTTTTTTTAAATGCCCATAACTTAGTCAAAAATGAACCGATTTTAATAATTCTGGGTTCAAAATGATCGTCATTACTTACACGAGCGACTTTATGTAGAAATAATTGCAAAAAAGTAGTTGACAATTTTTTATTTAGCAAAAAAGAAAGAAATTGAAATTTTTTCGAAATTCAATATTTCAAAAAGTGTATTTTTGTTTTTTATAACTTTTTCCAAATCAAGAGGACACCTCAAACTTCAATTGAGCTGAATGCCCAGTAGCTAAAATGAGTTGTTTTTGAGTAATGAATTTTTGAGTAAAAAACCTGTTTCGCACTTTTTGTTTTTTGGAAAATAAAAAATGTTCAATTACTTTTTTGCAATTGTTTCTACATGAAGTCGTTTGTGTAAGTAATGATGATCATTTTGAATCCAGAATCATTAAAATCGGTTCATTTTTGACCAAATTATGAGCGTTTAACAAAAAAAAATTCTTATATAATAAAAAAAAAATCGATTTTGAGCCGAAGAACAAAATTGCCGATAAATCTTGAAAAAAAATTTTTCGGGCGAACAAAAAAATACGTGTCTCATTATTTTGGCCAGAGAGCAACATATTTGAGTTACAACGAAATCGAAGAACATGACCCGAATAGCCCGGTTAAATTGAAATGGAAAGCATCCATACTGTTGCAATAGCGAAGATTAGCGAGCCGATCGGCAACAATAGCGAACGAAATGCCAAAACAAAAACATGTTACCACTTTGTGATTTTATTTGACAATCTAGTGACCGAACTCAGCGGAGTTATTGTAAGAGATTTATTTTAATTTTAACGAAAGAAAATTCGAAACAATTGGTGCCAGAAATGGGATTGTTCAATGGTAAATGGTAAAGTTTAGCCAACTCAAGGTTCAGCAGCTTAAGAAAGAATTGGAGCAGCGTGGTTTTTTAACTACTCCGAGCAAGGCAGAGTTACAGGTACGGCTGCGCGAGGCCATTGAGGCAGAGGGCGTCGATATAGACTAAGATGTTTTCAAGATAGAAGCTGAGGAGTCATCGACAAAAATGGAAGAGAAGGCAGAACCTACTTGACCTCCACCAGGTGGACATGGAGGTGATTATGGCTGCATTGTCGCAAATATCATCGGAAATGTCATCGCGGTCTTTGCAAACGGAATCGCAAATATCAGAAATCTCAGTACGGTTGTCACAAATGTCAACGGAAATGTCTTCACAGATAAATGCACGTATATTCAAATTGACAGCATAGGAGACTTATATAACGTCGCAACTGGAAATGACTGAGGTTGAGGTAGATGCAGTGAGGGCTTACCTCTGTAAACTACAACTAACCCCTCCAGTGGTCCCAAAGTAAAAGCACCATCCTTCGACGGTACTGTACCATTCCAGATATTTCAGGTCCAGTTCGAAACAACAGCAACAAAAAATCACTGGAGTACTGCAGGCAAAGTTGTTGGATCCGTTCCCTCACTTAAGGGTTCTACCGCCGAAGTACTGCAGACACTTCCAGAAGCTGATCGGGGCAACTATGAAATTCTGATGGCAGCAATAGGAAGATGTTACGGAAGTGACCACATTCAACAAATGTTCCAGATGGAACCGACGAATCACTATAAGAGGACAAATGCGAATGGTGTATGCGAAAGAAAAAGCGGACTTCGTTGAGAAGATGAAGTGCTAGGCATTCATAAGAGGTATACGAGATCCGAAAACAAAACGCGCGGCATACTCAACTCTGAAAGGGACATTTGATGCAACTATGTCATTTACGCTGCCACAGGAAACAGCAGCTCTCTTGAGCAAGGCAGTGCCCAAAGTCCATCGAATTGATGTTGAAGAGCCTACCTCAATGGACGAAAGTAGTAAGGGTGTCCTTTCAGCAGTTTACATGAAGAAGCTCGGATTTAAAGTGTTACAACTGCGGTAAAAACGGACATAGGGCCCGCAGTATACCATGAAGCCAACCGAAGACGAGCCCAGGAGAAAGAAAGAGAAGCGCGGAAACTAAAACGAACCAGCTCTAAGAGGCGAAAACTCGTTCTTACAACTGAATGCCCCGCAGTCTCTGTGTCGCAAATTGGACAGAAAAACAGCAATTTGACGATAAGGGGAACTGTAAATGGTCGATCCCAAGTGTTTACTCTGATGCAACGAACTCGATGATCCAGTCAGTTTTATATTAGTAAATGGTAGTATGGCACCACTGGTTGGCTACAAGCTCCAGACAGCTACAGGAGGAGAGAGTGATGACGGAAAAAGACAAGGGAGTTCCAGTAAGCGCTCTAAATAATTTCAAGGTACCAGTTATTTTGGATAAAGAAGCTGTAATTGGAAAATGTCGGGCTGTAGAAGCTATAGTAAATTCCGATCAACCACAACGGGAAATTCCAGGAAGCAGGAAGAAAAACCTCCGATTTCATAAGGGCTTGGTTGCAGGAAGTAAAGGAGCTAGAGAGGATAAAACCTAAGAGATTGCTGGAGAAATACGAAATACGATTGCTGGAATAATACGGCGATTTTGGAAAGTCTGCCACCGTAAAACATCGAATATATACAGGAGATGCAAAGCAAATTTACCAAGTTCCACATCAATAAGCCCGTGGAGCTCACCAGTTGGGCTGGTTAGAAAGAAAGATGGAAGCACATGATTTTTTGCAGCTTTTAGAAATCTGAATGGAGTCACGAAACAGGAGTTATCCGGAGCGAAATAGTTTCCCACTCTTGATTAAAAAGTGGTTACTGAGAGGTGGAAAGCGAGGATTGCGATCGTGAGAAGACATCCTTCAGCATAGAAGATGGGTTGTGGCAGTTTTATGTGATGCTTTTCGGATTACGTAACGCACCAGCAACTTTTAAGCGGCTGATGGTGCATGTGCTGAGGGAACTCCACTGGAAAACGTGTGTGGTCTATCTGAATATCATCATCATCATGGATAAGATTGTCAACGACCATCTGAAAAATTTGGAAGAAGACCTTCAGCACATAGCCTCCACGAAATTACGATTGAATCCGAAGAAGTGTGCCTTGTTCAAAACAGAAGTCACGTATCTTGGACATAAGATAACTGTCGAAGGCATCAAGATAGAAAAGGAGAAGGTAGAGGCTGTAAAAGATTAGCCCCGTCCAAAAAATGTGCCCGAAGTGCGAAGTTTCCTAGGACTATGCAATATTACTGTCGTTTTGTTCCAGGATTCCCAATTTTGCCCGGATCCCCTACAATCTCACCAAGAAAAACTGTGCTTTTGTGTGACACAAGAAGAAGCGTTGAAAGAGCTTCTTTGTACTGCACCTATATTAGCTTATCCGGTCGCGGGACAAAAGTTCGTTGCGAATACAGTTGCCAGCGCATACGGAATAGGTGAAGTACTGTCATAAATCATCAAATGGCAAGAAAAAGTGATCGCATACTATAGCAGAGTCATCGGAAAAGAATTACTGTGTAACCAGACAAGAAATGTAAGCTGTGGTTGGGTGCGTAAAACATTTCCACAATTACTTGTACGGTCAACGATTCCAGTTAAGAACAGAACATGCAGTTCAAGCATCCGAAAGGACAAATTGCACGATTGAACGAAAGTTACGAGATCGAACATCAAAAAAGGGAACAACATTGAAATGCTGATGCACTATCTCGGCGACCTTGAGCTATAGAATGCAAACATTTTTCCGAAGTCGAGAGATCTGAAGGGATAGTTGATATCAGACTAATGCAGTTGCAACCCGAGGATGAGTGGGAGCCATGAGCGATAAGAATGACACAATTGAATGATGCTGACCTGCGAAAGATCATGGCTCCATTTGGTTCGATGGATTTGGTGTCTAATCAAGACGATCAGACTTAAGTGTAGGGCAGTGTTGCAATGGCGAAGTTTCGCGAACCAACCGGCAACAATAGCGAACGAAATACCAAAACAAAACATATATATATAAGCCGAGATGCATGCACATGGGGTATTTAGTAGGAAATTGAATTTGTAAACGAATAAACGAAAAGTAATAGAGGGATTCAGTCTTAAGCTGAACATGTAAGATGTAAAGTAAAGTGCTGAAAATAAAGAAAAGCAAGTGTGTTACTATTAGTTTGTGATTTTGTTTCACAATCTAGTAATCGAACTCAGAGGAGTTATTGTAAGAGATTTATTTTATTTTAGCATAAAAAATTCATAACAATACGTTTTTGAAAACGACCAATATTGTATGTGTCTTATGATTTTTGTTTTCTTTGTATTTTTTCCAATTTGTTTATTAAATTATCATCATGAATTCGGAGAAGATAAAGAAGTTTTTTAAAAAATACAATTATTTGAGGCTTGCTTTAAGTCTTTTGAAGTTAAGGATAGTTCAATAGCTGACTTAGTGATAACAAAGCCTGGGTAGAGGATTGAGTACAGCTTATCAACAGGTACAGGAAGAGCCGTTGATCAGTTCTCGGACGAAGGAAGAACTTAACGAAATTGAAAACGCTCGGGTGACTGGGTTATGGAACTCGAAGTTTTACTGAAACACAAGCCGCTGGCCCTATACACTTTAGTGCACATTAGGTATAAGGTGCGGGGTGCGTCGGATCGTGCTTGGGTATCACACAACATGTTGAAAACCGATTAAAAGAGGATAAAAGAAACCCACTCACTCCCAAAACAGAATAACACGATCCCCCAAGAAAGTTAATTGAAAATAGTCCAAAACAAAAAATATTGGAAAATAAATACACGTATTGCGCCTAATTTTCCAGATTCACAAATCCGAAACCTAGTAAGGAAATATTAAATTTTGCTTTCAGTTCAAAATTATGGAAATTAGCGATTTAGCCGGCAAAAAAATTAAATAACAAAAAGTGAAATAAAATACAAATATTATGTATAATAGAAAATAAGAATTCAAGCGAAATAGCACAAAAAAACTAAATACTGCTACAAAACTAACAAGTTATAACATGCTAACCAAAGAAAAAAAATCTAACACACTAACAATTTGTAGAATTAAAGACAACTTATCGTATTACAGATTGCCTCTTCTGGCATTAGACACCAACAATAAAATTGGAGAAGGAAGTGAAGTGAAAATGATTGCGGTTGAACGTGTTACAAAAAATTTTTAGTTTCAGAATCCTCTAGGATCTCAATTTTGAGCGTTTTTACCGAAATTTATATACTTTAATGTGCAATAAGGTAGTGAATCGTAGAATAGTTTCACAAATTCGTTAGCTTGGACGCTATCCGAGCTATTCGCATTTTTACCAGCGGAGCTATACAATTTTTTTTTCAGTTCGCTACACAGAGAACGTTAAGGTATAGAGAAGTCTCAATGACAGGAATTTCTCGCGAAGACTTTTTCACCACAGACACATTTTTCACCAAAAATTAACAGTAAGGGGCTGAATTATGTAAATTTAGCAGCAGTCGATAAGAATTTGTTGGTGATTAGAAGCAAAGAATGTTAGGTAGCTTTTTAATATGACCTATATATTTGAAATTCTCCAAATCATCCAAAATTATATACATATCATATAGTCTGTCTGTCTGGTGTCTGTAAAACTTTGTTGAATCCCTTCAACTGAATCAAAATCTTCTATAGAAAACGCTTCATTACCAGGCGCAGAGGAAGATGGTATATGCAAATGTAAATTTGTGAATTTATATACATGTGCGCATATGTATATGCTGTGTGTATGTATGCTCACTAGCCACAGCTCAAAATAAAACGGTAAACTTCTCAAGAAATCCTCTGCGCATTCATAGGCACAGCGCAAATTCATAGGAACAGCATTGCATATACAGTAACCTTGAAATGTTTACAGGCATCTTCAAATGCTCTGATTTCAGAGTAAGTTTCTACCTTTGCAGATATATGCATATGTTTTGTGCACTTTTTATCAACTGAAGAACTACATATGTAAAGTAATCTACTAATTAACTATTTGCCTAACTATTTGCCTACTATCAGTTAACATAAAATAATTGTTTCCAAATTTTCTCTTAGTATTAAAATGTCCGAATCAGACCTTTTTTTTAAGCTACTTGTTTTCTTCTGCAACTTACTGTATGCTCATGCGCGCACTTGGCGCACAGCATCTGCGGCTGTCGAGCATTTAGAAAGACATATATACATACATACATACATTGATGCATACATATGTACGATGCCGCGGGCACTCGACTTGACAAAAATTCAAGATTTATCAAATATTGGCAAATAATTCTACGCGAAATATTCCAATATTGACTATTTTCGAATGGTCGAGAAAATTGGCATATGGCGGCTCGTTTTATAAATGAAAGTACTTTGCTCGTAGAAATATGAGCTCGAATTTATCAATGAATTTTTCGATGATAAGTTTTTGTTGTACAGTACAATAGTTGAAACTGTTCGGCGCCGCCGCGACTATTCAGCGCTATGGCAACTAGAATGATGACCGCTACGCCTGCGTCTATGACTGCATTTTGTTCTTGTAGTCGCTAGGCATAGAATTTTAGCTTTGAACGACATACGCATTTTGAGGAATAAAGTGAGTGCCCTGTGTGTGCGGTTGTATGTACATGCATATGTGTATATTAAACAGCAGTTGAGTAAATATCCTTTGTTCGAATGAAGAAAGAATGTTAACCTGTAGGCTAGCTACAAGCACTTTATCATAGAAAACAAATACATATGCTAAGTTCAATATTGACTTAGAAAGAGCAAACTTTCCAAAAATAAATACATATATTATGTCCATCTGTTTGTTGAATCCCTTCTGAATCAAATCCTCTATAGAAAACGCTTCATTACCAGGCACACAGGAAGATGGCATATGCAAATGTAAATTTGTGAATTTATATACATATGCGCATATGTATTATATATGCTGTGTGCCACAGCTCAAAATAAAACGGTAAAACTTCTCAAGAAATCCAGCGCGCATTCATAGGCGCAGCGCACATTCATAGGCACAGCATTGTACATATACCAGAGAAAGTTAATGATAGAGAGTTCTCACGAGCTACGAATAGTGTGAATTGTCAAAAATGAAGTGAAACCGCGAACACTTTTTCACCTCGCTCAACTCGACAGCGGGGAACTGCTTAACAGAGCTGATTACAGTGAATTATGTACAAGTACATTGGCTCTGCTCACTTTTTGGTTTCTGTATGAAATCAAATTGACGAATGCCGACGGCATTTTGCAAGGCATTTGCTTGTGCATTTTTATGTTCCCTTGATAAACGAAAATTTATTCAATTTATATTTTCAAACCAAATAAAGATTTAAAATTCAACATTTAAAATCATTTAATGTTACAAAATACATTATAAAACGACCTCCTCACATTTTGTTGTGTGCGTTTTAGTAAATTTGATGAAAACGAAATTAATTTTAGACAAGAATTCAAAGAGCATATTGGTATATTGATGAATATATATGTATATCAATATATGTATATATATACATATTTTTGTTAGTTATATGTATTTGTGCAAAAGTTCAATTGCATCTTCAATTCTTATAGTGTTACAAATGTATGTATGTATGTGCACACACACTGCAGCAACAATGACCTATCTCACGACGCATTGCCTTATCATATTTATGTACATTTGAAAATGCATTTTTTGTTCCTTTGCCAAAGGAAATATTTTTCAATTTACATATATTACAGGGAATAATACATATATGTATGCATTTTATAGATAGTATAAAACTTTGAAATTAAAAAAAAAAACTTCAAAGAAACGTATTTGCATACATACATATATGGTGTATATAGTGTATATAGTGCATCTTTAATAAATATAGTGTTGCACGCATATGTATGCACTGAAACATGACCTACCTCACGAGCATCGCCTTATCATATTTCATGCAATAATTAGGGAGTAAATATTCGAATGATCGAATTCCTGCAAATACTAAAACAACTTCTTCTGCATACGCATCGACGTATGTGCATGTGCGTATATCCACACTTGATGCCCTAACTATGTACGTTCAATTATTGATCAAATCAAAAAATTCTGTATACAAAACGCTTCAATACCAGGCACACAGGAAGATAGCATATGCAAATATAAATACATATGTGAATTGAATTCAACCAAAACAATGCTTTTTAATATACACATATGCATGTACATACAACCGCACACACAGGGCACTCACTTTATTCCTCAAAATGCGTATGTCGTTCAAAGCTAAATTCTATGCCTAGCGACTACAAGAACAAAATGCAGTCATAGACGCAGGCGTAGCGGCCATCATTCTAGTTGCCATAGCGCTGAATAGTCGCGGCGGCGCCGAACAGTTTCAACTATTGTACTGTACAACAAAAACTCATCATCGAAAAATTCATTGATAAATTCGAGCTCATATTTCTACGAGCAAAGTACTTTCATTCATAAAACGAGCCGCCATATGCCAATTTTCTCGACCATTCGAAAATAGTCAATATTGGAATATTTCGCGTAGAATTATTTGCCAATATTTGGTAAATCTTGAATTTTTGTCAAGTCGAGTGACTGTGGCTCCGTACATATGTACTCGTATGCATCAATATGTGTATGTAAATATGTTTTTCTAAATGCTTGACAACCGCAGCTGCTGTGCATCAAGTGTGCGCATGAGCATATATATTAGTAAGTTACGGAAAATTACATACATAAGTAGCTTATAAAGAAGTTCTGTGTCGGACATTTCAATGCTAGAAGTAAATTTCGAAACAATTATTTTATGTTAACTGATAGTAGGCAAATAGTTAATTAGTAGATTACTTTACATATGTAGTTCTTCAGTTGATAAAAAATGCACAAAACATATGCATATATCTGCAAAGTTAGAAACTTACTCTGAAATCAGAGCATTTGAAGATGCCTGTAAACATTTCAAGGTTACTGTATATACAATGCTGTTCCTATGAATTTGCGCTGTGCCAATGAATGCGCGGAGGATTACTTGAGAAGTTTGCCGTTTTATTTTGAGCTGTGGCTAGTGAGCATACATACACACAGCATATACATATGCGCATATGTATATAAATTCACAAATTTACATTTGCATATACCATCTTCCTCTGCGCCTGGTAATGAAGCGTTTTCTATAGAAGATTTTGATTCAGTTGAAGGGATTCAACAAAGTTTTACAGACACCAGACAGACAGACTAATAACATATGTATTTAATTTTGGATGATTTGGAAAAATTCAAATATATAGGTCATATTAAAAAGCTACCTAACATTCTTTGCTCCTAATCACCAACAAATTCTTATCGACTGCTGCTAAATTTACATAATTCAGCCCCTTACTGTTAATTTTTGGTGAAAAATGTGTCTGTGGTGAAAAAGTCTTCGCGAGACGAGTACTCTCGAAATTCCATAGGTTCCTGTCATTGAGACTTCTCTATACATTAACGTTCTTTGCATATACACATATTTACATACATATGTATGTGGGTGCAAACATATATACGGAGCCGCGGGCACTCGACTTGACAAAAATTCAATATTGGGAAATAATTCTACGCGAAATATTCCAATATTGACTATTTTCGAATTGTCGAGAAAATTGGCATATGGGCGGCTCGTTTTATGAATGAAAGTGGTTGCTCTTAGAAGAATGAGCTCGAATTTATCAATGAAGTTTTTGATGATGAGTTTTTGTTGTACAATACAATAGTTGAAACTGTTCGGCGCCGCTGCGACTGTTCAGCGCTATGGCAACTAGAATGATGGCCGCTATGGCTGCGCCTATTAATGCAATTTGTTCTTGTAGTCGCTAGGCATAGAATTTTAGGTTTGAACGACATACGCATTTACAGAAATAAAGAGAGTGGTCCGAGTGTGCGGTTGTATGTACATACATATGTGTATATTAATAAGCATTGTTTTGCTGGAAGTTCAGAACACAAATATGTATATACGTACATAGGCTAGGTCATGATTCTAGTTGCATATGTACCTATATAAATTCACATATTTAAATTTGCATATGCCATCTTCCTGTGTGCCTGGTAATGAAGCGTTTTCTATAAAGAATTTTTTGATTTGTTTGAAGGGATATGGACACCAAGTGTACATACAAATATGTACATGAAATTTCAAAAGAAATTTGTTTTAGCATTTATGAGGCAGGAATTTGATCATTAGGTTATTTACTCCCTAATTATTGCATGAAATATAAGGCGATGCTCGTGAGGTAGGTCATGTTGCTTCAGTGCCCACATATGCGTGCAACACTATATTTAATAAAGATACAATTGAACTTAGTTGTCCCATATATGCAAATACGTTTCTTTGAAGTTTTCCTTTATTTATTTTAAAGTTTTATACTATCTAGAAAATGCATACATACAAATATATGTATTCCCTGTAATAAAATGTAAATTGAAAAAAATTTGGTTTGCCAAAGGAACAAATAAATGCATATTCAAATGTAAATACATATGTCGATATACCAGAACACTTGTATGCTATGAATTAATTTCGACACAAAAAATTACTAAAAAGTTTCATCAAATTTGTTTATTGTAGTTTTAAATTTACTAAAACGCACATACCAAAATGTGAGAGGTCGTTTTATAATGTATTTTTTTAAATTAAAACAAAATATTAACGTTACTTTGATTTGAAATGTTGGCGCATATAATAAATAATCAATCATTTTTTCTTCATCATCTTTGTTTGAAAATACAAATTGAATAAATTTTCGTTTATCAAGGGAACATAAAAATGCAGAAGCAAATACTTTGCAAAATGACGTCGGCTATTCGTCAATTTGATTTCCTACAGAAGCCAAAAACTGTGCAGGGCCAATATGCTAAAGAGAGAAATCGCTGTAAACAGCTCTGTTAATAGTTTCACCACACCCCGGCGGTGGTTTCACTTCATTTTTGACAATTCACACTATTCGTAGCTCGTGAGAATTCTCTATCATTAACGTTCTCTGAGCCTTCTATATCAATTTACGTTCTCTGCTTTTGGTTGATTCCGATCCCTTCCAATTGCATCGGAGTTGACATTTCGCAATGTCTGCTGCATTTTACTGTCACATGAAGCACCCGCTATTTCGTTGCCGTCAGATGTCGCTGCGCCTCTCTTTTATACGATTCTTGTTGCTTAGATGCCTACTTTGTATTAATGTACAGAGAACGTAAATTGATAGAGAAGGCTCAGGAAATGCTAACAAAACGCGGGTAAGAAATTTTTATTATTTCACCACGGCCTTGGAAAAGTTAACAGAAGAGAATTAACATAGCGGAGCGTAGTCAACCGAATTAAATATAGCGTTTGCACTGAAATGTAAAATGCTATGACTTGGTGTTAGACAAAAGAAAATAACAGCAGACTTGTACATTTTTCTTTCATGCTTATTTGCCGTCGGCATTTTGCATGCGCAAATGGATTATTTCTTGTGAGATGAATAAATTAATTCTTAGTATATGCATGAATGAATGTGAAATTTTAAGTATCTATTTGACTAAATTGTATTGAATTTAGGTCTATTATCAAAATTATTCAAATATAATATCATAACATAAAAAATAACTTTGTAAACCATTCATTTACATCAAGGTTTATTATTCAACAATATGTTGTACTTTTTAAATTATTATATACATATGTATGTATATTCATATGCTACAAAGTGTTGAATACATCTAACATCTACTATCCATATTTATGTGGGCAGAAAAAAATCTTGACCTGTCTTATAACACAGCTCATATGTATCACTACATATTATAAAACAAAGTCGCTTTTTCTGTCCCTATGTCCCCTTATACGCTTAAATCTTTAAAACTACGCAACGGATTTTGATGCGGGAAGATAGATTGATTGAAGAGGAAGTTTATATCTATATAATGTGAAGAAATATATAAAGGGGGCGTGGCAATCGGTCAAAATGTGGAAAAAAAACATAAATTTTTTGTTTTCACGGCCATAAATCATAAACGAATCAATCAATTAAAATGAAACTTTCTTGAAGTTTAACTTTGAAATATTTACTTTCTTTCTGCATCAAAAAAAAATCATTGATTTATTTGTTATTTAACCAAAATTGTTTAAACAAAAGCAGCTCTTTTTCCAAAAAAAAAACTGTTTGTGTGTTTGTTCGCTGTCAACCGAATGAAGCAACAGGCGTTAAGCGATAATCTCACCACACCTCATTAATGTTGAATTACATCGTATGGTGACGTATGTATGTATGTATTTACGAATCGCTCGCATTATTTCATTTCGGACGTATGTACATATGTATCTATGTATGTACTGAATTCCATGTAATTATATGTACATACAATTTTACAGCGAAATAAAACGCTATTTTCACGTTCTATATTAGTAAATCGCATATAATTAAAATACAGTTTTTGAATAGTTTTTATTGATTCGGAGCGCGTTTAGTTTGCTATCGATTCCATACAATAACATTTTTTGTCATTTACTTTTTACGACAACTAATAGCTTATTTTCGAAGCGATTTCAACAAATAGGTACAACATTAATCCTTATCCAATTAAATACCTTAAATACATTGTTGTTTTCATATAGATCTATGTATATGGCTCTTTACAGCATATAATTAAAAACAATATTTTTCAAGATATTACATCAGTAATTAGTAATTGAGATCTACCGGAAAAATTGCGTTAGCTGTTGCGTCATCCGGCATTGCCGCTACTCTTTTGGAAAGAGGCCGAACCACACACTCTACAATCAAGCACCCGCTGAAAATCGCCACCGATGATGATAACAGCGTCTGTAGTGTTTCTAGACAGAGCAATACAGGAAAATTGATGCGTGACTGCTCATTAATAATCTGGGACGAAGCTACCATGTCAAACAAGACGTCTGTGGAAGCACTGGATAGGACAATGCGCGATTTGCGCAACAAAAATGCACCTATGGGTTGATGTACAATTCTGTTCTCAGGAGATTTCCGTCAAATCCTACCAGTTGTGACTCGAGGAACACGTGCTGACGAAATAAATGCTTCGCTAAAAAGATCCCAACTTTAGTCGTATGTCAATAAATTAGAGCTTAAAACTAATATGAGGATTTCGTCATCTTCACGTGAGAACAGGCTATTTCCAGAGATGCTGCTAAAAGTTGGCAATGGAGAATTAACACAAAGTGAGGGAAGGATTAACATAGAAAACCTTTGTGTTTTGATAGACAACATCCAAGAGTTAGTCAACAATGTCTATCCAGACATTGATAACATAAGTTATAAGATAATATCTTGGTTTAAAGAAATAGCTATTCTGTCACCAACTAACGAACAAGTAGATAAAGTAAATAACTTGATTATTTCAAATATTGATGCGCCGACGAAAATATACTACTCGGTCGATACTGTTCTCGATTTGGAAGAAGCTGTTCAATTTCCTACAGAATTTCTAAATTCTTTGAACCCGTCTGGACTCCCTCCTCACAAAATGGAACTGAAAATAGGTTGTCCTATTATTTTATTAAGAAACCTAAGTCCACCTAAACTTTGCAATGGCACGCGTTTGCTGGTAAAATCACTGAAAACTTTCATAATAGAGTGCACAATACTCACAGGATGTGGTACCGGAGAAGATGTATTGATTCCCCGAATCCCTCTGATACCATCGGATCTAGCATTCCAATTTAAACGCTTACAATTTCCGGTAAAGACATCTTTTGCAATGACCATTAATAAATCTCAGGGTCAAACCTTCAACGTTGCAGGCTTAGATTTGAGTGTTGACTGTTTTTCACATGGCCAACTGTATGTCGCTCTTTCAAGAGTAACCTCTAGAGAAAACATGTTTGTATTGTCTAATGACAAGAAGGCTATGAACGTTGTATATAAAGACATTCTGTAATATAGTAATTGTTATAAAAATAAAATAAATACATATGTGAAAATGCAAAAAGTTAATATGCAAAAATGTAGGGTATGAATTTAGATATCCCAAAGATAGCAGGAAATCTTCATGCTATAAAGAAAGGGGAATTGTTTTACTCCAAATTTAACGCGTGCGGGCCACGGGCAGTAATGAATAAGCCAAAACTACTGGATCGATTTTAATCATTTTTTCAGTGAGTGACATAGGGTATATATTTTATACCCGTGCGAAGCTGGGCGGGTTGCTAGTCTACATATAAAAAATTCAAAAGCAAATAGGCAAACGTATGCAAACATATTTCTAATATATATATGTATGTACATATGTAAGTTAATATTTTACATTTCGATTTTAATTTTTAAAAAGGACAATCGGACTATTGTCCGATTCATTTGCCTTTATTTGTTTAAGCTTAACTTAAGATTAATTACATTATGTTTCTTACTTCTACATTACACCTATTTCGACCATCAATTGCTGACTGTTGTTGACTCATTATTGTTGCTGATCGATACATTTACTAATTTGATGTAAATGTTCGTGGAATGCTGATGCAGCGTCAGCGGTTATATCGAATTCACCGGATGTATTATCGGTGCCACTAACCCATGGGGTTATTGTCCAATTCGAGGTTGTGTAAGGTGTGATGTTAACTCCTCCCCTCTCCTGTGCCATTTTATCGGCTTCTATTTTACCGCTGAATTTATTGAGTAGAATTACGCCTTTGTTTATTTTTTCTATTGTTGGTATGTGGTGGTCATTGGTGGTATTACACGTAGAATATAGCTATTTATTATTCTAGATATACATAAATCATTACTAATATTTATGACATCTGCATCTTTGTAAATCATTAAATCATTGTAAGTTTCACATTTATTTCTTTGTATTTTGTTTCAATTGTAATATTATTCATTTTCTTAACAGGTCTTACAATTATGCCTTTGAATGTTTCACTTAATGTTAGGGGTATTTTAATAATATAAATGATTTTCATAGCTTTACTCAAAACCTTTAGTTTTGCTAATCTTAGTGCATCTTCGTGGAAATGTTTTTATTATGTAAAATTAAAAAAAAAAAAATTTTATCAATTCTCAGATTTTCTTGAATTTTTTTTTCTAAAAAAAAATTTTTTTTCTAAATTTTCGGCATAACTTGAAGGGACTCCAAATTTTTAAACAACTTATTAACTTTTCTTACGTTTGTGGCTTACCTATTCGCACCAAGTAAAAATTTTAAAAATATTACGAAAACAGTGGTTAATTCGTTTCAGAAAATATTCAAGACTGCTTATGTTCCTTACTTGTGGTATGCTCCGGAAGTCGTGTGCGACTATTGCTATAGAAATTTATGCAAGTTTACTGATGGAAGGTCAACAATAAAGTACTCTGTACCAACAATTTGGCTACCACGTGCGGAACACTGCAGTGAACTGTGCTACTTTTGCGTAACTTTTACTCAAACTAAAGGGTACCAATACTTTTGCCGCAACAAAATTCGCTACGCTAATGTAGAATCGGTTATTGCAGCGGTTCTGTACTTACCAGAAGAACGTATAGCGGCTTCAATGGAGATTTTTGATGATGTTCCCGAATTAAGGGATGGAGAACCAACAGTAGCACCAACAATGCTATCAACATTTCTTGCATCGAATGCGAGATGCGGGGAACCAGAAGTATCGGCATTTGTACCAACACCCAGTGAACTTGGGACTACAGTGCCGCATTTAGTAACGCAAACCGACTTCAATGACCTTGTACAAGAAGGAAATTTGTCAAAGAGAACAGCCGAACTCTTTGCATCACGCTTTAAGCAGTGGAATATAGTGGCGGCTGATTTTAAAATAACAGCCGCTCGTGATCGACGTAGCAGTATTCCATATGTCGAATTGCACGAAGATCGGGAAAAAACCTGGCTTATTGTTGTGATATTGATTCGATGTTTGAAAAAATTGGTTACCCTCATATTTCAGAGGAGTGGCGACTTTTCATCGATGCATCGGCAACAGGCTTAAAGTAGTGCTGCTTCATATCGGTAACAAACATCCAGCTGTCCCGATCGCATATGCCACCAACCTCAAAGAAACATACGAAGACATGGAACTAATATTACAGCTGATAAACTACCAAGAGCATAATTGGAAAATACGCTGCGATCTAAAAGTGGTCGGATTACTTATGGGTGTTAAGCGTGGATTTCCAACCGAGTGCTTTTTGTGTACATGGGAAGGTTGCAAAAGAGATCAGCATTACACTGAATTTAAGTGGAAGCCGCGAGCATGCTACAAAGTTACAAAGTAGGCGTAGAAAGTATAGAAAATCTACCATTAGTGCAGCCATCTCAAATCATTTTGCCATCACTACACATTAAGCTCGGTGTCGTATCAAATTTTGTTAAAAAACTGGATCGTGAGGGCGAGGCGATTGCAAGTTTGCGCAATATTTTTCCGAAACTGAGCGGCGCAAAGATTCATGCAGGTATTTTTTTTACGAAGGCTTTTAGTAACTTTATTTTTTTAATGATGTGTATAATTTAACGTGTTTTCAGTGGTCCGCAGATACAAAAATAGTTGCAATTTATGAATTTTCATCAAAATTGAATGCTATCGAACAACGTGCATGGAAAGGCACAGTTGCCGTTATTGAGCAGTTTCTTGGCAACAAACGAGCTGACAATTATAAAATTATTGTTGCAAAACTGATTTCGGCATATGGCGAAATGAGCATATTAATGTCGCTAAAGATCCATTTCCTTCACAATCATTTAGATTGTTTCCCTGGTGATTTAGGAGCTTGTAGCGATGAAAATGGCGAAAGGTTCCATCAGAACATTGCGGCTACTGAAAAGCGCTTTAAAGGACAAGACACTACGCATATGCTTGGCGAATACCGTTGGTATATTTGTCGCGATACTGACACAAATGCTAACAAACGCAAAAATAAAAAGCCTAAGTTTCTTTAAAAGCATTAAAATTTTTAATGTAACAATTTTTACTTTTAATATAATAAAATTAATAAAAAAATTCGGGGTTTTATATCTCTATTGTAATGCGGAGTGAAATACCTTTCTTTTGATACCCATATCGGCATATCTCATGCATTTTTTTTTGTAATTTCGAACAGGTGGCAGCCCTGTGAAACATTGTCAGTAGCAGCGCCTAGGTGAAAAGTCTAGAAAAGTGATACACTATGTGTGTGCCCAATTTCATTCAAATCCGTTAAGCTAATCCTGAGATCGTGTGGCTATACAGATATGCATAAAAGAATTGCTCGTTTAAAGTTATAAAATACAAAAAAAAATTGGGACGTGTACATGAAAATCGCCGATGCACGTGTATTTTTATTTTTTATCCCCTTTCCGAAAAAGTATATTTGGTTCATAGGACAGAATGTGTGTAACGCGGTGTAATTGAAAATTCGATTTCTTCTTTACTTAGTAATACAGAGTTAATTATATCGCTCTTTGCCCATTGAAGGGCGTATCCTATATTAATTAATTCTTCTTTTATTAATTTAATTTTGTTTTGCAAATTTACTACAGTTTCCATTACAATACTATCAACTTTTCTGATGGTGTTCAACATCTTATTTACTATGCCAGTTATATTATTTATACGTTTTTCAAATACATTGTTTATTACTACTTGTTTGTCATTGTTTTCATTTAGATTATTCAAATTATTAGTTATTATATTTAAGTCTTCGTGATCAGGAGATCCGGCTATAAATTTCCATGCCGTTCCTAATATATCAATTGATTTTTTCCTTTTAATGTCGTTAATCGGTTTTAGGGTATTAAGGATTTCGAAAGTTTGGATTGTTTCATGTTTTAGGACGGGATATAGAAGGTTGTCTTTGGGGATTTGGCCAGTTATTTCGTCGTAGGTTTCCGTCAGAAATTGTTTGTATTTCTCCAGGTCGATGAGATGAATAAGTCTGAATGTTGCGTCCTGTATTTTCGAAACTTTCTCTTATACTTCGGGGTCAATTTGGAGCCTAGTATTTTGTTTATTTTAACATAAATAATTTCTCCTGGTGAGAAATCTTTATTTTAGGGTCTATTTTTGTTGTGGTACGAGAGGTCAAGTTCTGGTTTTTTCTTAAGTAAGGCTATGTTTTATTGTCTTTGTTGTTCTAACTGTTGCGGGTCACTATGGATTCTACTACCGAAAAATGGGGCTATTGGTTTATTTTTCGTCGTTGAGTGTATTGAAGAATTGTATTCTTGTACAGATTTGAATAAAAGTTCTTCAAATGTTATTGTCGTTTGATTTGCCTTGAGGCATCTCATAATTTCCGAAAGTGTGCTGGAAACCTTTCTATTTGCCCATTGCTTGTGCTACTGTAGGGTGGTGTGGTATAAATGTTAAGTGCCATTTGGTCTCTGAGTAGGGATGAGATTGAAGAGGAATTGAGAGATTTTTCATTGTCGATTATAACAAGTTTGGGGATTCCGAACGCTATCATTAATTCTCTAATTGGGTCTTTAATATGTTATATTGCCCTGGAAGGTATCATTTTCACCTGGGCATACTTAGAGAATTTATTTATGCCGGTAAGGATTAGTTTTTTTCGGTGGAATATATGTCGACATGGACGATTTCACCTGGGGATTGTGGAATGGGGGTCGGTTGAATTTGTGGTTTGGTTGGATGCCTATCGTATTTATGTGCACGACAAGTTGAGGACTGTTAAACCACTTTTTCGATTTTTGCGCGCATGCTTGGGAAATAGAATTTTCGTAGAATTTGCGTTTTGGTTTCGCGGCTGTTTCTATGAGCTCGCCGATGCTCTTGTATTATAATTTGTTCTTGTTCGGTTTCTGATTTGATATCCTGGAGAAGAGTTTGTGTGTAGCGAATTTTTATGTTGCTAAAATGGAGTGGGAATATTTCTTGGATTTTACCCATCAGTCTTTCTGTGGTGTATAGTCCGTTGACGAGTGAAGGGTCGAGGTAGCGTTTGAATATGTCTATGATGTCCTGGTTAGAATAATTTGATTTTGTAACAGTATGCCTGTGGAAACTATGAAATGGTAACTGGTATGAGTAGCTATCGGTGTTGCCAATCATTAAGAACAGTTGGTTTTTAAAGGCGTTTATGGGGGCTTTAGTGGCCGGAATAAGGAGGTGTGAGGAACTTTCGTCGCTATGGTCTGTAGTTGTAAGAGTATTAATGTCCGTTTGTGGGGGGTCTCGAAAGTGCGTCTGCTACGACGTTGGTTTTTCCGGGTTTATACTTCATCTCGTAGTTATATTCTTCGAGGATGCACTTCCACCTTTTCATTTTTCCATTATGGTTTTTGTTGCTTGATGCAAAGGTGAGCGGTTGATGATCTGTGAAAATTACAACTTTAGCTGATCCGTATAAATAGTTCCTCCTTCCCAAATTATTGCCAACATTTCTTTTTCATTCGCGGCATAACTTTCCTTTGTCTTATTGAGTGATCGGGATATGAAGGTAATTGGCTTTCCTGATTGTTCGAGGACAGCACCTAGAGCGTAGTTTGATGCATCTGTCGTAAGGTGAAATTCCTCTTTGAAATTGGGGTATTATAAAATAACTTATTCTGAAGTTAACGTTGTTTTTATATTCCTGAAGGCAGTTAGGGCGTGACCATTGAACGCAATTAGCTTTTTGCTGGAGGCATTTTTGGGTACTCGTCCATCTTCCCCGCTCAAAAGCGAGGTCAGAGGTTTTGCTAGCTTGGCATAATCTCTGATAAAGCGCCGATAATAGCCTGATAGTCCGAGGAAAGATCTAAGGTCTTTCAATGTTTTTGGACATGGAAAATTTTGAATTTCACTTACTTTGACGGGATTGGTTTTTATACCTTGCGGGGATATGATGAATCCCAAAAATTCGATTTCCTTTCGAAAAAAGTCACACTTGTCCAATTGGACTTTCATATTCGCTTTTTCTAGCGCGTGAAAATTTTTTTCGACATTTTGGAGGTGGCTCTGTTCGTCTTTGCCAAACACTATTATGTCGTCTACATAGACATAACATGTTTTACCAACATGTTCCTTCAAAATATCGTCTAAAGCTCGCTGAAAAATTGCGGGTGAATTCTTTAGACCGAATGGGAGTCTAGTAAGCTCATATTTTCCGTTATTAATTGAAAAGGCTGTCTTCTCAATGTCGGAGTCCTTTAATAGAATCTGATGGAAGCCACTTTTCAGGTCAAGAATGGAAAAGTATTTGTTATTTCCTAGTTGTGAAATGACTTCGTCAATTTCTGGGATTGGGTATTTGTCGGCAATAGTCAATGTATTTAATTTCCAGTAATCTATTACTAACCTGTATTTCCTTTTGCCTGATGCATCTAGTTTTTTGGGTACAACCCAAACGCGTGAGTTATACGGTGAGCGGGACGGTCTAATAGTTCCGTCCTTTAACAAATTTTTTATTTCTTGCGTAACGAAGTCTCTCATCGCGAGGCGGTATGGATAGTACTTTGTGTAAACTTGGGTATCTGAAGAAGTCTTGATTTCTCCAACTACCGTAGCGGTGTAAGTAAGTTTTTCGTCCGGTTCGGTAAAAAGGTGTGGGTGCTTTTTTGTTAAGTTATTTATATGTTGTTTTTGAGTAGTTGTTATATGGTCAGTTCTAACATCTATTTTATTAACTGTAGGGGAAAGGCTCTGTTTAATTTTAATTCTATTGCCATTACCTAATGTCAGGGTGTCGTCATGTATGTTAATTGTAGGACGAAGTTCTTTTAGACTGTCGTTTCCTATAATACCGTCAAAGGATTTTAATGTGGGAAGATTGAAAAATTTTAAGCTTGTGGCATTTTTGCCGAAAAGATTGACAATTGTATTATGAGTGATTTGGATTTGTCCTGCAATGGAGTTTGCAAAAAATGGTTCGTCATTAGGTATATGTGTTGGGACATGGCAGGGTTGGATATAATTTTTGCTTGACCCCGTATCGATAAGCATTTTGAGGATTTTTCCGTTCTTCTTGTCTTATAATATTGTTCACTAGTCCTGTCACTAAGTTAGTCAGTTGGTCCATGTTAAATGAATTGGAGTTGGAATTGGAAACACCTGGTTGGGGGGGTGCGTTAAGAACAGGGGGTCGGACAAGATTATTGGGGTTTGCCATTGTTAAAAATTTACTTAATTTTTGCTTTTAAAAATTAAACTGAAAATTTATTTAATTTTTGTTTTAAAAATTTGAATTGGAAATTTTAATTTCTTTATTTTAAATTTTTACTAAATTTGGTGTGTTTTTTTCCTTTCTTAAAGTATTTTTTATTATGTTTTCCTTTATACTTCTCTGGAGGATCCCTTGGGTGGTGAATCGCAGAGAGTTTATTTTTTACTATATAAGCTGGAGGGTCCCCCGTTAGGTGGTGAATTGCAGATTTAAATTATATTGTATTATTGGCTGTACAAGCCCGATATTATATTTGTGAGTATTATTAGTTGATGAGAGAAGAAAAAAAAATCTCGTTAAATAAGCGTATTTTTTTCTTTTTTTCTTTTTTTTCTTTTTAGATATTTAATCAATATTTTTGGTTCCACAATTTCTGATGATTCTATATTTCTAAATATTTTTTTACTTTTACTTTTTATTACACAAAATTATAATTTCAAATGTACAGTTAATGTTATCCTTGTTTAAAATTTAATGTTACAATTTGTTCACTATTTTGGTGAGCTTAATTGTTGAAATGCTACTTCATAAAAGCAACCCTAGCAATGCATATGTTCATGTTCGAATTATCGAACATAAGTATTAATAAGAAAGCACATTAATTTTAAGCTTGTTTCGAATGTAACCACCACTTGCGTTCTGTCAATAAAAGCAACCGGTTATGGGCCCAGGTACAAATTCCTGGAATCCAAATAAAGTGTAGTGTTAAATTAAAAGTGTCAAGATGAGTTCTTCGCTTTTTAACATTGAGAAGTTGGACGAATCCAACTATGACTCTTGGAGTATACAGCTAAAGAGTGTGCTAGTTCATCAGGAACTATGGTCAGTAGCGTCGGGGGTAACACCATGTCCAGAAGCAGCTGAAGATGACAAGAATGTGGTAGCATGGAAGGTCAAAGACGAAAAGGCCACAGCGACAATTATATTGAGCATAACACCGATGCAGATAGCGTATGTAAAGAACTGTAAGACGTCCAGCGAGGCATGGAATACTCTTCGTGATATTCATAGGCCAAAGGACCTGTACGCAAAGTAACTTTATTTAAGCGTTTACTTGGAATGCGTATGAAAGATGGCGAGTGCGTTCAAGAATATGTGTGTAAATTTACATCATTGGCTGAAAAGCTAGAAGAAATCGGAGTTGGTCTCCAAGAAGAATTTTTCGTTATAATGCTTCTTGCAAGCTTGCCAAAATCCTTCGAAAATTTGGTTGTAGCATTAGAATCTCGTGACGAATTACCCAAGCTTAGTGCTATAAAGATAAAGTTAATAGAAGAAGGAGAACGTCGTAATTCTAGTAGTGTGGAAAACACCGAAAGTACCGTGCAAGCATTTATGGTTCGAGAAAATTCTAGCAAAATGCGTAGTTCGACGAATTCAAATTCAAACGAAATCAATATGCAGCAAGCATTTGCAGCGAAGTCGACGCAGGGTAGCGACAGAGAAAAGAGGAACGTTAATTTCAAAAATGTTACTTGCTATCGTTGTGGGCAGAAGGGCCACATAAAAAGCAATTGTCCGAAATCAAACAAGTTCGTGAATTCAACGAAAGAAGATTCAGCGAAGAAGCGTCAACAACAATGTTCGTTCACTGCTTTAGGTGCAACAGACTTCGACATGTTCGGTAGCGGAAAGAAATGGTGCTTAGACAGTGGTGCGACTGCGCATATGTGTTGTGACCGTACGTTGTTTACGAACTTCGTGAATCATACAGAATCGATCGCATTGGCAGGTGACAAGAGCATTCGTGCTGAGGGTAAAGGCGATGTTAAAATACAAACTGGCATGTGTGATTTAACATTGAAAGATGTTTTATACGTACCGGGTATGAGAGGCAATTTTATATCAGTTGGCCGTGCCGTCGAAATGGGTTGCGCAGTAAGCTTCAACAAAAAATATGGAACGGTGATGATATTTTACGACTCAAACAAAGCAACAACTTGTTCATGTTTGAAGATAAGCGCAGCAGTTGTTTTGGTGCCATACAAAAGCAAGCAATCATATGGCATAATAGGTATGGGCACTTGAATTATACCAGCTTGAACGAACTTGCACACAAATCTTTAGTTCATGGGATGGAAAAAATAAGTTTCTCGGAAAAGCCTGTATGTAGGACATGTATGTTATGCAAAATTCATACACAACCGTTTCCAAATACGAATGAGCATAGATCAAAGAATTTGCTAGATTTGGTGCACTTAAAAGTATTTGGTTCTGTGGCGGTGGCGTTGGACAAAACGCATCATAAGAAATTCCAACAAAAAGGCAAGCAGTATGTAATGGTTGGATATTCTTTGGTGTCAAAGGCATATAGGCTATATGATGCAGAGTTGCGGCAAGTAGTCGAAAAGCGGGATGTGTTGTTCGATGAGGCTAGTTGCGTTGAAGGATCTGGTAGTAACGGAATAATGTTTGATTTTGAGTGCAAGCGGCAAGTTCAGATAGAAGCCAATAACAACAACAACAAATCTGGTGACACAAGGGAAGTAGTTAATGAAAAAGACAGCAGCTGTGAGAGTGACGCGAATGACAGCGATGATGGTGTTAGAGAAATCAGCAGCGAAAATGACGAATTTCTAAGTGCTGATGAGCAGCAGGTGAAGCGTGGACCAGAAAGGCCGATGCTGGTTCGGACAGGTATGCCAGGTCGTCCCAAGAAGAAATTTAACGTATTGAATGCTATGGACACGAATGAAATAGAAGTACCAGAAACATATGAAGCAGCAATGGCTGGTAAGCAAGCGGATATCTGGAAAAAGGCAATGGACAGGGAGCACCAGGCTCTCACTTCAAATCAGACTTGGTCATTGGTAGATGTGCCTAAGGGGCAATCGGTAATCGGCTGCAAATGGGTGTATAGCATCAAAAGAGACAAACACGGCAACATTGATCGTAATAAGGCGCGTTTGGTGGCGAAAGGCTGTTCGCAGAAGTTTGGCGTAAATTATGAAGACACTTTTTCTCCGGTGTGTCGTTTCGAAACGGTACGATTATTATTAGCGTTAGCGGTAGAGCTGAAAATGTATATACATCAGATGGATGTGTGCACAGCGTATCTCAATAGTGAGCTTAACGATGTCGTTTATATGAAGCAGCCAAAAGGGTATTACAGCGGTAATAATCAGCAAAAGGTTTTGCGGTTAAATAAAGCGATTTACGGTCTAAAGCAAAGTGGTAGAGAATGGAATTCCAAGCTGGATGCGACGTTGCGTGATTTGGGTTTCATTCAGTGCGAGAGCGAGCGATGTCTTTATAAGAAAAATGTAGAAGGTAATCTTTGCCTAATACTTGTATATGTAGATGATCTCCTCCTAGCGTGCCAGTCAAAAGAAGTTATAATGAAAGTCAAAAGTAACATATGCGAAAAGTTTGAGTGCGTTGACAAAGGTTCAGTACAGATGGGCATGCAGATTGAGCGAGATGGAGAACTGGGTGATATATCGGTTGGACAATCACAGTACATCAAAGATTTGTTGCGACAGCATCGTATCGATTCATGCAGACCGGCATCGACACCACTAGACGCAGGTTTTCAGGTCGCGTGTGACAGCGAAAACTGTAAGAAGGTTGACGGAACGTCTTATCAGTCTATAATTGGGGCGCTGATGTGGCTAGCGTTATCTACGAGACCAGACATCTTTCACTCAGTATCGAAATTGGCGCAGCGTAATAAAGATCCGCATAGTGAACATATGGCAGGTATTATCCATGTGTTACGGTATTTAGCAGCTACGACTGATATGAAGTTACATTATCGTGCATGCAAGCAACCATTGAAAGGGTATGCTGACGCGGATTGGGGTGGCGATAGAGTTGACCGCAGGTCTTATACCGGCTACGTGTTCCTTCTGGCTGGTGGTCCGATATCCTGGAAGTCGGAAAAACAGGACTGCGTCGCCTTAAGTAGTACCGAGGCGGAATATTTATCTATGTCATCTGCAGCAAAGGAGGTGTTACACCAGCGACGTATTATCATCGAAATTGGTTGTGGCGATGCGAACACACCAACTGTGTTATTTGGAGACAACCTCAGTGCTCAACACCTTGCAAAGAACCCTGTGCACCATGCAAGGACGAAACACATTGATATTAGATATCACTTCGTGAGAAATATTGTTGAGAGAGGCGACATTAAATTAGAATATGTATCAACTAATGAAATGATAGCAGATATATTAACGAAGAATTTGTCAAAAAAGAAACACAATGAATTTTTGGAATTGTTAAGCCTTAAGTAATGTACAAATGATTTTGTAAGAACATCTGCATTGAGGAGGGCTGTTGAACTGCTACTTTATAAAAGCAACCCTAGCAATGCATATGTTCATGTTCGAATTGTCGAACATAAGTATTAATAAGAAAGCACATTAATTTTAAGCTTGTTTCGAATGTAACCACCACTTGCGTTCTGTCATTAAAACCAACATTAATAACCCTCTTGGTTTAAATTTTCCTTTATTAGTTTGTTCAAATACATTTTTTACACTTTTTCGCCATTTGTTAAATATTTTCTTAATTTATATACTTAAAATAACTTACTTAAGTCCTCCTGGTGTTGCGGTATAATATCCCTTTTGCTGCAGCTACTCGTGGTACCACCAAACACACTTTGAAGAGGAGTGCGTTTCTGTCCTACAGGAATTTAACGCTGCTGTCTTCTGGACCGGGTCTTTTGTTCACGTTCCTTGGGGGTATTCCTACTTCGCATGCGGGGTATGGAAGTCCTTTTGGGATTATTTCACTTCTTTTGCACGCAGACCAATGTCCTTGTTGCAACCTATTCCACTTTATATGCGTGATGTGAATTTCCTTTTGTGAGTGTCCGCGCGTTGATTTTCGGCTGTTTTTTTATTTTATTTTTTCTCACAGGCGTTTTATCGTCACTTATTAATTTTAAAAATTTCGCGCGTTGATACTTCGGCTGTTTTTTTTTCTTACATTATTATTTTTTTTTCCACTCACTACCGATACGCGAACTTAAACCGGTTCCTGCTCGGGCGCCAGTTAATATTTTACATTTCGATTTTAATTTTTAAAAAGGACAATCGGACTATTGTCCGATTCATTTGTCTTTATTCGTTTAAGCTCAACTTAAGATTAATTATATTATGTTTCTTACTTCTACATTACACCTATTTCGACCATCAATATGCTGACTGTTGTTGACTCATTATTGTTGCTGATCGATACATTTACTAATTTGATGTAAATGTTCGTGGAATGCTGATGCAGCGTCAGTGGTTATAACGAATTCACCGGATGTATTATCGGTGCCTCTAACCTATGGGGTTATTGTCCACTTCGAGGTTTTGTAAGGTGTGCTGTTAACTTGTATGCAAAAATCACATTTCTCTTTCATGCGTATTTGCCGTCGGCATTTTGCATGCGCAAATGGATTATTTCTTGTGAGATGAATAAATTAATTCTAAGTATATGCATGCATGAATGTGACATTTAAAGTATCTTATTATCTAAATTGTATTGATATAAAGTGTATTATCAAAATTATTTCAAAATATCCACATAAAAAATTTACTTTGTAAACCATTCATTTGCATCAAGGGTTATTATGGACATACATATGTATGTAAGTATATTCATATACTACAAAGCGTTGAATACAAATAACATCTGCCATCTATATTCATGTGGGCAGAAAAAAATCTTGACCTGCCTCAAAACACAGCTCATATGCATATGTATCTACATACATATGTATGTAAAAAAAATTCAAGGGCAAATAGACAAACATATGCAAACATATTCTTAACATGTGCAAAAAACTCATCTAAACGGTATGCGTTTACATGTGCATATGTAAGTATGCATATATGATGCTTCTATTCTAAGCAAAACAATGCATATTCGTATATACAGTATGTCAATAATATGTTTGCAAAATGAAAAAAATTCTATAAGCTCATATTTAGGCTCACGCCTTATCATCTAAAATATCTTTTCTTAGACAATTTTTTTACAATATTAATAGAGGCAATATTCGTTACCCGTTTTACGTACAACATATACAAAAACCAAAATATAGCAGTAAAATAAACAAGCAGCATTACAATTCGTTAAATATTGCGTTGTCAATTAATTCTTTGCAAAATGCAAACACAACTTGAAATTAAACTGAAGCTAGCTAACGGTACTTTTATTTTGAACGCAAATAAACGCGTGTCGTAGTCGTTCATTGTTAGCATACATTTAGTATGACTTATGCTTTTAAAAAGTGAACATTTTAATCAGTTAAGCAATGCCGGGCAAACGAATTAATAAAAATGTGATTGAGTTAGTTTATTTTAACTATTATAAGGGGAAGTCGGCTAAAGAGTTGGCGGAAATGTTTTCAATTAAGCTCAGAACTATTTATAATATTATTGAACGCGCAAAAAAAGAAAACAGGCTGGAATTAAAGCACTCAGGAGGCAGACCACCAAAGCTCTCTAGACAAGATCACTCAAAAATTTTAAAAAAGATCAGCGAATCCCCTCAAACGAGTCTGAGGCAGTTGGCATCTGATATAAAAAATGACTGTGGAAAAACTGTAAGTCATGAGACTGTCCGGAAAGTTTTAAGACTGCACAAATATTCTTCGCAAATAGCCAGAAAAAAAACCATTACTGTCGGCAGTTAATATAGAAAAGCGGCTCAGTTTTTCTGTTGCCCATATAGACAAGCCATTGGAATATTGGGATGACGTAATTTTTTGTGACGAGACAAAAATTATGCTGTATAGTCATGATGGACCCAGTAAAGTTTGGAGAAAGCCAAGCACAGCTCTGTAACAAAAAATATAATATCCACAGTAAAATTTGGCAAACTTTCAGTGATGGTATGGGGTTGCATCTCGTCGAATGGTGTGGGTGAGCTGCGAATTTTTAATGATATAATGGCAAAGGAGTATTACCTTGACATTCTCAAAAATGAGTTGACAAGAAGCGCGATGAAGTTTGGATTTGTTGACCCAGAAAACCCTAATAAACTAAAATACAAGTTATACCAGGATAACGACCCTAAACACAAGTCGTTGCTTTGCAGGACCTGGCTACTTTATAATTGCAGTAAAGTCATTGATACTCCAGCCCAGAGTCCCGACTTGAACCCAATAGAGAATTTGTGGGCGTACTTAAAGAAGAAAGTGAGCAATTACGGCCCATCTATTAAAACCGCTCTCATCAACGCAATTCAGGTTGAATGGCAGAAAATACCAGATACTTACGACCTGAAGAACCCCTGCCCCGTCGTCTGCATTCTGTAATGGAAGCTGAAGGCCGTCACACTAAATATTAAAATCACACACCTTTATTTTCCTTACAAAAGTCACATAATATTTGAAAATGTAAGCAATTAATTCACAGCACAGAATGAACCTTTTTACAGATTTTTATGTTTTTTTTTTACTTATTGTCCTGAAGTTTTGAGTTTTGCTGCCATAAATATGTTAAAAATAAAAGTTACAAAAATAATGTGTATTTAAAATTTCGAAAATGTTATTTAAGTTGGTAAAATAAAGTTATTAAAATATATTTAAGAAGCTTTTATCATGTTGCAAACAATTAATTGACATACTGTACCTTCATATAACCGCACATACTTACTTTATGCCTCTACATGCGTATGTTTCCAAAACTAAAATTCTAAGCCTAGCGACTACAAGAACGAAATGCATTCATAGGCGTAGCTGTTGCGGCCATGATTATTTACCCGCAACGACGCTGAACAGTTTCAAATTAAAAAGCACAACAAAAACAAATTCATTGATAAGTTCGAGCTCATATTTCTACGAGCAAAGTACTTTCTTTCATAAACCGAGCCGCCCATATGCCAATTTTCTCGACCATTCGAAAATAGTCAATATTGGAATATTTCGCGTTGAATTATTTGCCAATATTTGGTAAATCTTGAATTTTTGTCAAGTCGAGTGACTGTGGCTCCGTACATATGTACTCGTATGCATTAATATATGTATGTAAATATATCTTTCTAAGTGTTCGACAGCCGCAGCTGCTGTGCGTCAAGTGCGCGTATGAGCATACAGTAAGTTGCAGAAAACTATATTACATACATAAGTAGCTTTTAAAAAGTGCTGTGTCGGACATTTCAATACTAGGAGTAAATTTCGAAACAATTACTTTATGTTCTCTGATAGTAGGTAAATAGTTAATTAGTATATTACTTTACGTATGTATGTATGTAGTTCTTCAATTGATAAAAAGGGCACAAAAACATATGCAATGCATATTATGCATATATCTGCAAGGTTAAAAACTTATTCTGAAATCAGAGTAATTGAAGGTTACTGTACGTATTTGAACGTTACTGTACATACAATTCTGTGCCTATGAATGTACGCTGGATTTTTTGTGAAGTTTTATGGAATCGTAATTTTTTTTTGCTGTGGTTAGTGCACATACATACACACAGCATATATACATATATGCGCATATGAATATAAATTCACATATTCGTATTTGGATATGTCATCTTCTTGTGTGCCTGAATCATTTCTATGAGGATTATTAATTTGATATGCTTAAAGAATTTAAAATAAAACCAATTGTATCATCCTTACCGAATTTATAATTAGTGACGACAAGTTGTTAATAATGCCAGTTGTTTTAAGATGTTTATTATTAATTTATTATTATATATGAATGAAAAAATTTATGGTAATATTTTTTTATTTCATTTTATTATTTTTATGATATACGAAAAATAATTTATGTAATAAAAAAAATTTCTGTTTAAGCATGAATTGCGAAATTGTCTCTTTATTTAACGACGATTTCTCACACGACTTCGATAAGTCAATGCGATTTACCTGATTTTTAAGACACTACTCTCAATCCATCGTGAAGGTGAAAATTGTAGTGGTTTAAAAATCTAGGCTCAGGTGCTACCTGAAAAAGAAGATAAAAGGAAAGCCTGAAAGAAAGAAAAACCTGAAAAATAAAAAATTAAATTAAAAAAATCTGGAAAATAGGAAAAATAAATATATATAAATACATATTAGAATAGACAATAAAAAAATCGCTGGTTGTACTTACCCTAAGGACCTGCGCATCTCACCTTGTTGGACCCTGACCTACAACGTACGACCACTTATGTTTTATTAATTAGTTATTAATAATTTTAAAATGATTACTTCACCGCGCACGTGCACTCACAATTGCCTTTCTTTTCGAATTAAAATTCAAACCAAAGTTCAATTGGTTACAAGCAATCATAAGAGCTTTTCAATATTTGGCGCAATTTTCATATATATACATATATACATTTATCCAATCGAAATCAAATCTAATGCAATCATACATTTTTTTCAATATTTGGCGCAATTTTCATATAAACCTAATATACATATGTCCTTTGCTAATATACAAATGTATATAAACATGCATACATACAATTACGCCCAATTTTCATAAAAAACCAAAAAGAACAAATCTGTAAACATGCATACAAATCATATGGACATATCAAATGAACAAATCTGTTCTGTACGCAAGCAAATGTAAGCTAATGTAAACTACATTTTTTCACACTTGCGTATCACTCTCTCCCTCTCATTTCTCTCCGGCAGCAATATTAATGAATTTCCTACTGTTAACTTGTGGTGAAGTAATTTCTGAGTCGAATTTCCCGGGTTTTGTTAGAGCCCAAAATGAGGAACGGGCCAGGACTGCGCCTTCTCTATGAATTTACGTTCTCTGTAATGTAGCGCAGAGAACGTTAATGGTAGAGAGTTCTCACGAGCTACGAATAGCGTGAATTGTCAAAAATGAAGTGCAGCCGCGAACACTTTTTCACCTCGCTCAACTCGACGGCGGGGAACTGCTTAACAGAGCTGATTACAGTGAATTATGTACAGGTACATTGGCTCTGCTCACTTTTTGGTTTCTGTATGAAATCAAATTGACGAATGCCGACGGCATTTTGCAAGGCATTTGCTTGTGCATTTTTATGTTCCCTTGATAAACGAAAATTTATTCAATTTATACTTTCAAACCAAATAAAGATTTAGAATCCAACATTTAAAATCATTTAATGTTACAAAATACATTATAAAACGACCTCCTCACATTTTGTTGTGTGCGTTTTAGTAAATTTGATGAAAATTTTTACTAATTTTTCGAGTCGAAATTAATTTTAGACAAGAATTCAAAGAGCATATTGGTATATTGATGAATATATATGTATATCAATATATGTATATATACATATATTTTGTTATAGTTAGTTAGTTATATTTGTGCAAAAGTTCAATTGCATCTCCAATTCTTATAGTGTTACAAATGTATGTATGTGCACACACACTGCAGCAACAATGACCTATCTCACGACGCATTGCCTTATCATATTTATGTACATTTGAAAATGCAATTTTTGTTATTTGCATACATACATACATATATGGGACAACTAAGTTCGCATATGTATGCACTGAAACATGACCTACCTCACGAGCATAGCCTTATCATATTTCATGCAATAATTAGGGAGTAAATATTCGAATGATCGAATTCCTGCAAATGCTAAAACAACTTCTTCTGCATACCCATCGACGTATGTGCATGTGTATATCCACTCTTGATGCCCTAACTATGTACGTTCAATTTTGATCAAATCAAAAAATTCTGTATACAAAACCTTCAATACCAGGCACACAGGAGGATAGCATATGCAAATATAAATACATATGTGAATTGAATTCAACCAAAACAATGCTTATTAATTTGACCAGTTGAGCATATTTCCAGAGAACGTTAAATATAGAGAAGTCTCAATGACAGGAACGTATGGAATTTCGAGGGGTACTCGTCTCGCGAAGACAATTTCACCACAGACACATTTTTCACCAAAACTTAACAGTAAGGGGCTGAATTATGTAAATTTAGCAGCAGTCGATAAGAATTTCTTGGTGATTAGAAGCAAAGAATGTTAGGTAGCTTTTTAATATGACCTATATACATATTTGAATTTTTCCAAATCATCCAAAATTATATACATATGCATGTTATGTCTGTCTGTCTCTTGTCTGTAAAACTTTGTTGAATCCCTTCAACTGAATACAAATCCTCTATAGAAAACGCTTCATTACCAGGCGCACAGGAAGATGGCATATGCAAATGTAAATTTGTGAATTTGTGAATTTATATTCATACTAGCAAACCCGGCCCCCTTCGCTGGGCACACTAAAATAGAATAGATATGGTTTAGAACAGAAAATATATGCTTTTCATATTATTTATTTCTTTATTCTTTATTCAAGCGCTTTGGCATTAACAATATTTTTTGTTTTTCTATTTGTTTTTGAGTAAATATAAAATATAAATTGAAAATCAGGAACAAAGAAGATTGTTTTTAAATTTAAAATCAACGCATATGATCATCCATGAATTTTTCGTTTCAATTTATATGTTTTATTAAGCATTGGAGCTTTTTTAACCATTATCCATTTATATTTTTCAAAAAAAAAAAACGAAAAATTTTGAAATTATGTGCATTCGGATTTCACATTAAATTCTCAAATTTCGTAAGAAATTATACACTGTTCCAAAATCCACTCCAAAAAAATTCACAAACAATTTTTACATGTTGCACTTACTTTTTCCTTATGGCATCCAAATCAGAAAGAAATATTGACACATTGTAACTCACACTGTCAATTTGACAGTTCAGTTCCGCCCCAAGCGTTAAAAAAGTAAGCGACATTATGGCTGGTTCAAAAGAACGATGTACCCGTTGCCAGTGCTCCGAATTACAACCACATTTTACGAAACCCATTTTCAATACTTACTTAACAATGTGCGTAAGTTTGGTTTAATTCGGTGCAAAGACACGGCGGGTCCACGTTTTGGCATATATTTCGAGACCCTAGTCATCAATAGGTATGAAAATTACCCCGTATTAAAGCACTTATCAACAGCTTTCATTTGATACCCATATTGTACATACACAACCAAAGGTTACCCGGGTCCACGTTTTGACCTATATCCCGAGACCCCAGTCACGTAGCGGCATGAAAAATACTTTGTACTAAAGTAGTCACCAACAGCTTTCATTTGATACCCATATTGTACATACACAACCAAAGGTTACCCGGGTCCACGTTTTGACCTATATCTCGGGAGCCTATCTACCAATAGGTATTCAAACTATACGGAAATCATCTTCAATACCTACTTAACAACGTGTGTAAGTTTGGTTTAATTCGGTTCAAAGACACGGCCAGTCCACGTTTTGGCATATATTTCGAGACCCTAGTCATCAATAGGTATGAAAATTACCCCGTATTAAAGCACTTATCAACAGCTTTCATTTGATACCCATATTGTACATACACAACCAAAGGTTACCCGGGTCCACGTTTTGACCTATATCTCGAGACCCCAGTCACAGAGCGGCATGAAAAATACTCTGGACTAAAGCATTCACCAACAGCTTCCATTTGATACCCATATTGTACATACACAACCAAAGGTTACTCGGGTCCACGTTTTGACCTATATCTCGAGACCCCAGTCACAGAGCGGCATGAAAAATACTCTGGACTAAAGCATTCACCAACAGCTTCCATTTGATACCCATATTGTACATACACGTCCGAAGGTTACCCGGGTCCACGTTTTGACCTATATCTCGGGAGCCTATCTACCAATAGGTATTCAAACTATACGGAAATCATCTTCAATACCTACTTAACAATGTGTGTAAGTTTGGTTTAATTCGGTTCAAAGACACGGCGAGTCCACGTTTTGGCATATATTTCGAGACCCTAGTCATCAATAGGTATGAAAATTACCCCGTATTAAAGCACTTATCAACAGCTTTCATTTGATACCCATATTGTACATACACAACCAAAGGTTACCCGGGTCCACGTTTTGACCTATATCTCGAGACCCCAGTCACGTAGCGGCATGAAAAATACTTTGTACTAAAGTAGTCACCAACAGCTTTCATTTGATACCCATATTGTACATACACGTCCGAAGGTTACCCGGGTCCACGTTTTGACCTATATCTCGGGACCCTATCTACCAATAGGTATTCAAACTATACGGAAATCATCTTCAATACCTACTTAACAATGTGTGTAAGTTTGGTTTAATTCGGTTCAAAGACACGGCGAGTCCACGTTTTGGCATATATTTCGAGACCCTAGTCATCAATAGGTATGAAAATTACCCCGTATTAAAGCACTTATCAACAGCTTTCATTTGATACCCATATTGTACATACACAACCAAAGGTTACCCGGGTCCACGTTTTGACCTATATCTCGAGACCCCAGTCACGTAGCGGCATGAAAAATACTTTGTACTAAAGTAGTCACCAACAGCTTTCATTTGATACCCATATTGTACATACACGTCCGAAGGTTACCCGGGTCCACGTTTTGACCTATATCTCGGGACCCTATCTACCAATAGGTATTCAAACTATACGGAAATCATCTTCAATACCTACTTAACAATGTGTGTAAGTTTGGTTTAATTCGGTTCAAAGACACGGCGAGTCCACGTTTTGGCATATATTTCGAGACCCTAGTCATCAATAGGTATGAAAATTACCCCGTATTAAAGCACTTATCAACAGCTTTCATTTGATACCCATATTGTACATACACAACCAAAGGTTACCCGGGTCCACGTTTTGACCTATATCTCGAGACCCCAGTCACAGAGCGGCATGAAAAATACTCTGGACTAAAGCATTCACCAACAGCTTCCATTTGATACCCATATTGTACATACACAACCAAAGGTTACTCGGGTCCACGTTTTGACCTATATCTCGAGACCCCAGTCACAGAGCGGCATGAAAAATACTCTGGACTAAAGCATTCACCAACAGCTTCCATTTGATACCCATATTGTACATACACATCCGAAGGTTACCCGGGTCCACGTTTTGACCTATATCTCGAGCCCTATTTCCAAAATAAAATATAATCCATGTTACTCGTGGATGATGTAGCTTTCGAATGGTGAAAGAATTTTTAAAATCGGTCCAGTAGTTTTTGAGCCTATTCGTAACAAACAAACAAACAAAGTTTTCCTCTTTATAATATTAGTAAGTATAGATGCGCATATGTATATGCTGTGTGTATGTATGCTCACTAGCGACAGCTCAAAATAAAACGGTAGACTTCTCAAGAAATCCAGCGCGGACTCATAGGCGCTGCGCACATTCATAGGCACAGCATTGTACATATACACATATTTACGTACATATATTGATGCACACATATGTACGAAGCCGCGGGCACTCGACTTGACAAAAATTCAAGATTTATCAAATATTGGCAAATAATTCTACGCGAAATATTCCAATATTGACTATTTTCGAATTGTCGAGAAAATTGGCATATGGGCGGCTCGTTTTATGAATGAAAGTATTTACTTGCTCTTAGAACTATGAGCTCGAATTTATCAATGAATTTTTTGATGATGAGTTTTTGTTGCACAGTACAATAGTTGAAACTGTTCGGCGCCGCCGCGACTATTCAGCGCTATGGCAACTAGAATGATGGCCGCTACGCCTGCGTCTATGACTGCATTTTGTTCTTGTAGTCGCTAGGCATAGAATTTTAGCTTTGAACGACATACGCATTTTGAGGAATAAAGTGAGTGCCCTGTGTGTGCGATTGTATGCACATGTGAAACGAAATGGCCTTTTGAGTTTTCTGTATTTCATAAACGTTTTATTCAGCTCTTAGACATTTAAAAACTAAAATATATTCAGTGACAATTTCAAATATTAAATCTTCTCCGACCTGAAAGGAATGGCCTACTGAGTTTTCTTACACATGCATATGTGTATATTAATAAGCATTGTTTTGCTTGAATTCAATTCACATATTTATATTTGCATATGCCATCTTCCTGTGTGCCTGGTAATGAAGCGTTATGAATACAGAATTTTTTGATTTGTTTGAAGGGCTATGGGCACCAAGTGTACATACACATACAAATATGTACATGAATATTCAAAAGAAATTTGTTTTAGCATTTGTGAGGCAGGAATTTGATCATTAGGTTATTTACTCCCTAATTATTGCATGAAATATAAGGCGATGCTCGTGAGGTAGGTCATGTTGCTTCAGTGCACACATATGCGTGCAACACTGTGTTTAATAAAGATACAATTGAACTTAGTTGTCCCATATATGCAAATACGTTTCTTTGAAGTTTTCCTTTATTTATTTTAAAGTTTTATACTATCTAGAAAATGCATACATACAAATATATGTATTCCCTGTAATAAAATGTAAATTGAAAATAAATTGGTTTGCCAAAGGAACAAATAAATGCATGTTCAAATGTAAATACATATGTCGATATACCAAAACACTTGTATGCTATGAATTAATTTCGACACAAAAAATTAGTAAACATTTTCATCAAATTTGTTTAGTTTTAAATTTACTGAAACGCACATACCAAAATGTGAGACGTCGTTTTATAATGAATTTTTTTAAATTAAATCAAAATATTAAAGTTACTTTGATTTGAAATGTTGGCGCATATAATAAATATTCAATCATTTTTTCTTCATCACCTTTGTCTGAAAATACAAATTGAATAAATTTTCGTTTATCAAGGGAACATAATAATGCACAAGCAAATACTTTGCAAAATGCCGTCGGCTATTCGTCAATTTGATTTCCTACAGAGGCCAAAAACTGTGCAGGGCCAATATGCTAAAGGAGAAATCGCTGTAAAACATCTCTGTTAAAAGTTTCACCACACCCCGGCGTCGGTTAGACTTCATTTTTGACAATTCACACTATTCGTAGCTCGTGAGAATTCTCTATATTTAACGTTCTCTGATATTTCTATTAACTTTGGTGAAAAATGTGGGTGTGGTGTATTTCGCGCGCAAAACGAATACCCCTGAAAATTCCATACGTCCATTGAGACTTCTCTATACATTAACGTTCTCTGGAAGGCTCAGGAACGAATGGGCAGGTTAAATGTCAAATCACATCGAAACGCGGGTAAGAAAGTTATCAGAAGAGAGTTAACATAGCGGAGCGTAGTCAACAGAAATAAATATAGCGTTTGCATTGAAATGCAAAATGCCACGATTTGGTGTTAGGGGGAAAAAATAACAGCAGACTTGTACATTTCTTCTTTCAACGCACACTGGGCCAGAACCCGAGTGAGTGGCCAAAAATAAAAATTTTCGACTTAATTTAAACAGGAAATTTATAACATCATCTTATTTTGAGTAATTTTTACACCAAATTATAAAGTTTCATTAGTTTTTATCAATTAGTTTTTTTTTATGTAACAGTTCAAAGTCAAAGTTTTAGTTCGATTTTTAACACTTTCAAACAATGTTTATCAATAAGTTGTTGTGAAAAATACTACTCAAGATGTTATTATCGTCCATAACTTTTCTTTATGAATATCAAAAAATAATTTATAATTGAAACCATGTGTATTTATGTTGAATAAGTTTTTTTTTTTTAACATTTAATCAACAAAATCTGTTTTTTATTCATACATGACTTACTTTGAAAACAAAGTTCCCCGAAGTTCCCCGAAGTTCCCCTATCAAATGAGTTAAATTTTATGCCAAATTGTTCGTAAAGAAGTATTAAATAAGGTATATATGCGCCTTTTTGCGCCTTTTCATAAACATGTCTGAAATATCGATATTAGTGTGAGAGAAATCTCAAATAATTCTGACCCATTAATGTTTGAGCCAAAACTACCGAGGGAAAATCGAGTTTAATTCAGTGTTTGCATTTACTACTTCAGAGCAGCAGTACTACCCCAAATAATGCTCTGCTCTAACTATGTAGTTAAACATTGTCAACTACAGAGTAGAGCTGATAGCGCACAAGTCAAACTAGGACTCCAAGCTATGACTCTAACTGCGCAACAGTCAGAGTCATAGTAGAAAAATAATTGCCTCGTAGTTTTACACAGGAGCTCATAGTCACTAAAATAAAATGCGCAGTAGACCAAAAACAGAGATTGAACTTTGTCCAGAAAGATCCAGAACTGTCCAGTACCTCAGAGAGTGAGAGACTCTCAGCAGATCGTTCGGTCAATGTGCGCCCCCACCCCCGTTTTTATTTTGTACACGAAAACTGCGGAGCGACTATTTGCAGTACTACGAAGTCATTTCGCGATGTCATATTTTGAGCGAGAGTGAATGTGATAGGAAAACAAACTTATAGGATCTCTTTAATCGATTACTAGATACTTCTGATCCATTACTGTCTAGTATGAACAGGTTGTCTAGAGCTAATAACAGAAGACGTTTACCACTTTCAGCAGAAGTTAAACAGTTACTTTTGTTAGATACTCAAAATATGGAAAATGATCATAGCAGTGCCAGTGCAAATGAAGACGAATATGAATCGGAAGATGAAACAGAGGCCGAACGCGATCATGAAATGATTGCGTCTAATGACGTTCACAAACTTCTAGATGAACTTGAACTATCAGAAGAAGAAACTTCTGATTCTGAATAAATTGAGCTTAAATGCAGATTCAAAAATTAAGTCAAATTAAAAAAAATTAAAAATTACAACAAAAAAAAAAATTAAAAATTACAAAAATTACAAAAAAAAATTAAAAATTACAAAAATTATTGTACAAAAAAAAATTAAAAATTACAAAAATTACAAAAAAATTTAAAAATTACAAAAATTACAAAAAAAAAATTGGTATACTAAATCGTACTAGAATCCTCCTCGCGGTGTATCCTGGGTGTATGAGTACAGACGTATTTTCTTTGTTCTAAACCCCTAGATTCTGAGTTTGAAACAAAAATACTGATTTTTTAAATTTCATGTCCGCCATTTTGGATCCGCCATTTTGAATTTCTCAAAGTTGACATTATATTCGTAATGTGCATTGTTCTAAACCCCTACATTCTGAGTTTGAAGCAAAAATACGGATTTTTTAAAATTCATGTCCGCCATTTTGGATCCGCCATTTTGAATTTTTTAATTTTGACTTCAGATTCGCATTCATAGAGTTAAATAACTGTAATAAACGTGGTTTTAATCGGTTTTATGGCCTTTTCCTAAGAAAAAAGAGTTTTGGCCACTCACTCGGGTCTTCTGGCCCAGTGTGCAACGGTTATTATTCAACAATATGTGTCCTTTTTAAATTTTTATATCCATATGTATGTATATTCATATACTAAATAGATATAACATCTACCATCCATATTCATGTGGGCAGAAAACACAGCTCATATGTATCTACATATAAAAAATTCAAAAGCAAATAGACAAACGTATACAAACATATTCCTAACATATGCAAAAAAAACTCATCTAAACGGTATTCGTTTACATATACATATGTATGTATGTATGCATATATGAATACATATGTTGGGATAATGTACAATACAAATACATATGTATGTACGTAAATGTTTCTATTCTAAGCAAAACAATGAATATTCGTATATACATATAACCGCACATACTTACTTTATGCCTCTACATGTATATGTTTCCAAAACTAAAATTCTAAGCCTAGCGACTACAAGAACAAAATGCATTCATAGGCGTAGCTGTTGCGGCCATGATTATTTACCCGCAACGGCGCTGAACAGTTTCAAATATTAAAAAGCACAACAAAAACAAATTCATTGATAAGTTCGAGCTCATATTTCTACGAGCAAAGTTCTTTCATTCATAAAACGAGCCGCTCATATGCCAATTTTCTCGACCATTCGAAAATAGTCAATATTGGAATATTTCGCGTTGAATTATTTGCCAATATTTGGTAAGTCTTGAATTTTAGTCAAGTCGAGTGGCCGCGGCTCCGTACATATGTATGCATCAATATATGTATGTAAATATGTGTTCTAAATTCTCGACAGCAATAGCAAATCGAAATATTTTAACTGTCGCAAGTGCTCGCAGCCTCATATGTATGTATGTCTATGGAAGTTTGTATGCAAGTTATATATTATCCTCCTATGGTACTAAACAGCTCATTAGTGTACTTTAAATATACTGGTTTTCAATCTTCTTATTTCATATCGACTCACTCTCAATCTCAATGTAATAAAAATAAATCGATCGCTTAGAGAATGTTAGAGAGTTGCAAGTCGAGTCAGTCTTCGTCTAATATATTGTCGGAATAAGTCGATGTCAACTATTTTTTATGTTAATAAAATATATGCGAAGTTTTGACAAAAAATTAAATGGTTTTATTCCTGATATTAAACCAGGAACCGGAAACCTAAATGGCGATGAGGGAAAAAAGCGACAAAAAATAAGAACATTAAGGTCTTGTTTAAGTCCTTTATATGCGTGAAAAAAAAAAAACATTTAAAAAGTTAAAAAAATTCATAAATCAAGTTTAGAGTGTTGAAACTATATAAAGCCTCTCAGGCCTTAAAAACTATTTGTGATATATATAAATATATGTTATACGTGTAAAAAACTTTATTATGCAACCTTGATTTTTAAAAAAATATTTAAACCTTACTGGATATAGCTAATATATTACGAAGCGAAAATCCCTGAAAATTGTGAAGACAAAGACTAACAAATTTTTATACATATTACACCGAAATTAGTGGTATTACATATGTATATATGCATAACATACTTTCAAAAAATGTATAATATTTGCATAAACTAGTTGCCTATATCAAAAAAAAAAAAAAAAATTACCGCAAATCACTTGAATGTTCCTAAATTACAACAACTAAAAAGTCTTTTACAAGTGCACATGACCCGCTATAGCTGTACTTAAAAACAAGTCAAAGAAAAGTAACACAAAATCTGAGAAACTAGTTTTAAAAATCAAAGCACACTCTTTTCGCTCTCAACTCTGCTATAATCTACTTATACTAAGTTTCCACCGCAGCCGGAGTTTGGGTTCTCTGCCGCTATCGTGTTCTTAGCGCAAACACCAAACAAAACACCTGTCAAATCCCATACAAAATTAAAACACAACTCCATACCTAAACCCACTTTTCAAAGCGTGTTTTGTTGGGTTTGCGTCTAATATAATTATTAAGTGGTGGCAATGTTGCTCATTTTCCTCATTTATTATTGCATTCTTATCGAAACATGGCAACAATGATTGCAATTTGTCAATATGACATTTGATTGACGCACCGGCTATCCATTTGGTGAATCTTGCTCAAACGACTGTTATATATATCAAACAACAGGTAAAAAACCGAGTGTTAAGCGAATAGAGGCTACTGGTGATGCGCCAATTCCGCAATATGGACCGAGAATAGTTTTACACGAACATTATTTATATACGGTTGGGGGAACAACTGGCTATGATTACTCTTGTGATGTGCATCGCTTAAATTTGCGCACACGAGTGTGGGAATGCGTATATATCTGTCGTCCAGATATACGCGAAGATCCAGAGGGTCGTTATCGTCACGAAGTTGTCTACGATGGGCAATACATATATGTGCTGGGTGGTGGTACATCGAATTTAGTGTATGATTTACAACGCATCCCTGCATTTAATTTAATTACAAACCGATGGGAATATTTCGTCACATTACCCGATCGAACATCACAAACAAATCTAACAATCGAGCGACAAAATTCCGGATATCCAAACCCACGAAAGTGCTTTTCCTGCGTACAGCACACGAAATCGAATGGTGAGGTCGAAGCATTCATTACGGGAGGCTTGCAGGTGCGTAATAATTAAATTTAGTATTATTAAATTATATTTGAAGTTGGATATCCCTTTTCCATTTGCAGGCCGATCAAGTATATTTTTCAGATATATGGAGATTAAATTTTACTATTAAGCAATGGACACTTATAAAAACAGCCTCTCTACCAAAAGCTTTGTACTTCCATGCCGCAGCGCACAGTCAAAATGGTTGTATGTACATATTCGGTGGTATTGAATATGATGAAAAACGTATACGACGGTGCAATGACCTTTATAAAATGTGTAAAATGACCTTTATTTATTAAGTGAAATTTGCTGGGAGGCAGTGTTACATTACAGACCAAATCTCAAATTGAATGGCCACTCACAGCTGCTTAAAATGGGCATACCATTGCGCTTTGCACAGAGATTGTGGCATTCTTCAAAAGCCAAATGATTATACAATAAATGAAGAGATATATGGTATGGTATGTCATGTAACGAGCAATAAGAAGCGACAATTTTTATGTTTCATTCTAGACATAAAAGCATAATTATTGTTTGCTAACCATTTAGGAATGACATAGTTTCATATGGAAGAAATGGAACCAAAAGAATAAACATAATAAAATAAGACATTAATAATGAGTAAAAATAAAAGAAGCTAATTAATATGAAAATAAGAGTAATTATTTTTATACGCTACATATGTGTACGAGCAGTTGTGGCGATTTTTTTTACAATATGGTTCATACACTCAATGGATGCTCAGATCACGAATTCTAGAAAATTGTATCATAAGAGTGGAAGCAGGATCAAGTGGCCAACCGGGCAACCAGATGAACACCAAATTTAAAAGGATAATAGTCTGCCGTCTGATTTAAAGTTCGTATCCATGAGTCTATGCATAATTAAATTCGCTTTTTCCAGATTAACGATATAAACAAATTATTTTCAATAAAGAAAAGATACCAAGTTTTTAAATCAAGGCGGCAGTAATGTGCTAAATAGAGATTGACCTCGAATGCCTGCAGTTTTTTTCTGCATACAGAGCAATTGCCACGCGATTTTTTAGTGAAATCGGGTTTCGATAGTTTGTTTTTCTTTTGGCTATTTTTTCAAGTTTGCTGCACAATTTTTCAAAGCAGGATCTTTCCATTCGGAAATTATCTTTGAAAAACTTGTCCCCATTACTCAGGCAATTTTTATAATTCTTATTTCACAATGTCAACAAAAGACAGTTCAAACACAGTTTCTCCCAAACTTTCGGTGGAAACAGTTGACAGTTCTCCCAAACACAACTCCTGCAACCACGGTGTTTGCTTTTGGTGGAAACGTAATATTACTTGTCGCTAAGTGTATAGATACATTATTTCAAAGCAACACAAATGCTGTTAGCAAATTTGCTACATGCCGCGCTAAATAAATGGTGCCCAACAAAATACTAACAGACACGAAGTTTATATACATTGTTGCCAACGAAAAATTGTTGCGAAACAAAGCCATCTCGCGGTAAACGTAAAGTTTCTCAACTGTGCTGCGTTCATACCAAACATGTTGTGTTAAAGTAAATGTTGACTGTGGCAATTTAGAAATTCTGGACACATGTTGAGTGACTGAAAATCTCAAAATATAAACGTTTATGTGTGTTTGTACATAATATATGTAAATGAATGCGATTAACCTTAAACAAAAATTAAAAGACAACAAAAATAAAATTTAAAGAGAAATAAACGAAAACGTAAACTAATCAAAACACAAAGAAATAACACAAAATGTCACTAACATTAGCAGAGGCGTTGAGGGAGGCACGGAGTATTCCCTTTTTTGATGGTCAAAGTGAGTACACCATAACACATTACTTGCGAGACGTATCTACAATTTTGTCGCTGACAACTGAAAAACAAAAGCCTATCATATCCAATGTCTTATGTAACAAATTGAAAGGACGAGCATTACACGTTATACAACATCTCAACGAGCCGAGTTTCGATGATATATTAAATAGGTTAAAAGAGGAGTTTGGTGTTAAGTCCACATATTTGAATTTAAGAAACGAAGCTATGAATGTTAGGGCCTCAAATATTGAAAATTTACATAATAAACTAGGATCTATTTTACAGAAAATGAATACGAAATATATCTTAGAAGGGGGTGTTGAGGTTTTGTAGTTTTTGAAGTTTATTTACAATTCTTGCCATTTCATAATATAAACAATATGGAAAATACCTTCACATATTACTTACAAAATAACTTGTTGCAAGATATTGATATAAGTCGCGGCAGCCTGAAGGTTGACACTTATGAGAAAAATGTTAAGAGCAATCATGATTTTCATTCTAATTTTAATCGGTTGAACCATAAAAACCATGCCAATAAAAGTAACCAAACCAATAACAATCTTGGTAAACAAAATTCAGGAGTTTTCCGCAACAAAAATACAAATTTTGAATATAATCCGAATTATAAAAATTCGAACATATACAATAGAAATTTTGAAAATAATCAATCCGAAAATTTTAATAGCAATGTCAACTACGGTAAAAATAGTGGCAATCGGAGAGGTGAACCAAATTTGATAAATTACTCTGGTAGATTTCCTAACAGCACAGGGCATAATCGGCAGCAACCCGTTGTTCCAATGGAAGTCGATAATTTAGAAAATTTTCAGCTTTCTCCTTACCGACCGACGTACCCCTGATAGATTTGACTATCGAAGGCATAAAAGTAAGGTGCTTAGTCGACAGTGGCTCAGCTACAACGTTAGGGGATTTCAAAACCTTTAAGAATTTTCATAGTCGTAGAACATTGAAAACCCCTATTCTGATAAAAACACTTTTTTCCTCTGAAGTCATATTAGAAGAGGTCATAGTAAATATTCCAGCGGAACTCGAAAGAGAGAAAGAAACAATGTCCTAAAAAATAAACCTCTCCAGTGTATATTAGGATTAAATGTTCGTGTCCCCTTAAAAATGCTGATACATTTTTCACAAAAAGTAATAAATATAGGCGATAAAATAATTCCATTTTTTAACAATAATAGCTCAAGTTACCCTCCTGTTAACGATGAATTTTATGCATATTGTTCTCAAACAGACACATATCCAGATAACTTATGTTTGAATAAAAGCAACTTTGATGTAGATCCGTTACTTAGTAAAGATTTGAATGACGAAGAAAGTCGGATATTAAAAAAATTTCTATTAAAGTATAAACGTATTTTTTTTTCAAGAAGGCCAGTATTTACCAGCTTTAGAAGCAGTTAAGCACCAAATTATGACCAAACCTCATGCCTCTATATATACAAAAAATTATCGATATCCTTACGCGTTGGAAGAGGAAATAAATATTCAGCTTAATTCCATGTTAAAAAATGATATAATTAGACCTAGCAAATCTCCATATAATTTACCGTTGTGGATAGTTGCAAAAAAATCAACAGGTAAGGTTAAGAAGTGGCGTTTGCTAGTTGATTACCGTAAATTGAATAGCCTTACCATTGATGACAAATTTCCCATACCAAATATTGAATCTCTTTTTGAAAAGCTTGGGCGGGCACAATACTTCTCAACCATTGACCTTGCAAAAGGATTCTACCAAATTTTAATGGACGAATCTGATATAGAAAAAACTGCTTTTTCCGGACCTAATGGGCATTACGAGTTTACGCGCATGCCCTTTGGTTTGAAAAACGTGCCTGCTACGTTCCAGCGCATGATGAATACAATTTTGTCTGAATACATCAATAAAATCTGTATAATATATATGGATGATATTTTGGTATTTTCTACTTCTATTAGCGAACACTTTGAGAGCCTAACAAAAATATTTCACTGCTTATCTACAAATAACTTAAGAATACAATACGATAAATGCAAATTTTTATCTAGATATACAGAGTTTCTGGGCCTTATTATCACACATGAAGGTATCAAGCCAAGCCCGGAGAAAATACAGGCAATACAAAAGATAAAATTGCCAAGCACCGTTAAAGAAATTCAATCCTTTCTAGGATTAACGGGTTATTACCGAAAATTTATTAAAAATTACTCAGTGATAGCTTCTCCAATAATTCGATATTTAAAAAAGGATCAAAAAATCAACTTGAAAGATAAACAATATATCGAAGCATTTGACAAACTCATTTTTCCTGATTTTTTTAAAAACATTTACTGTGACAACCGATGCCAGTAATGTTGCTATAGGCGCGATTTTAACCCAAAATGGAAAGCCAATTTGCTTTGCAAGCCGTACATTAAATGGTGCGGAAAAACGATATCATACGCTAGAAAAAGAGCTTCTAGCCATAGTGTGGGCGGTGTGTCATTTCAGACCTTATTTATTCGGACGTTCATTCGTTGTTCAAACGGATCATCAACCGCTTAAACGGCTTTATTCTCTAAAAGATCCAACCACACGGGTATTAATATGGAAAACCTTACTAAGCGAATACGAATTTGTTGTGGAATATATTTATTAAAGGTAGGGAAAACGATAATTTATTTTTATTTATTTATTAGTAAATTTACTTACATAATTAAATTACATAAATAAACTGTAAAACTAGGCGACTAACAACTGTGGTCCTCGGCCTAATATAGATTGATCAGATAATTATTAAAGTTGTTTAAATTGAATAATAAATGCCACATCTTTTTAAGAGCAATATGGTATTGGTAATGTTTTCTGAGGTAACATTTTTTAACAATTTGGGGAAACATATTTCATTGAATAATTGTAGTTGCGTACTCTTAATATAGCTACAGTTGTAAACTAAATGTTGGAAAGTTAGTGCGCTGGTTAGACAAAGTTGACATGTTGGCGGTGGTATTTTCTCTATAATATGTTTGTGCGTTAGTCGCGTATGGCAGAGCCTTAAGCGTATATATTTTATAAGTTCATTTCTTGAAAAATTATATGGATATTTAATGGCTAATCCTTCTTCGTTCAAACTTTTGTACCCGTCAATGTATCTGCTCCATTTATCTCTATTTATTTGTGAGTAGTGGTATTTTACTGACCTTATGATGTCATTTTTGTTAATAGTTTTTTGAGTGATGATAGGTGCTGTTGTAGCAAATTTTGCGGCTTCGTCAGCTAATTCGTTTCCACGGATGCCAACATGACTTAGAATCCACATTATTCTTATCTTAGTAGGGTATTGGATTAATGCATTTCTGATCTTTTGAATAGTCTCGTTTTTGTGTTGTATGTTAAGCAGTGCTTTTATGGCAAGCAATGGGTCAGAGCAAATCAGAATGCTTGAGTCTCAGCGGTAAAGATAAAGCTGTTTTCATCAAGACGAAAGCGTTTTTCAAGTCGGAGGTCGCTACTAATAACTGAAAACGAGGTGGCGTGCTCCGTTTTAGAACCGTCTGTATAAATTAGATTCCAGTTTTGCAATCTGAATTTGGAAATCACTTCCTTAAACGTTGTTATAAAGGCTTGTGGATGCGTTGTTGATTTTGGTAGCTGCATTAGGTCCGTGACTATAGAGTTTGTATTGAAATGCCAAGGGAGTTTTTGAGGCGAGTATAGTTTGTATGCCCTAATATTAATGCCAATCTTATACCCATTTTTAATGATAGCACAAATTTCTGGGGGAAATCGTAGGTCTCTTTTCCTTGTAGCCAATTGATTTATATTAGTGACCAACTGCTTATCCGTGTACAAAAAAAGTTTTGGGATTTGTTTAGATGTGATCTCTTCGTATCTACTGACAATATCTGGGATGCCAGTCTCGGCATATATATTTTTTATAGGTGTAATGCGAAAAGCTCCTTTGCTGTGTCTTGCTGCGGCATTGTAAACGCCCTTGAGTTTATTGAGTTGTCTTTCCGAAGTGTTGCCGTATATAGCGAGACCATAATCAACTTTCAAAAGCACTAAAGCCTTTGTAATAATGACGCTATTAGGATGAGCGCTACTGTGGTATGATGTTAGAGATTTAATGAGATTTAATCGATTAAATAACGATATTCTTAAGTCTTCTATGTGTGCCGACCACGTATACTTATTATTATAGACTAATCCTAGTATCTTTAGTGCCCTAACATATTCTATTTGCTTATTATCTATAACGACATCGCTTAATCTACAGCTAGTCTTCTTACATACATGTAATCGTTTTGTTTTGGGAAATGATATCCGCGAACCAGAGTAATGGCACCAGTCCAAGATTTCTTGGAAAAGCGCCCTTAATCTGTTCTTGAATTCTTCCTCGCTCTTAATTTTTGCTAGCAGGTAAAAGTCATCTGCGTAAATACAATAGTTGAAGCATGGGTACCCAAGCATTATTTTGTTGATCTGTTCTGTGCCAATTTGAAATAGTATGACTGACAATGGTGAGCCTTGAGGTATACCGTTTTCAAGTGGATAGGTTTTTGTATATATGCCGTTAATCCTAATACGGAACTTTCTGTTTGATAAGAATGAGTGAATATATCTGAGCAATTTCGGTCTTACTTTCCATTCCATCAGTTGATTGAGAATTGCATGCTTCCCAATACGGTCATATGCCCTTTCAAAATCGACTGATAAAATGGATATGTGGTGCCGCCTGGATATGGATTGAGCAATCTGGTTATCAATATCGCCGCCCCTGTACTTCCAATTGTCGTTACAGCTATCAAATTTACATTCACACTCTCTCATCACTGCAGTTGTTGTTGTCGTCGCTAACGTCGCTATTGCCTTCGCTGGAGCTCCCGTTTACTTACTTCCACTATCTTCGCACCTTTCGTTATGCATTGTTTTTGCCCAATAAATTACAGCATTAGCATAAGTTTGTCGAACTATTTTCGCTCATTGTATTTTTGTCCTGCTATTTCAGAAAATCATACGATATGTGACCTTCATATTGTAACAGGTAAAATAGCAGGACCTTTCCAATATACCATAAGCGTCTTGGTTTATGCATAGATTTAATGTAGTAATAAGAATCATTCTATTGTCAGAACTCAATAAATAAACGTCGTGAAATTTTTAAGCGCTTGTTTTTTGATATTTAAAATCGTGAAAAAGGCTTCACGATTCATCACGGTCCTTCGAGCCGGATTTCTACGATTAGATTTCGGCTTTTAATAATTTTAAAATTTTTTTGAACTTGTTTTTCTTCGAATAAAAAATTCTATAATTTATCCTGAGAATATCCTAGTGGATGAAGGCGCCACCGCAGCACTAGCCAATGTGAGTGAACCTAAACGAGAAGCATCGATGATACAGCGCAGCGTTCGAGTGAAACTTCATCAGCGTGAGAATCTCTTAAGACGCTTGCGTTCGTTACACCTCGGGGTTATCGAAAGCGACACTTTTTCGTTGCGTCAACTTACCGCGAAATTGGATTTGGTAGAGCGCCAATACAGTGCACTGGAGACATTACAAACTCAATTAGAGGAGCTGGATGAATCTCAACTAAATGAAGACCATCGTGTGACTTTTGAAGATACTTACATCGAAACAAAAACCGCATTACTGGACCAATTAGAAGAACTGCAAAGAGTCCAACCGCTCAGTCACATGAGTAGCACACAAGTGGAGCGGCAATCTACACATCGCATTAACTTGCCAAAATTGCAGTTAACGAAATTCAGCAGGGAGCAGTCGCAGTGGTTGGACTTCTACAATGTCTTTACCACCCTCGTGCACAACAACAAAGACTTGACAGAGGTTGAAAAATTTCAATACCTCAGGTCATGTCTCACTGACGAAGCCTCGCGACTAATACAATCACATGAAGTGACAAGCAAAAACTATAATACGGCGCTCGACCTCATAGTCAGTCGTTTCAACAATAGCCGTTTAATCTTCCAGTCACACATGCAGCAAATTTGTGACCTCACGAACTTGTCGTCATCGAATACATATTTGCTTCGCAACTTCATCGACACAATCAACGTCAATCTTCGGGCCATGCAGTCACTAGCAACTTCGGAACAAATCGGGGAAGCAATTTTATTACACGTCATAATAAGCAAGTTAGATTTAGCAACTCGAACAAAATGGGAAGAAGAAGTGGCCATCAACTGGAATTGCCGAAGTTCATCACCTTTAAATATACCAACTTGGGCAGACCTTGCTGCATTCCTTGAGCGTCGCTGCCAGACATTCAACATGCTTGAAACCAACAAGGCAGCCAACCAATGGTCAACCCCGATGAAAAAACCTTCGCCTAAAACCAGCAACAAATACGCGTTGGCAGTTGCGAATTCACACAAAAGGTGCCTGCTATGTGATTCAAGCCCTCACCATAGCCCTTTCAGCTGTAAAAGGTTCATGAATATGAACCCATTGCATAGATATTTTCTTGTGAAGCGTCTTAGCCTGTGTTTGAATTGCCTGGGTAATAACCATACTTCAAGCAACTGTCCGTCCAACCGTAGGTGTCAGCAATGTAACGTTAGTCACCATACACTGCTACACAGGAATAATGGAAGCGATGCTATACCGAATATTCGCAACAACAACACCAGTGGTCCGAAAAGCGAGAATGGCAACCAAGTCACCATGAAAGCAGAGCAAATTGGCGACGATGTCATTCTTGCTACAGCCCGTATTCACTTGTGCAATTCATCAGGATCATCACTTATTGTTCGTGCACTCTTAGATTCAGGATCACAGCTCAATTTTATAACAGAACATATCGCACAACATTTTCGTCTTCCACGGATCAAACGAAGCATGGAGTTAGCGGCATAGGTGCCACCACGACAAAAGCACATCAGCTTTGTTATGTAACTATGAAGTCAATTCACACCGAATATACTTCAAGCTTGGAAGCTGTGATAATTCCTACAATCACATCAAATCAACCAATCAGCCGCATCATCTCGAAGGGGTTCCAAATTCCAGACAACATCAAGCTTGCTGACGAAAGGTTTAGCGAACCAGGTGGCATCAACTGCCTGATCGGTGCCGGAATATTTTCGATCTACTACTTGTGGGCCAAATTAAAGATGACATCAGATATCCCATCGTTCAAAAGACCAAGCTAGGGTGGATCGTTTCTGGCACAGATCCATCGGACTCATCGCATACTACAAATTCATCATCATCGCTCACATCGTTGCCCACATATAAAACATTTATAGCTGTGGAAAACCAAATACCTTTAGACAATTTGGTGGAAAGGTTTTGGACAGTTGAAGGATACAACAATCCACACAAACTGCTTTCAGATAACGAATTGGCCTGTGAGCAGTTCTTCAAGCACACTACGACAAGGTGCCCTACAAGCGGAAGGTTCATCGTCCGCCTACCATTCAAGGAAAAGCCAGTCGCATTAGGCCAGTCATACGACATAGCGTTTCGAAGGTTAGTAGCACTTGAATATAAACTCTCAAAGAATCCTTCTCTCTTAAAGAGTTATCGTAAGTTCATACACGAGTATGAGCAGATGCAGCACATGAAGGTTATCGAAAACGTCAAACAGGGCTAAAATTTCATTCCACACCACTGCGTTATGAAGACTGACAGCAGCACCACAAAATTACGAGTTGTTTTTGATGCGTCATGCCAAACCTCAAATGGGAAATCCCTGAATGACGTGCTTCGAGTAGGCCCTACACTTCAAGATGACATTTTCACGATTCTCACTCGATTCCGAAGTCACAGATTCGTCTTGATAGCCGATATCGCAAAGATGTACAGACAGGTGCTCGTTAACGACGCTGATGCTCCATGGCAATGTATTTTATGGCGCGATTCATTACAAGCTCCAGTAAGAATGTACCAGATGCAGACCGTTACATATGGGACAAGCTGTGCCCCCTACCTTGCAACAAAATGCCTCCTGGAAGCAGCTAAAATGGAGTCTAAAGAGTTTCCGATTGGCTCAGCCATTACACTCAAGGACTTTTACGTTGATAATTTGATGACGGGTGCCTCTACTGTGAGCATGGTCATTGAAATCAAGCGGCAAGTCACGGCCTTGCTTAAACGAGCTGGTTTTCCTCTACGCAAGTTTGCTGCAAACAACATGGAAATCATCGACGACATACCTTTAGATGACAGAGAAGAAATAATTACACTAGGCGACTCAGATTACGTTAAAACTCTCGGTCTGAGATGGTCACCTTCTAAAGATGCCTTTTCCTTCAGCTACCATGAACCAGCAGTATCGCGTAAACCAACCAAGCGTTCTATATTATCAGAAATAGCTGCCTTGTTTGATCCTCTTGGGTTGCTGAACCCTCTCATCGTCGCCGACAAAATTCTGATGCAACAACTCTGGGAACTGAAGTTAGATTGGGACGAAAGCGTACCTCAAGACATTCACACACAGTGGCGCGCATTTCAGGAGCATCTGAGCGCTATTAACAACATTCAAATACCAAGGTATGTTCTCAAGGATAGCACAACTGAAATCCACGCCTTTGCAGATGCCAGTACTAGAGCGTATGGCGCGTGCATTTACCTCGTGACGCGCATGGAGAAAGAAATCTCGTCCGCATTGCTTTGCGCAAAATCTCGTGTGGCTCCAACAACGCAAATTAGCTTTTTTTTTTTTTTTTTTTTTTTGTCGGGACAACTAGCAAGTGCAGCACTCAGACATTAATTGAGTCCATTGTACTACACTTGGATTCCCTTTTAATTTTCTTTAAATCTACCCGATCTCCGAAGAAATCTGAGTAGATCTTGTGGTGCCAAGGAGCCAAGATGGTCGCTTCTTAACACATCAGTGCCAAAGACCTCAAACCTGATTCGGGCGAAGGCGGGGCAGACACACAGGAAGTGATCCGCCGTCTCATCCTCCTCTTCACAAGCTGGGCAGAGTACACTGTCTGAGATGCCCAACCTTTCCATGTGCTTTGCCCACAGAAAGTGGCCCGTCATTAGTCCAACCAGCCGTCTGCACTCCCCTCTGCCTAATGACAGAAGGGTTTGCGACAGTCGATCGGACATGACAGGTAACATCAGTTTTGCCCATCTGCAGCCTCTCTCAGCCTGCCAAGCTCGCTTGTGGGTAGTAGTTACCCATTTGCTAACCGTGGCCGTGATGGCCGCAGAGGGGAGTGGCAAAGCGGGCTCTGGGCCAAAGAAATTGGCCTCAGAGCCCATCTTAGCTAAGGAGTCAGAGGTCTCGTTACCCGCGATACCCACGTGTCCCGGGACCCATGTTAGCATCAGGCTGTTATGTCTGCCGACATAGTTCAGCCTGGATTTACAGGACTTCACTACCCCTGATGTGGTTTGAGGGCTGTCTAAGGCCATAAGCGCAGCTTGGCTGTCGCTGCAGACACATATAGATCTGCCTCTCCATCGTTTTTCCACAACAAAGTTCATCGCTTCTTGAACTGCATACACCTCCGCTTGAAACACAGATGCATGCATTCCAAGAGCAAAGTGCAGTTTTGTCCCGCTGGATTCCACGTAGACCCCAGAGCCGGAGCCATGCTCGGTCCTGGAGCCATCCGTAAAAATGCGAAAACAGTGTTTGCCGGGCTCATTTTCTGAGTCTCCCCACAACTGAGCCTCTGGTAGCACTACACTGTATCTCTTTTCAAGTACGACTCTTGATGGCATTGAGTCAAGGGGCATGGAGAGAATCGTTGGATCGATGTCCATACCTTCTCTGTGTTCCAATGCCGGACAAGGGCCGTACCAGTTCCCACTGTGTTTCAGTCTGCAGATGGCCTTCAGGGCCTCTCCTCGGATGAAAGCATCAAGTGGTGGTAAACCAATCAGAGCATCTAGTGCCGGGCCTGAAGTAGTCGGAAAAGCTCCGGTGCAACAGATGGCCACAGTGCGTTGTAGTCTCGATAAGGTCCTCCTGACTTCCACTAGGGATAGTCTACTCATCCAGACCACTGATGCATAGGTGATAATGGGTCTTATCATAGCTGTGTAGATCCATAGGTCCTTGCTAGGAGAGAGACCCCACGTTTTCCCAAAGACACATTTGCACTGCCAGAAAGCTGTCAGCGCTTTGGATGCCTTTGTCTCAACGTGTGATTTCCATAGGAGCTTACTATCGAGGATTACTCCTAGATATTTAATTTCCTTGGATAGCTGGATTGTGACTCCTTTTAGCTTTGGCAGAACGATTCCGTCAAGCTTCCTCCTTCTGGTAAAGAGGACAATACCAGTCTTGGCGGGATTTGCCGACAGCCCGTTCGCACAGCACCAAGTGTCAATCCGATCCAGAGTTTTCTGCACTTTCCTGCAGATGTTCATAAGCGAAGAGCCTGTTACCAAACAAGCAACGTCGTCCGCATATGCTTGTGCGTAGACTCCCGAATCGTTTAAGGTGGTGAGTAGAGGATCGATTACCATGCACCAGAGCAACGGAGACAGCACACCGCCTTGGGGGCAGCCTCTGTTAACCCCAGATGACACCAGCAGATCTTCCTCTGCTCGCACCGAAACGATTCTTTGGGCCAGCATCGAACGAATCCAATTTACTAGCACCCGGTCTACGCCGTGCCTACTAGCAGAGTTACACATACTATCAAAAGTGGCATTATCAAACGCCCCCTCTATGTCTAAAAAGATACCCATAGCATAGTCCCTCCTGTCGATGGCCAGCTCTATCCTTGCAACAAGGTTTTGCAGTGCCGACTCGCAGGATTTTCCACTCTGATAGGCATGCTGAAATAGAGACAGAGGGTGAGCCTTCAGCGACTTCTGACGTATGCGCAGTTCCACTAGTCGTTCGAGACTTTTCAGCATGAAAGAGGTCATGCTGATTGGTCTAAAGCTTTTGGGGCTGGTGTAGTCGTCTTTTCCAACCTTTGGGATGAAAGCGACCCTCACCATCCTCCAAGAGCGTGGTATGTAAGCCAGTGCCAGGCATGCCGAGAAGATTTTCTTCAGGGCTGCTGTCACGAACTCTGCACCCTCCTTCAGCATGGCAGGAAATATGCCATCTGGTCCGGGCGACTTGTAGTCGCCAAAAGATTTGATGGCAAATCGAATGGCGGCCACATTCACCACAGATCTGGCAACGAACCAGTCATGCCGAGAAGGTGTAGCAGCTCTGACAACTGCCTCTATCAATAAGGGCTGTTGCCGGCTGATGCTTATCTGATTACCAGGAAAGTGAGACTCCATCAGCAAGCTGAGTGTCTCACTTTTCCGCTCCGTGAAGGAGCCATCAGATTTCCTAAGTGACCCCAGCTTTGCCGTTGGGTCCCTTTTCAGGATCCTAACCAACTTCGCCGTGTCACTCAGAGATTCAATACCGCTGCAGAATTCCCTATATGAGGCTCTTTTCGATTCCCGAATAAGCCTCTTGTAGTTCTTCTGAACATCACGGTATCGCTCCCAGTCCTCTGCAAGGTTAGTCTTGAGGGCCCGGTTTAGGAGTTTTCTCGACTCACGCCTCAACATCTGGAGCTCTTGGTTCCACCAAGGAACGGGAGTCCGGCTCGGGAGAGGTCGAGTTGGACAGGCTGACTCAAAACAGTCGGTTAGGGCAGCGTTGAGTTTCTCAACAGCCGCCTCAATGGCCTGTTCTTTTCGAAGTCTTGGTGGCGCAACGTCAAGGTCCCGCAACGCCTCCCTAAACTTCTGCCAGTCTGTTTTTCTTGGGTTTCTAGAGGGCAATGGCATTTGTGCCTCCTCGCCACACTGAAACTCAATGTACCTGTGGTCCGAGCACGAATCTTCGGCAAGGACTCTCCAGTTCTTGATTGACCACCCAAGTTTTGAGTTTGATAGGGTTAGATCAATCACCTCCTGTCTTCTAGACGTTACAAACGTTGGCTGTGAGCCCTTGTTTTGTATGTCTAGGCAGGAGGACGCGATAAATTCGAATAGTCGAGAGCCCCGTCCATTGCACTTGCTGCTGCCCCAGATTGTATGCTGGGCATTAGCATCGCAACATAGGATGAGGCCCAGACTGCGCCGCTCACAGAACCTCACGAGACTAGTGGCCTTCCCGGGTGGTGGCCCTTCCAGAGCATCGTAAGGAAAGTAAGCAGATGCAATCACAAACTTCGACCATCCGCGTCTACCTCTATAACACACCTCAGCCGCTACCAGGTCTTGGCAACAGAATTGCTCAAGACCCGTCACAGTGAGATGGGATAATACTATAAGACCGGTCCTAGGTCTGCTAGAACTCCTGTCATATAGTAACGTGGCCCCTTTCAGCGCACTTAAGCCACAGAGACGGCCCCTAAAGACCCAGGGCTCTTGCACTGCTGTTATGTGGGGTAATGTGTGCAGCTGGGAAAGCCTTCTACTTAGTAGTGCAGTAGCGGCTTTGGAATGCTGCAAGTTAATTTGCGTCACCGTCAAGGGACGATAGCTACAGGAATCGTCCGAGTCAATCATTTGGGAAAGACATGAAAGCTGGCCGTCCCAAGGAAGAGACTCAGACGGTTCCCGTACCGTGAGCCCATGACATCAACACTGGCCTCGTCCACTCGCACCACAAGAGTAGCACCTTCCTTCCCGTCCCGGTTTTTACTCTTGGTGTACGAGACGACTCGCCAAAGCCTCGTGTTGATGCCCGGATTCTGGGCACGTAGACAGGATAGGACATCCGCCGTAGACAGGTCTGGATCCGGAATCCAGCAGATGGCCTTCCTGAGGGGTACACTCTCCTCGCTGTAGACTGCGAAGCGAGTGGTCCCCATGGGGGGCACGTTATTGACCGCGGTCCTGATCCACTCGAAGTTGGCCAAAGACGCGCACGTCACCTTTATGGTGCCGTCCTTTGTCTCATAGCCCTTCGCGTTGGCTTCCGGACCTGAGGCAATAACCCGACGCATCAGCTGGCTTTTGCAGTATTTGATTTCTGCATCCGTCAGCTGATGGTCGGGCCCCAGTTTTCCAACCACAGCCACAGGTCGTGGGCCAGCAGCCTTCTCGCTATAGGATGGCTTGGCCGCACCCTTGGATGTGCTTGGGCGAAGGTCCAGCTCCCGATCCTCCACTGACGAAGATTTCGCCGGGCAGACAGCTGTGCTGGACTTTTTGTCGAGGCGCCGATAGAGACGTGGCTCAGCAGAACCTTTTCCCGCCACATTGACTGGCGCCAAGACCGCGCTCGTACCTTGGGGGGTCGTGGCTCGGTCATTGGCGGCAACCGCAGGGCAGGGAGGTGTGCTGCTTTCAGCCGCCGTCTTTCTCCGCTTGCCTCGAGAGCGAGACAACTTGGGAGTGCCTGTGCCCACCGAAGACTCGGTAGCTTCCGTGGGTGTCACTTCCGCTGACCGAGGTCGTTTGGAAGACACAGACACAGAAGGGCCGGCAGAGCCACATGAGGATTTCTCCCGCATGAGCTCTGCCCGCCGCTTTCTTCTCTTCCTCCTTGCCGCGCTCTTCGATTTCCCAGCTTCTTTGGGAGGTCGTGCAGCCACCGAAGAGACCTCACAACTCAGGCCCTCAGAAGCAGGGAAACGTTTTTCAGACTCTGAAGGAGAGGAGATTGCGATAGCAACCCCCGTCTCCTCCAGGATGCGCTCCCGCTCGTAGAGCTGAGAGACTTGGGTAATGGTTGGGGCCTCCAGAATCCATGCCCCTGCCGCCGAAGCGGGTGGATTGCCACTTGTGTGGATTCCACCTGGAGTAATAGATCCTTTGTTTTCCATTACCTTTTTTTGGTTTTTTTCGGGACTCCTCCCTAGCCAGTTTGGTTCGCGGATGGCACCCTGATTCTATGCCACCTTTGAGTCATCACACGAGTGTTGAACCCACCCCAACAGGGAAGGCCACTCTTGTGATGCCAGGGCTCCCTATCCACCACCTGGGACGCGCCCGATGGGAGATCAGGCAACTCCACACGGGAGCTTACCACGGCTTGAGTTGTGTGCAACAATGTTATTGGCCGAGCTTCTACAAACCGTTGTTGCAATATTTTCACCAAACTTGAATAATATTCACTGCTGGACCGACTCAACGATTATATTGTGTTGGATTCGAGGGGAACCAAATCGGTGGACAGTATTCGTGGCCAACCGCGTCTCCAAAATCCAACAGTTGACATCTAAGTACAAATGGCATCATGTATCGTCCGAACTCAACCCTGCTGATCTTGTTTCTCGTGGCACAACAGTGGCTGGCATCCGGGAAAACCAACTTTGGTTTCAAGGCCCGCAATTTTTGAAAGAAAAGTGGCCCAGATCCTCATTCGACACTGTTCCAGATGTACCTGAACAACGCAGACAACGAATAGCTTTAATCAGCGAACGGGAAGTAGATATCATTGCTGAAAACAAATACATAAATAGGTTCAACAAATTTCTGCGTATCTTCACGTATGTAAGATGCTTTATCACAAAGGTATGCAAACTACCAATTGAAAATACAAGTCCACTTGAGTAACATTGAAAGCTATGCTTTCAAGGGGGGGAGTATGTTCGCGCCCCTCTTTATAATTCATCGAAACCGCCCCTGTACTTCCAATTGTCGTTACAGCTATCAAATTTACATTCACACTCTCTCATCACTGCAGTTGTTGTTGTCGTCGCTAACGTCGCTATTGTCTTCGCTGGAGCTCCCGTTTACTTACTTCCACTATCTTCGCACCTTTCGTTATGCATTGTTTTTGCCCAATAAATTACAGCATTAGCATAAGTTTGTCGAACTATTTTCGCTCATTGTATTTTTGTCCTGCTATTTCAGAAAATCATACGATATGTGACCTTCATATTGTAACAGGTAAAATAGCAGGACCTTTCCAATATACCATAAGCGTCTTGGCTTATGCATAGATTTAATTTAGTAATAAGAATCATTCTATTGTCAGAACTCAATAAATAAACGTCGTGAAATTTTTAAGCACTTGTTTTTTGATAATATATTTAAAATCGTGAAAAAGGCTTAACGATTCACCAGCATCTAACGTACTTTTCCCTGACTTAAATGCCATTTGATGCGGGCTTATCAGCTTTCTCTTAGATAAAAACCACGTCAGTCTTTTCGCTACAATCTTTTCGAGAATTTTTGCGGGGCACGACAGAAGGGAAATCGGTCTGTATCCATTAACCTCTGTTTTAGGTTTGCCTGGCTTTAGAATGGGTAGAACTGTCGCTGTTTTCCATTCTTGTGGGTTATGTCCTATCTGGAATATCTCATTATAAAGTTGGATGTATCTCTGTTTTATGCCATATGGAAGGTGTTTTAGCATTGAGTAAGATATTGTATCGAAGCCAGCGGACTTACCTTTGGCAGTGTTGAGAGCAGAATCAAATTCTATTCTATTCTATTCTATTGGCAATGGTATCTACTATATAACTTCTGGAAAGATTTATATTTGATTTGTTGGAGATAGAGGAGCTAGCGAAATTAGAGTCTTTTGATTGCTCTGTCCATGTACTGGCAAAACTTTGAGTTATGTTGTGTGGGTCTGTCACTGTTCCCCCCTCTTCCGTCTCCAATACACGTACACGCAGAGGCGTTGCCTTCCCGTAAAGCTTGTTAACTTTATCCCATAAAACCTTAACAGATGTTTGTGGATTAATTGATTCAGTGAATTTGGTGAAGGAATTTCTTTTAGCGGATTTGCATTCTCTCTTAAAAATTGCATTCGCTTTTTTGTATGCTATTCTGTTAACTACTGTTGGTTGTTTCTTAAACTCTCTCCAAGCTGAGGTTTTTAGGTTGCGCAAGTTCGATAAATTCTCATCCCACCAGTATGTAGTGTGTTTGCTAAACTGTTTTGTAGCACGTGGTATCGATTCATTTGCTGCTACAGTAATAAGCCTGTGGAACACCGCTGCAGTTTTATTTATATTGGAGGATACTAAAAATTGTTCACGAAGTGTCTCGAGCTTAGTTTGGAACTTGGCCCAGTCTGCTTGGTCGGTGTTAAACCGTGTAAGTTTGTTAATCACTCTGTTTGAGTTATAGGTATCTCCCATTTTAGAGAGTTCAATAAAGATTGGGAAGTGATCACTGCCGTGGAGGTGTGAGTCAATTTCCCAAGTGAAGAAAGGGCGAAGATGTGTGGTAACCAAAGACAGATCAATATGAGTGAAAGTTGACCTAGTCGAAAAGTGGGCTGGAGATCCATCGTTTAGCGTACACATATTTGAATTTAATAGAAAGTTTTCTATGACAGTTCCTCTTCTATCTGTTTGGAGCGATCCCCACAATTTGCTATGAGCGTTAAAATCACCTAAAATCATTGTGCCACACTGGTTATTATCGCAAAGCACATGTAAATCATTAAATGGTATATTTTCCCCAGGAGTTATATAGATAGAACAAATTGCAAATGTAATTTCGGCTTTTATTATTGCAGTTACCGCGCACATATTCGGGTTTGATGGTAGAAACTTATGTTGTAGCGATTTTTTTACAAATAAGGCAGTACCACCTTTTGCATTTGCTTCCGTTGGCGTGTTACATAAAGAATATGCATAATTATTTAAGTTAATTGAATGAGTAGTTAGGTGTGTTTCTTGGAGAGCAATGATGTCGGGAGAATATTTGTTGATTATTAGTTGAAGCTCATGTAGATTATTATAGTAACCTTTCAGATTCCACTGCAGAATCTTTAAGACCATAAGAGGGATAGAGAGAAAAATAAGCCTCATCAAGTATATATTAATTATATATACTTGAGACAGACTTATGACGGGCTCAGGACAGAAGCAACAACCACCACTAGCCGTAGCTAGTGGTACTCGTCGCTCCCGCTCTGAGCCCGTTACATCAGCTTTTTACTCCATCGACATATCCAAATTAGGAGGGCTATTGCCAAGGTTGGGAGGGGTGTTATATTGTAAGTATGGTTGTATGACTGAAGAGTAGGATTGCTTTAAGAAAGAATAAAATTTGTCATTAGTGGTACAATTGTTGTTGTTTATTTCATTTGGTGTTGATATTTTTGTAGAAATTGTTGTTGAGTTTTTGTTAGTGTTTTCGTTTTCTTTTGTGTGATTTTCGTGAGTGTGACGTGAGGGAATTGTCTCATTATTCGAATTAGGTGCGTTATTGGATTTGTTGTTTTGAATAGTTTTTGATTGAGAAGAGAGACGTTTTTGTTCTCTAGTTCTAGTTCTCTAGCTTTTTCAAGTGTTTCTGTTGGAATGTCGTAAACTTTGGCTTGGGATTTGACTTTTTCTATAGCTGTTTTGTATGTACATTTTGTTATGGTTTTTATTTTAATTGTTTCTGCTCTTGCTTGTATAACTGGACAGTTTCTGTTGTTGGCTCTATGAGCATGACTGCAGTTAATGCATTTAACCTCTTTGCACGTGGTAGGCTCGTGAACATTTGCACTGCATACCTCGCACTTTTCATCGCTTCTACAATATTTTTTGGTATGCCCTAATTTGAAGCAGTTCTTGCATTGGATAGGTGCTTGTATATATGGTTCGACCTTACAGATCAGAAAACCAATTTTTATTTCCTTTAGGAATTTCATATTTCTGGAATGAGATGATGTGCAGTGAGGTGTTCAAAAGCTCCCCATTAACAAATTTTTTAATCTTTTGACAGTCTGTTACTGCTTGATCTCTAAGGCCTTCTACAATTTCTTTATCGGATGGGTGCCTTAGTGAAGGCGCAAAAATGACACCTTTGACAATGTTTAAGGTTGGATGTAATTCTGATATTATCGGACAGACGTTAGCTAAGTTTTTTGCTTTACGGAAGTTATTTGTTTGCATGTCGTTTTTCGTAAGCACTAACAAATTCCCGTCACGAGTAAAGGAGATTTGTTGAGGCGGTTCAGCACAAATATTTTCGAGTGCTTTCGACACAAGAAATATATTGAAGTTGTTAATTGGCTTTTCCGACACTGTACTTTTAATTATAACAAATTTAGGGCACTGCACTTTAAATTGGGGGGTTTTATGTCCTAATAGTGGGAAAGAAGTAATACTGTTGATATTCACTTCACTTTTTTTTTGTTTCTGATTAGGAGATTTACGAGCGCTGTCCCCTGGATCAAGCAGCTCGTAGTAGTTCCCTCCAGAGGAGGACGCCATCTTACACCAAACACGTTCAGGTTAAGTATTACGAGAATATAGAAAGAAGATAACAACAGCTAATCTGTTAATGCGCAAGCGATCGACAATGACTGTTCTCAATGAGCACCGTTTATCGACAGAAACCGATAATAATTACTTTACGGATAACGAAGAAAACATTGATATAAATATATATATATATATAGTGCGTACAATGTGGTACAAGAAAAACTGATTAGTTTATTCTCTTATGACAATAACATTAAATTTACTAAATGCTGTTACAAAGCTTAAGACTTGAAAACAGAGGAGGAAATTTTAGAGGTAGTGGAAAAAGTCCATGCGGAAGGGAACCATAGGGGTGTGCTAGAAAATTATGAACAAATGAAATTAATGTACTTTTATCAAAATATGAAAAAAGTTATTAACAGATATGTTAATAAATGTGATGTGTGCAACGAGAACAAATACGCAAGAAAACCTTTAAAAAAATTTTACAATTACACAGAAACTCCTAGTAGCCCTAACGAGATAGTTCATGCCGACGTATTTTATTGTTCCCGAGCTTGTTTTTTAACTACTATTGATAGATTCACGAAATTGGCTTCCATTCATAAATTGCCTGATAGAAACATGGTCACAATCACGATCAAACTTCAAGAAAGATTTTCATGGTTGGGAGTACCTAAAAAACTGATAATGGACAACGAGTTCAATAATGCACTTATACGATTATTCTGGCGCGAAAATAATATTATTCCACACTTCACCACTCCAAACAGTCACACCGGAAATCCTGATGTTGAAAGGTTGCATTCCACATTGTTAGAGCATATACGCATTTTGAAAAATTCAGACAACTCCTTAGAGTTAGAAGAAATCATGATCAAGGCTATTGGCTTTTATAACAATTCCATCCATAGTTCAACCAATGTAAAACCGATTGACTTTATTAATAGAAGCGACATAGACTTTGAAAAAATAAAAGGGGTTCATATTTCAACAACAGCAAAGTTTACATGAAGAATACTCTTGCTAATAGAAATAAAGTTGCCAAAAGGTTCGTACAATTGCCAAAAAGTTTTCCTAATAAAGTTGACATGGCAAATATCAACGTAAATGTGCTTATGCGAATTTTATTAAAGATTTTAACACTTACTCATAAATTAATATAATTAAAAAAAAAAAAACAATATTTATAATACAGTGCACTCGCGATAACTCGAACTAATTAAAACAGGCGCTGTTCGATTTATCGAATTTGTTCGACTTATCAATTGAGTGTGCTATGTTAAAAAAACAGTCATCGATATCGATTTTTCGATCGATTGTTGAAAATGGAAGCCAGTAGAAAATTTCTGTAGTATAGTTTCGTTATACGAATTACATTTTGGTCCATTGGCTGGATCAATGGTGTCGCATTCGGCGGCATAAACATAGTTAAAATTAAACCATCCTCGGACTTTAATTCGATTTCGTTGGGATGTGATGGGGCATTATCAATTAGAAGAAGAGCCTTCTCAGGTAGTCCCCCATCTTTCAAATATTTTCTTACCTAAATATTAAAGTCATTTAACTTGGTTAAAAAAATTGTTTTAATGAATCTGGATTTTACCTGCGGCACGAACGAATTATGAAACCAGTCTTTGAAAATCGCCGAAGTCATCCAGGCTGATTTGGAATTTTTGTACTCCACCGGACAGTTAAAATTTTTGAAAACACAAGGATTTCTTGCTTTGTCAATAACGATAAGTTTAAGCTTATGGTTGCCGGTAGCGTTAGTGCAAGCCATAAATTGCCTTATCTTTCTTTTTTATAAGACTTATGGTGGACTTGGCTACCCCATATTCCTTCGCTAGAGAAGTAACACTACGTCCACGTTTAATTTTGTTAAGGACTTCAACCCTCTCTTTTAATGTTAAACACTTCAACCTTTTACGATCCATTACTCACGTGCACTGATACACTACAAATGACAAATTTAAAGCAATTTGGTCAATGCAAGATGTTGTTCCCAGAAAACTAACGGGATATTAACGCCGAAATATTCATATGGACAATACACTAGTATACATATAATTTATATACATATACTATTACATATGTATCTACATATGTACAAAATGTACATGTTTGAAAAGAATGTGTGTACAAATAAATTTGTTTTTTTGTTCGAGTTATAGCGCTTTTTTATTGCTCGAGTTACAAAGAAGTCAATAGGGGAAAAAATGTGTTCGAGTTAGCACGTCGTTCGACTTAGCGGCTATTCGAGTTACCGCGAGTGCACTGTATTTCAATATTTGAAAAATATGTATCTAATGGTAAAATTTATCACCGGTGGCTTCAGCATACAAACTTGAAAGATAAATAAACATTAGCTATTATAATGGACTATGAATAAGTTCCTTGCGGTTTTACAACAGATGGCGTAACTTGATTATTATTCCATCGATCCACATTTCCAAACATTCATTGGAGAGCTACTGTCGTAAGGCACAAACGTCAGTATAAGTTTTTTATTTGAAGCGTAAACAACAATATTTTTACCACACTTGAAAATGTCGAATTTCGTGCCAAATAATGTGTTTTTGCGGGGAATTTTTTAATATGAAGAAAAAAGCAGCCGAAAGTCATCGTATCTTGGTGGAAGTTTATGGTGAGCATGCTCTAGCTGAGCGAACGTGCCAGAAGTGGTTTGCACGCTTTAAAAGTGGTGATTTTGGCTTGGAAGACGAAGAACGCGAGGGTGCGCCGCCAAAGTTCATGGATACCGAATTGGAGGAATTGCTCGATCAAGATCCGGCTCAAACGCAAGAAGAGGTTGCAAAAACTTTGGGAGTTGATCAATCAACCATTTCCAAACGTTTAAAAGCCATGGGAATGATCCGAAAGGTAGGCCATTGGGTGCCGTATGAATTGAAGCCAAGAGACGTTGAACGCCGTTTTATGGCATGCGAACAACTGCTTCAACGGCACAAAAGAAAGGGTTTTTTGCATCGAATTGTGACTGGCGATGAAAAGTGGGTCCATTACGACAATCCAAAACGTCGGGCAACGTATGGATACCCTGGCCAAGGTTATGCTGTGTATCTGGTGGGACCAGCTGGGTGTTGTGTATTATGAGCTACTGAAACCGAATGAAACGATTACGGGGGATGTCTACCGACGACAATTGATGCGTTTGAGCCGAGCACTGCGAGAAAAACGGCCGCAATACGCCGATAGACACGACAAAGTTATTTTGCAACATGACAATGCTCGGCCACATGTTGCACAAGTGGTCAAAACATACTTAGAAACGCTCAAATGGGATGTCCTACCCCACCCGCCGTATAGTCCAGACCTTGCGCCATCCGATTACTATCTCTTCCGATCGATGCAACATGGCCTGGCTGACCAGCACTTCCGTAATTACGATGAAGTCAAAAAATGGATCGATTCGTGGATTGCGGCAAAACCGACCGAATTTTTCACAAAGGGAATCCGGGAATTGCCAGAAAGATGGGAAAAAGTAGTAGTAAGCGATGGACAATACTTTGAATATTAAATTTGTAACCATTTTACGTCAATAAAGTTTCAAATTTCGAAAAAAAACCGCACGAACTTATTTATAGTCCATTACATAATTTTATGTATACAAATGCACATTTACATAGTTTTTAAACTTAACACAAATATATCTTTTTGTTTTTTTTTTTCAAATATTATAATACAAATAATATATACATATTTTATTACAACTGAAAGACATATACATACATAATTCCAAATGCAAAATGTTTAAAATATATTATGCTTCGTAAAAAGCAAGTATTGATTTGAGTTATAATGCACAAAAACAAAAAAGGGAAGGAAGATTGCACAATTTTGTATATGTATAAAGCAATGATATGGTTAATATTTACGATCGTTGAAAAGAAAGAAAACAAAAATGTAACTCTTGATGTCTGAATCCTGATTTATTGTTATCAAATTTAATGTAGTATCTACGTTCATTTAATGCACAAGCATTGTTCATTTTACATATATTCATGTAACTAATATTTTTAAATTTTCGTATATACATAATTTTACATCCTAAGATAAATCGCACGGACTCGATTTAATTTATTTGGAGGGCGAGTTATGTATTATCCTCCTATGGTACTAAACAGCTCATTAGTGTACTTTAAATATACTGGTTTTCAATCTTCTTATTTCATATCGACTCACTCTCAATCTCAATGTAATAAAAATAAATCGATCGCTTAGAGAATGTTAGAGAGTTGCAAGTCGAATCAGTCTTCGTCTAATATATTGTGGGAATATGTCGATGTCAACTATTTTTTATGTTAATAAAATATATGCGAAGTTTTGACAAAAAAATGAATCGTTTTATTCCTGATATTAGCTGAACGAATATATTGATTTTGTAACGAAATCCTGTCGAATTATATTATTGGTATATGTTCATTTAAGTACTTCTTACCAAATAAATATTATTATCCTTAAGAAAATTGAAACACTAGTTTTTTTAATCTCTATTTTTTATTTTTACCAACAAGTAAGTTAACTACTCATATATAGTATATATGTATTACAATACTATAAATAATAGGTTTTTATTGTACATTTCCTGAAATGAAAAAATATATATATAATTGTGAAAGCACGAATTACGAAATTGTTCTCATATTATAACAATTTCACACACGACTTCGATATTGACATCGATTAAGTCATTGCGATTTACCTGATTTTTAAAACACTAATCTCAATCCATCGTGATTAAGTGAAAATTGTAGTGGTTTAAAAATCTAGGCTCAGGTGCTACCTGAAAAAGAAGATAAAAGGAAAACCTGAAAGATAGAGAAAAATCTGAAAGATGGAGAAAAACCTGAAAAATAAAAAAATCTGGAAAATAGGAAAAATAAATATAAATAAATACATATTAGAATAAACAATAAATAAACGCTGGTTTTACTTACCCTAAGGACCTGTGCAACTCACCTTGTTGGACCCTGACCTACAACGTACGACAACTTTTTTAGTTTATCGTTGCGCTAACTTGGGTATTTTCTTGCCGTAAAAGCCATTTTGCATTTTTGAATAGAAGTACATATATCAAAAAGTCGAGTAGCTTGATGCGATGATCTTGACATTCGCCAGATATTGCGAACTAATGGAGAAATACTTCTTCGGTTTTTTGTTTTATAACTGGCAACATTACATTGCGTATATTACCTACGTGAGCATATTTTGTAAAAAGCTGACGGTACCACATCATCTGAAGGCGACACACTTCGAATACCCTGTCTTCAGGATTCACCAGTCTCAAATCGGTGTCATCCGTGAAATTTTTAGACCTTATTTGGTTCTTCGGCAAAATTCTCGTCTGCTACCTCTATATTTTCTAAAACGAGTTGCTCATTTAGCGGTTCTCCTACTTCTTCCTCCAGATGATGATCCTCAGTCCCTAAATTCCAGTCTAAATTAATATCATCATAATCTTCGCAATTATTGCCTTTGTTTTCGAACCGCTGTCGTAAAATTTTCATAGATATCAATCGCGCTACTAATATATGTACTGCACTTCGTGTGCTGTGGGATGAGTATTAATACTCTGACTAGCTCGGACCCGATAAAAAAAATTTTCTAGACAATCTTGGTTTAACTTTCCAAGGAAAATAAATTTTAAATTTTGATGCTGGTGAAAAAGTTCCTCGCACAATTCCAGCATCGATTTTATTGTAGTACGAAAGCCTTGGATATATTTAATAGTAGAATATGCACGCATTGTAGACTTTGGACTAAAGAACTCGAAGTATCTTAATAGTCTTTCAACGTTGCCCCTATCATCCCGCTTCAGAGGAACCTTAATGGATTTGTTGACTGGAAATGCTTTGCATCGAGTTCATCAAAAAGATCATTCATTTCTTTAACAAATATCTGCGTGGGCTTGGCAAAATTTATCCAGTTCTCGTCACTACCAAATAAATTTTGACTACACATCATGTCAATACCTGACGCTACCGAATTGCTCAATACTTGTGTTGAAAGTTATAAAAGTTGTTCATGACATCCTTCTTAACATCTCAACCAAGTTTCATTAAATAAATCATTATACTTGGCCTAAAATTGCCCGTACGGCATTATCCTAAACCCGATCCTTTAAATTCAAAAGTTTTTTATAAATATGTAAATAAAATAATGAGAAAGTGCGCATTCTAAATAAATAAATCCCTTCTATGCTTTCTATTTCATGTGTGCATGTATGGATGTGTATATTAAGCTTTTGAATAGGCACGAAGTATTAAAAACGACATCCAAGCATACGATTCTCAGTTTATGTATGTACAGTGAACCAAAAAGAAACTGGGACACTAATATTTAAAAAAATATTCCAAGATTTATAAGAAATAATAATATTGACGGTAACTCCGTTTATTTTTTTTTTCACTGTACATACATATATGGAGACATAATAATAAATTAATTTACTTACCCAAGTTTAGAGTTGGAACCGCTCCATTCTTAAGATATTTTGGTCCCACGGCATCCTCCTCAAAATGTTTAATGCATACAAATGAATTATGCATTGGTATTTGCATTGAGGGTGAGATCCGCAAATTCTCCTTCCACAAATTTGATAACTCCCGATTTTTGGGAAATGCAAGACCTCCAACGTTTTGTTCACTCTTACACTCCCGACCATGACATTGTGAAGCTTTAGGCATTTTTTTGTTTTATTATCAGTTATTTATAATTTCAAAATGTTTACTTCACCACTCACGTGCACTCACAATTGCCTTTCTTTTCGAATTAAAATTCAAACCAAAGGTCAACTGGTTACAAGCAATCATAAGAGCTTTTCAATATTTGGCGAAATTTTCATATATGTACATACACACATTTATCTAATCAAAATCAAATCTAATGCAATCATACATTTTTTCCAATGTTTGGCGCAATTTTTATAAATATAAACCTAATATACATATGTCCTTTGCTAATATATGTATATAAGCATGCATACATAAAACTTCGCGCAATTTTCATAACCTAACTACATACATACATATGTCCTATGCTAATATATGTATATAAACATGCATACATACAATTACGCGCAATTTTCATAAAAAAAAACAAAAAGAACAAATCTGTAAACATGCATACAAATCATATGGACATATCAAATGAACAAATCTGTTCTGTACGTTCTGTTCTCTCCCTCTCATTTCTCTCCGGCAGCAATATTAATTAATTTCCTATTGTTAACTTGTGGTGAAGCAATTTCTGATTTCATTTTCTTACCCGTGTTTTGTTAGAGCCCAAAATGAGGAACGGGCCGGGACTGCGCCTTCTCTATGAATTTACGTTCTCTGCCAAAAGTGCTGTGTGCTCGGTCCAAGGAATACTTCCACTTGAACTGTGTTGATGTTCTTCCGGCTGATTTGGATTTCCTTATCACGGCCGATAAGCCTTTCTTTTACAAAAACTGCACGGCTGAGCGCCGTAATTCAAATCGCTATTTTTCTCCATCAAATTTATGTGTTGAGAAAGCAGTCGCCAACCCTGCTTCAGCTGACAAACAAAAAAGAAACACAATATAATACCACACATAATAACAAATGGTATTGCTAATAAACAGCAAGTTACCTTGCTTACAGTTTTCAACGAAATTGCCACTCTTCGGAGTGAGAATGCTCGGTTGTTGTCTCTAGTGAGTGCTCTACATGTGGATAAACAGCAGCTGCTGCAAAAGATCGATGCCCTGCAGACACAAACTGTTTCAATGCATAGCAAACTGGCAAATAGTGAAGCTAACATATCCATACTTAAATCCGAACTAAAAAATATACGTGACATAGTGACTAGTGCTGTAAACATCAAACCAGCTGTCAGTAGCAACGCTAACACTGCTTTCTAATTCCCTGCTGCTAGTGCGAGTGTCCCCTCACGTGCTGCATTTTCCTCGGTTTCCGCTGCTTCCACCGCTAATGATGTTGCGTTTGTGTATCAATCAGCACTATCACTGGTACGGAGAGCGTGAAGTCAGGCTCGACTTCTGCCACTGCTATCACTGCGACCGCTATGTGTGCTAGTGGAAGTCGCTCTTCGTGTTCTGTCTGCTTTCCTTATGTAGTCCCTGCTAATTCTAATGTAGTTGGTGTTGTGGCAATTCCTGGTAGTAATCTCAATAATCGATTTTTATTTTTAACGAACGACAGCGGTTCATATTGTGCTCCCGTTACTTTTCCCATTCCGTTAATTTTTGCATTCCGACAAGACTTTTTTTCAGCGTGGTAAAAAAGACTAAAGTTCTTAATTAGTTATGTTTTGAACATTAATAAAAGTTTTGTAATAAAAAAGGAAACGTGTTATCATTTACGCACCAAAATTGGTGACCCCGCATTAAAACATTTTATTAAAAATACATTAGTTGGTCGTGAATGTTGACAAAAATGCCTAACTAAGCTCTCAACAGAGATTGAGTCTCCTAAAATTCAATTAAACGAGACATTGGCAATCGGGAGATCAGATCAATTAATCTACATCAAGCCAAATAACAACGATCTCGGAAATCAAATTCACGCAGTTTTACGAAAACAATCCGGAAATTTGATTTGTCATCGTAAAGTCACACTTTGAGGCCCGAAAAATAGCCTCAAACAATTGGAAGTACTTGCACACTGTTGCTCTTTAGGGGTCGCATCTAAGGCTTTAGCACGTTGAAAGGGGCCACGGTATTATATGAAAGGAGTTCGAGTAGACCTAGGATCGGTCTTATAGTATCATCCCATCTCACTGGTACGCGTCTTGAGCAATTCTGTCGTCTGGACCTGGTAGCTGCTGAGGTGTGTTATAAGGGTAGAAGCGAATGGCTGAGATTTGTGATTGCATCTGCCTATTTTCCTTACGATGCCCTGGAAGGGCCACCACTTTGGAAGGCCACCAGTCTGGTAAGGTTCTGTGAGCGGCGCAGTTTGGGTCTCGTTCTCTGCTGCCCAGCATACAATCTGGGCGATTCGAGTTCATCGCTTACTGTTGCTTAAACATACACAACAGGGGCAGACAGCCTACGTTTGTTACAAACAACAAATTCAAAATTTGGATGGTCAATCAGGAACGGAGAGTCCTTGCCGAAGATTGGTGCTCGGACCAGGTATATTGAGTTTCACTGTGGCGACGAGGCACAAATGCCATTGCCCTCCAGAAACCCCAGGAAAGCAGACTGGCAGAAGTTTAGGGTGGCGTCTCGGGGCTTTGACGTGACGCCACCAAGACTTCGGGAAGAACCGGGTATTGAGGTGGCAGTTAAGAAACTCAGCGCTGCCTTGGTTGAATGTTTTGAGTCAACCTGTCCAATTCGACCTCTTCTTGATCGGACTCCCGTTCCGTGGGGGAACCGAGAGCTCCAAACATTGAGGCGTTAGTCGAGAGAACTTCTAAACCGGGCCGTCAAGACTAATCTTGCTGAGGACTAGGAGCGATACCGTAACGTTCAGAGGAACTACAAGAAGCTAATTCGTGAATCGAAGAGGGCTTCTTTTCAGAAATTCTGCGGCGGTATAGAATCTGTGAGTGACACGGTGAAATTGGTTAGGATCCTGAAAAGCGATCCCACAGCAAAGCTGGAATCACTGATGGCTCCTTCACGGAGAAGCAAAGAGAGACATTCAGCTTGCTGACGGACTCACACTTTCCAGGAAATCAGATAAGCATTGGTCGGCAACAGCCCTCAACGAAAGAGGCTGCTGTCAGAGCTTGTGGTGAATGAAGCCGCCATTCGCTTTGGCATAGAGTCTTTTGGCGGCTACAAGTCCCCCGGACCAGATGATATTTATCCTGCCATGCAGAAGAAAGGCATAGAGTCAGTGACTGCAGCCCTGAAGAAAATCTTCACTGCATGCCTGGCACTGGCTTATATACCACGCTCGTGGAAGATGGTGAGGGTCGCTTTCGTTCTTAAGGTTGGGAAAGATGACTACACCAGCCCCAAAAGCTTCAGACCTATCAGCATGCCCTCTTTCATGCTGAAAAGTGTCGAACGGCTGTGGAGTTGCACATGCGTCAGAGGTCGCTGAAGGTACACCCACTCTCTCCATTTCAGCATGCCTATCAAAGCGGAAAATCCTGCGAGTCGGCACTGCAAAACCTTGTTGCTAGGATGGAGCAGGCCATACACAGGAGGGATCTTTTTGGATATAGAGGGGAGATATGAAGCCTTCTCAGGCACTATACAAAATAAAGTCACTCGCTTCGAAAAATGTTGGAGACGATTTCATCTAGAACTTATGGTTAAAAAATTTGCCGCAAACAACGAGAACAGTCCTGGTCGCATCAAAAGACAGACTAGATGATTTAGCCCAAATTGCCAACCGTATGTGAGAAGTCTCTGACAAAGTGTATATCTCCAGTGTGGAAAAAACTTCTCCGTTGGAAAGGACGCTTGAAGCAATACAAAAAAAATTGGAACAATTATGCATACGACTGAATGCATTTGAAAGGCAAAACCGTAAGACACGTCGAAAAATAACACCACGTCGACTGCGTAAACGGTTGTTCCGCGTATGCCTTGTATTGAGACATGAATTTTCGTGGAATTTTACTATAGCAGATTGCTCAAAATCAATAATCGGTGTAGACTTTTTAAACGAATATGGTTTGCTTGTAGACATCAAACGTAAACGAGTAATCGATCCATTGACTGGAGCGTCTTCCAAAGGTGAAGTAGTTACTTCGATGTCATGTCGGTCTCCTTGCCGCGGGGATGAGGCTTAAGTGGTGATTTAACCTCATGTTATGGAGATTAACTTACCACGAACTAAGAGGGCAGTTCCATATAGGAATTGGGTATCCACCCATTCGCGGAACGGCGGAATTGGTGGCCATCCAATTACTTTGTGGAGATTACCATACCGATAACCTGGCACGAGGTGTAAAATGCATTTTTCTACAATGTGGAGGTTAACGATGGATGTTTTTCCACGAGGTAACCCACTTTCGGAAAATCCTCCTGTCGACCAATCGACGGCTCGGGCATCGGATGTGCAGGTCCGAGCCCCACACCCGCCTATGACCGGAGCTGACACCCAGGGTTCCGAAGGAAGCGACCTACTAGTTGTGAAACATGGCACATTGGCTATGCCAATGGAGAGCCGAGTGAGTGTGAGCGATACACCGTCTTCGAAACGATCTGAAGCAACTGAACAAGTTGTGTAGGATGTGCAGATGGTGAACAATATCTCAGTAGACTCAGATGGATCTCTGGTACCTAAGTAAGGGTAAAAAGACTGAAGTCATGTGTAGGTCTATCCGCAAGGCAGATTAAACGAAGAAAGCACTCTTCCGGAAACGAAACGGGGTCTGTGCCAACGACCGGGAAGAGGAGAGAGGCAAAGAAGAGGAAAGTCGAGAGACGGAATTCGGAAACGGTTGCACCCTCGACCCAATCCAAGGCAGATAAACCTTTACCTGACAAGACAAAGGCTAAAGGACCTCAAATGTCGAATGTCAAATGTCGAATGACACTCTTCCGTCAACGTCTGGCGAATCATTCGCGAGATCGGCAGCAAAGGCAATGGCAGTGGAGATACATACCGACAAACAAGACGGTCTACTGCCCAAAGGGCAACAAGACTATCTTTGGAAAGCTATCGGTGAGTCGAAAGACACGCCGACGTTCGAGGCCAAAAGCGTGGTGGACGGAATCATAAAGGTGCACTGTTTCAATGCTCTTTCCCGAGAATGGCTGGAAAAAGTGATAGCAAAAATTTCTGCCTGCGAAAACAGCAAGTTCATTCTTGTTGAGCGCAGCAAATAAAGGCTGGTACGAGCGAGTGTCTGGATTCCGGGTCCTTCCAGTAGTTCAGCAGAACTCCTCACACGCATCCGTGTTCAGAACAAAGATCTTGACACGACTCTCTGGAGAGTATACTCGTGCACCAGGCAGAAATACGCTACCACTTTGGAGGCGGGTTCCCACCTGGTGCTGGGTATCGATCTTGGGTCCCTTAAGGTTCCTAAGTCGAAGTATGGGTGCCGTCCTCACCTACGGCGAATCCATTTCCATGCCCAGGATAAGGTGGAGGAAAAAGCGTAAATATACTCAGTCTCATGACTGAAGTAATATTTACGCAGATAAATCTGCAGCATAGCAAAGCGTCTACGGCTTTCCAGTGTCGTAGGCATGCAAAACTGCAAACAAACCCGCACATAATACTAATACAGGACCCATGAGTATGTCACAAGGTGGTCTAGGGGCTATGTCGTGGGAACAAATACTTCATTGTGAAGGGAATGTGAGACCGCGAGCATGTATTATCATGCCGAGGTTGATCGAATACACGATGTTAAAAGAGCAATGCTCCGAAGATATCGTTGTTGCAAAGATAAACCACTGAAAGAGTGGGAACAGTGTCGAAGCTATCATAGTTTCGGCCTACCTACCCTACGACTCTTTACAGCCACCTCCTTCGAGGGAGCTAAGAGAAGTGGTCAAGTATGCAGAATCCAATAATCTGGGGCAGAATCCAATACTGGATTTTATCCTGTTATCCGATTTGGTAATTCAAAACACTGGAAACAAACCAACTTTTGTGACCAGAAGGAGACAAGAGGTGATTGATTTAACACTTACCAATATGTCAGCTGGGAGGATGGTTCCATGTGTAGAAGTCCACGCAAGTAGGGAAAGTTACTGATCGCCATTCACTTGGGAGTGGCCAGGACGATTCTTCTACATAAGCCTCGGATGAGACCTCCCTATACTGATGACGACCCCTGCAAACGAACTAAGGATTATGATTTGAGGGCATGCACCTGGAATGTCCGGTCCCTTAATGGGGAAGGTGCCTCTGCCCGGCTGGTTGATGTTCTCGTGAGAGTAAAGGCTGACATCACTGCCATCCAAGAGATGCGATGGACGGGGCAAGGCAAGAAAAACATAGGACCTTACCACGTCTACTACAGCTGCCATGTAAAGGAGTGCAAATTCGGTGTCGGATTTGTTGTGGGAGAGAGACTTCGTCGCCAAGTACTGTCGTTCACTCCGGTGGACGAGCGTCTCGCAATAATCCGCATCAAAGCACGTTTTTTTAACATATCGCTAATTTGCGCCCACGCCCCGACGGAAGAGAAGGACGATGTGACCAAAGATTCCTTCTATGAGCGCTTGGAGCGTTCGTATGAGCACTGCCCCCGCCACGACATAAAAATCGTGCTTGGCGACTTCAACGCCAGGGTGGGCAAGGAAGGAATTTTTGGTCCCATAGTCGGAAAATTCAGCCTGCACAACGAAACATCCGGTAACGGACAGAGGCTGATCGACTTCGCCGGGGCCCGAAACATGGTAGTCTGCAGCACCAGATTCCAGCATAAGAAGATTCACCAAGCTTCCTGGCTGTCCCCTGATCGAAAAACGCGAAACCAGATCGATCATGTTGTGATAGATGGAAGACACGCTTCTAGTGTATTAGATGTACGCACGATCCGAGGACCCAACATCGACTCGGATCACTATCTTGTTGCAGCCAAACTGCGCACCCGCCTCTGTGCAGCAAAAAACGTGCATCTACCTACGCAAAGAATGTTCGACATCGAAAAGCTGCAATCACAACAGACAGCCAGAAGATTCGCCACTCGACTCTCACTCCTGCTCTCCGAAAGCACTGCCCAACAAACCGGCATGCACGAGCAATGGAGCAACATTTCTCGTTCCCTACGTACCGCCGCCGAAGAAGAAATCGGATTCCGGCGAGCCCGAAAAAACAATTGGTACGACGAGGAATGTCATGCTGCCGCAGAAAGAAAGGATGCCGCCTATAGAGCTACGCTGCGATCGGGCGCAACGCGAGCCATTTGGGATCGCTACAAAGAGCTGAAAAAGGAAGAGAGACGTATTATCCGACAGAAGAAACGAGAGGCCGAAATACGTGAGTGCGAGGAGCTTGAGATGCTGGCCAATAGGAACAACGCCCGAAAATTCTACCAGAAAGTTCGGCGGCTTAAAGAAGGTTTTAAGACCGGGGCGTTTTCCTGTAAGAACAAAGACGGCGATTTGGTGACTGACGTACAGAGCAATCTTAAATTATGGAGGGAACACTTCTCGAACCTGTTAAACAGTGACAGCTGCGCATGTCGTAGAGAATGTGAAGATCCCGATACCCCAATCGACGACGACGGAATTGTAGTTCCGTTACCCGACCATGACGAGGTCAGAATAGCAATATCACGGCTAAAGAACAACAAAGCCGCGGGCGCCGACGGACTGCCGGCTGAGCTATTCAAACATGGCGGCGAGGAGCTGGTAAGGTGCATGCATCAGCTCCTATGCAAAATATGGTCGGATGAAAGCATGCCTGCCGATTGGAATTTAAGTGTGCTCTGCCCAATAAATAAGAAGGGCGACCCTGCAATTTGTGCCAATTACCGCAGGATTAGTCTTCTAAATATCGCCTATAAGGTTCTAGCGAGCGTATTGTGTGAAAGGCTGAAGCCCACCGTCAACCAACTGATTGGACCTTATCAGTGTGGCTTCAGACCTGGAAAGTCTACCATCGACCAAATATTCTCAATACGCCAAATCTTGGAAAAGACCCATGAAAAGAGAATCGACCCACACCACCTTTTCGTCGACTTCAAAGCTGCATTCGACAGTACGGAAAGGAGTTACCTGTATGCCGCGATGTCTGAATTTGGTATCCCCGCAAAACTAATACGGCTATGTAAGATGACGTTGCTCAACACCAGTAGCGCCGTCAGAACTGGGAAGGACCTCTCCGAGCCGTTTGATACCAAACGAGGTTTCAGACAGGGTGACTCGCTGTCGTGTAACTTCTTTAACCTGATGTTGGAGAGCATCGTACGAGCCGCAGAACTTAATCGCTCAGGCACAATATTTTATAAGAGCGTACAATTGTTGGCGTATGCCGATGATATCGATATCATCGGCCTTAACAACCGCGCTGTTAGTTCTGCCTTCTCCAAACTGGAAAAAGAGGCAAAGCGAATGGGTTTGGTGGTGAACGAGGACAAAACGAAGTACCTCCTGTCTTCAAACAAACAGTCGGCGCACTCGCGTATCGGCACCCACGTCACTGTAGACAGTTATAATTTCGAGGTTGTAAAAGACTTCGTTTATTTAGGAACCAGCATTAACACCGATAACAATGTCAGCCTTGAAATCCAACGTAGAATCTCTCTTGCCAACAAGTGCTACTTTGGACTAAGTAGGCAACTGAGCAGTAAAGTCCTCTCTCGACGAACAAAACTAACACTCTACAAGACTCTCATCATGCCCGTCCTGACGTATGGCGCAGAAGCCTGGACGATGACAACATCCGATGAAGCGACGCTTGGAGTGTTCGAGAGAAAGATTCTGCGTAAGATTTTTGGACCTTTGCACGTTGGCAACGGCGAATATCGCAGACGATGGAACGATGAGCTGTATGAGCTTTACGACGACATAGACATAGCGCAGCGAATAAAGATCCAGCGGCTACGTTGGCTGGGTCATGTCGTCCGAATGGATACAAACGCTCTGGCTTTGAAAGTATTCGATGCGGTACCAGCTGGTGGTAGTAGAGGAAGAGGAAGGCCTCCTCTGCGTTGGAAAGATCAGGTGGAGAAGGACTTGGCTTCACTTGGTGTGTCCAATTGGCGCCGGTTAGCACGAGAAAGAAACGACTGGCGCGCTTTGTTAAACTCGGCCAAAATCGCGTAAGCGGTTATCGCGCCAATTAAGAAGAAGAGAATATGTCAGTTGGAAATCAAATCAACCGATGGGAGGTTTTCGAAGAGGACTCTCTTTCTGATCATCGTCTTATCCAATTCCGACTGGGAATTGATACAATATCAATACCTTCCGGTAGGAATCCTCGAAATGTCGACTAGGACAGGTATGGTGAGCTTGTAACAGAGCGACTACCAAACCTGAAAAAACTCAAATCAGCAGAAATGATTGAAGATGCTACTAAGAAATTAGAAGGTACTTTAATCAATTGCTTTGAGGAACTATGCCCACTCAGGCAAAGAAGACAGGGGAAAGTGGTTCCTTGGTGGAACACTGAACTGTCGAAGCTTCTTGTACGGTCCAGAAAACTTCTTAATGAGGCCTTAAAGACCCAAAGAGAAGAGGACTGGGCTATTCAGCGACTTACACAGCGAAAATATAAGAAAAAACTACGGAAAGCCAAACTTGAATCTTAGAGAAATTTCTGCAGTAACGTCGAAGAAATGAGGTAAACTGCAAGACTTTGTAAGGTCCTTCATTTAGACAGCTCAGTTAGGCTGGATTCCATTTGAAAACCTGATGGTTCATACACCATTTCCAAATCGGAAACGTTTAATGCTCTACTCGAAACCCATTTTCCAGGTAGTAGAACTCTCTCTGAAGGAGAAAGTGACATGAACAATAACGGCAGTAATGGTGGAACCTCTAGGTACAGCTGGTATATTGCTAGTCGGATAGTGACAAAGGAATTGACAAGGTTTTCCTTCTCTTCCTTTGAGATCTTTAAGTCCCCTGGACCTGACGGAATATATCCATCAATGCTTAAAAAAGGAGGAGACAGGCTGACTAAGCCCCTGAAAAGGATCTTCACAGCCTGTTTTGCAATTGGTTATATACCATCCCAATGGCGACGCGTAAGAGTAGTATTTATTCCGAAACCAGGAAAAGATGACTATTCCCTAGCAAAAAGTTTTAGACCAATCAGTTTGACATCTTTCATGTTGAAAAGTCTGGAACGAGTGGTGGAAAACAAATTCGAGTGGGGGTATTGCCAAGAAGTCCACTTAGTAGAAATCAACACGCTTACCAGAGTGGAAAATCATGTGAATCAGCCTTACACGATCTTGTTAGTAAGATTGAAGATGGGCTGGAAGCTGACGAATACACAATGGGCGTGTTCGTGGACATTGAGGGGGCTTTTGATAATGCCACTTCCGGCTCGATATGTTCTTCTGCCGAACGACACGGAGTTAATCAAGCCATTATAAAATGGATATACTCCACGCTCTCTGAGAGGCTGTTAACCGCTGGTGGGAGCAATGACGAGCAAATCACAGTCAGGGCCAAGTAAGGATGTCCCCAAGGGGGTGTTCTTTCTCCGCTGCTGTGGTGCTTCGTCGTAGACTCCCTATTAGCGGAGATGCAGGAACTCGGCTTTCACGTCCAAGCATATGCGGACGACGTCTGTGCGCTAACATCGGATAAATCCTTAAGGAGGCTTTGCACGAAAGTGCAGAGGATTCTTAACAAAATCGATGACTGGTGCATGAGACAAGGTCTTTCCGTTAATCCGAACAAAACAACCATAGTCTTGTTTACGAGAAAACGGAAATTGGATGGACTCAGTCTTCCAACACTGAAAGGTGTGACACTTGGTCTTTCTGATGAAGTTAAATACCTAGGAGTAATCTTGGATAAGAAGCTGACTTGGGAGACACACGTTTCAGAGCCTTTGATGTCAGATTTCCATTGCGTGAACAATGGTGCAATCCAGAATGCATGCAGGGAGGTTTGACGGATATTTTCTTTACCGATGGGTCCAAGAATGAAATAGGGTCTGGAGCCAGGTTGTACTTAAACAAAAGTAATAATTATCACTATGCTATGGGGGAAATGGCAACTTTTTTCCAAACAGAAGTTTTTGCCATCCTGAAAGTAGCCGAATGGATAATCGAGAAGAGATGGAGCGGGAAACAGATTAGAGTTTTCAGTGACAGTCGAGCTGCATTGCAAAGATTGTTCAAGAATGTAAGAAGAAGCTCAATTCTGTCACACGACAAAACAGGCTTGTACATATATGGGTTCCGGGACACGCCGGTGTTCAAGGAAACGAAATCGCCGACGAATTGGCTAACCGTGGATCAGCGGTGACCCCACAGGGCCAGAGCCAATAATAGGAATCAGTTCTGCAGGAATCATGAATTGGATCAGCGATTATGTAGGCAATCTGCATAAAGAACGATGGTCCGGTCTAGAACGCTGCAGAACTGCAAAGTGTTTTGTGACAAGTCTGAACAGAAAACTGTCAAACATTCTACTAAAACTTAGAAGGAAAGATATTCGGTTAATGGTCGGTATCATTACAAGACATATCCCATGGGGTCAGCATATGAATCATTGAGGACCCAGTGTGCCTGTCTTGCTTGGAGGAGGCGGATAGCACTGAGCACTTTCTCTGTGCGTGTCCTGCCTTTGCTAGAGCACGGCTACGAATTTTGGGTTCCGATGTCCTGAGAATGAGTAATATTCGTTCTCTAAAACTGGAGGATATTTACAGATTTGCCAAAGAATCTGGAAAAATCTATTCTTTCCTATCTCTTTCTCTAATACTTTTCTCCTTCCCTCCTTGACTATCTACCCCCTTTCCAGAGCTTTAAATACAATGGGCTTTTTAGCCTGAGTGTTTTAGGAGACACCAAATCTTCTGGTGCTCCTTGGCTCGACCTTTTCAAATTTCAATTCAATTTTGAAATTTCAGCTACTTCGATTTCATCTCAGGTAACTATGATCGATGCGACTAACAAATTTTCATTTCTTTTTACTGAGTTTAAGGAATTACTTGACAACAAATCCTCTTTGCGAGTTAAAGAACGAGCCAATGTAACGCACTTCATCGAAACTACGGGACCGCCAGTCCCAGCAAAAGCAAGACGATTATTACTAGATAAACTAAAGATTGCTAAAAAGGAATTCAACGAACTTCTCCGACTCGGTATCTGCAGACCCTCAAAGTCCAACTACGCCTCGGCGCTGCATATGGCACAAAAAACTAATGGAGACTGGCGACCATTTTATCGCATCCGAATCTTATAAACAACACGTCGAACACATTCGAAACGTGTTCAAGCGCTTGTGTGATTATGGACTTCGGATCAACGCTGCAAAAAAATAGTCGTCGAACAAGAAAACGGCAAGTCATTCAACTCACTGCCCAACAACAACAATACAAGCATTAAACTCAGTCAAATCACAGCTCCTGGTACTACACACGATCGCCAATCGAACATTACCACACCAGATGTAACCGCTTTGAACATATTAACATCGATCTTGTTGGGCCACTACCCGAACCGAAAAGTTTTACATATACATATACTTGCCTGCATCGATAGGGCTGGTCTGAGGCGTTTCCCATTACGAACATTTCTGCCGAAATGGTTGCAAACACCTTGTTTAGAGTGGATCTCTCACTTTGGCGTATCTAAGCGCATTACAACGGACCAAGGTCGTCAATTCGAATCCGTTTTATTCAAAGAACTAACCAAGCTGCTCGGAATGAAGCATATCAGAACGAAGCCGTACAATCCAAAAGCACTCGTAATACCACGACAGTTTTTCAACGACCCTATAATCAGAACAAGCGACAATGATTTTATCACTTCATTAAAACAATCATTAAACAAAGTGAAGCCTCTTGAAACATCTTTTCACGATTTGCCGTCAGTTTTCATAAATTCAGAGCTGCCGAAAGCAAGATTTGTTTTCGTCCGTATTGGCGGTCATAAAACACCATTACAAGCACTACTCAACGGTCCATTTAAAGTTTTAGAACACAGAGCTAAACACTTTAAAGTAAACATCAGCGGCGAACATAAAATTGTTTCAATTGATCGCCTTAAACCAGCGTTTGTCGAGAACTTAATCGAAACACAGCCAATCAAATCTACAAGATCGGGTCGTCGAATCAAACTTCCTCCTCAATGGTGTAACTAGCCGGGGAGTCTTGACGCAACTCCTGGTAGTAATCTCAACAATCGATTTTTACTTTTAACGAACGATAGCGGTTCATATTGTGCTCCCGTTACTTTTCCCATTACGTTAATTTTTGCATTCCGACAATACTTTCTTTCAGCATTGTAAAAAAGACTAAAGTTCTTAATCAGTTATTAAATTGTGCACTTATGTTTTGGACATTAATAAAAGTTTTGTAATAAAAAAGGAAACGTGTTATCATTTACGCACCAAAGTATATTAACCCTTAACTGGTCCGGTACTCCATGAGTAACATAACTGGTCCGGCGTAGTCTGTGAGACGAGTACGTTTTGAAGCTCAATAATAAAACACAACATAAAGTTATTATTATTTTTTAATAAACATCGATATTATGAACACAAATGAACTATATTTAGTAAAAATACATGCAATTGGGGCAAAGTCTAACAAATTATAAACACAAGAAGGAATAATGTACCACACATCTACAAAAAAAATGCTTATTCTTTCCGAAAATCATAAAAAAGTGAGAACAAGCTAGTTAACTATTTTTTTTTTTAGGAATTGATTTGTAAATCATTATATAACCATAAAACTCATAAAGATATGGAAAGTTGAAGGTGGTTTTGTATCCAGCAAGGCCCAAAGTTCACAAGTTTGAGATACAGTTTTTGCAGATTGGATCTGTGCACCCTAAGCAGACTGGATTCTTGCAATAAACGCATAGGTATTTGGTCATCCTGCGTTTGTTGCTAGGACATATATGGCAAATCTTACGTTTTTGGAGAATAAGATTTGTTTCATCATTAGTTGGTTGTTCTTCTGGAACTATCCTTCTAATCATGGTTCGTATTTCACGTGGTATATTCATCATTGTTATGCGCCGTTTCATATGATCTTCCACCAATTGCATAGCTAGCTGTTTTCCAAAAACATTTTTTTCTTTTATTATTGGATTGTTTTTGTAACACTGATGAAGAATATAAGAAGACACGGAAAAAGATTGTCAATGGCCACCTTCCACTACGACGACTGGATGTACTTTCTGAACACTTTTCGTCAATGGAATCAACTCCTCCTTTATTTTCGTTATAAAAGGTGATTATTTCTGGTTTATTAGTTAATTGGTCAGTGTATTCTCTGTCGTGCATGGAAGATATCAGAATTGTGGCTTTTCCAACTTTTCCAACGTGGGAAATTATTGTGCATTCCTCCCTAAATCCATAGAATGTTGATCCAGCAGCTCTTTTGCGATTGGGTAGGAAGGTCTGTGGTATTTCGGGTTTATTTTTTTTTTAGGGTGCCTACATACGTTAAATTTTTCTTTAGAAGGACGTCCACTAACTGTATTGAAGAATACCAGTTATCAGCTGTTATGTTGCGATTGCTGTTGAAGAGCGGCGTTGCTAGGCGTAATACTGCTTGCGTAGGTTTTAAAAGTTTCTTATCTTCGTCACTGAGACCAAAACCATCCGAGTCCTTTCCGCAATAGATATAAGCATTATAAAGATAGCTGTTTCTCGCGTCTGTTAAGCACTGAATTTTAAGGCCATATTTTGCTGGCTTGTTTGGCATCTACATCTTAAAGCGGCATCTCCCACGGAAACTCACCAGCATTTCGTCTACAGTAGCAGATTGCCCTAATCCATATAAACTTTGGCAATTCTCTATAAAACTTTTAAACACGAAGGATATAGCTGCAGTAGGGTCATCCTTTTTGCGTTCTTCTCTATCTTCTCGATTATCAAATCTTATCGCAGCCAAAAGGACAGCAAATCTTTTCTTACTGAGAACTGCTCTGAATATGTCCCTTCCAGTTCCATCTGTTGCAAATAGGTGGTGTTTTGAAACAGCAGAATATTTTTCACTCATCGAATTTAGCTTTTTGTTAGTGCACTGCATAATATTATATGTTCAAATATATTGTCACTAAAAAGTAAGCCCCAAATAGCTAGCGGATCTGCAGACTCACCAAGCATCCTTGCCTTTGATTTCAGTATGGGAACTTTCATCACAATGTTATCTTTTCGGACTCTAGATGATGGATGAACTTCTGAAGTACACCACCTATACCGATTTTTGCCATATATATATTTCTTTTCACTTTCCGTTGAGTCCACTTCATCACTGTCATTGTCCTCCTCATATTCAGATAATTCCGAGTTGGTGTCATGCTCTGACTCAATATTATAGTCGTCCGACACATCGTCTATATCAGTACCACTATCAGTGTCTTCGTTATTCCATTTAGAGAGAGTTTCTTCATAATCACAATCGCCCAAACGCACCCGTTTATATGGCCCAGCCATAACTCACTATATTTGAAACACGCACTAAAGTAACGTAAAGGGTCCGGCGTAGTCTGACAGACCACCGCGCAAATATAATCGTTCCTAACTTAGAGTATAACTGAACAAAATCGACAGAAATGTGACTATTTTTTAATGACCAATAGGGGAAGGAATAGGCGGAGCGACCCGTATGTAGGTGGTTCCAGTAGCAAATAAACAGGATTTGTTTATATGACGCAGTCTCTCAGACGACGCCGGACCAGTTAAGGGTTAATGAAACTAAATGTTATTGTCATTTTGGGGTAAATTTTGCATATTGAAAGGCTCGAGGGCACACCTTTCCCCTATCCGATTGGCACCAAATTTCACAGAGGTCATTTTTATATAGAATGAAACCAAACTGGAGGGTAGCCCGCGAAAAAATATTGTATATAAAAAAACAGGTCAAATAACTGCCACGCTAATGTGTCAGCCACCCATGTTTGGAGACTTAAAAAGGCTTTATATGGCCTGAAGCAAGCCGGTCGAGAATGGAACCGGAAAGTTACCCAAATATTGCTGAAGATTGGATTCGTAAGGTGCAACTCGGACCCATCGGTCTATATTCGTCGTGGTAATGCGAATGTTAGTGTAATTGGTCTCTACGTAGATGATATGATCTTGGCATGCTCAAACAAGCATGAGATGCGGAGTATAATTGCAGCGTTGAATCAATACATTGAAGCGATCGATCGCGGACAGATATCATTTTATTTGGGGATGGAAGTTGAACGGGATGGTGATCGAGGTGTCATCACTATACATCAGAAGCGATATGTCGAGTAACTTCTTCAACAATGGGGCATGGAAGATTGTAAACCAGCGGCAACTCCATGGGCTCCAGTCACGGTGCTTCATAAATGTGACAAGCAGTGTAGTGACTTGAAGGCGAAGGACTACCAAATTCTTATTGGCGGGCTGATGTATCTGGCTGTCATCTCTCGTCCGAATAACGCCCACATCCGCATACAGAACACTTGCAGGCAGCAAAACACGTTCTTCGATATTTGAAGAAAACCCCTTATGGTAAATTAACTTTTTCTGCTAATTTTGAGAATTTTTTGTGTTTCACAGACGCTGATTGGGGTAGCGACAGCTTGGACAGGAAGTCCTATACAGGTTATTTTGTTACAATAGCTGGTGGAGCAATAGCTTGGGAGTCGCGAAAGCAGTCTGTGGTTGCGTTAAGTTCGATGGAAGTTGAGGAATATACAAGAGGCCCTACATTGATTTTGTGTGACAACCAGAGTGCGCAATTTATGGTGAGAAATCCTATGGTGAAAAATCCTGTCGAAATTCGATACCATTATATACGAGAGAAACATGAATGCGGACAAATTGAGGTCGAGTATGTTCCGACAAATGAGAATGCAGCCGACATACTTACCAAAGCGTTGGGGAAGCAGAAGCATATTGAGAATTGTAACTTAATAAATATTGAAATGTAAACTTGAATTTTTAAATGCTCGGGCTTGGTTTGAAGGGGCGTTTTTTGAATTCTAAATACAACTCTGCAAACAAATCCTGCTCTCTTATACGAACAATTGTACTTCACTTACATGGAACTTTGTACTTGTACAATTATACATTAGATAGTAGGCGATGCCAAAAATGTAAAACGGCACTTATAATAAAAGCGTGAATTACATCGACACGATTTTTTCTTTCTCTGCGCGGAAATACTGCTTAATTTTTTATAATTTGATAAGACAATTAAATACAAGACTACAACTGTTTTAAATAACGGTTTCCTTTGGAAACATATTAGCAAATTTTTAAATATTTTTTAGTTAAATAAATGAAAGAAGAAAAAGGTATCGAATCTTATGACTTTTATGAACATTTACGATGTAATTCTACACTATTAAATGAATATGGAAGACCGATAGAAATAAATATTAATAATCAAGACATTAAAACATTACCATCAAAAAGTTAACTTAATATTAGAGGTCAAATTATTGCCAAAGATAAAGATGGAAAAATATTAGATAAATTTAATGCTGATAAAATAAATTTTGTTAATAATGGGATAATAAATCTTTCTAGTAAAATTACATATTTTAATAATTCAGTTGAAATTAACAAAATTGAAAATTCTGGAATAACAACAACAATTAAAGGATTAGCATCATTTTCTAATGATTTATCATTAAATAATGCTGGTTGGCAAATTGTAAATAAAGGTAGTATTTGTTATAAGAAAGGCTATTTTCTGTTAGCATTCCTTTATGTATATTAATAGGGTTTTTTGATGATTACAAAAATTTCATTTTTAGAATTAATCAAAAATTAGAATTAATAAGATCAAATGATGACACAAATTGTTTAATTATTGATAGTGGTTTAAGTGATCATACTTTTTCTATTGATATTAATCAAGTAATATGGAGAATGCCTCATGTTAAATTTTCGGTTGAAGTCGATCATGAAATTAATAAAAATATTTCAAATAATACAAATTTTCAAATGTATTTTAGGAATTGGAGATATTATTGTACTACTGCGATTCCAGCTGTAAAGACTTATATGTACTTGGAATGTAACATCATCTAGTGCTAAACCTAGATGTTTTCTTATTACATTTCAAACTTTAAGAAATCAGAATAATTATAAAGACTATAGTAAATTTGACCATTGTAATTTAGAAAATGTTGAAATTAAATTAAATACAAATAGATATCCAAACTATGATATGCAACTATCTATTAATCAAAATAAATTTGATACATTATATAATATGTTTCTAGGTTTTAAAAATTCATATTATGGTTCTAGTATAAATAATTTACCAATAGTTAATTATGATACATTTTTAAACGAATATCCAATAATATGCATTGAAGCGTCTAAACAAAATGAGGTAATTAAAGAGGCTGCTATTGATATTAAAATTGAATTTAAATGCACAGAAAATTTACCAGCAAATACAACTCTTCATTGTTTAATTATTAGTGATGATAGTTATTCGTATAATCCATTAACAAATCAAGTAATGCATGTTTGACTTGTTTTTTAAATGTTTTAATATTTTAATTAACTAAAAATTAATTGAAATAAATATGTAATTAATTATATTAATAATTAAAAAATCTATTTAAAATTTGCAAGTTTCTAAACGATTCGCAAAAAAAATATATGGAAGGTCATTTAAAAGTTACCAAATTAGACCATAAAACTAAATTAACTAAAAAATTTTTTAGTCATAAACTAATAAAAAGATTAAATGAATTATTTCCAAATATTATAAGAGCAATTTTTTGTGGACCAAGTAATTGTGGAAAAACAAATGTATTATGAAATATATTATCAAAGATTTATTATTCTGATACAATGATTTGTCCCAAAACTTGCATAAAATGTAAATCGTATTCTGTAATAATATTTGATGATATCTCTACAGAACAGAAAGATAATATTGCCAAATATTTTGCTTATAGTAGACACAATAACATTTCTTGTTTTTATTTATGTCAAACATATTCAAAAATTCCTAAACAACTGATAAGAGATAATGCTAACTCTATAATTTTATTTAAACAAGATAAGACTAATCTAAAGCATATATTTAATCATCATTGTAATGATACTGATTATGATATTTTAAAAAGCATGTGTATTCAATGTTGAAAAGAACAGTTTAGTTTTTTAGTAATAGATAAAGAACAAGAAACTAATGATGGTAGATATAAAAAAATGTTTGAATTTTTGCTTGCAGTATAAAAAAAAGTTTTAGTTTTTATTGAATTAGATTTTTTATTACTTGTTTTTTAATTTTACATAATTTATTAAAAAAATTAATAATAGATTTAAAATTCAAAAAACTTCAATATTCTTACATTAACATTTGAGGTGGACTACTGGCGGTAGTCCACCCTAAATTCTACTTTAAATTTATATTTTAATAAAAAAAAAACACAAATATTGTTGTCCCAATAATTGCTATCTTCTCTTTCTCTTTGTGAACGTCAGCTGTTCGCTTTTACTTCTGGTCGTTTGAGTCGGCCACATTTTCTGCCTTTTTTCTGTCTTCACGTATTAAGGTGAGAAGAACGAAATTCCGCAAACGCTCCTGCTGTGTATTAAAATATGTTCATTGAGTTCGTGTACAATATAATAAATTATTAAAAACCGCGTTATCATTTACGCACCGCTAATTACACAATCGAGCAGGAAGTTTGATTCGACGACCCGATGTTGTAGTTTTCATTGGCTGTGTTTCGATTGCAATAGGTTTAGAATTTGCTGATCGATTGTCTGAGTCGTCGATTAAGTTCTCAACAAACGCTGGTTTGAGACGATCAATTGATACAATTTTATGTTCGCCGTTGATTGCTAATTTAAAGTGTTTAGCTCCGTGTTCTAAAACTTTAAATGGACCGTTGTAGGGTGCTTGTAATGGTGTTTTGTGACCGCCAATTCGAACGAAAACAAACCTTGCTTCCGGCAGCTCTGGGTGTATGAAAACTGACGGCGAATCATGCAAAGATGTGAAAATTCTTCACTGTTTTGTGAAGGTGTTGCATTAAATTTTTAAGAAAACACTTTACTTAGGGAAGCGCGAAATAAAACGAATATTGCCTGTGGAAGCGTAATTAAAAGGAAAAGACCTTGCACGTCCGATTACAATTCAAAAAGTGACTTTATTATACATGTTCTGTCCTTATATTAGGCCTAAAACTAAGATACAAGAAATAGCGGAAATGGAAGAACAGTATGTGGAGAGTTAGAGAGAGTTTGCAAAGTAAGTAGAAATAGGAAGAACGGAAAGTAGGTATAGCTGTAGAAATAGAGTCAATGCTCGGAAGTAAATAGAAACAGGTAAAGAAATAGCGACAGCGAGAAACAGTAAAGTATACTATATACCTACTTATAAATAAAAAATATAAAATAACTTAATATTAAGCTTGAATACAATTTCATTATTTAAATTCAATATTATATTAATTTATTCTATTCTAATTTACGTTACATTATTCTATTAGAATAGTTTGCCAGAATCTGGCTTAACACCGGCCACCTTGAAGGAATCCAACAGCCTTCAATTCTTGTTTTCCACCGGCAGCGCGGCGAGTTTGTGGATAGGGCGTCGTACATCACCCGACCTAGTAGCAATGTCTGCGACTCGAATTTTGCCGTCCGCTCCGGGAATGGTTGCGGTTACTCGACCGAGTACCCAATGCTGCGGTGGTACGTTGTCTTCGTGGACGACGACGAGTTGGCCTGGTTGGACGTTGGGCTGCGGGTGCACCCATTTGTTGCGCTGCTGAAGCTCCAAAAGGTAGCTCTTCGACCACGCGCGCCAAAATTGTTGCTTGAGAGAGCAAACAAGCTGCCATCTCTCTAAGCAGCGGCTGAGGTTGACGGGTACCTTCTCTGGTGGCAAAGCTCGCAAGGGGCAACCGATTAGTAGATGCGCCGGCGTTAGCGCCTCGCCGGCGTTGGGGTCGTTGCTAAGTGGTGCGAGCGGTCGGGAGTTCAGTACCGCTTCTACTTCGACGAGAAGCGTTGCGGTTTCTTCCGCGGTTAACAGCGCGTTGCCTACGGCGCGCACCAGCAGATGTTTGGCCGACTTCACTGCTGCTTCCCACAGGCCGCCGAAGTGGGGTGCCCTCGGAGGTATGAAGGCGAAGATGAATCCTTCGTCGGCGGCGTATTGGAGAATCTCCTTTTTCTGTGCCAGAAAGGCTTCCCGGAGCTCCCTCAGCCTCCTCTCTGCTCCCACAAAGTTCATCGCGTTGTCGCAATATATTTTGGCTGGCATCCCTCGGCGCCCAATGAAACTTTTGAGAGCGAAAATAAATTTATCAGCAGTTAAATCAGTAACAAGTTCTAAATGAACTGCATTTGAAGCGAAACACACGAAAATGTCAATATACATTTTCACGGGAGGGCGACCGCGAATTTTTAAGGCTACGTGAATGGGCCCGCAGTAATCTACCCCACATATTGTGAAGGGCCGTTGACCTTGTAATTTTGGCTTATAACGAAAACAGTGAATGCATTCTCTTACAGTTCGACTACTGGCTTCTCGAGCATTTATCAGCCATATTTTTTCTCGCAGAAGCGCTACCAATGCCTTTGGACCGACATGGTGATTACGAAAATGTAGGAACCGGATGTATGCTTTCACAAAGTGCGAGTCTTTGCGTAATAGCAAAAGGGAACTTAGCATCATAGGGGATTGGCGCGTTTAATAAACGGCCACCTACTCGAATCAATTTAAACGATAATGATGATTCCGAGTGTTCATGCAGAAATGGAGTTAATTTCTGCAAACTTGAGGGAAGTACGTTATTTTTCTATAATTTATTAATTTCATCCCTAAATTCAAAATGTCGAACTATTTCGACAATTTTAAGGAAACTCAATTGTAATTCCTTTGCCGTGGGTATTATTTCAGATTCTGCTTTTCGCTCTCGTATTTTTCGAAGCCATCTGAGTATATAAGCGAAAATCCGAAGCACTTTTCTATGAGATGAGAACCTGTCAGTTATTTCGAGAAGTGGATTTGTTGTGGCATTGATTGCAGTTAACGTAATTGTGTTCTTCTTCTTCTCGAGTGCTTCTTGTTCTGGAGAGAGACTGAGGTTGACATTTTTTGGCCATGTAGCAGGGTCTTCAGGGAACTGTGGACCACTAAACCATGTTGAATTACCCAATTCGTCCACGTTACAACCCCGAGACACTTGATCCGGTGGATTTGATTTTGTGGGCACATGACGCCACGACATATTCTGGGTCCACTCTTGGATCTCGGACACTCTATTTGCGACGAAAGTTTGCAACGACGATGGATGCGTTTTAATCCAATGCAGAACTATTGTATTTCGGAGTCTGTCCAGAAAATTGTTTGTTCTATTGGTCGACTCAACATTGGTGAAGTTCTTGACCACAATTTGGCAAGAAAATGGGCTGCCGAGAGCTCTAAACGCGGAAGATATTTAGTCTTCAACGGAGCTACTCTAGACTTTGAAGTAAGCAGCGTGCATTTCGTATCACTAGCGGATTGACTACGTATATATACGCAGCAGCCATACGGTCTTATTGAAGCGTCGGAAAAGCCATGAATTTGGCAGCTGGCACTCGACTCTGTATTTACATACCGAGGAATGCTAATTGATGGAAGCTGCAACAAATTGGCTTTAAAGTTTTGCCAGCTAGTGTCAAGCCACAATGGAATCGACTCATCCCAGTCTAGCTTTTGAATCCAAATCTCTTGTAATAAGATTTTAGCTTTGGTAACTAGCGGGGCTAATAAACCAAGAGGGTCAAAGAGGCGAGCGGAAACTGATAAAATATTACGTTTAGTTGCTCGCAGCTCGCTAAAATTATCTTCCAGAATGAAGCGAAAAATGTCATCTTCCGGCTGTCAGTGGATTCCCAGCGTTTTGGTGGAGTCGGTATCGCTGAGCTGCAATAATTTTTGGAGACTCTTACTATCCGATGAGCTTGTATGATTGGAAAACCACTTTGCTAATTTCAGGCCTGCCGATTCTAAAATTGTATTTACTTCCTGTTGTATCTGGGTGAGGCTTTCTATACTGTCGGATCCTGTAAATAGGTCGTCGACGTAAAAGTCATTCCGAATGACTTTGGAACCGTGTGGATATTTGCTTTATTTTTGTCGCTTAGCATTTGCAGACACCGTGTGGCGAGAAATGGAGCAGGCGCTGCGCCGTATGTTACGGTGTTTAGTCGAAAAATTTGCAAATGATCCGATGGATCCTGTCTCCACACTATGAGCTGGAAGTTCCTGTCGTCTTCGTGCACCAATATTTGACGATACATCTTCGTGATGTCGGCAGTCATGGCATATTTGTGCAATCGGAAACGAAGGAGGGTCGAAAAAAGCTCCTCTTGAACGATCGGTCCGACCATCAAGGTTTCATTCAACGCAACTTGTGTTGATGTGCGACTCGAAGCATCAAAAACTACGCGCAACTTGGTAGTTGTGCTCTGCGGTCTTAACACACACTGGTGCGGAATGAAATAGTGCGGCTCACTCGGGAGTCGATTATTTGTTGGACTCATATGCCCCAATTCGAAATACTCTTGCATGAAGTCCAGGTACATTTTACGAAGTACTGGATCTTTCAGCGTCCTTCTCTCCAGCGCCTGAAACCGCCGAGCTGCGGCTTCATACGAATGACCGAGTAATTTACGGTCGGTTTTGAAAGGCAGTCTGACTTGAAGCCTTCCACATGGTAAAACCTGTGTGGTTTTCAAAAAAAATTCCTCACATTTTGCGTGCTCTGGAGTAAGTCATGTGGAATTTACTTGTGCAGGTATTTCTTCCAATTCCCAGAATTTTCGGATTGTAGTATCAATGCTAGCAACGCTTTCTTCAAATTGACATAATGTGCTACTTACTTGGGCACTGGAGCTATTATTTGTGGCATACTTGCCTGAAATTATCCAGCCTAGCACTGTGTTTTACAGCGTTGGCTGCCTTGGGCTGGTTCTGATCTGACTCACCGATAACAGATCAAAGAATATTTCAGCTCCTAAAAGTATGTCTATTTTCTGACATTTGTAGAAACTTGGGTCTGCTTGTTCAATATTTTGTGGGATTTTCCAGCCATTTGAGTTTGCAGTCCGATCTGGGGGATTGACTGATATCGAACGCATTACCCAGAAGTCCGCCGAAAACTCAAAGTTGTTGATCCTCGATTTTATATAGGTTTTTAGTTTGCCTAGGACCTTTTCATTTGAATTGCCAATTCCAACTATATTAAGAGCGAATTTTTCTTTTCGGATTCGCAATTTTTGCATAAGCTCTTCGGTCATAAAGTTGACTTGAGAACCGGAGTCAAGTAGAGCCCGCGCTTGCACGTTAACACCGGAGCTGGCCTTTACATTAACTACGGCTGTAGCTAACATGACTCGGTCAGGCAGGCTGCTAATATGCATGGCCTGTGACGTAGAAGGTTGCGGCTCGGACTCAAAGGAGATCGGATATTGATGCAACATGGTGTGATGCGAACGGTTGCATACACCACACCGATCTGCTTTGCATTTTGAGACCGTATAACCCTTGTGCAAGCAATTTATGCACAGGGAAATAGATTTTGCTAATTCAAATCTTTTAAGTGCAGTAAGCGCTTCGAATTTTAGACAAGCTATTAAATAATGGTCCTTAGAGCCACAGTGAAGGCAAGTCGGCAGTTTGGAATTCGTCGCGATAAATGTTGTTTTTGAGGGTCGCAGTTGTTGATTTATTGTTTCATGCCGCGTATCTTCATTGTTTGGCCTTTGTTGGGATGAGGAAGCTTCTTCAGCTGATAAATGCTGGTATCTCTTGTTTAGCATAGCTTCACACTCAGCCCAAAGCGGCAGCTTATCATAGTCAGGTTGCTCCTCCCACTTTGACCGAGTAGTGGGATCAACCTTCGAAATGACTATGTGAATGAACATCGCATTTGAAATAAGTTTATCGTCACCCAGCGATAAGAGGGAGTCATATACTGCAGACACTGTATCAATCATTGATCGCAAAGACGACGCAGAAGGCCTTTGGATTTTTGACAATTCAAAAAGTTTAGACACTGTATTAAAGAATATCAGGCATTTATTGTCATACACCTTTCTCAAACTTGCCAACGCCTTTGGATAATTTTCTTCCGACATTTGGAAGGACTTCACTGTGCCTAAGGCTTCACCGGATAGACATGATACTAACTGATTAAATTTTTCAATATCCGGGATTGTGGGATCATTGTGCACGAAACTCTCAAACAGACTCATAAAGTTTTTAAACTCGGAATATTCTCCTTTGAACGTAGGTAACGACATTTTTGGTAGTCGCGAGCTGTGAGGTGCAGTAAAAGATGTTTCGGCAATTGACGATTTATTTCTCGCCAGAATGGACTTTATAATGGACTTTGTTTCTGCAATTAAGTCCTCTAACTCTCCACGGGCAATGTCTTCTTCGTCGATTTCCTCAATTTTGGACTGATATTTCATGAGTTTTTCGCTGTGGGAGTTCAATATGTCGAGTCGGGACTCCAATTCGATTGGATCTAGCGACATGGTCTTTTCAAGGAGACCAGTTTTTATGCGCACTATGCTGGTTTTTGCAACAGTTCTCTGGCGCTTTAAAGACTTTAAGTCCATCATCTCCTTACTTGGAGAGAGACTTGAAATATCCGACTTTGGTTTACTCATGTTTTGAGATTAAAGTTCGCTGCTTTAGCCTGTGGCTTTTGTAAAATGAAAACGGTTCTGGAAGCTTGTCAGCACGAAAACGAAAGGGATAAATACTGAAATATATAATAGCTGAAACTTGACCAGAACCAACGAAAATGAGACGAAAATAAGCAGCGAACAGTTGAGTCTTTGCTCAAACAAAATTTGTATTTTCGAAAAAAAATTTTTTTTTTTGAAAATATTGTGGCTGATTAACAAACCGCAATTTCGTTTGATTTTTTGAAAAAATCCCGAAAATAAACCGAAAAATAGTACTCGCAAATTATTTGGCGACAAACAAGTTCCTCTACCTCGGGGCCCACTGTATCCTTCACTTCATAGGCAGTATATGTATATGTATATAGATATGTATATATATAAGTATATAAGTTTATTTGCATATAAGAAGTGGATACACGAGATGCCAATAATTGAAGCCCTTGTACTGTGAGACGATTATTAGCAACTGTAATAATCTCGGTCAATCACAAAGCCAATTTCTAGCTTCAATTTTTCGCACTCAATACCTGTTTTTCGTGGACTGGTTTGTTTCGAGCTTCAACTTCCCTTTGGCAGGCCACGCAGTTGCAGGTCATTCCTCCCTCGATGTCCTATGTAACGGTGGATTATTTCTCGAACTATTATTTAATTCTGTAATTATTTTTTCACTTTCGCACTAAAGTCCCTGCTCGGGTGCCATGAAAATTCTTCACTGTTTTGTGAAGGTGTTGTATTAAATTTTTAAGAAAACACTTTACTTAGGGAAACGCGAAATAAAACGAATATTGCCTGTGGAAGCGTAATTAAAAGGAAAAGACCGTGCACGTCCGATTACAATTCAAAAAGTGACTTTATTATACATGTTCTGTCCTTATATTAGGCCTAAAACTAAGATACAAGAAATAGCGGAAATGGAAAAACAGTATGTGGAGAGTTAGAGAGAGTTTGCAGTTAAGTAAATAGAAATAGGAAGAACGGAAAGTAGGTATAGCTGTAGAAATAGAGTCAATGCTCGGAAGTAAATAGAAACAGGTAAAGAAATAGCGACAGCGAGAAACAGTAAAGTATACTATATACCTACTTATAAATAAAAAATAAAAAATAACTTAATATTAAGCTTGAATACAATTTCATTATTTAAATTCAATATTATATTAATTTATTCTATTCTTATTTACGTTACATTATTCTATTAGAATAGTTTGCCAGAATCTGGCTTAACAAGATGTCTCATGAGGCTTCACTTTGTTTAACGATTGTTTGAATGAAGTGATGAAGTCATTGTCGCTCGTTCTTATGATAGGGTCGTTGAAAAATTGCCCTGGCAATGTGAGTGTTTTCCCTAAAACAAGTTCGGCTGGAGATGCATTGAGATCGTCCTTGACAACTGAGCGTAACCCTAGCAAAATAAGAGGTAACCCAATCGCAGTTTATTAACTTTGCTTTTAACGCAGCTTTCAGCGAACGATGCCATCGTTCAATTATTCCATTAGCTTTTGGATTGTAAGGCGTCGTTCTGAGATGCTTCACTCCGAGCGTCGAATTTAATTCCTTGAATAGAACGGATTCAAATTGACGACCTTGGTCCGTTGTAATGCGCCTAGGTACGCCAAAGCGAGAGATCCACCCTGATAACAAAGCGTTCGCAACCGTTTCGGCAGAAATGTTCGCGATGGGAAACGCCTCAGGCCAGCGGGTTGCCCTATCGATGCAGGTCGGTAAGTATGTAAACCTTTTAGATTCGGGTAGTGGCCCCACAAGAGCGATGTTGATGTGCTCAAAGCGATCACATCTGGTGTCGTAATGTTCGATAGGTGATCGTGTGTGGCGATGAATTTTCGCTTTCTGACATGCCAGGCAATGACGCACAAACTGTTTGCAATCTCGTCGCATGTTGTCCCACACAAATCGTTGTTGAACTAGCTTCGTTGTAGCTCGCACCCCTGGGTGAGTTAAGCTGAGGAGTTTGCCTATAATGAGATTTCGAAATTTGTTAGGAACAAAAGGGCGGATACGGTTATCAGAAATATCGCATGTTAGTTAGGTATTGGTGCCAGGAACTGTGATTCGACTAAGTTCAATACTCGTATTGTTGTCGTTGTTGCGCAGTGAGTTGAGAGATTTGTCGTTTTGTTGTTCGACAGCCATTTCTTCAAAATGTATGCCTTTCAGTTCAATAGAGTCGATTCTTGACAGCATATCCGGAACTATGCTGTTCTTTCCTGGAACGTAGCGAATGTTAGTTGTGAATTCGCTGATGTAACTTAATTGCGCTGCACGACGTGGAATAATTTTTTCGCTGAATTTAGTGAATGCAAATGACAGTGGCTTGTGATCGCAGTAAACTTCAAAGTCGCGCCCGTGTAGTAAGTGCTCGAAATATTTTATTGAACGATAAATCGCCAGCAATATCCCTGTTGGATAGCGGGATTCGGTGCCACTGAGCCGTTTTAAAAAAAATCCAAGCGGTTTGCAAATATTATTTTCGACTTGATGGACAACCCCTCCAATAGCCGTTGAACTCGCGTCCGTTGCCAGAATTAGCTTAGCGTTTGGAGCTGGGTGAACTAATAATGAAGCATTTGCTAACTGCTTTTTGTATTGTTTCAATGCCTGTCTTGCATCGTCAGTCCACAATAAAGGTGTTTTATCGTTTTTTTTATTATTCTTAATTAAAACTTGTAATCGTTGTTGCGTTTCAGCGGCACTTCTAATAAAACGACGGTAGAAATTAATCGTTAACATGAATCGCTTTAACTCCTTCGCGACAGTCGGTTCGTTAAAAGACAATATTCGTTTCACCTTTTCAGGTAGCGGTTTAACACCTTCAGCTGTGACTTCATGACCCAAAAATGTTATTTTTCTAGCAGCAAATATGCATTTTTCAACGTTAGTCCTTAGTCCAAAATCACACAAGCGCTTGAACACGTTTCGAATGTGTTCGACGTGCTGTTCATAAGATTCGGATACGATAAAAATGTCGTCTATGTACGCGAAAGCAAAGTCAACTCCCCGTAACACTTCGTCAATTAATAGTTGAAACGTTTGTGACGCATTTCGCAGTCCGAATGACATAAAAACATACTCGAATAATCCAAATGGGGTGATGATGGCCGTTTTTGGAATATGAGACTCTTCGATTGGGACTTGGTGATAAGCTTTTCATAAGTCGATGCGGCTAAAGATATGCTTTCCCTGCAGGATATTTGCAAAATCTTGGAGGTGAGGAATCGGATATTTATCCGGCTTTGTACGTGAATTCAACTGCCGATAGTCACCGCATGGACGTCAGTCTCTATTAGTTTTTGGTGCCATATGCAGCGGCGAAGCGTAGTTGGACTTTGAGGGTCTGCAGATACCAAGTCGAAGCAGTTCGTTGAACTCAACTGTTTGGCAATCTTTAGTTTTTGTATTGATAATCGTCTTGCTTTTGCTGTGACCGGTGGTCCCGTAGTTTCAATGAAGTCCGTTACATTCGCCCGTTCTTTAACACGCAACGAGTGTTTATCGTCAAGTAATTCTTTAAACTCAGATAAAAGAAACGAAAATTTGTTAGTCACATCGATGGTACTTACCTGTGGTGAGATCGAAGTAACTATATACTTCATCTTTGGACGACACTCCAGTCAATGGATCGATTACCCGTTTACGTTTGATGTCTACAAGCAAACCATATTCGTTTAAAAAATATGCACCGATTATTGATGTTGAGCAATCTGCTATCGTGAAATTCCATGGAAATTCGCGTCTCAATCCCAGGCATACGCTCAGCAAACGTTTACCATATGTTTGTATCGGCGACCCGTTAGCGGCGTAGTATAGTGCATACTCTTTTGTGTTGCTTTTGTTGTAGCTGCTGCGTATGAGTTCCTTCATACTGTGGGTTGGTTTCAGTATTAAGTGATCAGCACCTGAGTCGATTAGGAAGTTATGCTCCGATAGTATATCGATAGTATATCGTGTATAAACAGGCGCTTTGAAGACGTGCATGGTGTCGGCGCCTGAGTTGACACCGCACGAATTAGTTTTTTAACTGTAAGTTGAATGAGCACGGTGAACGACACTTTTTGGCACGATCTCCTAATTTTTGGTGATACCAACACAAATCATTGTCGTCGTTTCTTCCTTTTCCGTTTCGATTGTTACTGGAAGAACGGCCACGCTGTCGACGTGGTGTTGTTTCTCGACGTGTCGGACGGTTCTGAGTTTCGATTGCATTGAGTCGTGAGCATAATTTCTCCAATTCAATTTGTATTGCTTCCAGCGTCCTTTCCAACGGAGGAGCTTTTTCCGCGCTGGATATATACACTCTGTCGGAAACTTCCCACATTCGGTCGGCGATTTGGGCTAAATCGTCTAATCTATCTTTTGATGCGGCCAGGACTGATCTCGTGGTTTGCGGCAATTTTTTTAACCACAAGTTCTTGATGAAGTCGTCTCGAACATCTTTGGGAGCGAGTGACTTTATTTTATGTACTGCCTGAGAAGGCTTCATATCACCTAGCGGCTCGTTTGAAATTAACTTCTCAAATTTAATAGTCGCAGACTCGGAGTAAATTGAAATAAGTTGCTGCTTCAATTTTTCATACTTTTTTGGCTTGCAGTGGATGGGTTGATCTGCTCTGCTGATTGTTGCGCGCTGATAGCCAATGCCTCGCTTAGTTGAACTTTAAGCGCTTCAATCTCTTTTGAAAGCTCCTCATTTTTAGGCATCTTTTTGTCATTCACGACCAACTAACGTATTTTAGATTAAATGTTCTGATGCGGGGTCACAAATTTTTGGTGCGTAAATGATAACGCGGTTTTTATTAATTTATTATATTGTACACGAACTCGTGAAGACAGAAAAAAGGCAGAAAATGTGGCGGACTCAAACGACCGGAAGTAAAAGCGAACAGCTGACGTTCACAAAGAGAAAGAGAAGATAGAAATTATTGGGAGTTGCCACAGTACCATAAGATTTTTTATTATTTGTTTTTTATATTTTTCTAATATTCTTTTTTCGACTTCATTATGTATTGTTTTATCACTCAAATTAGTTTTTTCTAAAAATTTTAAAGAATATTTCATATTTGTAAAATTTATTCTTCTAATCCAACAACATATTTATTAAGAGATTTAAACCAACATTAAGTAAATTTTATAAATTTGAACTTCAGAGAGTTCAAATTTGAAGTTTCCTACGAAAACTTATAAAGAAGAATTACAAAAAACTATTCAATAAATTTAAACATTTCATTTTTTGGTCTGCGCGGACGAATGCTTATCTTGCAGTTTGTGACTCATATCTACTCTCTCAATGGCATAAAACTTATTCTATTTATACAGGGTAGCTGATGAATTTTGCTACATTAAGAAACTCAAATAACTTTTTTTTTAGTGGATAGAATTCATTTATTTTTTTTTTCAAGTTGAAGGTCATTAAATTTTATTAAATGTAGCTTAACTAGTTTTAAAAATAATTGAATTTAAATGCCCCCCATGCTCGTTGACACAAGTGCGGCATCTTAGTAAAAAGTTGTTCATTGCTGCTTTGAGAGTTGCGACAGGAATAGCCGCAATTGTGGCCCGAATGGATTGTTTTAGTTCATCCAAATTTGTTGGCTTTGTTTCATAAACTTCTTGTTTACATAAACCCCACAAGAAAAAGTCAGGTGCAGTAAGGTCAGGCGACCTGGGGGCCAACGAAATTCGGAGTTTCTTGAAATCAGTTTATTGGGAAATTTTCGTCGCAACTCTGTCATAACAGTCTGGGCTATGTGAGACGTTGCCCCATCTTGTTAAAACCACACAGAGTTGAAAGGAATTCTCCTTCGGCGTAGTTCTGGATAGAAAAATTCTTTCAGCATTTTCAAATAACGACCTCCAGTAACCGTAACGGTGTGACCATTTTCTTCAAAAAAATAAGGCCCGACAATACAGCGTGAAGAAACCGCACACCACACTGTCACGCGAAGAGGATGCAATTCCGTCTCGTGGAGTATCTGTGGGTTAGAAGTACTCCATATTCGACAATTTTGTTTGTTCACATTGCCGTTTAAATCGAAATGGGCCTCATCAGACATGAAAAGGCAGTATAACATGTTTTGGTCTTCTTCCACCATTTGCAGGATCTTCTGGCAAAATTCCAAGCGAATCGGCAAGTCTGCTGCATTCAGTTTGTTAACCATTTGAATTTTTTAGGGAAATAAGTCTAAATCTTTGAGCATTATTGTTTGCAAAGACTGTCGGCTGACACCAAGTTGAGCAGATAAGCTTCTTGTTGAAACCCTTGGATTGCTTTGTATAGCTGCAGCTACAGCAGCGATCGTTTCTTCCGTCCGAACTGGTGGGTTTCGATGATAAGGCCTTCTTGCGACTGTTCCTTGCTCAGCAAAACTATTCACCAGTCTCATTATGGTCCATCTGCTCGGGGGATCGCCGCCAAACATCCGCCTGTACTCTCTCTGTACCAAAACTACGGACTCCAGTGCGTGATAGCGGCGGACTATCCAAATTCTTGTTTGCGTATCCCAGTTATCCATTTTAATAAATTTTAAAGATCAATCTGCGAATTAAAACAAAAATGGAACAGATAACTTAAAAAGAAAAAAAGTTATTCAATTTTTTTTTGGTAGCGGCTTTCATCAGCCACCCTGTAGTTTGTGAGCAGTGTTGATAAGATCAACTGCTTCCGAAAGAAACATGCTCTCTTTGTGAACGATTTCAACAGAGTCAATATATGTGCTGTTTAGAAGAGTTTGTTAAGCGAACCCCCTTGGGTTTGGGCCGCTGTAACTGAAGATGATCACTGTCCAATCGTTTTCATCGAGCCTAGGTCAAGGCGAAATATTATCGGGAAAGTATTCTGGAGGTTGCTTTGAAGCCGTGGGCAGACAAACATGAAGAATACAGAATAATAATAATTAAGTTTAACTTTTTTGTTTCAGATGTCCTGGAAATCCAAAATCTTGTTGACAAGCCACCTATTTTTTTAAGACGCTTACTTTGGTGCCACACTACTACAAAAAAATATTTATGTAAAAAAAGAAATGTTTCTCTATACTATTTGATATCAATATAACATCTTCTTCTTCTTCTTAATTGACGCGATAACCGCTTACGCGATTTTGGCTGAGTTTAACAAAGCGCACCAGTCGTTTCTTTATCGTGCTAACGGTGCCAGTTGGACACACCAAGTGAAGCCAAGTCCTTCACCACCTGATCTTTCCAATGGAGAGGAGACCTTCCTCTTACTCTGCTCCACTTGCTGGTACCGTATCGAATACTTTCAAAGCCGGATCATTTGAATCCATTTGGACGATATGACCAAGTCAACGTAGCCGCTGGATCTTTATTTGCTGCGCTATGCTTATGTCGTCGTAAAGCTCATACAGCTCATCGTTACATCGCCTGCGACATTCGCCTATGCCATCGTGCAAAGGTCCAAAAATCTAACGCAGAATCCTTCTCTCAAACATTCCAACCGTCGCTTTATCGGATGTTGTCATCGTCTAAGCTTTTGGGCCATACGTTAGGACGGGCATGATGAGAGCCTTGTAGAGAGTTAGTTTTGTTCGTCGAGAGAGGACTTTACCGCACAGTTGCCTACTTAGTCCAAAGTAGCACTTGTTGGCAAGAGAGATTCTACGTTGGATTTCAAGGCTGACGTTGTTATCGGTGTTAATGCTGGTTCCTAAACAAACGAAGTCCTTTACAACCTCGAAATTATAACTGTCAACAGTAACGTGGGTGCCGATACGCGAGTGCGCCGACTGTTTGTTTGATGACAGGAGGTGCCTCGTTTTGTCCCCGACCTCGGAGATGTCCTTCCCGATTCGGACGGCGCTGCTGGTGTTGAGCAACGTCACCTTCCAAAGCCATATTAGTTTTGTGGCGATACCAAATTCGATTTTTCTTTCATGGGTATTTTCCAAGATTTGGCGTATTGTGAATATTTGGTCGATGGTAGACTTTCCAGGTCAGATCTAAAGCCACACTGATAAGGTCCAATAAGTTGGTTGACGGTGGGCTTTAGCCTTTCACACCACATGCTCGCTAGAACCTTATAGGCGATATTAAGAAGACTAATCCCGCGGTAATTGCCACAGATTGCAGGATCAACTTTCTTATGGATTGGGCAGAGCACACTTAAATTCCAATCGGCAGCCATGCTGGAGGCATAGGAGCTGATTCATGCACCTTATCAGCTCCCCGCCGCCATGTTTGAATAGCTCAACCGGCAGTCCGTCGGCGCCCGCGGCTTTGTTGTTCCTATAGGAAAACGCCCCGGTCTTAAAACCTTCTGTAAGCCGCCGAACTTTCTGGTAGAACTGTTCCTATTGGCCAGCATCTCAAGTTCCTCGCACTCACGTATGTCGGTCTTTCGTTTCTTCTTTCGGAAAATACGCCTCTCTTCCTTTCTTAGCTCTCTGTAGTGATCCCACATGGCTCGCGATGCACCCGATCGCAGCCTGGCTCTATAGGCGGCATCCTTTCTTTCGGTGGCAGCATGACATTCCTCGTCGTACCAACTGTCTTTCGGGCTCACTGGAATCCGATTGCTTCTTCGGCGGCGGTTCGTAGGGAACGAGAAATGTTACTCCATTGCTCGTGCATGCCGGTTTGTTGGGGAGTACTCTCTGAGCGCAGGAGTGGGAGTCGAGTGGCGAATCTTCTGGCTATTTGCTGTGATTGCAGCTTTTCAATGTCGAACATTCTTTGCGTAGGTAGATGTATGCTTTTTGCTGCACAGAGGCGTGTGCAGCAAAAAGGGTGATACAAGGTTATGATCCGAGTCGATGTTGGGTCCTCGGATCGTACTTACATCTAATACACTAGAAGCGGGTCTTCCATCTATCACAACATGATCGATCTGGTTTCGCGTTTTTCGATCAGGGGACAGCCAGGAAGCTTGGTGTATCTTTCTTTGCTGGAATCTGGTGCTGCAGACTACCATGTTTCGGGCCGCGGTGAAGTCGATCAGCCTCTGTCCGTTACCGGATGTTTCGTTGTGCAGGCTGAATTTTCCGACTGTGGGAGCAAAAACTCCCTCCTTGCCCACCCTGGCGTTGAAGTCGCCAAGCACGATTTTTGTGTCGTGGCGGGGGCAGTGCTCATACGAACGCTCCAAGCGCTCATAGAAGGAATCTTTGGTCGCATCGTCCTTCTCTTCCGTCGGGGCGTGGGCGCAAATTAGCGATATGTTAAAAAAACGTGCTTTGATGCGGATTATTGCGAGACGCTCGTCCACCGGAGTGAACGACAGTACTTGGCGACGAAGTCTCTCTCCCACAACAAATCCGACACCGAATTTGCGCTCCTTTACATGGCAGCTGTAGTAGACGTGGTAAGGTCCTATGTTTTTCTTGCCTTGTCCCGTCCATCGCATTTCTTGAATGGCAGTGATACAGCCTTTACTCTCACGAGGACATCAACCAGCCGGGCAGAGGCACCTTCCCCATTAAGGGACTGGACATTCCAGGTGCCTGCCCTCAAATCGTAGTCCTTAGTTCATTGTCAGGGGTCGTCATCAGTAAAGGTAGTTCTCATCCGAGGCTTTGTTGCTGTTTTCATTGGGGGCTTTTTAAGTGGCAGGACCCAAACTCAGCGCACAACCAGCTATTCTGGAATGCTTCGCCTTCTCACGTGTGCTCACTCCCGAACGGGTGTTCGGAAGCTACCCAGAGGATATGTGGGCTAATCCCGGGCGTTGTGATTTGCTTGAACCATATGCAGAAGAATAGTCCAGGCCACCCCCAAGTGAATGGCGATCAGTAACTTTCCCCACTTGCGTGGACTTCTACATATGGAACCATCCTCCATGCAATATAAAATCTATATACTGTAAAATCAACACGATCACATTATATTTTCTTTAAAAAAAAATTCTTAAAAAATATCTATAAAAATGAGTATTTGACCTGACTACAACCTTAATATGGTTTAATATCAAGCAAGGGACTGTAATAAATGTCTTATTATTCATATTTAGAATGAAATGTAACCTGTTACCCAAATATTTATCAGCTCAACTAATATAGTATATGTGGGAGAAGTGCAATTGTATATTTTAAGGAACAACGAGGATTTTAAATACGTACATATGTTACAGAACTAGTAAATCACAAAATACTGTATTATATAAATTATTACTTTTATTAAAATTATTTCATAAATTGCCAAACACTATTAAAAGCGATAGAAGTATTATTATATATAGAAGATTATTAACCGATTATATTAAAGAAAATATTTTATAAAATAATCGAAGCACTAAGCAAACCACACAAAAAATTACAAAATTTATGAAATTAATACAATTATGAATTGAAAATGGCAAGAAAGCTAAATAAATACAATAACTACTGTGTCAGAATTCGAACGGGTGGAAGGTCCAGCTTCCTTGTGCACTATCTCCGCAATATGGCCAAAATATTAACTATGACAAATATGGAGAAGATTTCTGCAGTGATAGAAAAATTAACCTTTTTCAATAAATATATCCCGTATTCGAGGTTGCCCCCATCGTGTGTTTCCTCTTTTTGCTGGTACGGCCAGCGGGGCTTGTGCTGTGATGGTTTCTCGGCTGGAGAACACTTGGCGGTTTCATTATTTAGTTGAATAACATGGGTACCGTTTAGAGCATGGGAGGCGTTACTGCTTTTAATTTCTCCTTTGAAATCTGACAGGAATATTTATTGGCTCGATTAGGGTGAATTGGCAACTAGCATCTGCTGCTTTCAAATCAGATATTGTAGATGAACCGATCAACAGACTATCAATCGGCAAGTTTTCCCTTGGTTAATAAGTATTCGGTTGAGACGTAGATCTATTTATTTTAGTAATACTTGTAGATTGTATTTCTCAGTTATTACTTTTGGAGTTGAAAGTACCCAGAAGTAGCGTGCCCCTTGCGTATACTTGCATGGCTTGCCATACTCAATTGCCTCGAACATATTTCGATATGGTGGTGGTTCCATCTCCGAGAAGATTTGGTTGACTTCCTCCGCATCGGGCAAATTGGTATAAACAATACGGCGCTCCTCTAGCTGGTATGCCCGGATCATCCCGTTTATTTCTTCACGCAGAAAGATGATGTTATAAAGTACACTTACTCAATCTCAGCTTCCGTTGCTACATAACTTATACGGTCCATTAACTCGTTAGTTTTTAGTTTGTCTTCGTTTTGTTTTGTTCTTTCGTTATAAAGCGGTTAACAATTCCAGAGAACGTTAATGAATAGAGAAGTCTCAATGACTGGAAAGTATTCATTTTCGAGGGGTACTCGTCTCGCGCAGATAATTTCACCACAGACATATTTTTCAACAAAAATTAACAGTAAGGGGCTGAATTATGTAAATTTAGCAGAAGTCGATAAGAATTTGTTGGTGATTAGAAGCAAAGAATGTTAAGGTAGCTTTTTAATATGACCTATGTATATATTTGAATTTTTTCCAAATCATCCAAAATGAAATACATATGTTAGTCTGTCTGTCTGGTGTCTGTAAAACTTTGTTGAATTCCCTTCACTGAATCAAAATCCTCTGTAGAAAACGCTTCATTACTAGGCGCACTGGAAGATGGCATATGCAAATGTAAATTTGTGAATTTATATACATTTGCGCATATGTATATGCTGTGTGTATGTATGCTCACCAGCCAAAGCTCAAAATAAAACGGTAAAACTTCTCAAGAAATCCAGCGCGCATTCATAGGCGCAGCGCACATTCATAGGCACGGCATTGTACATATACTCATATTTACATACATACATATATTGATGCATACATATTATATGTCCGAAGCCGCGGGCACTCGACTTGACAAAAATTCAAGATTTATCAAATATTGGCAAATAATTCTACACGAAATATTCCAATATTAACTATTTTCGAATTGTCGAGAAAATTGGCATATGGGCGGCTCGTTTTATGAATGAAAGTATTGTATTTACTTGCTCTTAGAACTATGAGCTCGAATTTATCAATGAATTTTTTGATGATGAGTTTTTGTTGCACAGTACAATAGTTGAAACTGTTCGGCGCCGCCGCGACTGTTCAGCGCTATGGCAACTAGAATGATGGCCGCTACGCCTGCGTCTATGACTGCATTTTGTTCTTGTAGTCGCTAGGCATAGAATTTTAGCTTTGAACGACATACGCATTTTGAGGTATAAAGTGAGTGCCCTGTGTGTGCGGTTGTATGTACATGCATATGTGTATATTAATAAGTATTGTTTTGCTTGAATTCAATTCACATATGTATTTATATTTGCATATGCTATCTTCCTGTGTGCCTGGTATTGAAGCGTTTTGTATACAGAATTTTTTGATTTGATCAATAATTGAACGTGCATAGTTAGGGCATCAAGTGTGGATATACGCACATGCACATACGTCGATGCGTATGCAGAAGAAGTTGTTTTAGTATTTGCAGGAATTCGATCATTCGAATATTTACTCCCTAATTATTGCATGAAATATGATAAGGCGATGCTCGTGAGGTAGGTCATGTTTCAGTGCATACATATGCGTGCAACACTACTATATTTATTAAAGATGCACTAGAACTTAGTTGTCCCATATATGTATGTAAGTTAACGCCTCCTATACCACACACCACTAACCCAGGATGTAAACAGTTAAGCATAGATTAATAGCGCAAGCCACTTCCCAAAAAAAATAAACAATAAATATAAGCACTTACCATTAGCGAAAGTGTCAAACATGTCATTGACACTTTGCTAATGAAAGAAGTGGACATCACATATCACGTATGTTCCGCTTTCAATAGAATTAAGAAAACAATAAAAATAAGCGCTTACCTTAGCGAAAATGTCAAACATGTCACATATCACGTATGGTCCGCTTTCAATAGAATTAAGACATACTAACCTAAGATTTAAGCTTCAGATTCTGTATAAATATTAAGATTAATAAAGTTTCGGATCAGTTGGTATCCGGTGTGCAACGAAGACTCACAATGTGTTTTTAAAAAGCTTTTGCTAGTTAAGCAAAAGATAATTGGCGATCCTGCCAGGAGCGATTTAAGTTCTGGTGGACCAAATAAAAGTTGTGTGCTATAATAGCCTGTAAAAAGGCAGTGCACAATTTAAACAAATAAGTATCCCTAATTCGGAAAAGGGAGAAAAAAAAAAAAAAAATTTTTTAGACTAAAAAAAGGAGAAAACTAAAAAGTATCCTAAGTCTAAAAAATAATAAAACAAAAAGAAAAAATTTAAAAAAGGAGAAAACCAAAAAGTATCCTAATAAAACAAAAAGAAAAAATTTAAAAAAAGGAGAAAACCAAAAAGTATCATAATAAAACAAAAAGAAAAAATTTAAAAAAGGAGAAAACCAAAAAGTATCCTAATAAAACAAAAAGAAAAAATTTAAAAAAAGGAGAAAACCAAAAAGTATCCTAGTAAACCAAAATATCAAGCAAGTCTGCAAAATATAATAATTCTACAAGGAAACAAGCAGAGGAGGAAAAACGCACTCAATAGAGGAAAAATCACTGTATGCAAACATCTTTAGCAAGCAAACACCAAGTTGGACCTGAAGGAATCTTCCAGTAATGAGTAAGAAACTAAATAATTTTTAAGCATTAAAAGTTGTAAATTATAAATATAGCATATGGGCAATAGACCTAGTAGCTTAGGTTACGAGAAATTACACTATTGTGAAAAGTGTAAAGAAAACCACAAAAATTGTGTAAAAAATAAGGAAGTGATTAAAAATTTTTCAAATTTTACCAAAAATAAAGCTGGAAGAGTTGAGAAGTAGATTTGCAGATATGTCTATAGTGAATAATAACAATAGCACGTCCAATATGGATGTTGTGTCGCGACTTATAGCTGCTAGCACCGCCTCGCTGCGTAGCGAGGTAGAACAAGTTAGACGTCAGTTGCAGGCTTTAAGTAATTCTGACAATGTTGCTGAATATACTACAGAATCAATAGATTCAACAATCAATTGTGAGGAAAGTTTAGACGTCATAAAATCTCTTCCTGAATTTCGAGGAAAAATCAACAATTATGTTAGCTGGCGCGAGGCTGCTAACAATTCAATGTCATTGTATACTAGGGGAAGCAAAAAATATTTTGCTGCCTTGACTATCTTGCGTAACAAAATTACGCAGGACGCTAACAATATTTTAACGAACCACGGTACGGTTCTTAATTTCGATGCAATTCTGAGTAGGCTAGATTTTGCCTTCGCTGATAAGAGGCCGTGTCACATAATAGAACAGGAAATGAGTGTGCTTAGGCAAGGACCTGGTACCCTAATAGAGTTCTACAACCAGGTCAATAAAAAATTGACGTTATTAATTAACAAAACGATAATGACGCACGGAACGAATTCCGCAATTACAAAGGAGCTTAATACCAAAAACAGGGAAACAGCTTTTCGAACTTTCATTACAGGTCTTAACCCTCCGCTGGACCAGATCCTCTTCACGTTGGCACCACGTGACTTACCAAATGCTCTTGCCAAGGCGCAGGAGCTCGATGCCAATCAAATGCGAGCACAATTCGCATTGCATTTTTCAAGGAGTAATAATAATAGTAATAATAATATTACAATAAACAGAAACGCTCATCAGGGCGTTCGTAGGGGTGCGAATTTTCTGAACAATTTAAGGTATCCACCAAGGAATACCCCAGCAAATGAGGTCAAGCAAAATCGTCCAGAGCCAATGGACGTTGATCCATCATTACAGATCACAAATATTCCCAAACCGGTACAAACGTACCAGCAACAGGTGAGAGGCAATAGAAATAATTGGCAGACCAATTATAATTATCAGGCAAATGCTGTGCCAAAGAGGTCGAATAATAGTGCGCAAATAAGTACGCAACCTCAACAGAAGGTGCAAAGAATTAATAACATGGGAGAAAACCATTTTTTAGAGTAAGGTCTGATTTGCCCTACATTGTCAAGACGGATAGGAAGACGGGGCAAATCTTCAAAATCTTAATTGATACGGGAGCAACAAGCTCATATATACGGGCCGGGCTCTATGTAAACAAAAATGTTTTAGAAAATAAGAAGAGGGTAAGAACCATTCATGGTTCGACCATCATAAACTTTTTCCATAATATCAATTTATTTGATGCTCAGGAGCGATTTTACGAGATTGAAAATTTAGAAAGTGATCTCTTAATTGGAATCAATTTCTTGAGTAAAATCGAAGCCAAGATTGATATTCCAAATCGGGTGTTGATCTATGGTAATAACAAAACAGAAAAAATTCATTTTCTTGATGATTTTGATATACCAAACCCCTCGGGACAAGAAGGTCCTGAAACGTCTGTCGAAAATATTATCAATAAACCAAAAGGGAAAAATAATGAAAGAAATACCAAAAACGGTGTGAAGAAAATTAATCAGAAACTAGTAGGGAAAAAAGGTCAAAAGGGGCCTGACAAAAATTATACTAGAAACAAAAAAGATAATAAAAATTTGCAAAAAAATATATCGGAAAACCTAACTCCTAAAACTTTTGCTGAGGTAGATACCGCGAAAATAAAAAAATTTAAAAATCAAGATAAGAATGAAGATTCCCAAATTGGAAATTCATTGAATAATTTAAGGTCGGAGTCCTCAAAGATATCCTTTGAAGTAGATAGGAAAGGGGAGTCGATCGAAGGGTTGCAAAATAAAGTGATTGAGGAAATTTCAATAACACATAGTGATGTTAATTTAGATTTACCTTTTCGTACCGACGTAAAGGCGGAAATACGAACTTTTGAAGAAAGGCCAATTTGGTCAAAACAATACCCTTACCCAATGTCAGTGAATGATTTTGTTAATAATGAGGTTCAAAGCCTGTTGCAAAAGAATATAATTAGGGAAAGTAAAAGTCCATACAATTCTCCAGTATGGGTGGTTCCAAAGAAAGGAGTAAATGATGACGGAAGTCCTAAATTGAGATTGGTCATCGATTTCAAAAAAATTAATGAAAAAACCACATCTGATAGGTACCCAATGCCTAATCCAGAGGTTATACTTTCAAATTTGGGAAAGTCTAATTATTTTTCTGCAATAGATTTGGAGTCTGGATTTTACCAGATATTAATGAAAGAAGGTGATATAGAGAAAACGGCATTTTCGGTAAATAACGGGAAGTACGAATTCCTACGAATGCCGTTCGGATTGAAAAATGCACCAAGTATTTTTCAACGGGCTATGGATAATGTATTAAGAGAATATATTGGAAAGTTTTGTCACGTTTATGTCGACGATGTTATAATTTTTTCAAAAAATTTGGAAGACCATAAAAAACATTTGAGTTTGGTAATTAATATATTAAGGGAGGCAAATATGAAAATATCCTCTGAAAAATCTAAGTTCTACCAAAGAGAGGTGGAATTTTTGGGATATATAGTGGCAAAGAATATAATCAAAACGGACCCAAGAAAGGTTGAAGCCATACAGAATTATCCTATACCAAAGACATTGCGTCAATTGCGGGGATTTTTGGGGCTGACAGGCTATTATAGAAAATTTATACACAATTACGCGGTTGTGGCAAAGCCATTAACTAAGCATTTGCAGGGGGAAAACGGAAAAATTTCCCAGTATTTGTCAAAGAAAAAGATAGTTAGTCTAGATCAAGACGGAGTGGCTGCTTGTGACAAATTGAAGAATTTACTGGCTCAACAGGTTGAATTGACACAACCTGATTATAACAAAAAATTTGTTTTAACAACCGATGCATCAAATGTAGCTTTGGGTGCAGTATTGTCACAAGAGGGGAAACCTATTGTCTTTATATCAAAAACATTAAATTCTACGGAGTTTAATTATGCTACAAATGAGAAAGAGTTGTTCGCAATAGTCTGGGCTTTGAAAGCATTGCGTAATTACCTTTACGGTGTTAGTGATCTGGAAATACACACTGATCATCAACCTTTGTCATTTGCGATTTCGGAAAGAAATCCGAATATTAAGATTAAGAGATGGAGATCATTTATTGAAGAATTTTCTCCAAAAATTATTTACAAGCCAGGTGCAACCAATGTCGTTGCTGATGCATTGTCGAGACAAATGCTTAATAATTTGACAAATTCCAAAGAACATAGTGAGTCCAGTGATTCGTTAGCGGACACACAACATTCTGCTGAAAGCAGTAATGAATATCAGATTCATGAAACAAAAAAGCCATTAAATCATTTTAAGCAACAAATTTTGATAGATAACGGGGCGAAAATAACCGTGTTAGAGACAATTTCTCATTTTAATAATAAACGATTTTTGATCGAATACGACATACCGGAAAATATTGTTGGAGTTTTAAAAGAATATATTAACCCAAAGTTGGTTACGGGAATATATTGCTCACCTGAGGTGCTTTACGAAATAAAGAACGTATTGAGGGAGGCATTTCCAACTGTAAAATTTTTTCATACGAAATTGTTCCCAAACGATATTACTAATAGAGAGGATCAGGGAGCGATTATTGAACAAACTCACAATAGGGCACATAGAAATTATAGGGAAAATTTGGCCCAAATTAGGCAACAATATTATTGGCCATTGATGATAAAACAGTTCAAGCAATATGTAAAAAATTGTAACATATGCAACAGTAATAAATATGAAAGGCACCCAAAACTTATTCCGATAGGAGAGGCAACTCCATATTGATATTTTTTTCGCGCAAAAATTAAAATTTTTAACTTGTATAGATTCTTATTCTAAATATTTAACTGTAAAATATATTGGGGATAAGCTTAATTTGGAGGAAAAAATTTTGGAACTTCTGCAAACATTTCCAGATGTTAAAAGTATAGTTATGGATAATGAACCAGGTTTAAGTACGATACAATTCAGGTCTTTAATGGAAAGACTCAACATATAAATCTATTATTGCACACCACGTCATAGCACGAGTAATGGTCAAATAGAAAGGGTTCATTCCACACTTATAGAAATATCTCGATGTTTAAAAGAGGAACACAGTTTAGTTAGTGATTTCGAATCAATTATGAGGGCGGTGCAGCAGTATAATAAAACTATACATTCAGTAACAGGTAAACAACCTTGTAATATTTTGTTTAATAAAGAGAAGCATGAGAATATAAGGGATATATTAAAAAATAATCAGGAAAAAATGTTAGAATACCACAACAAGAAAAGGCTTCAAAAAAATTACCATAGGGGTGAAATTATATATGAAAAAGTATATGGGGAACGAAATAAATTAAAACCAAAATATAAAAAGCAGATAGTAGTAGAAGATTTAGGAAATAAAGTTAAAATACAAAACAGAAACAGAATAATTCACAAAGATAACATTAAAGTTCAGAAATAAAAGAAATAATAAGCAATGAGCAAGTAAATGTAACAATATCAGATCTTATAGATGTTTCGGAATTTAAAATTGTACAAAAGAGTAATTTAATAGTTGTTTACATTAAGTATCCAAAAGTAAAAAATGTTTGTAAATTGTATAAAGCAATAGCTGTAGCGCAAAATGATGGAAAATTGTTGATTGAAAATGAAATAATAAAATGTGGAGATAAATTTTATTCAGTCAAATTTTGTAAAAAGGAATTAAATAATGCTTTTTGTATGATAAAAGGAAATAACACATGTTTGTCCGATATGTTAAATAATAAACATGCCAACTGCACAAAAATAAATGAAGCAAATGAATCAATAAATATTGTAAAAGATGGTGCTATAATAGCATCAGGAAAGCATAAAATTAATAATCACACTATAGAAGGAGTTTATTTGATAACTTTTCAAGATGATGTTATAATTGACAACAGAAAATATGAAAATCCTACAGGAAAAATTTTAGGATATTTAAGGGAAGGAAAATTAAAATCTTTTTTTGTAAATAAATACATTGAAACAAAAAATACTGATTTAAAATTAAACAATGTTAATATACTCACACCATTAAAGCAAGAAATAAAACGAAATCCTGTTTGGTGGACATTTACCACTTTAATTGTAATAATATTATCTGCATATTTTGTCTTTAAATTTATCATATATATTAATCTAAAAATTAAATTAAAAAATGCAAAAGAAAAAGAAGAATTATTATTGCAATTATCAGACAGAATTAATCACTTAACAGCTTTATATTCGAAGACGGGACGCTTCGATTTAGAAGAGGGGGAGTTAACGCCTCCTATACCACACACCACTAACCCAGGATGTAAACAGTTAAGCATAGATTAATAGCGCAAGCCACTTCCCAAAAAAAATAAACAATAAATATAAGCACTTACCATTAGCGAAAGTGTCAAACATGTCATTGACACTTTGCTAATGAAAGAAGTGGACATCACATATCACGTATGGTCCGCTTTCAATAGAATTAAGAAAACAATAAAAATAAGCGCTTACCTTAGCGAAAATGTCAAACATGTCACATATCACGTATGGTCCGCTTTCAATAGAATTAAGACATACTAACCTAAGATTTAAGCTTCAGATTCTGTATAAATATTAAGATTAATAAAGTTTCGGATCAGTTGGTATCCGGTGTGCAACGAAGACTCACAATGTGTTTTTAAAAAGCTTTTGCTAGTTAAGCAAAAGATAATTTGTATGCAAATACGCTTCTTTGAAGTTTTCTTTTATTTATTTTAAATTTCAAAGTTTTGTACTATCTATCTATCATAGATATATGAATTATTCCCTGTAATATACATATGTATGTAAATTGAAAAAAATTTCGTTTGGCAAAGGAACAAAAAATGCATATTCAAATGTACATAAATATGATAAGGCAATGCGTCGTGAGATAGGTCATTATTGCTGCAGTGCGTGTGCACATACATACATTTGTAACACTATAAGAATTGAAGATGCAATTGAACTTTTGCACAAATATAACTATCATAATATATGTATATATACATATATTGATATATGTACATATATATTCATCAATATACCAATATGCTCTTTGAATTCTTGTCTAAAATTAATTTCAACTCGAAAAATTAGTAAAAATTTTCATCAAATTTACTAAAACGCACACAACAAAATGTGAGGTCGTTTTATAATGTATTTTGTCTAAATTTTTCTTTTAAAAATAAAGCAACAAACATTAAAGTTACTTTATTTTAAATGTTGGATAAGGGTTAAGGTTGTACTTGTTTGAAAATATAGATTGAATAAATTTTCGTTTAACAAGGGAACATAAAAATGCACAAGCAAATGCCTTGCAAAATGCCGTCGGCATTCGTCAATTTGATTTCATACCGAAACCAAAAACTGAGCAGAGCCAATGTACATACTTGTATATAATTCACTGTAATCAGCTCTGTTAAGAACTTCCCCGCTGTCGAGTTGAGCGAGGTGAAAAAGTGTTCGCGGTTTCACTTCATTTTTGACAACTCACACTATTCGTAGCTCATGAGAATTCTCTATCATTAACGTTCTCTGCAATTCGTCGCCACTGCTACGCCTAAGCGTTTCTAGCATTCTCAGAAATTTAATTATGTCGGCTCCTTCGTCGCTTGTTTTTACTACTTTCTAACATGCTTCGAACGAGTGATTCAGGGTTGAAGTTTTATCTGAATACGCAGCGAAGCCTTCGTCTTGTGCTATCAACGCGCTTGCCTACGCCACCCCTCCTCAGTAGAATCAGGTGAATGTTTGAACCGATGCAGATAGGGCTTAAGCATTCGTGCTCAGTTTAGAACTGGGTTATATAGGAAACTCCTTCATTTCGCCTTATTAGTGAAGCCCATCTTGAACAGAGACTAGTCGGTTATTTTAGGGTACCTGTGGAGAAATATGGTTTCCGTTGCGGAAAGGATCAACCTGTAAGCCGAAAATAAATTTCTTTGTGAAACCTTTCAATCTTTAACCCTATTGGCAGACGAATTAGTGGAAAGAGTGACATCAAGAACCTCCTCCCAATCGCTTGATGTTCCCGATGCTAGGAATACAAACGTGGGGTCGTTGCCCTTCTTCCAAATGGTATGTCTCGCATTGGCGTCGCAGCCGATGAAGATGGTCTCTTTATTAAGTAAATGTGAGTCCAACAAACGCCTCTTTTCCTCAGGAGGGCCATGTATGCAGAAGCCAAATAGTAACAACTTCCACTAGATGGTTCTACCCGAACCACTCTCATGTCTGATGAGTAATCAGAGATGCATTAAAAGAAGTCCTAAAGAAGATACAAGCCCTGGGCTTACCTTCCAACTGGGCATAAAAAGATCGTAGCGTCTGCTCTGGAGGCCTATGATCTTAGACTGCCTAGGGTTCTCGGATCAGGAAGATATGTCTTCCTCCCTGAGGATGACGTAGAGGTTATCGGTCGGTAAACGAGCGTGGCGAAGGTTATTCTGAGCTACCCTTAATATTATCGGGTGCATCCCTATCTTAAAACTGAAAACCGGACCCTGTGGAGGCTTATAGTTTTTAAGTAATTTAATGTTGAAGTTGTGTGCTTTAGCGAAAAGTTGGTGTTGCCATACACCTGAAATAAAAACGAAGTTCGTATGCAGAGATATTCAATGCAGAGTTCATTGTAAATTGCATTTTTTTTTTAAATTGAGGAAAATTTTTGAAAATATAAACATACAAAAAAAGCGTCGCAAGAGGAAATTTGGAATAAAAACAGTGCGAAACGGCGAAAACCGCGAAAAACGATACCATCTTACGCCACAAAGGGGTTGTCGGGGTCGCTGTTTTTTACTTTCTTGTGCTTATACCCATAATTAGCCAAGCAGTCATATGCTCTCCAGAAGGCCGTATGAATTATAAAATCTTCTTTGACGTGCTTTCTAATTAAAGGTATGAGTACATCCGTAATCCACAGTATTTTTGATAGAACAAAAAAATAACCCTTATTAGTCCAACTCCGGCTACGCAATCCACAGTTTATTTATTGCGTAGAACTCCTTTTCGCGTGGGCGGCCTTCGGCCGTGCTTCAAAAAATTACCCTCATCAGCCCAAGTGAGATGATTACCCATCTGATCTGGCCACCTTGACAGATGAAGCGACGGTGAGCACACCAGATGGCAAGAGGAAGAAGAAAAGGAGGAAGGATAGTAAACCGGAATCCGAAGTAAGCAACCCTTGACAACAGGTTGTAGTGACTGCAGGAGGAGCCTCTTGCAGTAATCAATACCTGGTAGTTGTACCAACGAACCCTGTGGGTTGAGTGCCGCGGGGGCTAAGAGCGCAGTAGCGAGCGTAAAACCGGGTCGGCCTAGTGATCCACTATTGTCCGTCGGAGGTAACTATGCTGCGGCAGCAGCCAGCGGCATGATGGTGGAGATCTTTGGCGATGAGCATATCCAACTGTCAAAAAACAACTGGATTTTGTCGACAGTCGAGTCTGGGAGGCGATAGGGAAATCGAAAGTTGTACCTAGATTCGAGCGAATGAGAGTTGAGCAAGGTATCTTGAAGGAACAATGCCCTAACACTCAATCGCTCGAATGGCTGACTGTGGCTGCAATGCCAGCGTTTGAAGGATGTAAGTTTGTCATTCGGCAGACGAACAAAATTCAAAAACTGGTGAGGGTGAGCATTAGACTGGCCGTAACTTTTTTTTGTGGAAATCCATAAATTTTCGGGTCTTAAAACATGAAGTTAGGAGTAATGAACAACGGTGTAATTTTTTAACCCGATCCGATGATGCCTAACCGTGCCCATTTGATCCCAAAGTATGGACAATTTAAAAAAATCACAATTTTTACAAAATTTTTTTTTGTTTCCAATTTATATAATATAATTTAATTTAATTTAATATGTATATACTTAATATATATATAATTTAACTTTATTTATATACTTTATTTTAATTTAATAAAATTTTAATTAAAGAATTAGATTGTCTATTTAATGAGACATGTTTTGGTGTAACACGGATACAATTGCCTGTAGTGCTCAACAACTTGCAGTAAGTACTGTGTGTCTTCTTCATTATAAGTAAGCGATCTGTTGTAGTCTGTGATCAATTTCAATGCTCTCTCTGCAGCGTCATTAACTACAGACAAATGCTGACAAATTCGTTTTCCCGCTATATAGTCTTCACTTTCTTGCCATGTTGAAGGATCTGATTCCAAAAAACTTGTTTCAATTCCTAAGCGGGTAAAGAATGTTTTAGTTCTTGAAGAAATAAAATCATTTATATTCTTGCTGCCGTAAAGCGTTATTTCTGACATTGTTGCAACAACTTTCTTTGGAACAGCATCTTCCTTCTGGTTATCGCTAGTAATTGCTTCCACCATTTTTCGCTTAATATGTGAAGGAATTTGATCATCAAAAAATGAAAGGCCAACCGCCTCTTCCGACAAATACCATACATGATTTTTAATTTTATGTAAAAAAGCATTGGATACATTCTTATCGAAACATACAATAACATCTTGAATGAGCTTAAGGTCATTTTGTGGAGCAGCTATTGGATCCACACAACGAAACCAATATGGAACGTAGATGCAGGTTAAAAAAATACAAACGCTTCTTAGACTCTTTATCTCTGAAGTCGTTAACACGAATTGCTCGCGAAACAGAAACATTTTGTAGCAATATAGGCACTTCGACATAAACCTTGCGTGTGATGTTGCACCAGGTGACCGTACTTGTGAAAAATTTGGTACGTCTTCCCCAACAAAGAGCAACGATAATTGTAGTAATTCTTTATAATCGGCACGAGTGTGGTGACTATTTAATGCAGTTAGACAAAAATTCTTAAATATTTCCACTTCAGCTATTGTAAAGACTTTCCGAACTTCATTTTCCGATATTCCACTTTTGAATGACTTAGAATTAATGTTTTTCCAGCTATTAGAGAAACGATTGAATAAAGGAACTTTCGGTGCTGATGATTTGCCAAAATTTAGTTCGAACACTGTTTTGACTAGCAACTCACTAACATGGTGACGACAAGGAAAGAAAAGTAGATTTCGGCCCAACCTTTTTTGAAGCAAGAACGCTGCTCCATTATTAACTCCCGTATTAGCAGCTGTTGTATCAAATGATACAATTTCCACTAAATCATCGAGATTCTACTTGCACAAAAAATTATGTATTTCTGCAGCTATTGCATCTCCCGTTGAACTTTCAATTTTTGGTATCCCCAGCAGTTTTTCCATATTTTCTCCTGTGACAACGAGAGACAATCTATCTTTCTTTTCTGTGCCTCGGATTTCGGCAAGCAGCTTGCCATCCCAGTGAAGGACAAAAACGTCGGGAATCTACAAACAAGTAAAAAGAAAGGTCAAGAATTCAAAATCGTATAAACATATTCAGTAAAACCATTACATTGAATCCATTAATAATCTCTTGAGCTTGTCTGCGACGATAATCTCTCCTCATCGAATGTAATGTTGTTCGATTAAGAATTAAATCTTCCATTTTTATTGACGGGGTTCCATTAACACTTTGCATGGTATTTATGAAGGCAGCAACCGTTGCACTCCCCAAATGCATGGCATACCTTGTTGAGAGGTTACATTTGTCCATGCATGCAAGCATTCTATCGTCAATAAAATTAATTTTTCCTCGATTTTCCTTTTTCGGTAGTAAATTAATGTTACTCCCGTCTGTATCTTCGCCTTCATTCATATTTTTTGCTACATTTTCTTCGCCAGCTTCAAGAGAGATAAGAGAGAGTCTTCAAGAGGATAATTAGCTTCAAATGGGATCAAATATTAAAAAAAAGAACCAGTAAAGCTTAACTTTAATAAACTTACTATGAACTAAATGCTTTTCAACGCGCTTTCTTTCTTCTTCCATTCGTTGCTCTTTGCGTTTTTCTTTTCTTGTGAGCACAGTATCGGCCCCATATATACTACCTGGACGTCCTCTATTTCTTTGGAGCAAAAGAAAGTCTTTATCTTCCTGCATTTTCATTATAGCTAGGGCATCCATGGCTGCAATGTCAAATATGCAGTTTTCAATTTTATCCTTAAACTCTGCTTCATTTTTACGACACTTCTCGTTAGGAGTCTTGGAATGTTTTTGTAAATTTCTCCATTCCTCGTAAAGATTTTTAAGTTTTTTAATACAATTTTTTTCTTGCGCCGAGGGAATTTTAGCTTTTTCCAAAATTCAAAAGAGGCACCAATCGTGTATTTCATACTGCTTTCCAAAGTCAAGTTTTCGTGCCTCATTTTGTAAAACAATAATTGGAGCACCTGTTTCATTGATGGCAACTTGGCCCCCAAAATAACACTTTCACATTGACCCACAAGAAATATTTTTTGCTCAGAACGTAATCTTTTTTTCGGAATGCCTGATAATGATTTTGAACTCATTTTTTCACTAACTTATTACTTTTGTACTATTAAACGCATAAGACAGTTGAAACTGAATAAAAATGAAATGCCATAGCCTACCAATTCAAATATCGAGAAAAAAATGCACACTGAATAAAAATGCAATGTCAAAGCCTACTAATTCAAATGTCGAGTAAAAATTCAAAACTTTTAGCGTATTCAGCGAACAAAACAATTGATGAATTGTTTAGTGATCACCAAAGTGTTGATTATGAAACAAATTTTTACTTTTATTATTATAGTGAAGTGTGAAAAATTATTTAAAAAGTACCTTTGCATAAAATTTAAAAATAATTATTTCATTTAGCAGCTGGCTCAACACACCGTTCATAAAACACAATTTCTATTACTCAACTGACGGTGACATATTTTCCACGTATCACTAATCTGTTATGTGTGCTGAAAGCGCCTTTTGTCAGGTGGCTTTCGCGATATAAATTGGGCCATGCCGCAATAAACAAGATCATTAATTAAAATCGCATCACATCAATAAATATAAGATTCGAACAAAAAAATTGGAAACGAAAAAAAATTAGTAAAAATTTTGATTTTTTCAAATTTTCCATGCTTTGGGATCAAATGGGCACGGTTAGACATCATCGGATCGGGCTGAAAAAATATACCGTTCTTTATTGCTTCTAACCTCAGGTTTAACGACCCGAAAAGTTTTGGATTTTCAATTTTTATTTTTCTCCATACAAGCTGCGGCCAGTCTAGTGAGCATGCTGATCCCTGGGCCTCCAAGAGAGCCACATGCGATCATCTCTAGGCTCCATGCCTTGAACGAGGGACTTGATACGAAGCACTGGAGATCATACCACTATACCGAAGAGGGGACGGATCCTAAATATGGAAAATTTTCCCACTTGGTTATTGGAGTGGATCCAGAATCGTTGAAGGTCATACGGTCGAGGTATGGAAAGCGCCTATATTTGAATCTGGGATGGATACTATGATAGTTGCCGTCCTCGATTCAGATATAGGAAACGTGTATGATTGTAATTATGGCTGTCCATATGACATCAAATATTACATTTGCGCAAATTAACTTGCAGCATAGCATATCGGCTACGGCTCTTTTATGCCGCAGTCAAGCACACAAATCCTCACATAATATTAATTCAAGAACCGTGGGTGTCTTAAGGACAAATACAGGGCTTGGGAGATTTAAAGTGGGGGTCTATCCTTTATAAAGAGGGGGAGGTCCGTCCGCGTACGTGTATTATCATGCCGAGAGCGGTTGATTGCACTTTGTTAAGACAATTCTGCTGTCAAGATTTAGTTGAAGTCAAAATAAAGTATCGATTACAGGGGAAAGAAGTAGAGACAACTGCCGTCTCGACCTATTTTCCTTGCGACTCCATTCTCCCTCCTCCTACGAGAGAGTTTATAGAAGTTGTATGGTATGCTAAATCTATGGGATTCGGTCTAATTGTGAGATGTGACGCAAATTCACAGAAAACATGCTGGGGTAGCACAAAATGTAACTTCAGAGGGCATAAACTCATGGACTTCATTCAGTCATATCGCTTGGTTATACAGAACGTTGGCACCAGCCCGACATTTGTGACCAGCAGAAGGCAGGAAGTGATTGATATGACATTATCTAACTATAAAATATAAGATTATATCACTACATGGAATGTACTCAATTAAGATTCCCTTACATAGAGTTCAGGCTTGCGGCCGAGACAATCTCGGCCCCAGCAGGCCGGAGTCCTCGAAAAACGGATTGGACACGATATGAAGATCTGACTAAAGATTGAACAAGCCACAAACTCACTGGGGTGAACTTGGATCGAGTGTTATAATAAGGTGTGCCCAGAACGTAGGAGAAGAGAGGATAAGACAGTCCCTTGGTGGAACGCCGAACTCTCGAAACTCTGGAAAACTTCCAGGAAACTTTTTAACAGAGCTCTTAAAACTCAGTTGGAAGGAGATTGGACTGCCTACCGAAAGCTGAGGAAGGACTATAAAAAGAAAATTAGATCATCTCAATTGGACTCTTCTGCAGTGAACTGAAGGAACGGAAGAGTTCAACGAGGTTATGCAAAGCCCTCCAAAGAGACCGGACGGCTAGGCTAGACTCACAAGTCTCATACACGCAAATTTACTCTATTCAATTTTCATATAATATAAGATGAAATAATTTTCATATAAGATGTAATTTTGTTAATTACAATAAAATAATGCAAACATAAATTTTGAAATTATTTTACGGAACAAAATTTTGGCAAGTAAAGAAGGAATTTATCATGACTATAATTTCATTTATAAAATTTTATCGATTAAAGTACAATTCACAACAAAAATGAACTAAAAAAACCAAACTGGAACTTTACATCCTGTTTTGATTGTATCAATATAATCCACGGTCTCCTTTTTCTGTGCTGAGAATATTTATTTTGTGTCAAGGCCAATGCTGGCCTATCTTTGGACATATAGTCGGTAAAGAAGGAATTAAATATAACACAATTAAATCGGACTATAAATCACTGACTAAATGAAAACAATAATTTTCATTCAGAAAGACAAGGTTCGACCTTCAATCAATGATCTATATGGTAAAAAGTATGTAACATATTGATTATGTCAGTATATTTTGTTGTTACCTCTCCGTTTCAGGAGTGGGGTAGCCGTTTCTCAGGCTCCCTCCACGAAATAAGTTCTTCATCCCGATTACTTCTTTATCACGGCCGATAACTGCATAGCGTTAGACTCACAGTCGATAAGAAAGGAATTAAATATAACACGAATATATCGAATCATTAATTCACTGACTGCAATGATAACAATAATTTTCATTCATAGTAAAAAATAGTTAAAAAAAACTAAAAAACACGCTTTTATTGCTAATCGAACTAAAAAGTAGAAAATAAAAAATAGTTTAAAAAAAACTAAAAAACCAGCCATCGAACTAAAAAGTTGAAAATAAAAAATAGTTTAAAAAAAACTAAAGAGCACGCTTTTATTGCTAATCAAACTAAAAAGTAGAAAATAAATTTTAATGACAAAGAGACCTATAATGACGCTTTTAACTCTAATTTGAATTATTCTATTTGTATCTTAATTTTTGTTATAATTCTGTTCTCAGATAGTTGACTATGACTGATCGTTCGATTTGCTATTACTTCATTACGAGTATAGGTCTCTTTGTCATTAAAATTTATTTTCTACTTTTTAGTTCGATTAGCAATAAAAGCGTGTTTTTTAGTTTTTTTTTAAACTATTTTTTTTTACACAGTAAACATCTTGAAATCTAGGTTCGAATATCCGTACATGAAACACTAAAGGAGAGAAAACGTTTTTTCTAACAGCGGACAAACCTCCAAAAAGTATTTCTGCCATGAAAAAGCTCCTCATAAAAAACATTTAGTCATTTTCACTAGTGCAGTTTCCCGATATATGCCCGAAATGGAGGCTCTTAAGACAGCGTCCTAAGTGCATCTTGCTCTTGACCGACTTTAAAATTTAAGCGTAAGAAAATTCACCTTCATTTTCACAATTATAGCATCAGGTCAAACTGGCATAATTTTTTGGCGTTTCTGCTTTGTGATTGTTGTCCACTATACTTCTTCTTGTAAACGTGTCTAGTCGTTGGTACCACTTATCCGGATTTCATTCTGCTTTTTCACCGGATGGTGGAAATACAGAAAAAATTCTGAAACTCAAAATTCAAAATGAAGATTTAGTAAATAAAATAAAAAATTTAAAAGCCGACTTAATACTCAAAAAGAAAAGACAACATAAAAAAAAGAAAGGCCTATTCTTCGTCAGAAGTGGTTAATCGATCCGCGGGTCCTAGTCTGAAAGAAAAACTTTTGCTATTAAAACAGCTAGGTCACCTCCAATTATTATCAACAGTGCAAGTGACTTTAAAAAATTGCATGTCCAACTTATAGCCAATGTAAAAACAAATTTTTTGTAAAGATTATAAATAGTGTGTCATATAGAGTAACTATTTTTAATGCTCTTAATTATGGCTCTGGCCTCCTTTATTCTTAAGGTGTTTGAAAGAGTGATCGATTATCACATCCGAGAGCACTTTGAAACTAGACTCTCTCCAGCCCAACACGCTTTCTTGAAGGAGAAATCTACCGAGTCAGCCTTACATGAGGTAGTAGGGACTGTAGAGAAATCTCTGGAGGGAAAACAATTCACTTCGGCGGCCTTTATAGACATAGAGGGCGCCTTTAATAATATTACGGCAGAGTCAATTGTCACTGTTCTAAATAGGGTAGGGGTGTAAAGACCTATCTACCTCTGGATCTCGTCCCTGCTTGGTGGTAGGGAAATAAATGCCGTGGCAAGAGGGGCTAGAATCATTAGATTCGTACATAGGGGTACACCACAGGGCAGCGTCCTCTCGCCTCTCCTTTGGCTAGTAGCTGTGGATGAAGCTACTCGCTTGAACAGGGGTGGGTCATATGCCGATGACTTGGTCCTAATGGTCTCAGGTTCCTTCCCATCAGTAATGGCTGAAATTTTGGAAGGTACTCTGGCAACACTCAGTAGATGGGCTGCCAGTTGCGGTCTCAGAGTCAACTCTGACAAAACGGAGTTGATGCAATTCACCAGAAAATACAAGCCGCACCTTTTAAGCTTCCAAGATTTCATCAGAAGTCGAGTATCTTGGTGTAATACTTGACCCCAAGCTCCACTGGAAGCTGCACACAGAAAATCGAGTTAAGAATGCCAATATAGCCTTATACGCCTGTAAATCTATGTTCGGCAAAAAATGGAGTCTCAAGCCACGTGTCGTACTTTGGATGTACAACTTATGGGTTTTCTCAATTTTGACATACGGTTGCCTAGTTTTGTGGGTAGCTCTTCAGAAAGGCTACAACACCACTAAACTAGAGAGAGTGCAGAGAACTGCATGTGTGGGCATCACTGGTGCTTATAGAACATGTCCCACTGCTGCGGTCAACGATATTCTGCACTTACTTCCTGTGGATCTGCAGGTTAAATCCACTGCTGCTCAGAGTGCTATTCGTTTGAAGGAAATTGGCCTTTGGAGACAACATTGGACATTGGACATAGGGCATTGGAGCATCTTGAAGCAGATCTCCCCTTCCTTATCTGTTATACGCACAGACCTCTCCATCCACAAACTGTGCTTTGAGGGTTGTGGTAGGGCTATCTTTCTGAGCAGGCAAGATTGGAAAGAGGGGAGAGTCGGTACGGATACAGATAGATACCTCTGTTTTCACTGATGGATCCAAAATGGAGTCTGGAGGTCTTCGCGATCCTGCAGGCATGCAAAATGGTTCGGGATCGCTGTTGGGAGGGAGACATTAATATTTTTTCCGATAGTCAAGCTGCGATCAAGGCCCTGTCGTCGCCGTATTACAGCTCTCTTCTGGTGAGCTCCTGTAAAGAGGAACTCAAACGTCTCGAACGTGTAGGAAACATTTCTCTTATCTGGGTTCCTGGGCACAGGAATATAGAGGGAAATGAAATTGCCGATGCGCTTGCCAGACGTCGGTGTCCCCTTGGCCGTCCCCTGTCTCATCGTGTGCTATTTTGAAAACACTATGGCCTCATTACGAAAGAAATGGAACGCTTAAGGTGATGAGAATCCCCCGCCATTCAATTTCCAAACTTATTGCGGTGTTTACTAGTCATTGGGTGATCGGTACTCATGCGGAGAAGCTTGGAATTCCGTACAACCCCTATTGCAGAAGCTGTGGGGATCCTGCAGAGAAAGAGACTGTCGAACACTTTCACTGCAAATGTCCGGCTCTGGCGGTTAGGTGCTTGAGATTCCTTAGCGTGCCCTTTGGGGATGACTGGAAGAAATTCTCCAGCCTAGATCCCTTTTCCCTCCTCCACTACATCAACAGCACTGGATGGCTGTAGACGGGTTTTTCTCTTCCCTCAAAGCAGTGGTCCACATTATGGTATCAAAATGGCACGTAAGTGCTACTTGAAGTGTACCTGGAGTACTCTTGCCATCTTACCTACCTACCTACCCCCACGATGTGTGAAATGCGCTGCCAAGCATTCGACTACTGATAGCCAAAAAGCGTTAGACGACAAGCCAAAATGCTGTCATCGCGGTGAGTCAGCTAACTATCGCATTTGCATCATTGGAAAAGAATTCTAAAATATTAGATCTAGAAAATTATATCTAACTGATAAATCAAAGACGAACGGAAAAATCCTCTTCCTGATCATCTTTCTACTAAAGATATAACCTACGCACAAATAACGACAACGTTTTGTCTTGTATTGTATTGTCATTGATTTGATGAAAACTAAACAAACAGGAAGAGGTAAGTGAAGAGTTGAACCGCAACTATGCGCTTAGGAGCACAACATGCAGTTTTTAGATTATGACTAAATGTCTTAAACTGATTTTATGGAATGCAAACGGTTTATCCATTTAGATAAAGAAATTCGCATAAAGAAATTCCCAGCTACATCCGTTACCGTTGGGTATAGTAAAGAATCACACTGCTTGATTAACACCGTAGACAGACCATCAACATCAGTGTTTGAAGAAGATTTAAGTCGAGTAATGCCTCGAAAGACATCTTCAGTGGACAATACTAGCTTGCCGAAGTCAATAGATGGTTGTATATCGAAGAAAAGACTTTCCTCACTGTTGGAGGCCGTTGCAAAATTGGGCTTAAAGAACTCAGCGAAGAGATTAGCGGCATCGGCTGGAGTATTAGCAGCTTTATCACCAAAAAAAAGAACGGACGGAATTTCGGAAACAGATTTCTTTGAATTTACAAAATTTCTAAACACTTTTAGATTAGATTTTAAACTTTCTTAGAATCTAAGAACGTAGTTTCTGTGTAAAAATTTATCCAAACAGACGAATTTCTTATCATACTCTTTATACACAGCAAAGTAATTTGAAGTTTTACATTTTTTGAATTTCCAAGTGTGCCAGTGTACTTTATATTGTTTTTTTTTTTTTATTACAAGAAGAATAACACTTTTACAACCGTCTACCACAGTAATTCTAAAAATCTCGAAACACTTAGACGTCAAGATGTTGCAACAAGGAGTCCCAGTTAATGTTCAGCAAAAGATGGTTCAGTTTCAAGAAAATCGCATAACTTAAAATTAAACGAAAAATTTGAATTAAAATTTCTAGTGTTTCAGAATAATCATAAAATGGAAGTTTAAGAACTAGTGGTACATGATGCATATCTGATTTAATAATAGGTAGAGCATACTCAAGTATGGAAAAATTGACGCTTAAAAATATCAAATCTTGTTATCAATACTTAAAAAACTATCAACTAATGCCCGAATTCTGTAAGCAGTCTCAAGTCACTAATTGAGACTTTTCGTGGTGAAATTTGATTTTGAGACTAGTTGCAATTCAGTAAGCAGTCTCAAAAAAAAGTCACTAATTAGTGATCTACTTCTGAGCAGCTCACAAAACGAAAGATATGGAAGAGGAATTAATTATTTTATATATATTGCAAAAAAAGCGCGAAAATGAAGCGAAGTAATATGTTTTGGGTAAAAATTTCTTAAGAACACGAAAATGTGTATTTATTGACGTTTAAGAAATGTGCGTAGACGGATTCCGGCAAGTTTACTCAGCATGGAAGACCCATTCCTTCTAGAAGAAGACGTTTTCAGGAGGTTTTTTAGGTTCCCGAAATCCTTCTGCTGGGAATTTATTCAAGATTTCAAACCACTTGAGAAGTTTGAGCGGAATTCCCAGCTCGTCCATTTCAACGGAATGTATATAGAGACGCAATTCAACATTTATCGATTATTAATTTTGTTTGTCTCAATTGAATTGTTGATAAGCCGATTCAGGTAAAAGGTTTATAAAACAGAAATTAAATCGTTATTTGGTATGAGCTTGGTAATATTCATATTCTTTATGTTTCTGATGAAGAATTTCGCTTGATAAATGAGTTTAAAAAATTCCATTACATATGGAATCGAATTTTTGCTAAACTTTTTGACTATCTCTAGCCGATACGCGCCATCAGCTGATTGTCTCTATTTATTTTCACCATGATATTTGCTGAAATTCTTGTGACTTTCCCTTACTGAATAGCAAAATCGTCTCAAGTCACAAAAAGAGTCACTAATTTATAATCTCAATTTTAGTGACTTGAGATGAGATTCGTTACAGAATTCGGGCATAAGTATCATATATTTCAGTAGAACTACTGACATCGCAGGCACTAAGAGCTAAAGTTCTTGACCAGTTGACATTGCACAGACTAAAGTCAAAGTACTCCTGGCTGCAGAAGTTTTCGTTCAAGCACGTCTCGATGATGACAATAATGTCGTATTCTTGATGTGAGCTAAACAGTGCCGGCACTTACAGCAGCAGACTGCGACGGAAGCGCCAGAGCTGGCACAGACGTTGAGGCTACAGCAGCAGCGCTCAAAGTAGTTAACCCTTAACTGGTCCGGCGTCGTCTGAGAGACTACGTCATATAAACAAATCCTGTTTATTTGCTACTGGAACCACCTACATACGGGTCGCTCCGCCTATTCCTTCCCCTATTGGTCATTAAAAAATAGTCACATTTCTGTCGATTTTGTTCAGTTATACTCTAAATTAGGAACGATTATATTTGCGCGGTAGTCTGTCAGACTACGCCGGACCCTTTACGTTACTTTAGTGCGTGTTTCAAATATAGTGAGTTATGGCTGGGCCATATAAACGGGTGCGTTTGGGCGATTGTGATTATGAAGAAACTCTCTCTAAGTGGAATAACGAAGACACTGATAGTGGTACTGATATAGACGATGTGTCGGACGACTATAATATTGAGTCAGAGCATGACACTAACTCGGAATTATCTGAATATGAGGAGGACAATGACAGTGATGAAGTGGACTCAACGGAAAGTGAAAAGAAATATATATATGGCAAAAATCGGTATAGGTGGTGTACTTCAGAAGTTCATCCATCATCTAGAGTCCGAAAACATAACATTGTGATGAAAGTTCCCATACTGAAATCAAAGGCAAGGATGCTTGGTGAGTCTGCAGATCCGCTAGCTATTTGGGGCTTACTTTTTAGTGACAATATATTTGAACATATAATATTATGCAGTGCACTAACAAAAAGCTAAATTCGATGAGTGAAAAATATTCTGCTGTTTCAAAACACCACCTTTTTGCAACAGATGGAACTGGAAGGGACATATTCAGAGCAGGTCTCAGTAAGAAAAGATTTGCTGTCCTTTTGGCTGCGATAAGATTTGATAATCGAGAAGATAGAGAAGAACGCAAAAAGGATGACCCTACTGCAGCTATATCCTTCGTGTTTAAAAGTTTTATAGAGAATTGCCAAAGTTTATATGGATTAGGGCAATCTGCTACTGTAGACGAAATGCTGGTGAGTTTCCGTGGGAGATGCCGCTTTAAGATGTAGATGCCAAACAGGCCAGCAAAATATGGCCTTAAAATTCAGTGCTTAACAGACGCGAGAAACAGCTATCTTTATAATGCTTATATCTATTGCGGAAAGGACTCGGATGGTTTTGGTCTCAGTGACGAAGATAAGAAACTTTTAAAACATACGCAAGCAGTATTACGCCTAGCAACGCCGCTCTTCAACAGCAATCGCAACATAACAGCTGATAACTGGTATTCTTCAATACAGTTAGTGGACGTCCTTCTAACGAAAAATTTAACGTATGTAGGCACCCTAAAGAAAAATAAACCCGAAATACCACAGACCTTCCTACCCAATCGCAAAAGAGCTGCTGGATCAACATTCTATGGATTTAGGGAGGAATGCACAATAATTTCCCACGTTGGAAAAGTTGGAAAAGCCACAATTCTGATATCTTCCATGCACGACAGAGAATACACTGACCAATTAACTAATAAACCAGAAATAATCACCTTTTATAACGAAAATAAAGGAGGAGTTGATTCCATTGACGAAAAGTGTTCAGAAAGTACATCCAGTCGTCGTAGTGGAAGGTGGCCATTGACAATCTTTTTCCGTGTCTTCTTATATTCTTCATCAGTGTTACAAAAACAATCCAATAATAAAAGAAAAAAATGTTTTTGGAAAACAGCTAGCTATGCAATTGGTGGAAGATCATATGAAACGGCGCATAACAATGATGAATATACCACGTGAAATACGAACCATGATTAGAAGGATAGTTCCAGGAGAACAACCAACTAATGATGAAACAAATCTTATTCTCCAAAAACGTAAGATTTGCCATATATGTCCTAGCAACAAACGCAGGATGACCAAATACCTATGCGTTTATTGCAAGAATCCAGTCTGCTTAGGGTGCACAGATCCAATCTGCAAAAACTGTATCTCAAACTTGTGAACTTTGGGCCTTGCTGGATACAAAACCACCTTCAACTTTCCATATCTTTATGAGTTTTATGGTTATATAATGATTTACAAATCAATTCCTAAAAAAAAAAATAGTTAACTAGCTTGTTCTCACTTTTTTATGATTTTCGGAAAGAATAAGCATTTTTTTTGTAGATGTGTGGTACATTATTCCTTCTTGTGTTTATAATTTGTTAGACTTTGCCCCAATTGCATGTATTTTTACTAAATATAGTTCATTTGTGTTCATAATATCGATGTTTATTAAAAAATAATAATAACTTTATGTTGTGTTTTATTATTGAGCTTCAAAACGTACTCGTCTCACAGACTACGCCGGACCAGTTATGTTACTCATGGAGTACCGGACCAGTTAAGGGTTAAAAATGTGTTTTTTATTTTACATGAGTATATACATAGCGTAAATAAGTAGTAAAAGAATTCAATTGGTAAAGTATATTAAATTAAACATATATAAATTGAAGAAGGAAATGTTTATCCATACAGTATTTAGCATACATATATACATAAAAAAAGTAATAACTCATTGAATAAAATAAAATAAATATTAATTAAAAATCTTTATTTTTAGATATAGTTTGTTTATTGCTGTCTGGGAACTTCTGTCGATAGTCACTTACAACTTGGAGCACGTACTGCATTTGTCGCTCGTTTTTTGTATATAACTTATTAAAATCCTCTACTAGTTTAACACCTCTATCCGCCGTATCATTTGTTACTTTAAGTTTATTAACTACTTTTAAAGCTTGGCCGAAATCTTCATGTTTGTGCCACCGGCCAGGATCTGTGCATAGGAATTCGTCATTTATGTTAAATCTCGCAAAGAATCGTTTTGTTTTGTTGGAGACAAATTGTTCAAGTCCTTGGTTTAATAATTCAGGAGCTTGGCTTGTTTCCACGGTTATCCTTTTAATACTTTTTTCACATTCAGCATCAGTTTCACAATTAAACGCCTTTACCATTTTAATTTTTGATTCTGCCGTCACATTTGGGTCAAAGAAGGCCAAGGCGATGGATTCAGGTGATAAATACCAAAAATGATTTTTGATTTTTTGTAAAGCCACACGAGAGATGTCTTCGTTAACTGTCCGGTATTTATAAATTTTGGAAAGAATACTGAAATCCAAAAATGGTGCTTAGGCTGCAGGATGTGCATCAAACCACGCTTCGATATATATACAGATGAGGAAAATGCAAATATCACAAATTGCATTTTCCTCACGCAGTGATAATTTAAATTCGTCGCGAAACATGAATATCTTAAGGCAATAAATAGCCTTAGCCATCCCCACAAATGTTTTCTGATCTTCTTATTCACGATTCCGGTTTTAAAATTATTTACATTTAATTTAGACCAAGCAGTTTGAAACTTTTTTAAGATTGGTACGGTTGGGCTGGTAGTTTTACTCATCTTCTCCTCGAAAACGGCTTTTAAAATGATTTCGTATATATGATGGCGGCAAGGCGAGGCAAATATAAGAGATCATTTTCTAGAAAGCTTTCAATCAAAACACACGCACCATTAAAAGCGCCCGTATTAGAGGCAGTAGTGTCAAAAACCATTGCTTTTACGTAGTCTTGAAGGCCCCATTCCGTAAGGGTTTCGCAAACAGCTGCTGCCTGTTCTTTTCCACTCCCTGATTGCAATGCAGGTACACCAAGAAGTTGATCAGCACCGCAATTTGAAAGAATAACAGGAAGTCGGTCTACTGTCTCTTTACCTGTTAGTGATGGCAGTAATTTACTATCCCAATGTATCGTAGCGGCAGGCAATTTCTTATCCTTAAAGATATTTTTGATTTCGATAATTTTCTTTTCGCGGAGTTTCTCACGAGAATTGATTGAATTTCTCCACATCTTGACCAAGGGCTTCAAGTGTAGCTATAAGAATATGAACTGCATTCCTGTCACTGATCTTGCACTTATCCAAAGCAGCAGTAAGCTTAGGAGTTATTATTATTTGTCGTCCTCTTTTTTGTTTTGCTGGTACAGACAAATGTTTTGAGCATTGCGGAATTTCCTCTGAAGCGCGCGCTTCTAAATCTTCTCCGCTGCTTGAACTCGACGTCATCAGTATACCAAATTGAGCTAGAAATAGTATTAACAATATAAGTACGATTTAGTTCGATATAGAGATCCTCGAGTTTTTCAACGAATTCTTTTTCTTTTTTCTTATGATCCATCGACGTTCTTGCAGCATGCTTTTGAATTGCCGCCACTGCTGATAGAGACCTTCTAACTTTGGTATACAGTTCTTTAGTTATTGCGTCGGAATTCGGGCTTTCTCCCAATATACCATCACTTCCCGCACAGCTAGTGAAGCACTGCCTCGTATTGTCAACTTACACACCCGTAAATTGAAAAAAAAAAACTTGTAACGTTTGTTTTACAGATGGAAGTTTGTTTCCAAAAATTTCATTTGAATAATACCCGAGCAGATAAACTTTTTCTCGTAATAGAGGTCGCGACATTGTACTACCGAATGTCTTCACTTCAAATGTTGTACGCAACTAATGATTTTTTTAAAAAACTTGAATACAAAACTTTTTTAGCCATGAAAATTTGAATTGCCGTTGTTATTTCAGAAACGAAATGCTCGCCTACTTAATTTGATACTAGTTCTAGTTTTTGATATTGATATTATCCAAGACACGATGTGTACGTTAGTCAAAACGCGAACCCCACTTTTTATGCGCGGAAATCTGTTTGAAGAAATCTATTTTCATTTCGAATTTCAAAATGTGATCAGTTGATAAGTTATCTCACATATTTTAACTTCCGTTTTGTTTTTGTAATTCAGAAATTGAAGAAAAATGGAAAATTTTTGACAGAGTTGTCAAAAAGCAAGGGTCGAACGACTTGGTAGATTCTGCATTGAATATATTTTTTTTAAGCGTAATAATTTGAATTATCATTGTAATGTGATAAACTAAGTGCCCGGCTACTTTACTTACTACTAGTACTTATACTACGAATTTTCGGGTTTTTTGAAACTTTGAAGGCCCGGGGGCACACTTTCCACTTACCAGATTTACTTCAAACTTTTTTTCCACCATTTTTATATATAAAGGAACCAATCTGGGGGGTAGCACCAATAAAAAAATAATCTTGCAAAATAACTGCCACCCTTCTGACACATATAAACCGTCTCCTCCACATCGCCGTTAAATATGCAGCAACAATGTCTATGTGGTTAACCAGCAACTTGTGTTGCGCGGCCAATGCCAAAATTAGGCGAATTGTTGAATGGCGTACCACCGGCGCAAATGTTTCGCAGTAATCCTCGTTGTATTTTCGTGCGTAACTCAACACTACTAGCCTCGCCTTAAACTTCTCAATTGAGCCATCTGGATTACGTTTTATTGCGAAAACCCATTTACAGCCGATAATATTTTTATGAGCTGGTCGATCCACCAAGTCCCATGTTGCGTTCCGCACCAACGATTCATACTCTACTCTCATTGCCTGTTTCCACCTGTCAGCATCTTCAGAGTTTAGCACCTCACTGACCGTGCTCAGATTTTCAATAACAGAGTTCAGCATCTCCGGACCAGCCTCTGTACAATAAACTTTTCTCGGCCTTCCGCACCATTTTTGGCCTTCCTCGCTTCCTCTTGTTATTGTTTACAGCAACAGCCTCCTCGTAGTCAGACTCAGTCTCAGCTCTTTCATGCCCTTCACGCTCACTGCCTTCGTCTTTACGCTCGTCACGCAGAGAACGTTAATGCATAGAGAAGTCTCACGAGCTACGAATAGTGTGAATTGTCAAAAATGAAGTCTGACCACGAAGACTTTTTCACCTCGCTCAACTCGACAGCGGGGAACTTCTTAACAGAGCTGATTACAGTGAATTATGTACAAGTACATTGGCTCTGCTCAGTTTTTGGTTTCTGTATGAAATCAAATTGACGAATGCCAACGGCATTTTGCAAGGCATTTGCTTGTGCATTTTTATGTTCCCTTGATAAACGAAAATTTATTCAATTTATATTTTCAAACAAATATAACCAAATAAAGATTTAAAATCAAAGTAAATGTTTGTTGCTTTAATTTTAAAAGAAGAATTTAAACAAAATAAAACGACCTCACATTTTGTTCTGTGCGTTTTAGTAAATTTGATGAAAATTTTTCGAGTCGAAATTAATTTTAGACAAGAATTCAAAGAGCATATTGGCATATTGATGAATATATATGTATATCAATATATGTATGTATATACTATATATATTATGTTAGTTATATTTGTGCAAAAGTTCAATTGCATCTTCAATTCTTATAGTGGTACAAATGTATGTGCACACGCAATGCAGCAACAATGACCTATCTCACGACGCATTGCCTATCATATTTATGTACATTTGAATATGCATTTTTTGTTCCTTTGCCAAACGAAATTTTTTTCAATTTACATATATTACAGGGAATAATACATATATGTATGCATTTTACAGATAGTATAAAACTTTGAAATTTAAAATAAATAAAAAAAACTTGAAAGAAACGTATTTGTATGGGACAACTAAGTTCTATTGCATCTTTAATAAATATAGTATTGCACGCATATGTATGCACTGAAGCAACCATGACCTACCTCACGAGCATCGCCTTATCATATTTCATGCAATAATTAGGGAGTAAATATCCGATCGATATGCCTAACAAATGCTAAAACAATTCTCTTCTGCATATGCATCTACATATTTGCATGTGCGTATATGCACATTTGATGCCCTAGTCTATGTACGTACGTATATGTGTTTTGACATATACATATATATAATTGATCAAATCAATAAATTCTTTATAGAAAACACTTCATTACCAGGCACACAGGAAGATGGCATATTAGAGCGTCTCGCCCCACAGGCAAAAAAAAAAAAAGTCGCCCGTACCTCCCCTCATATGAAGTGTTTTTGAAAAACATTTAAAAAAAATTTTTTTTTTTGGCAACCCCAGATGTCGCCCAATTGCATTTTTCTTCATATCTTCGGCATTTATTGTCGGATTTTAAAATGGGATACACCATTTTTTTTGTCTCAAGGAGTGGGTTTTTCCTAAAAAATCTCATTGATCACAGGAGCTCCGTTGTGATACCTACCCACCATATCTCAATTGCTACCACCTTAATGTACCCATCTAATAACAGCAAATTAAAGACCATAAAAAATCGTAAATCTTTTGCGAAAAAAGTACTTCAATTAATTCAGTAGAACTCGAAATAAAACCAGTTTTGTTTTTAGTTGAAAGCCATACATTAGATGCCTTATTTTCTTTATACATTTTTCGGCATGCTCCACCTAACTTTGATAAATTAACTGGACCATTGTTTATCTACTTTTTTCTGTTTTATGTTTTGCCCTTGACATCATAATCAATTGTCATTTTACTTGGTGCGTATTAAAAACTGCAAAAACTTTAAAAATGCGTTTTGTTGATTGTGATTTAAAAAACCAACTGCCAACTAAACGCGATATTATTAATTTCGGGTTATATCTTCGTCATATAAGTGATTCGTATAAGACCATTAATATTACACTGTTATAGTTTTTTGACTTTTTTTGTCCGCAGACGGACGATAGGTCATTTCTATATCATATCGATGCGCTGAATTCATTGGTGTTATTTGTTTTGCAAAGTTAGGTCAAACAAAATATTTTTTCCTTATAAGCATGGAGGCGCCTCAATATTCGCAAAGGAAAAATTTATTATTATTCGCTTACTTTGCAGACCGGTTAAAGCCATTGAATTCATCGTATCGAAATGATATAGAAATGATCCATACCACGTCTGTTGGATTTTTCAACTACAGTGTTATCAATATATTTTCTAACTTGTTTTGTTTTATTAGGTTAAAAAAAATTTCCAACGCATTCCAATGGGAGAGATGCCAGATAATATTGAGGACTTCAATATTCGGGGCGACCAATTATATTTATATCGTATGGTCCGGGCTGTTCATACAGGAGAGTGTGACGAGAGTTTAGCAAGCGAGAAGTTCGGTGCTATGAGTACAGCCCTTTGGCTGACAACAGCGTCTCGAATTCTTCGCTATTATATAATATTATATAACGTGCGACCCTCAATAACACTAAAAACACTTGCTGACTTTATTGTAAAAGTTTATGCTCCTTTCTGGTTGGTGGTTAAAAACCAACCACTTGCAATTCACGGATGTCGTCACGTTTTCAAATACATCACATTTATTCGCCAATTGCCACAAGACATTCAAAATATTGTCCGTCCGGTCATAAAAAATAACTCATACTTTCTTCACCCAGAAAATATTTTGATATTGATGATAACCGATACAGATCCATTCGTACGTTCAGATGGACACACGAAGATCTTAGCAGCCCGAAGAGAAGCTAATGGATGTGTTCGTCAAATGTTTGGCCCGAAAGAAAATAATTTTATAAATTTCGAGAGTGACAAATATTTTAATGTATAATAATAGATTGGGATAGATTCGAACCGGCTGAACCACCATGCTTGCAGTTCTTCGCGAAATATCACCTCGAAGCATTACAATATTCCAATGAAATAATTGAAGTACCAGGTATGCACAACGAAAACCATTAAATTTTCTTTGCTTCTCTTTCTTCAGCATTTTCACTGATCTTTTTCACAGCATATCCTTGTCATTCCCAAAATACCGAGCGATTTGTTCATACAGTTCATGAATCTGCAATGGCGGTCACCGATGAACAACGCATCCGCCACATTTTATCTAAGCTCAAGAGCTGGCAGAAATACAGCAAGCTTTAATCCCGACAAAATTTTGTGGACTAAAATTTCCGTTACAAGACAAACAATTCACTAACTGTTTCGCGAGCGAGGAAAATAAATAAAATTTACTTTCTCTTGTATGGCTTTAGACTAAAAATAAATTGTTTATATTTCTGGGTCTACTAAATGAATCGAAATACTTTTTTCGCAAAAGATTTATGATTTTTTATGGTCTTCAATTAACTGACATTAGGTTGTTACATTAGGGTGGTCGAAACTAAGATATGGTGGGTAAGTACCCCAACGAAACGCATGAGCTCAATGAACTTTCTTGAGAAAAACCTCCTCTTTGAGACAAAAAAATTCATGTTTCACCCTTTAAAATCCGACAATAAATGCCGAAGGTATGAAGAAAAATGTAATTGGGCGACATCTAGAGTTGCCAGAAAAAAACAAAATTTTTATTAATGTTTTTCAAAAGCACTTCATATGAGGGGAAGTACGGCCGACTTTTTTTTGGTGATACGCTCTATGGCATATGCAAATATAAATATGTGAATTGAATTCAAGCAAAACAATGCTTATTAATATGCACATGTGCATGTACATACAACCGCACACGCAGGGCACTCACTTTATTCCCTTAATTCCGAATGTCGTTCAAAGCCATAATATGCCTAGCGACTACAAGAACTAAATGCATTCATAGGCGCAGGCGTAGCGGCCATCATTCTAGTTGCCATGGTGCTGAACAGCCTAAAATAGTCGCGGCGGCGCTGAACAGTTTCAACAAAAACTCATCATCAAACAATTCATTGATAAATTCGAGCTGCTATTTCTACGAGCAAAGTACTTTCATTCATAAAACGAGCCGCCATATGCCAATTTTCTCGACAATTCGAAAATAGTCAATATTGGAATATTTCGCGTAGAATTATTTGCCAATATTTGGTAAATCTTGAATTTTTGTCAAGTCGAGTGCCCGCGGCTTCGTACATATGTATGCATCAATATATGTATGTAAATATGTTTTTCTAAATGCTTGACAACCGCAGCTGCTGTGCATCAAGTGTGCGCATGAGCATATAGTAAGTTACGGAAAATTACATAAGTAGCTTATAAAGAAGTTCTGTGTCGGATATTTCAATGCTAGAAGTAAATTTCGAAACAATTATTTTATGTTCTCTGATAGTAGGTATATAGTTAATTAGTATATTATTTTACGTATGCAGCTCTTGAATTGATAAAAAGTGCACCAAACATATGCATATATCTGCAAAGTTAGAAACTTACTCTGAAATCAGAGCATTTGAAGATGCCTGTAACCATTTCAAGGTTACTGTACATACAATGCTGTGCCTATGAATGCGCGCTGGATTTCTTGAGAAGTTTTACCGTTTTATTTTGAGCTGTGGCTAGTGAGCATACATACACACAAATGCACAAATTTACATTTGCATATGCCATCTTCCAGTGCGCCTAGTAATGAAGCGTTTTCTACAAAGGATTTTGATTCAGTGAAGGGAATTCAACAAAGTTTTACAGACACCAGACAGACAGACAGACATAACATATGTATATAATTTTGGATGATTTGGAAAAAATTCAAATATATACATAGGTCATATTAAAAAGCTACCTTAACATTCTTTGCTTCTAATCACCAACAAATTCTTATCGACTGCTGCTAAATTTACATAATTCAGCCCCTTTTTGTTAAGTTTTGGTGAAAAATGTGTCTGTGGTGGTCAGTCTTCGCGAGACGAGTACCCCTCGAAATTCCATACGTTCCTGTCATTGAGACTTCTGTATACATTAACGTTCTCTGCGTCACGTCTGTCTTCGCTTACTAATGCTTCTTCCGCGGTACTTGGTTTTGTCCTAAAGCTCAATAAAAATGGTTCTTCGTTGACATCCCTGTCCCTTAAATTTAATTCAAATGATTTTTCAAAAAATATAACATCACGTGAAATTGTGATTTGATTCGTTTGTAAGCTAATTCATCGATAACCTTTCTTAGTTGAGTGATAGCCAACAAATTTTAGCTTAATCCTTTTCGGCAAAAACTTACTACCGCGTGGTCTTGGCCCCTTTTGCAGAACCACTGCATCACAACCAAACGTACGTAGATGTGCAACCGATGGTTTCCGCCCATGCCCTTTCTCGTAAGGTGTAACTTTACCTAAAACTTTTGTAGGACACGTGTTTCTAATATATACCGCCGTGCTTACGGCTTCAGCTCACAATGATTGTGGCATTTTAGAAGAGCTTAATAAACATCGCACCGTTTCCACCAAAGTTCTGTTGGCTCTTTCAGCCACACCGTTTTGCTGAGGGTGCAGTGGTTTGATGCCGAATGCCTTTTTCACGTAACCAATTTTCAAACTGAGAGTTGACGAGTTCTCTCCCATTGTCACTACGAATCGTTTTTATTTGGCGGCCAAACATATCAAATGTTTCGGATTTTCTTTTTAAAAAATAAACTGCAGTATATCGCGAATAATCATCTATAAATGAGATAAAATACGATGCACCACCAACCGAATTCACACCCATAGGCCCGCACAAGTCCGTATGTACAAGTTCCAATACACTTTTTGTGTAAACGCCGCTATAGTTCGCATAAGGATTACGATGGATTTTGCATGCCGCGCACGTAAAGCATTCAATGTTTTTTGAAATTTTAAAGTTCAAACCATTTACCATATTCATTTTTGAAAGTTTATTTAAATCATTTGTATTTATGTGGCCAATCCGCTTATGCCAATCACTCGCATCATCACTAACCCCATTTACACAGTCCGCACCTTTGCTCACTAAAACGTTAGCAACATATACGTATGCCATTATCCAATACACCAGTAAGAATTGTTTTTTTGGTTTTTGTTTTGCATTAGGGCATTATTTTCTGTAAATGTGATAACTTTTCCACTCTCTGCAGCTTTAGCGATGGAAAAAAAATTGGAATGTAGATCAGGTACATACCAAACGTCTCTCAAATTAACAGTTGTGTGCTTTGTTTTCAGATTAACCGTACCTCTTCCGCGTGCATAAACGCAAGCACCTGAAGCTAAAACTATTCTATGTTTTACACAAACAAGAGAATTAAACAATTTAGCATCTTTGCACATGTGAGACGTTGCGCCACTGTCGATTATACAAATCTCGCTCAAATTATCTACTAACGACCAAGCTTTATCATCTACGAGTGAATTATTAGATTGAAAAGTGCACTGAGAACGTATATGACCTCTCCGTCCACACTTAAAGCACTTTATGTTGTTATTGTTGTTGTACCTACTGGAAGTTGTGCTTTCGTTCGCTCTTCCATTTTCCTTTTGTCTTGTTCTGCTGCTGTTACCCCTGCCAGCGCCTCTGCCGCTACCGACACCAATCTCACTCCTTACGGCTCTGCTACTGCTGCTGACTTCACCGTTTGTACCTCTGCCGCTGATGATGTTTTTACTTCGAAAAATTCCAACGCGCCTTTTCGATTCGTTTGCCGAAAAAGCCGTTTCTACGCTACTGCATTTGTCGCCGTGCCTTTGCTCCTCTTCCAGAATCCTCGCGACGAGATTATCCAATTTCGGCAATGCGTCCCTGCTCTCGATTGCCACCACAAAATTCTCCATTTCGTCTGGTAATGAGCAAAGCAACAAAATTGATAAAAAGTCGTCCTCCATGGATATGCCAACGTCTTTTAAGTCATCTACAATACAGCAGAACACTTTTCGCTGTGATACAGTTTTTAATATATATGTATCAGCTCTTTTGGCTTGACGCTCAACGTTATAGTAGCGAGAGCCTTTCTATCGCATACTATCCAGATGGTCTTTCCAGGCTCCTCCTCCGCACACTTATCGACGACTGCACTCTACAAATCTAGAGTGATCAGTAAACTCTTTAATTGAATACACCAAGTGGTATAATTTTCGCCACTTAATTTTTCGATGTTGGCTAAAGCATTAGCCATTTTACCGCGATTATTGCTTTTAACACCGGATAAGCAAATCCACCGAATTATTCAAAAGAAAGATCTATTTATGTATGTTGACCGTGAACTTAGAAACCCAAGTCGATACCTGGGCCCATAACCATTTCAAGCAGTATTTCCGCGCAGAGAAAGAAAAAATCGTGTCGATGTAATTCACGCTTTTATTATAAGTGCCGTTTTATATTTTTGGCATCGCCTACTATCTAATGTATAATTGTACAAGTACAAAGTTCCATGTAAGTGAAGTACAATTGTTCGTATAAGAGAGTAGGTTTGGTTTGCAGAGTTGTATTTAGAACTCATTCTCAAAAAACATTATTAATAGAATAATAATTAGTACCATACAAATGTAATCATTTTGCATTATTTTATCTATTCCCTTTGAAATAATTAAATCTATTTTTGATAACTGATTATTTTTATCAAAACTGTTTTTACAATTATTAATTTAATGCATTAGAAAAAATCCTAAATATTTTTGATATTATTTTTTGGTAATTTTTATACATTTATTTTCAATTACGCTTTTTTGTATATCTAAATTTATTATAATTAATATAAGAATTATAATAAATACAATAATTACAATAGAAATTAATTTTACTAAAAACAGATCCATTATATTTATTGTTAGCATCAATTTTGAATAAGTGTGATAATGATGTAATCATTTTGATATGGAATAATATAAACACATGAATTCATTTATTAACAAATATTTTATTTGATTATTTCATTTTACTTACACTTTTCAATAAATCATTAAGTTTTTGAGTTGTAATTTTTTTATTTACCAGTCCAATCTTCATTGTTCCATGTTCTTATATTTTCAATGCTATTTATAAGATTATTATGTTCTGATTCAAGAATATCATAATTTATTTGTAACTCATTCATATCATCACATAATTTGGCAATAATTTCTTCATAACTCATTAAAGTAAATTCTAATATAGCTTTCTCATTTAATAATATTTTATTTGATTCTGAATGTAAATCAACATTATATTCTTTAATATTTTTAACATTTTTCATAATACAAACAGCATATTTATGCCATTCATGATCATCATTTTTAAGTGCATCATTTAAACATTGAACAAAACCTCTTCTATTATTGAATTGAGACTTATGTTGGCTAATAAACTCTTGAGTTTGTTTAACCTCTTTTTCAATCTGATCTTTACTTAAAAGTGTTAGATATTGTCCTCTTAATTTTAGAGTAGGAATATGTGCACTGTTGGATACATAAGTATTTGATTTAAATTCTTCAATTGTATGTATATTCGACATTTATTATAATAAAAAATTTTAATATTTTTTATATTGAAACACTAATAAAAAAATATTTTAAAAATTTATTTACGCAAACAATTTTTAATATTTTTTATATTGAAACACAAAGAAAAATATAATTATTTTAAAAATATATCTATGCAAAAAATTTTTAAATTTTTTTGTATTGAAACACTAATAAAACTATAATTATTTAAAAAATTTATTTATGCAAAAATTTTTTATTTTTTTTTTAAATTGAAACACTAAGAAATATATAATTATTTAAAAAATTTATTTATCCAAAAAATGTTTAATATTTTTTACATTGAAACACTAAGAAAAATATAATTATACTAGCGGACCCTCACCCGCTTCGCTGGGTGAAAGAAAAATATATGTAAATGAAAAGTGTTCTTTGTTTTTTTCTTGTTTCATCATTTAATTCATGCTCGGCCATTATTTTGTGACTTATTCTAATAACAATGTTTTATTTATTTTAGTGACTTACTCTAATGATTGTAAACTAACAACTTATTCTAAAGCCTTCTGATACACAAAATGTTTGGTTTATTTTCATGCGGTGTATAAATATAAAGTAACGATGGTTTCCCTACTCGAGAACATCCTACATGCAGTTGCCCATGTCCAAAGCATGGATAAGTTAGGTCAATTCCACATAATTCAAGTGTTTGACCTTGAGACTTATTGATTGTAATAGCAAAAGCAAGGCGAATGGGAAATTGAAGTCGCTTAAAATCAAAAGGCAATTCTGTTGAAATCATTGGAATGCGCGGAATCAAAACATCTTCATCTTTAAATTTGCCTTTCAAAATTGTTGCTTCAATTAAATTGTTCATTGTCCGTTTCACTGCTAATATTGTCCTATTGCATAGTTTCGGCTGATTGATATTTCGCAACATAATGATCACTGCGCCGACTTTAAATTGCAAACGATGTGGTGGCATGCCAGGCAAATTAAGTGAATTCAAAAATTCAATTGGATAATTCACTACATCGTCGGGATTAGTGATTGAATCAATTGATTTATAGGTGACAACTTCATCTGGAATTTGAGTCAAAATACTGGCTTTGATTTCATTGACATCGACATTTTTGGCAGCTAATATAGCTCTCTCGCTTAGCCAATCTTGATTTCTATAGTTTTGTGCAATATTTGGGAATACATTTTTCACTAATTGTACTCTTGATTCTGTTACGGTACAAAAATTAGTTGGAAGTGTTATCATGCCTGTATTCTTATCAATTGGCTTTCGTCCATTTCCAATTTGCTACAAATGTTCGGAAAACTCAGCAGCTGTTGGATCATTCTGTAACTGCACACAAACAATTGATCAGCTGCTGTTGATTTGGGAATAACAGGCAAAGTGTGGCGAAAATCACCGGCCAATAGAATTAGTGCACCACCAAATAAAAATACATAAATAAATAATAATAAACACTTCTGTTAGGTGTTTGGCCGAGCTCCTCCTCCTATTTGTGGTGTGCGTCTTGATGTTGTTCCACAAATGGAGGGACCTACAGTTTCAAGCCGACTCCGAACGGCAGATTTTTTATGAGGAGCTTTTTCATGGCAGAAATACACTCGGAGATTTGCCATTGCCTGCCGAGGGGCGACCGCTATTAGAAAAAAGTTTTTTTATTAGTTTTGCTTTCACCGAGATTCGCACCACCAAATATGTCTGTGTTATTTCGAAAATCTTTCAGTGTTCTAATATATTTAAAACTTCCAGTGATTTTTTATGAGCCATCGAACATTCATCCCATACAATAATTTTACATGTTTGTAAAACTTTTCCCATTCCAGAATTTTTAGAAATGTTACAAGTTGGTTCTTCATTTACTTGCAAATTTAATGGCAACTTTAATGCAGAATGTGCAGTGCGACCGCCGTCCAATAAAGTTGCCGCTATTCCAGATGATGCCAAAGCCAATGCAATATTATTCTGTGATCGAATAGTGGCCAAAACTAACGACAACAAAAACGTTTTTCCAGTCCCACCTAAGAAGAATATTCCTCCTCTTTCATTTGCAACATTGTCTATAATTGTGTCATATGCCTGCCTTTGTTCTGTGTTTAATTTTGGTAGGTTTGTTGTTACAAATGTGTTCAGATCATTTCGATCATATTCTTTTTCACGTCTTAATTCTGCATTGTATGCATCATGCATCGGACGATTTGGTGCGATCATACCTAACTCACTCAGAGTTTTATTTGCAATCATCAAGCAAAAGTCTTCGATTTTAATTAATGCCTCATTATATAATTCATCTGTATAATTCAAATTCGGATTTGCAGTAATGCGACGTACTTGATGTAGGATATCTTCTGTCATGTATTCTTGGTAAGTACTCTACAATTCTTTTGGGTTTGCTGGGAAATATGTAGCAATAAATGGCAAATAGTGTTCTTATTTGGTGTGGAGAACTTATTGCATATGCATCCATAAGAGTTACATCCGACTGATTATCATTTTCAAGCAAATTTAATTATTTGCATGCTTGCTGATAAGTACAACAAAGATGACCATTAATCGTTTCAAACTTTCGAATGATCTTGGGCCGGGAATATCAACTAAGAGTAAACGTAAATAGAAACATTCCACTTTACTTGGATGCACAGTGTAAAGTCGTCCGATTGCATCACCCAAATGAACACCTGGATATCCATCTACAGGTATTCCTCGTTGCCTTCGTACCCAGGACCTTGATGATGCATTCCAAGTATAATATTTAGGAACATTTGAATAAAGCAATGTTCTTGCAAATGAATCTGTTTCACATAAGTTGAAAAATACAGTTAGTGTTGTTGCTGGTGGTCGTTCGGCCATTTGTTGAGCAGTATTTTCAGTGAAATAAACACTTTGTTCATTTTCTAAATGGACTGACAAATGAATAACAGCTGGATGGGGTTCATGAATCGGAAATGATAATATTCTCCAATTTATGATATATTTAGGAACATTTGAATAAAGCAATGTTCTTGCAAATGAATCTGTTTCACATAAGTTGAAAAATACAGTTAGTGTTGTTGCTGGTGGTCGTTCGGCCATTTGTTGAGCAGTATTTTCAGTGAAATAAACACTTTGTTCATTTTCTAAATGGACTGACAAATGAATAACAGCTGGATGGGGTTCATGATTCGGAAATGATAATATTCTCCAAACTGCTTCGTTGCTACTAATGTATACTCCCATTTGGTAATTAGTGATTTCATCATTTCGATTTACAACTCCAAATACTGCCATGTCACTTCCTTTATTGATATATTTGCATATGTATTTGATGGATTTTACGGAATTACAGTATTCAACATTTATATGTGCGTTAAATGTTTTCGATAATAATTTGGAATACGGAACTATCCAACGGTTATCGATCTCCACATCTTGATTATTTATTTTCACAGTGACTGTTTTTCCATTATTTTCTGGTGATCTTCTACGGTACAATGGATATCCAGTCATTGTTTCAGCAATTAATTGCCTTGGGTAGTTTTTTGAACATTTACCATCAACCATACATGGAGTATTTTGATTTAACGTACCACACGGTCCATGAATCATAATTCTGGATCTTCATTTATATCTGGAATTTCAGCACATATAATATGATCAATTTTATCTGTGGTTAGTTTTTGTTTTAACCAAATCAAAATATGCGCATGAGGCAAGCCTCTTTTTTGCCATTCCACAGAATACATGAAACATTGTACATCTCCGTAAATTTAATGTTTTACAATGAAATCCATTAGAGACTGTAGCTTTCGTCTAAACACTCTTGCAGTAATGTCATGCCTATCAGTAGCTGATTGCCCAGTATATAAATGATTCTTAATATCATCCCATTTCGGATTGCATGTGAAAGTTATGAATAAGTCGGGTCGACCAAAATTTCTGACATAACACATTGCATCTTGGGCGTATTCATGCATATGTCTTGGACTGCCTGTATACGATGAAGGTAATATTACCATTTGACCAATGTTATTAACGTTGGTATCGTTGTTAATTGCATCTCGTAAATGTATGTATTCGTCACAGCGTAATTTTCTTTGGTTGAATCTAATGTAATTCAATCGTTCTGTTTCTATTTTCGTATACATGTCAACAATATACTGATTCTCTTGATTTTCTCTTATCATGATTCTGTATGCATAATAATTCATTGCGCTTACAGTTTTATTTTTTTCTTGACCATTTGCTGGATTTATTTGTTTTATATCAATCGAATAACCATCTTCACCACGACAGAACATAAGAGGATATTGTAATGCATCATATTTTCGATGCGTTTCATTAACACGTTGCAGTGTATCATTTCTTCTTTGCAAAACAATATCTCTTGGTTGAAATTCATCTCCAGATATAACAATTGCAACCTTGTTACTTGAAGTTGGTTGATTGTATCTTCCACGATGTTCGCCGGCAGGCGTTTTATTTGCATCAATTTTAATTTTATGATTATCAGATGACAATCTTTCGATTGTTGTTTTAAAACTTTGCACCAAAACATTGTGTGTGTGTAATAAATCTTGTAACTCTCTCATAATGACTCTGTTTATATTTCTGGACAATGCGCATCGTGCTTCAAGTTCATCATCGTTGTCATTAATGAAATAAATTTGCAAAAATTTTGACTCTTGATCGGGTAGTGGTAGTAATGAACCTATTAAGTAATATGCTTGCCCTTGAATCTAAAAAAAGCCATAATTTGTGTCCATAAAATCCAATGATGTCAGATGTGTCAGCAAATGTTGTGGAACGTTGAAGTTTATGTATTACCTTGAACGTTGGCATGAAGTTATCGGTTATAATTTTTCCAGCACCATGAATTATATGTGGAAATTTTTTCAAGAAAATGTTTGGAATCGGGTGATGTTCCCGATAATAATGTAGCTAATGGTTCGGGCGGATATTGTATGTCTGGTAAACGAACTTTTCCTGCAGCGCAACACATGCCTGGTGTTTCAGTTTTGAATTTCAATGCTTGACAAAATCCGCAAACTTTATCCATGAAATGCTGCACCATTCAAATTTATAGAATTGATATTTATTGGCCGATTTTGAGAACGTGACCTAGTACGATCTCTTTGTTGACTTAATCTATCAGCATGATTTTCCTCACTTTCATTTTGTCTGTGATTTTGCACATTTCTATTGTGACGTGTATTGCGTCCGATGTTAGCATGTCTGCTACCTCTTGGCATTTCTTTTACCGAATCAAAGTGGTCTTCTTCATGTCACTCTGAGTTCTTGATTGCTACTTTTCTTGTTTTTAAACTGGAATTCAAATTAACATACTGTTAGCGCCATCTTTTAAAAATATAATTGAACTGTGAGCACGCGTTGAAATGAAAATTACACAGAACAGAAATGGGAAATGATCAGCAAAAATAATATATATTTTTGAAATTTTTCTTGAAAATATCTACGGAAAGTGTGAAAACAATCTCTTTTCTTAAATATCTTAAGTAAAAACTTCTAAAATATTAATTATTTTTGCCGATTTCTGTTGTGTGTATTTTTCACACCATTTATTCACTGTTTCACTTGTTAGCAATCATTTGCAAAATTAATATATATTTTGTAAATTTTTCGTGAAAATATCGTTGGAAAATGTGAAAACAATCTCTTCTCTTAAATATTTCTGACACCCTTTTTTTATCTCTTTGGTTGATGCCTGGAAACTGCTTCATTTGAACACTTTACCAAATAAAACACTTTCTTCTTAGTTTTAACACTTACTTTTACTATGCACTATTACTGATAACCTTTGGTAAACCTTGTCTAGAATTTTGAAAAAATCGAAAAATTTTTTTTTGTCTTAAAAGGTGCTTTAGGGTCTTAGAAATAATATACCAAATGAGGGATGCCAGCAAAAATGTCTAAATGCCCAAATTTTTCATTCGACGGCAGTGCCTCGAAGGTATGCCCCGAACGCTATTTACAACTTTAAACGCGTTTTTCTCGAAATCACTTTTTTTAAACTGGCCGAAGACATAACTCGAACAAATCTTTACCGATTCTTACGAAATTTTGACAATACATTCGAAATACCTTTCTCCGGAGACGTACGTAGGATTTTTTATTTATATTACATAGTTTTTTTTTTAATCAACAATTTTATGTCGTTCCTTATAGTGAAAATTGTAACTTTTTGTTCAAACGTGCACCATTTCGCGAAAAAACAAAATATCGAAAAAATCCTACGTACGTCTCTTTCTGTTGTTATATAGAAACTAAAAAAATTTTATTTTTTGATCCAGGACAAAAATTAAGGAGTTTACGTCTTCGGCAATGGACCCACTAGAAAAAAAGGCGCCTTAGGAGAACTGCTGGACAGCGGCCATTTTGAAATTAATTCAGACGAAAAATTTTGTATTTGTACCATGAAAGCTATATTATTAAACCTATTTCACAGATTTTCGATTGATTCCTTTGTTGAGTCAAAATAAATTCATAAAATATGCCCATTTTTTGCGCTCTAGACCAGCTTCCCCCCTTAAGTACTTTTTTAGCGACGACCTGTTCAGGTTCGTTGAGCTAATGGTTTTGCTTCGGTTATCCCGAAGTGTGGGTGTAAAGAAGAAGTATTTAAGCAAAGTGTTAAGTTAGTCACAGCAGCATTGTGTTACGATTAATTATTGCAGGCTGTCAGCTACAGCTGTGCCTGCTAATTTGTATGTTTCTATTCTTTGCGAATGCAGGCGTGCAGCCACTGCTGTATGAATATATGTATATGTATGTATGTTTGCATTCCATTGAAATGTATGTAATGGAATGAAAATTTAGGCATAAATACGTGCGTTAACTTGTACATATGTGAGTAAAATGTACGCTCCATGCAACCGTTTACAATAACAACCACACGCGTAAAAAGAACGCTGCCTCGTGTATACTGTGTGTTGACGAATAAGTACAGGACATAGTTACAAACCTTCTCCACATGTGTCTCTTCAATGTGGCAAAGTTTGGTTAAAATCGGTTTAGTCATTCTCCGTAAAGTTCATCACAACGCGGAAAACGGTTGAATTTTTATATATATAGATTAAAAATATATTTATGCAAAAAAATTTTAATTTTTTTTATATTGAAACACTAATAAAAATATAATTATTTTAAAAATTTATTTATGCAAAAAATTTAAAATTTTTTTATATTGAAACACTAAGAAGAATATAATTATTTTAAAAATTTTTTCATAAATAAATTAAAATGAATAAAATGTATAAGAATATAACTAATTTATACAATCAGCCAAACCCTTCTACTAAAACTGTTTCACCGCTTGTATCACTACAAGGGGAAACAAAAAGTTTTAGAAATTTAAAAAATATTCATATTCCAAAAAACGCTAATGAAATTAAACAAATTAGAGAAAGAAATTTAGCTATTAATTACTTGGAACAAACTAGTACTTTAAAATTAACTAAAGTAAAATTTTGCGAACAAAATCATATTTCACGTGATTATCTTAATAATGGACTTAAATTACTTGGTATTGAAATTATTGGAAAAAAAAAATGAAGACAATTCTCGACAAACTAAATCAAATAGTTTAACAGAGGGATTTTTAAAGAATGTAACTAAAATAAATAAGAAAAATGAAAACGAATTGTTTAATATAAATAAAAAAGTTGATGATGATATTTCAAGTTTACCTTCAGTTCATGATTAATAATTATCCAAATAAATAAATTCATCACTTTTTTTTATTAAATAAATGGTACGATATTATGGTAACGGTATTATAAATAAGCTTATAAATAATCTTCAATTTGAGTTACATTCTCCACGATATAATTATTTAGGACCTGGTAGTAATCTTGAATTAAAATTTGAAAAAGATGTGCATCCAATTAATAAATTAGATGAACCAGCTAAAGAACATGATGTTGCATATTCTAAAAGTAACGATATAAAGAAAAGACATGAAGCTCATAAAATTTTAGAAGATAAAGAATGGTCAAGAGTTTTAGCAAAAGATGCTAGTTTATCAGAAAAAGTAAATGCATATTTAACTACTAATGCTATGAAATTTAAAAGAAAAATGGGTATGGGTTTGACAACTCACAATTCATCAACTGAAGAATTGATAGATAATAAAAGTGAGAATAAAGATGAAATTAATTATATTCCAAAATGTGGACGATACATTAAATATCCAATATCTCTAAATGAAGATCAACAAAAACAAGTTTATGATGCAACGAAAAATAAAACAGGTATAACTATAAAATTAGAACCAATTCAATTATAAAGAACTAAAGAAAGTGTAATGAACGAAACATATTTTCCATTAACTAGAAAACAAATTAGTTCTATAAAAAAACATTTGAATAATAAAACTACTTTAAAAATTTTTACTTTGAAATTATCTACGTCCCAGTTACAAAGTTTTAATACTGAAAAAATTGGGGGATTTTTACCAGCATTATTACCACTTATTCCCGCAATAGGAGCTGCAGTTACTGCAGGAATAGCATTATATAGAGCATATAATGATAAAAAAACTAACGATAAATTATTAGAAGAAAAAATACGTCATAATAAGGCATTAGAAGAAAAAAATATAAAGTCTGGTAATGGTATATTACTTAAAAAATCTGGTAATGGTATGTTACTTAAAAAAAATTTGATTTTGAATTAATTCCAATTAAACCATTAAGTAATTATGATTTAAAAAAAATATGCTAGAAAATTTAATATAGCAAATTTTAGGGGTGTATTTATGAAAGATAGATTACCAAAAAAAGATAAAAGACATAGAATGTGGAATAATAAATTTAGATAATAATGATGTATAATAATAATGGTACACATTGAGTAGCATATAAAAAATATAATAATCATATTTTTTACTATGATTCCTTTGCTATAAATAAATTACCAATATTAATAGAAAAATATTTCAAAACTAAGGAAAATACTGTAATTTTTAATAATAATATTGATCAAGAAATAAATGAAATAATTTGTGGTCATCTATGTTTAAAATTTTTACTTAATTAAATAATGCCAATTATATCATTAGATGGAAATTCTTCAACAATTTCATGTAATTTTGATGAACCAATAATTTTAGATAATAAATATGATTTTGAAATGTGTTTTCTTAATTTTTCTACTTATAATTCTATACCGAATATAACTAAAAAATAATATTTTACATTATGTTGACTCTGTCAACGGTTCACAAAGTGAACATATTTCGACTGAATCGAAATCATTCGACAATGCTAACAAAAAAATTACATTTCCAACTGGTTCATATGAAATAAATGATATAAACAATTTTATAAAAGAGAAAATAAAGGGTATTACTACTCGTATTAAACCAAATATGACAACATTAAAAGTTGAAATTGAAAGTAATTATATTATTGATTTTATACAAAAAAATTTAATAGCTTCATTACTAGGATTTAGTGAACAAATTATTCAACCAAATACATTAGTATCATCTAATTTACCTGTAAATATTATGAATGTTAATTCTATTAGAATAAAATGTAATATTGTAGGAGGTAGTTATGAAAATAATAAACAAACAAATATTATTCATGAATTTTTTATCAATGATAAACCAGGTGAAAAAATAAAGGAAATACCAAAAAATTGAATATACTATCCAGTTAATACAAATACTATTAGAAATATAACTATTTATATAGTTGATCAGGATAATACTTTAATTGATTTTAGAAAAGAAAAAATTAGTATAAGATTGAATATTAGAAAAGTGAACTGATATAAATTAAAAAAAATGTTTGTTAATTAATAAATTGGAAATAATGGGGGAAATTATGAATCCGCAGGAAACAGTTTCCGAAGTGAACATACCAAAACAAAGTTTATATCATAAAATAGTAAATGGTGAAAAAATATGTTTGTCTATTATAGATGGTAAAAAAATTTGTGTAAAGTGTTTGCAAAAAAAGAATTTATCAGAGTGTGTGTCAAGTTATTGTAAACAATGCTACACAGAATATTATTATAAAGTATATTCAAATATTATATTATGTAAATGTGGGAAAACCTATTCTAAAAAGAATGAGAATTTACATTATCGTTCTAAATTTCATCGAAAAAATTTTAACGTAAATAATTAAATGTTTAAAACTAATTTGGAATACATCACATTTTTAATATTTAGAATTATTACCAAATTTAGAAATAAAGTTATTTAACACTTTGACTGCCAACTACGAGTTAACTCGTAGTATGATTTCCCTTCAAGGAAGTCAACTACGAGTTATCTCGTACTACCTAAAACTACCACTTTTTGTGTAGCTACGAGTAAACCCGTATTATAATAGTGTTAGTATCGATAAATGGTTTCTGGGAAAAGAAAAAAATTTTGGGTTTGGCTTCCGTCAGCTTTTTTTTTATTAAAAAAAATGCATTCAATGGTCCAAGCTGGAAGATGGTAGAGCAGGGGCAGGAATCAATGGGCCTAGATTTAAAAAATCGATTCCGATGGGACTCTTCTTCTTCTTCTTCTTAATTGGCGCGATAACCGCTTACGCGATTTTGGCCGAGATTAACAAAGCGCGCCAGTCGTTTCTTTCTCGTGCTAACCGGCGCCAATTGGACACACCAAGTGAAGCCAAGTCCTTCTCCACCTGATCTTTCCAACGCAGAGGAGGCCTTCCTCTTCCTCTGCTACAACCAGCTGGTACCGCATCGAATACTTTCAAGGCCGGAGCGTTTGTATCCATTCGGACGACATGACCCAGCCAACGAAGCCGCTGGATCTTTATTCGCTGCGCTATGCCTATGTCGTCGTAAAGCTCATACAGCTCATCGTTCCATCGTCTGCGATATTCGCCATTGCCAACGTGCAAAGGTCCAAAAATCTTACGCAGAATCTTTCTCTCGAACACTCCAAGCGTCGCTTCATCGGATGTTGTCATCGTCCAAGCTTCTGCGCCATATGTTAGGACGGGCATGATGAGAGTCTTGTAGAGTGTTAATTTTGTTCGTCGAGAGAGGACTTTACTGCCCAATTGCCTACTTAGTCCAAAGTAGCACTTGTTGGCAAGAGAGATTCTACGTTGGATTTCAAGGCTGACATTGTTATCGGTGTTAATGCTGGTTCCTAAATACACGAAGTCTTTTACAACCTCAAAATTATAACTGTCTACAGTGACGTGGGTGCCGATACGCGAGTGCGCCGACTGTTTGTTTGAAGACAGGAGGTACTTCGTTTTGTCCTCGTTCACCACCAAACCCATTCGCTTTGCCTCTTTATCCAGTTTGGAGAAGGCAGAACTAACAGCGCGGTTGTTAAGGCCGATGATGTCAATATCATCGGCATACGCCAACAATTGTACGCTCTTATAAAAAATTGTGCCTGAGCGATTAAGTTCTGCGGCTCGTACGATGCTCTCCAACATCAGGTTAAAGAAGTCACACGACAGCGAGTCACCCTGTCTGAAACCTCGTTTGGTATCAAACGGCTCGGAGAGGTCCTTCCCAATTCTGACGGCGCTACTGGTGTTGAGCAACGTCATCTTACATAGTATTAGTTTTGCGGGGATACCAAATTCAGACATAGCGGCATACAGGTAACTCCTTTCCGTACTGTCGAATGCAGCTTTGAAGTCGACGAAAAGATGGTGTGTGTCGATTCTCCTTTCATGGGTCTTTTCCAAGATTTGGCGTATTGTAAATATTTGGTCGATGGTAGACTTTCCAGGTCTGAAGCCACACTGATAAGGTCCAATCAGTTGGTTGACGGTGGGCTTCAGCCTTTCACACAATACGCTCGCTAGAACCTTATAGGCGATATTTAGAAGGCTAATCCCGCGGTAATTGGCACAAATTGCAGGATCGCCCTTCTTATGGATTGGGCAGAGCACACTTAAATTCCAATCGGCAGGCATGCTTTCATCCGACCATATTCTGCATAGGAGCTGATGCATGCACCTTACCAGCTCCTCGCCGCCATGTTTGAATAGCTCAGCCGGCAGTCCGTCGGCGCCCGCGACTTTGTTGTTCTTTAGCCGCATTATCGCTATTCTCACCTCGTCATGATCGGGTAGCGGAACGACAATTCCGTCGTCAACGATTGGGGTATCGGGATCTTCACATTCTCTATGACATGCGCAGCTGTCACCGTTTAACAGGTTCGAGAAGTGTTCCCTCCATAATTTAAGATTGCTCTGTACGTCAGTCACCAGATCGCCGTCTTTGTTCTTACAGGACAACGCCCCGGTCTTAAAACCTTCTGTAAGCCGCCGAACTTTCTGGTAAAATTTTCGGGCGTTGTTCCTGTTGGCCAGCATCTCAAGCTCCTCGCACTCACGTATTTCGGCCTCTCGTTTCTTCTTTCGGATAATACGTCTCTCTTCCTTTTTCAGCTCTCTGTAGCGATCCCACATGGCTCGCGTTGGGCCCGATCGCAGCGTGGCTCTATAGGTGGCATCTTTTCTTTCGGCGGCAGCATGACATTCCTCGTCGTACCAATTGTTTTTTCGGGCTCGCCGGAATCCGATTTCTTCTTCGGCGGCGGTACGTAGGGAACGAGAAATGTTGCTCCATTGCTCGCACATGCCGGTGTGTTGGGCAGTGCTCTCCGAGAGCAGGAGTGAGAGTCGAGTGGCGAATCTTCTGGCTGTCTGTTGTGATTGCAGCTTTTCGATGTCGAACATTCTTTGCGTAGGTAGATGTACGTTTTTTGCTGCACAGAGGCGTGTGCGCAGTTTGGCTGCAACAAGGTAATGATCCGAGTCGATGTTGGGTCCTCGGATCGTACGTACATCTAATACACTAGAAGCGTGTCTTCCATCTATCACAACATGATCGATCTGGTTTCGCGTTTTTCGATCTGGAGACAGCCAGGTAGCTTGGAGAATCTTCTTATGCTGGAATCTGGTGCTACAGACTACCATGTTTCGGGCCCCGGCGAAGTCGATCAGCCTCTGTCCGTTACCGGATGTTTCGTTATGCAGGTTGAATTTTCCGACTGTGGGACCAAAAATTCCCTCCTTGCCCACCCTGGCGTTGAAGTCGCCAAGCACGATTTTTATGTCGTGGCGGGGGCAGCGCTCATAGGAACGTTCCAAGCGCTCATAGAAAGAATCCTTGGTCGCATCGTCCTTCTCTTCCGTCGGGGCGTGGGCGCAAATTAGCGAGATGTTAAAAAATCGCGCTTTGATGCGGATTGTTGCGAGACGCTCGTCCACCGGAGTGAACGACAGTACTTGGCGACGAAGTCTCTCTCCCACAACAAATCCGACACCGAATTTGCGCTCCTTTACATGGCAGCTGTAGTAGACGTCGCAAGGTCCTATGTTTTTCTTACCTTGCCCCGTCCATCGCATCTCTTGGATGGCAGTGATGTCAGCCTTTCCTCTCACGAGGACATCAACCAGCCGGGCAGAGGCACCTTCCCCATTAAGGGACCGGACATTCCAGGTGCATGCCCTCAAATCGTGTTCCTTATTTCCTTTGCAGGGGTCGTCATCAGTAAAGGCAGTTCTCATCCGAGGCTTTGTTGCTGTTTTCATTGGGGGGGCTTTTTAAGTGGCGGGTCCCAAACCCAGCGCACAACCAGCTTTGCTGGGATGCTTCGCCTTCTCACTTTAGCTCACTCCCGAACGGGTGTTCGGAAGCTAACCAGAGGATACGTGGGCTAATCCCGGACGTTGTGAGCTGCTTGAACCATATGTAGAAGAATCGTCCTGGCCACTCCCAAGTGAATGGCGATCAGTAACTTTCCCCACTTGCGTAGACTTCTACACATGGAACCATCCTCCGATGGGACTCTACCCAACAATATTCCAGGCAGAAATACATGCCATTGAAATATGTGTGAGAGAATGCCTTCGCAGGAAAATGAGAGGTACTCACATCTACATACTCTCAGATAGTCAAGCGGCTCTAAAAGCCCTTCTATCAACAACTATCACCTCTAAACTGGTAAATGATTGCCTAAACCTTCTCAACATGTTAGGAAACCTCAACACAGTAACTCTAGTCTGGATTCCGGGACATGAAGGGCATGAGGGGAATGAAATGGCTGATGACCTCGCAAAACAAGGAGCAAATGTGCAACTTACTGGTCCTGGACTCACGGAAAGCCACATTAATGAATTCCTCAGGAAATGGGAAGAAAGGAAATTTGCTGCACACTGGCTAAATTGTGCCGGTCAGCGTCAAGCCAAACAATTTCTTAGTCCCAACAAAGGAATATCAAACAAGCTACTCTCACTAAACAGAGTAGATCTGCGTCTTTTAACAAGATACCTCACAGGTCACTGCAGCCTGAGGTATCATTTAAATAACATTGGTCTATCAGAGACCAATGTCTGCCGCTTTTGCGAAATGGATATAGAAAGCTCAGAACATGTGCTTTGTGAATGTCCTGCGCTGGGCAGACAAAGTGGTGGTGAACACTCTAAATAATGGAGCTCTTTAGATCTATTTTTTTAGAAACTGGTTGAAAATCTCCAATCAACGCCAAGACGAATTCTTCTCTGAACTTTATCAGTTTTATTTTAGATGAAGTTACTTTTTGGTAAATTCTGTGAGCATTTTGTATATATATCTCTATAATATGAAGTGAAACCTTTTTGTGCCACCTAATAGTCTTTCTTAGAGATGAGTAATACGAAATCATTTCATCTGATCGGTCAATGCCAGACATTCCATTATTGTAATCTCGAATTATATTCAGTTTCATAGAAATTCTTCCATTGCAATTGGGCACCTCTACCATTTCAATAGCGTGCATGTTTGAAATGGAAAGGACTTCTCGTTTGTCTTTCCATTTGCATACAGTAACAGGACCATTTGTCTGCCAAAAACACTCCCCTCTTTTTAGTTTACGATTTACCACATCTTTGGGGTTTCCTTTTCTGTTACTTCGTAGGGTTCCACACACAAAAGTTTTTCGTGTATATAACAGTTTTGTAAGACTAACTGAATTATAAAAATTATCCATGTAAAGCGTAGCCTTTATCGAAATAGTCCTCAAGTAAATGTAAAACAACGTCAGCAGTGTGACCTACATTATGGGTAGTTTCCTCAGATTTTCCGCTGTACATTTTTATTTTTATTACAAGACAGTCGGACTCACATAGTTCATATAGTTTGACACCATATTTGTGTTTTTTATTTTTTATGTATTGGCGGAAAAGCAATCTTCCCCGCCATAGCATCATGGATTCGTCAATACAAATATTTTTACTTGGTACATAGTTTTCACGCATAAAATCGTTGAAATGATTTAGGATTGGTCTCACCTTGTATAATCTATCGGTAGATGGTTGTGAGTTATCAACCAAATGAAAATAACGAAGTATCAACTGGAATCGATTGCGGCTCATATGTGTGCGCCAAAAGTTTACATTATATAGCTTGTTTGTGTTCCAGTAATGTTCTATTGTTGGAAAAGTACAAGGTCCCATTTGCAATAAAAGTGCAATAAAAACTTTCATCTCTGTAGCACTTACGTCTTGCCAATTTGATATCCTTTTAGATTTTTTTATAGCATTTTGATTCCCATTTTCCAATGTTGCAATTTCTTGCGCAGCATATAAATTAGTTTGTTCTACCAGTAATGCAAGAAACTCATCCGAAAAAAATAAATCCACCAGCGTTTGTACTGTTAAATTTGATGTATCTAATTTCACACCAACATTTTCATCGAAAAGAAATAATTCAGGGTTGTGTTGAACTTCTGTCCACAAATGTCAAATTCTCATTTGACGTTGTTGCTTGAAAATCATCGTCATTATTATCAGATTCGGAGACGTCTTCAGGTTCGGAGATGACTTCATCTTCACTATCACTTGTATTCTCAGAAGGCTCATAAATGTCGTTACTACCATCGCTGAAATCATCTTCTGAATCACTTAGATTTGCGTTGTACTCAATTTCACTTTGATTCAGTGCCTTTTCTTATCCATATTGGGTTCTTGATAATTATAACAGTAATTTTAGAGAATGTTTTTAAATCTAAAAAGAAAGAAAATAATATTAATAAAACTACGATAATTATAATAAATAATAATAACTATAAAACAAAATACTATAGAAAGCAAATATGATTTTTTTTTAGGAAAAAAGGACCTACCTACTACGAGATAATTCGTAGCGAGTTATTTCCCAGACGCCAACTACGAGATAACTCCTAGGTCCTTTTTCTCCTTTAAAAAACATCATTTTTGATTTTTGATGATACCAATGATCTAGAAATAGAGTTTTTAGTAATATAATGTGAAAAAATCAAAATGTCATTTTTGGCCAGTTTTCTGAAAATGGCCTTGGCAGTCAACGTGTTAAAATTTTTTTTTATATAAATAAAGAAAAATGAATCCAATTAATATTAAAGAGTTAAAATCTAAAAACTAGAAAAAAATATATTAGAGAAAATAAACATATTTTTCAACTACCAAAATATTGGTACAATAGAAATAAAAATAATTTATTAAGTTTAATAAATATTTCAACAGAAAAACATAACCAAGAAGTTATTCAAAATGTATTTGAAAATTTTGATAATTATAATTTTGATATTATTGATATTCAAGAAAAACCATTAAGTATGTATAACCATAAGTGTATAAAAGTAATTCTTTTGGTTCTTTAGTTAACCTTCCTATACCCGCGCGTTGGTCTGTAAGACCGAGAAAATGATTTTACGTAAATTTTTGTTTTTCCAGAAACTCTACAAAGTTGAATTTACAGCTAGCTTCCGCTTTTCTTGCAAGCTCTATATTAGTGTTCATTTGGCGTTTGCACTAGACAGGCGTGTTGGTGAATTTTATAAAAATTGGTCTGTGAGACCGACGCGGGTATATGTGTAATTTTTTGTGAAGTTAAAGCAGTTATTTTGTTTTTTGTTTCTTTCTTATTTTTTTACGTTTTACTATTTTGCAGGTACTTTTTAATATTATAATGAATGAAGAGCAAATCAGACTACTTTTGGAGGAAGAAAATTCGACTTCTGATTATAAGAATGAAAATGACAGCGACGTTGAAGACTTTGTTGCAAGAGATGTAGAAAGTTATGATACCGAGCAAGAAGATGATGAAGAATACGACGAGGAGTTGAATGAGATAGATGATAGAGAATTTTATCTTGGTAAAGATGGACACACTAGGTGGAATAATGATGCTCCGTCAAATCGTGTAAGACGTCTCGCTAGGAATATAGTTCTAGAAAAGAAGCAAAAAATTTGAAGGAAATTGGCGAGGTTTGGAGATTATTTTTTACTGAAGTTGTTATAAATTGTATTGTATTCATTAGAATGCTAAAGATTTATTCAAAACAGATGATTCCTCTCCGGAGATATTTCGATTAACTATGAGCTGGAATCAATTTTATTTATTAATGCGTTGTCTAAGATTTGACAATAAAGCCACGCGAGTTACGTACCATCACTCCACCACCCTATCTATTTATTTCTCTTTTTTGAGTTGTGACAGTATTGTCTTACATTTAATGAAATTGGAATCATACACCAAACTATTTAAATGCTAAGATACTAAGATTTCACAAATAAAGGTTCCCACCAAAAGATTTGCTTAGTATGCAATATTACACCGACACGTTTTTCGCTCAATGCAGTTATGCTCTCAATAAGCATAAGGTACTGCATAAAGTGAGCGCAAAACAGGTGTTATTAGAATTAAGGAAATTGTAAAAAGTCAGTCTGTAGATTCACAGCAACCAAGAAGGTTGAATTTGTTTAAAGAATAAAACCGTGAAAAAAAAACTTTAACTTTAAAAAACTTTTTAACTTTAGTGTTTTAATTTAAGTCTAAAGACTTAAAACACATTAGTGGCGCAGTCATTGGAGATATTCCTGAAGGAATATTTAAAGAACAAGGAAGTGAATGCAACGCAGTGAAATTTTTGACCGAAACAGAGGTCTAATAATGGCGAACCAGCAAGACGTAGCAGAACTACTGGAGGTCATCCGCAGACAAGAAGCGGAGCTACAAAATTTACAATTGCAGCAGCAACGCTTAATACAGCAGCAGCAACAACAACAAACACAGCAGCAACAACAGCAAACACAACAACAAACACAACACCAACAACAGGAATTGAATTTTAACATGGCCGCCAAGGATGTCATCGACCAATTTCGACACTTGAAGCCCCTTTCAAAATCAAAAATCAAAACGCAAGGGCCTTTATCAATGCTGTAGAATCAAATCTTACGTTATGCGGAACAAATCTGAGCCTTATTCAGTTTTGTTTGAGAATTGTGGCCGATGAGAAGATTCATGGCAATGCTGGCCGGCGTGCAATAGAACTAGAAAGCGGCGCTTCGTGGGAGGAAATGAAGGGGAAAATTCAACAAGAATGCAGCCCAAAGACGACCTACGGAGAAGTCTTCAACTTGTGCCGGACAATACAAGTAAGAAATTTAAGAGAACTATTTAATATTTTTGAAAATTCCAAATTTCATATTAATGATATATACTTGTCTGACCCATTAAAACCTGGTATCTACCGACCAGAAAATCTAGACAGGGACCTGGTAGACATATTATTAGAAAAAATTGACGGACCAATTAGGGCTCATTTAAGTGAAAATGCGACTTTGAATGAGATAATTACAAAATATACCAAATTGAAACTATTAGATGACACAAGGGCCATTACATTTAACCATAGAGTTAATATACAAAGTGAACGAAAAACAAACAACAATTGGCAATCATTAAAGCCAAGTAATAGTTTTCATAGCAATAATTGGAACACTAATAATTGTTTTCAAAACACAAATTGGCAAAAATTTAAGCCAAATAATAACTTCCAAAATGGCAACTTTAAACCGAATAGTAGCATTCAAACCCGAAATTTCAACTGGCAGAATTCAGACCCTTACCACAGGTCACAATACAGATTAATCAATAATTTTCCAGTTGAAAATTACAGCAGAAATTCAACACAGCAATTAAATTCCAGTAAATTATTTCAGTACAATCAACCAAATTCTTCTCAAACTAGAAAATCTTATCATAGTAGGCAACAACGCCAAACTAATGCGTATCAACAAGAACCAGAGCCAATGGATATTGGTAATTTAAAAGAAGAGGAGGACGTAAATTTTTATATGACGGCTTCTCCATAAAATTGCCCATAATATTAGTAACAATTGGAAATTGTAAAATTAGATGTCTCATAGACACCGGATCAGAAACAAGCATAATTAAACCTAATGTCCTTGGGAATACTTTTCCCACTCAACAACTCAATTCACCCCTTTTTTACAGAACCATAAACGGAATAAATCAAGTGACACACAAATTAGTTACCCCAATACCTAGAGAATTTAATATCTCAGGTACCTTCTCTTGGAAGGTTATTGATTTCCATAGCAAAATTTATTCAGCAATAATAGGTCAACATTTTCTCATCGCTCTTAAATCTAAGATTGATGTAGAGAATAAATTTATTACTATACTAGATAAACATATACCGTTTAGAAATTACAATCCATACAATAGTGTAGAAATTTGCTCACTTGAACACAGCGACCTAGAAAAATTGAATCTGAGACATCTAAATTCGGAAGACACCCAATTGATAACGAAGTTATTGCACAGTTTCAAGGATTTATTTTATAAAGAGGGTGATAAGCTTTCTGCAACCCATGAAATTAAACATGAAATAATTACATCAACTGATAGAGCTGTATATTCAAAAATTTATAGGTACCCCCAAATTCACGAAGAAGAAATAAAAAAACAAATCAAAGAAATGTTAGAGCAAAACATAATTAAGGAAAGCAATTCACCTTATAATAGTCCTTTATGGGTAGTGCCAAAGAAGATCGACAATTCTGGCACCCAAAAATGGCGAATTGTCGTAGATTATCGGAAGCTAAATGAAATTACTGTTAATGATAAATTTCCAATTCCCAATATGGAAGGAATTCTTGATAAATTGGGCAAAGCTCAATACTTCTCTTCTATTGATCTTGCCAAAGGTTTTCATGAAATTGTTGTAGATGAAAATGACATAAAAAAAACTGCCTTTTCTACACCTTTTGGGCATTACGAATTCATAAGAATGCCATTTGGGCTTAAAAATGCCCCTTCGACTTTCCAGCGACTTATGAATTCAGTCCTTCGTCAGTATATAAATAAAATTTGTGTTGTCTATTTAGACGACATCTTAATATTCAGTACCTCTTTATCAGAACATATACAAAATATTACAAAAATATTTCAAACTTTGAAAACAGCAGGACTTAAAATTCTAATTGATAAATGTAGCTTCTTAAAGAAGGAAACCGAATTTTTAGGTCATATACTTACACCTAAAGGTGTTAAGCCAAATCCAGCTAAGGTCGAAGTAATTCAAAAATTGGAGCTTCCGACAACACAAAAGCAGATTAAATCATTTTTAGGAATAACAGGTTTCTACCGAAAATTTATAAAAGACTATTCTAAAGTAGCTTACCCCATGATCGCATATTTAAAGAAAAATGCTAAAATCAACATAAGTGACCCAAATTATATTATAGCTTTTGAAAAACTAAAGGATATAATAACAAATCCGCCTATTTTAAAATATCCAAATTTTAATAAGCGCTTTAAGCTTATCACTGATGCCAGCAATTTTGCTATTGGTGCGGTTTTGACCCAAGATGGTCATCCTGTTTCATTTGCATCGCGAACACTAAATAATCACGAAAAAAACTATTCCACTATTGAAAAAGAGCTATTGGCAATAATGTGGGGAGTCAAATACTATAGACCTTATCTTTTTGGAAGAGAATTTGATGTCCAAACCGATCATCAACCACTAAAGTGGTTGCAAGTCAAAAACTCGGGTAAAGATATAAGCCCGAGATTACGGAGATGGCTAGTTCAATTAGGGGAATACGACGCAAAAATTGATTACATTGCTGGCAAAGAGAATAAATTAGCAGACTTTCTCAGCCGCATTAATTGCGAAAAGTGTGAGATAAACGCGTTAGATTCTGATGACTTAGGAAACTTTTATAATAAAAAATCTAAATGCTGAAGAAGCAGCAAATCAATCTGATATATCTCTAGAAGTTCATTCCAACCATTCCCTTGAAACCTTACATTCTCAGGCAGAGAATTGCAATGATCATATTTCTATTTTAGATACCATAGTAAATAGGTTCAAAAACCAACTGATTTTAGTAAATAACAAGGAAGTTGAGGTCATGGAAATTTTCAAAAACAAAAGAATCTTTATCGATAAACAAAATATTGACTCTGACAATGTAACTAATATAGTCCGAAGAAATTTTGATAAAGGAAAAGTGGCGATATTTTCCCAAATTAATGACCATGAATACAACAAATTACAGCAAATTTTTATTAACAATTTCTTAAGTAGTGAACGGTTATCATTTTTAAGATGTAGCTTTTTAGCACAGGATATCCAGGATGAAAGCGAGTTAAGAAAGCAAATATCTCTGTTTCATAAGTACGAAACTGGGCATTCTGGAATATTAGTAACTTACGAGGGCATGAAGCACAAGGTTTATCATCCTCAATTAAAAATAAAAATACATGAAATTATAAATAACTGTGACATATGCTCTGGAGGAAAATATGATAGAAATCCAATTAAAAATAAATTCCATTTAACCGAGACTCCTACTTCTACTAATATAATAAAATTGTTCATGTCGATACTTATGTTAATAGTAAACACTCTTTTATAATTTTTCTTGACAAATTTTCAAAACATGCTGTGGCTTTTTACCTACCCGATAGGAATAATCAAACTATTATTGGCAAAATAAACGAATTTTTATCAATTAAGGGTTCCATTGAAAAGTTTGTGTTTGACAATGAGTTTAATTCCAAAAATGTTAGAGATTTTTAACTAGGGAAGGAATTGAGTTTCACGTAACTAAACCAAACAGTCATACAGGAAATGCTGATATTGAGAGACTTAATAACACTCTAACAGAACGCATTAGAATATTAAGCCTAGAGGAAAAACTCCCAGTTATAACTCAAATGCAGAAGGCCATAAAATTTTATAACAATTCTTTTCATAGTACAATAAAAACTACTCCACAAGAAGTTCAAAATTACAAAGTTGATCACAAATTAATAAAAAATCGAATTGAAAGATCAAAGTTAACCACAATTTATAAACAAAACCAAAAACGGGAAAATTATTCAGAGAATCGAATGGAAGGATTTATAAAAAATTACAAAAGTTTGAGGCATAAAGAAGAACCCAAATTTATAAAAAGGAAATTGCAAAATATTCATACATCCAATATTAAAAGGCCAAACAAATTTTCAGGTGGCAACATTCGTACTGGTGATAGCGATATTGGTAACAGGGACTCAAGGGACATTGCAAGTCAACAAAATATTGGAAGAAACAGGTTACACTCAAATTAAATTAAGAGAAGTGGAAGTAATAAATGAAACAATTACCGTAATACATTTAATAGATTTAACCGAAATAAATATAATAATTTCACAAATAGAATCCAATATTAAAAATTTAGATATTCTCCATAAGGATTTATTACTCAAAGAAATAGAAATACTTAAAGACAAAGTTAAATCAATTACACCTTCGCCAGTGAATTTTAAACAAAAAAGAGGACTTTTAAATATTGTCGGGACAACTCATAAATGGCTATTTGGCACAATGGACGACGATGACCGTCAAGAAATTTTACAGCATTTAAAAGTTACGGACGAAAATAATCACAACGTTATTGAAACAGTTAATAAACAAATTCAGATAAACCTACACTTTAATGACACCTTAAACCTACTAAAAAATAATATAGAAGAAGACAGAAAAAGAATCCAGGCAGCTTTTAACGAAATTAAAACCAGGAACAGCGAAATTGTAAGATATTTGCTATACTTAGACCAAATGCAAAAAATCAGATACTTGGAAAATAGGCTTAATCAAATTCAAGATAACATATCAGCGGCTAGGCATAAGACTTTACACCCTAGTATATTGACGGCCAATGAAATAGAACGTTACAATATTGATTTTTATAAGCTAAAATTACTAAAATTAGGTATAATGAAATACGATAAATCTGAGTTAATTATTGCCATTAAAATACCAACAAATTTTATTAAAACCTATGTAAAAGCTATAGTGCCAATACCCAACAAAGAGTTCATGGAAATAAATACTGATATTGAACATGTTGTCGAAATAGCAAATAACGTATATTATTATGAAGAAGAGACAGATTTGAAAAATTTGAAAAAACTCAAAACTGTGTATATTATCAAAACTGTATGTTAAAGTATAACAACAAATTCGAGATCCTAGCTATGGACGATGAAACTTTAATTGTTAAGAATGCAATAAATGAAACTGTTTTACAAAATTGTGACGACCGAAAAATCACACTTAACAAAAATTATTTAATATCTGTATACAACTGTAAAATAACAATAAAAGAGTACGTTTTTCAAAATAAAATAGAAATTGTAAAAGAGAAATATTACATTCCAGTAAACAACGAAAATAACACGTTTGAAAAAGAAATTAACTTCAAAAAAATTGTATTGGAAAATTTTGAAAATATTAAAGAAATAAAAGAATTAAAATATCATAGAAATGTTTCTTATGTAATAAGCACTTTCTTTTTTGTAAGCATTCTTATAATTATTGTGATATTGTATTTAAGAAAAAATAATAATAAAATTAAGATTATCAATAAAATTGAAAAAAAATCTGAGGATGTGGAACTGGAAGCCATTAAAGAGAAATACGGGTTAAAAAATAACAAACCATAAGATCCAGGAGAATCTTCTGACAAAGGGGGGAGGAGTTACGTACCATCACTCCACCACCCTATCTATTTATTTCTCTTTTTTGAGTTGTGACAGTATTGTCTTACATTTAATGAAATTGGAATCATACACCAAACTATTTAAATGCTAAGATACTAAGATTTCACAAATAAAGGTTCCCACCAAAAGATTTGCTTAGTATGCAATATTACACCGACACGTTTTTCGCTCAATGCAGTTATGCTCTCAATAAGCATAAGGTACTGCATAAAGTGAGCGCAAAACAGGTGTTATTAGAATTAAGGAAATTGTAAAAAGTCAGTCTGTAGATTCACAGCAACCAAGAAGGTTGAATTTGTTTAAAGAATAAAACCGTGAAAAAAAACTTTAACTTTAAAAAACTTTTTAACTTTAGTGTTTTAATTTAAGTCTAAAGACTAAAAAAAAACACATTAGTCGCGCGCTGAAAGGACTGCCGTAGATAAACTAGCTCCAATAAGGGAATTATTTGAAGAAGTTGTAGCCGCGTTTCAAAAATACTACAGTGTGTCCCAGTTTGTTACATTAGATGAAAAATTGGAGGCTTTTAGAGGTCGTTGTGGTTTCAGACAGTACATCCCCTCAAACCCAAATAAATATGGCATAAAAATTTACACCTTAACAGATGCCAAAATGTTTTATGCCTCGAAAATGGAAGTTTACGTAGGAAAGCAACCTAGTGGCCCATATGAAGTTGATAACTCGTCCATGGAATTAGTTGTACGACTAAGCGAAAGTATTCACAATTCTGGCCGGAATATCACATGTGATAACTTTTTCACTAGTATCCCATTGCTGGATAAACTTGAATCTAAGCACAAACTGACCATTATTGGGACAATAAGGAAAAATAAGAAAGAGTTACACAAACAATTCACCGAGATAAGAGGACGAGCGGAAAAATCCAGCTTGTTCGGACACCGTGGCAACTGCAGTCTTGTTTCGTATGTTTCCAAAAAGGGGGAAAATGTGCTTCTTGTATCGAGCATGCATGCTGGTGTTGAAATCAATGAGATTACTAATAAACCAGAAATGATAATGGACTATAATATGACGAAAGGCGAGGTTGACACCGTAGATAAAATGTGTGACGTCGAGCTCTAAACAGTTCCTTGCCTAAAACCATCAAACTTCGGCTCTCTGAATTAAGTAAAAGAGATGGTCCCGAGACTTCTGGAACATCGTTTAATAAAAGTGGTCGCTGTGGATACTGTTCCTCAAAGAAAAACCGAAAAACGCGTTTCAACTGTGCTACATGCCGACAGTATTTTTGTTTGGAACATGCTATTATGGTGTGTCCTGGGTGTTTCCGTAAAATTGCAAATAAATATTTTTTAAGCTAGAGAAGGCATTTTTGTTTTTTTTTTTTGATGAAGAGGTAAAAGCGTAAGTTTTCTTTTTAAGGCAGATTTTTTCATGAATTGCAATATGCCATGATTTTTTATTTCAAGACTAAAAACGAATATAATTTATAATTTATGTATTCTGCAAGAAGTGTTTTTAAGTTATTATAATTTATTTTTATTTATGTAAATAAAAAAATATGTTTTTGTTTTGTTTTTGTAGTACTTAAGAAAAAATTATCGATTTTGATGGCTTTTTTGTTAATCACTTAAAATCAATAAAATAAGTGAATACAAATTTAATGCGTAGTTTTATTATTTTATTACATCTACGGGATTGAAAAAAAATAATTTGTTTTTAGTTTTGTTTGAAAAAACTAATATTTTATGTAGCTTGAACTTTCGCTCTGTGAGACCATGCGCGGGTATGTGTGTTACAAAAATTAACGCGGGTATAGGAAGGTAAATGGATTAATTAGAAAACATATTAATATTTTATATATAGAAGAAAATATTACTAAAGAAAATTACAAATCTTATTTTGTATTAATTAAAAAATTATCTGGATTTTTAAGTGGTAAAATTCACAAATATATATGATAAGCATCTAAATATTTGTAATAAATGTCAGACAATGAATGACTTGGAAGAACATAATATATAAAAATATGTTACACATTAAAAGATGATAATGATATTATTCAAAATATAGAGTTACCTAAAGAAGCTGAAAATATTTTAAAATGTAAATCGAATGGAGCAGAATTATTTCATCCATATGCTTTATATGCTGATTTTGAATGTACTTTGAAAAAAATTAATACATGAAAATCTGACAATTGTGAAACAATATTACGAGTACTTCATGAACACATTCCAAATAGTTATGGTATTTATAACACTTATTCTAAACAATTTATTTCAAAGAATGATTCTAATAAAAAAGATTGTTAAAATCATTCTTTAATGATTTATTGGAATATGCTAAAGAATATAATAAGGTAAGAAAAATAAATAATCTAATTCAAGATAAAGAATCAATATTAAAATTTGATAATACTAAAAATTGTGAAATTTGTAATATTTCATTTTCTAAAGATATTATATACCCAAATTGGGGGACATCAGAATTCGTTTTAGAGGTATGGTTCCTTCGGCAAAGTTTCCTCTTTTGTTCCCTAGAATATGATTTTCACAGAGCAATGGGCGATTTTTTTGCCTCCCCACAAATCGATCCGGCCTAGTGTATATCCATATGAATTTATTGATGATTATAAAAAATTAAGTATAACAGAATTTAAAAATCATGGAGATTTTAACTCAAAATTAAATGGAAATATTAACAATAAAGATTATAGATTTGCAAAGAAATTTTGGAAACATTTTTATTGTAAAACTTTTAAAGATTATCATAATTGGTATTTAAAATTAGATGTTATTCTTTTAAGTGATGTGTTTGATAATTTTAGAAAAGAATGTTTTAAAAATTATTACCTAGACCCTATACATTATATAAGTTCACCACATTTAAGTAATTCAGCTGCCCTAAAATTGACTAAACAAAAATTAGAATTATTAACAGATCAAGATAAACATGAATTTTATGAAAATGGAACTAGAGGTGGAATATCACAAATTTCAAATAACTATGCTGAAGCTAATAATTGTTATTATTACGTTTCCGGAGGAAACGGTTCACAGAGTGAACACGAGGATGTTGTAGAACAAGTTTATAAATTAAGTAAAGAACAAGCTTCTCTTAAAGGTATATACGATTCTAAAAAATTAACAAGTTATATTTTATATTTAGATGCAAATAATTTATATGATATATATATTTAAATTGTTTCAAAAAACTTTATAAGGGGAGAAGCGCGAACTAAAATGAATATTGCCTGTAGCGTCGCGTAATTAAAAAGGAACACCGCACTCGTCCGATTAACAATTCTAAAGGTGACTTTTTCCATGTTCTGTCTTTATATTAGTCCTAAAACTAAGATAAATGAAATAGCGGAAATGGAAGAACAGTACGTGGAGAGTTAGAGAGTATGTAGTTAAGTAAATAGGAATAGAAAGAACGGAAAGTATAGCTGTAGAAATAGAGTCAATGATCGAAAGTAAATAGAAACAGGTAAAGAAGGTAGCGAAAGCGAGAAACAGTAATGTAAAAATAGAAGATAACTTAATATTAAGCTTAAATATAATTTGCATTTACATATTTTATTTTATTCATTTACATTTTCATATTTACATACTTTATTTTATTCATTTCCCTTCTTCTTAATTGGCGCTATAACCGCTTACGCGATTTTGGCCGAGTTTAACAAAGCGCGCCAGTCGTTTCTTTCTCGTGCTAACCGGCGCCAGTTGGACACACCAAGTGAAGCCAAGTCCTTCTCCACCTGATCTTTCCAACGCAGTGGAGGCCTTCCTCTTCCTCTACTACCACCTGCTGGTACCGCATCGAATACTTTCAGAGCCGGAGCGTTTGTATCCTTTCGGAAGACATGACCCAGCCAACGTAGCCGCTGGATCCTTATTCGCTGCGCTATGTCTATGTCGTCTTAAAGCTCATACATCTCATCGTTTCATCGTCTGCGATATTCGCCGTTGCCAACGTGCAAAGGTCCAAAAATCTTACGCAGAATCTTTCTCTCGAACACTCCAAGCGTCGCTTCATCGCATGTTGTCATCGTCCAAGCTTCTGCGCCATACGTTAGGACGGGCATGATGAGAGTCTTGTAGAGTGTTAGTTTTGTTCGTCGAGAGAGGACTTTACTACTCAGTTGCCGACTTAGTCCAAAGTAGCACTTGTTGGCAAGAGAGATTCTACGTTGGATTTCAAGGCTGACATTGTTATCGGTGTTAATGCTGGTTCCTAAATAGACGAAGTCTTTTACAACCTCGAAATTATAACTGTCTACAGTGACGTGGGTGCCGATACGCGAGTGCGCCGACTGTTTGTTTGAAGACAGGAGGTACTTCGTTTTGTCCTCGTTCACCACCAAACCCATTCGCTTTGCCTCTTTATCCAGTTTGGAGAAGGCAGAACTAACAGCGCGGTTGTTAAGGCCGATGATGTCACTATCATCGGCATACGCCAACAATTGTACGCTCTTATAAAAAATTGTGCCTGAGCGATTAAGTTCTGCGGCTCGTACGATGCTCTCCAACATCAGGTTAAAGAAGTCACACGACAGCGAGTCACCCTGTCTGAAACCTCGTTTGGTATCAAACGGCTCGGAGAGGTCCTTCCCAATTCTGACGGCGCTACTGGTGTTGAGCAACGTCATTAGTTTTGCGGGGATACCAAATTCAGACATCGCGGCATACAGGTAACTCCTTTCCGTACTGTCGAATGCAGCTTTGAAATCGACGAAAAGGTGGTGTGTGTCGATTCTCTTTTCATGGGTCTTTTCCAAGATTTGGCGTATTGAGAATATTTGGTCGATGGTAGACTTTCCAGGTCTGAAGCCACACTGATAAGGTCCAATCAGTTGGTTGACGGTGGGCTTCAGCCTTTCACACAATACGTTCGCTAGAACCTTATAGGCGATATTTAGAAGACTAATCCCGCGGTAATTGGCACAAATTGCAGGATCGCCCTTCTTATGGATTGGGCAGAGCACACTTAAATTCCAATCGGCAGGCATGCTTTCATCCGACCATATTTTGCATAGGAGCTGATGCATGCACCTTACCAGCTCCTCGCCACCATGTTTGAATAGCTCACCCGGTAGTCCGTCGGCGCCCGCGGCTTTGTTGTTTTTTAGCCGCATTATCGCTATTCTCACCTCGTCATGATCGGGTAGCGGAACGACAATTCCGTCGTCAACGATTGGGGTATCGGGATCTTCACTTTCTCGGTGACATGCGCAGCTGTCACTGTTCAATAGGTTCGAGAAGTGTTCCCTCCATAATTTAAGATTGCTCTGTACGTCAGTCACCAGATCGCCGTCTTTGTTCTTACAGGAAAACGCCCCGGTCTTGAAACCTTCTGTAAGCCGCCGAACTTTCTGGTAGAATTTTCGGGCGTTGTTCCTGTTGGCCAGCATCTCAAGCTCTTCGCACTCACGTATTTCGGCCTCTCGTTTCTTCTTTCGGATAATACGTCTCTCTTCCTTTTTCAGCTCTCTGTAGCGATCCCACATGGCTCGCGTTGCGCCCGATCGCAGCGTGGCTCTATAGGCGGCATCCTTTCTTTCGGCGGCAGCATGACATTCCTCGTCGTACCAATTGTTTTTTCGGGCTCGCCGGAATCCGATTTCTTCTTCGCCGGCGGTACGTAGGGAACGAGAAATGTTGCTCCATTGTTCGTGGATGCCGGTTTGTTGGGCAGTGCTCTGCGAGAGCAGGAGTGAGAGTCGAGTGGCGAATCTTCCGGCTGTCTGTTGTGATTGCAGCTTTTCGATGTCGAACATTCTTTGCATAGGTAGATGTACGTTTTTTGCTGCACAGAGGTGGGTGCGCAGCTTGGCTGCAACAAGGTAGTGATCCGAGTCAATGTTGGGTCCTCGGATCGTACGTACATCTAATACACTAGAAGCGTGTCTTCCATCTATCACAACATGATCGATCTGGTTTCGTGTTTTTCGATCAGGAGACAGCCAGGTGGCTTGGTGAATCTTCTTATGCTGGAATCTGGTGCTGCAGACTACCATGTTTCGGGCCCCGGCGAAGTCGATCAGCCTCTGTCCGTTAGCGGATGTTTCGTTGTGCAGGCTGAATTTTCCGACTGTGGGACCAAAAATTCCCTCCTTGCCCACCCTGGCGTTGAAGTCGCCAAGCACGATTTTTATGTCGGGGCGGGGGCAGCGCTCATAGGAACGTTCCAGGCGCTCATAGAAGGAATCTTTGGTCGCATCGTCCTTCTCTTCCGTCGGGGCGTGGGCGCAAATTAGCGATATGTTAAAAAAACGTGCTTTGATGCGGATTGTTGCGAGACGCTCGTCCACCGGAGTGAACGACAGTACTTGGCGACGAAGTCTCTCTCCCACAACAAATCCGACACCGAATTTGCGCTCCTTTACATGGCAGCTGTAGTAGACGTCGCAAGGTCCTATGGTTTTCTTTCCTTGCCCCGTCCATCGCATCTCTTGGATGGCAGTGATGTCAGCCTTTACTCTCACGAGGACATCAACCAGCCGGGCAGAGGCACCTTCCCCATTAAGGGACCGGACATTCCAGGTGCATGCCCTCAAATCATAGTCCTTAGTTCGTTTGCAGGGGTCGTCATCAGTATAGGGAGGTCTCATCCAAGGCTTTTTTAAAGTTTTCATTGGGGGGGATTTTTAAGTGGCGGGTCCCAAACCCAATGCACAACCAGCTATCCTGGAATGTTTCGCCTTCTCACTTTAGCTCACTCCCGAACGGGTGTTCGGAAGCTACCCAGAGGATACGTGGGCTAATCCCGGCCGTTGGGAGCTGCTTGAACCATATGCAGAAGAATCGTCCTGGCCATTCCCAAGTGAATGGCGATCAGTAACTTTCCCCACTTGCGTGGACTTCTACACATGGAACCATAAATTTATAAATTTATTATTAATTTTCATTTATTAAATTCAATTTTAGAATATTTTATTATAAAGGGTTTTTCAATTGGCGCGGGTCGATTTTGGCGCCCTGTGGCAGCCATTTTGTTTTGGTGACATCTGTCAAATCTTTTGTTTATTATTCAGTTGTTTATGCCAAATCATCATGGCAAGTTACACGATTGAACAGCACGTTCAAATGATAAAACTTTATTATCAAAATGAGTGTTCATTAACGCAAACGTTGCGCGCATTGCGCCCATTTGTCGGTAGACGTGGTGGCCCTTCCAATTTCTTATGGCCCATATTGAACCATATGGACCTAGACGACATGTGGTTCCAGCAGGACGGCGCTACGTGCCACACCGCAAACGCTTCTACTTCGACGAGAAGCGTTGCGGTTTCTTCGGCGGTTAACAGCGCGTTGCCTACGGCGCGCATCAGCAGATGTTTGGCCGACTTCAGTGCTACTTCCCACAGGCCGCAGAAGTGGGGTGCCCTCGGAGGTATGAAGGCGAAGATGAATCCTTCGTCGGCGGCGTATTGGAGAATCTCCTCTTTCTGTACCAGAAAGGCTTCCCGGAGCTCCCTCGGCTTCCTCTATGCTCCCAAAAAGTTCATCGCGTTTTCGAAGTACATTTTGGCTGGCATCTCTCGGCGACTGGCAATGAACCTTTGGAGAGCGAAAATAAATTTATCAGCAGTTAAATCAGTTACAAGTTCTAGATGGCCTGCCTTTAAAGCGAAACACACGAAAATGCCAATATACATTTTCACGGGAGGGCGACCGCGAATTTTTAAGGTTACGTGAATGGGCCCGCAGTAATCTACCCCACATATTGTGAAGGGCTGTTGGGCGCGTAAACGATCGACCTTGTAATTTTGGCTTATAACGAAAACAGTGAATGCATTCTCTTACAGTTCGACTACAGGCTTCTCGAGCATTTACCAGCCATATTTTTTCTCGCAGATGCGATACTAATGCCTTTGGACCGGCATGGTGATTACAAAAATGTAGGAACCGCACCTTCACAAAGTACGAGTCTTTGCGTAATAGCAAAGGGAACTTAGCATCATAGGGGATTGGCGCGTTTAATAAATGGCCACCTACTCGAATCAATTTAAACGATAATGATGATTCCGAGTGTTCGTGCAGAAATGGAGTTAATTTCTGCAAACTTGAGGGAAGTACGTTATTTTTCGATAATTTATTAATTTCATCCCTAAATCCAAAATGTCGAACTATTTTGACAATTTTAAGGAAACTCAATTGTAATTCCTTTGCCGTGGGTATTATTTCAGATTCTGCTTTTCGCTCTCGTATTTTTCGAAGCCATCTGAGTATATAAGCGAAAATCCGAAGCACTTTTCTATGAGATGAGAACTTGTCAGTTATTTCGAGAAGTGGATTTGTTGTGGCATTGATTGCAGTTAACGTAATTGTGTTCTTCTTCTTCTCGAGTGCTTCTTGTTCTGGAGAGAGACTGAGGTTGACAGTTTTTGGCCATGTAGCAGGGTCTTCTGGGAACTGTGGACCACTAAACCATATTGAATTACCCAATTCGTCCACGTTACAACCCCGAGACACTTGATCCGCTGGATTTGATTTTGTGGGCACATGACGCCACGACACATTCTGGGTCCACTCTTGGATCTCGGACACTCTATTTGCGACGAAAGTTTGCAACGACGATGGATGCGTTTTAATCCAATGCAGAACTATTGTATTTCGGAGTCTGTCCAGAAAATTGTTTGTTCTATTGGTCGACTCAACATTGGTGAAGGAATGCTAATTGATGGAAGCTGCAACAAATCGGCTTTAAAGTTTTGCCAGCTAGTGTCAAGCCACAATGGAATCGACTCATCCCAGTCTAGCTTTTGAGTCCAAAGTTCTTGTAATAAGATTTTAGCTTTGGTTACTAGCGGGGCTAACAAACCAAGAGGGTCAAAGAGGCGAGCGGAAACTGATAAAATATTACGTTAAGTTGCTCGCAGCTCGCTAAAATTATTTTCCAGAAGGAATCGAAAAATGTCATCTTCCGGCTGTCAGTGGATTCCCAGCGTTTTGGTGGAATCAGTATCGCTGAGCTGCAATAATTTTTGGAGACTCTCACTATCCGATGAGCTTGTATGATTGGAAAACCACTTTGCTAATTTCAGGCCTGCCGATTCTAAAATTGTATTTACTTCCTGTTGTATCTGGGTGAGGCTTTCTATACTGTCGGATCCTGTTAATAGGTCGTCGACGTAAAAGTCATTCCGAATGACTTTGGAACCGTGTGGATATTTGCTTTATTTTTGTCGCTTAGCATTTGCAGACACCGTGTGGCGAGAAATGGAGCAGGCGCTGCGCCGTATGTTACGGTGTTTAGTCGAAAAATTTGCAAATGCTCCGATGGATCCTGTCTCCACACTATGAGCTGGAAGTTCCTGTCGTCTTCGTGCACCAATATTTGACGATACATCTTCGTGATGTCGGCAGTCATGGCATATTTGTGCAATCGGAAACGAAGGAGGGTCGAAAAAAGCTCCTCTTGAACGATCGGTCCGACCATCAAGGTTTCATTCAACGCAACTTGTGTTGATGTGCGACTCGAAGCATCAAAAACTACGCGCAACTTGGTAGTTGTGCTCTGCGGTCTTAACACACACTGGTGCGGAATGAAATAGTGCGGCTCACTCGGGAGTCGATTATTTTTTGAACTCATATGCCTCAATTCGAGATACTCTTGCATGAAATCCAAGTCTCTCCAGCGGCTAAAACCGCCGAGCTGCGGTTTCATACGAATGACCGAGTAATTTACGGTCGGTTTTGAAAGGCAGTCTGACTTGAAGCCTTCCACATGGTAAAACCTGTGTGGCTTTCGAAAAAAATTCCTCACATTTAGCCTGCTCTGGAGTCAGTCGTGTGGAATTTACTTGTGCAGGTATTTCTTCCAATTCCCAGAATTTTTGGATTGTAGTATCAATGCTAGCAACGCTTTCTTCAAATTGACATAATGTGCTACTTACTTGGGCACTGGAGCTATTATTTGTGGCATACTTGCCTGAAATTATCCAGCCTAGCACTGTGTTTTACAGCGTTGGCTGCCTTGGGCTGGTTCTGATCTGACTCACCGATAACAGATCAAAGAATATTTCAGCTCCTAAAAGTATGTCTATTTTCTGACATTTGTAGAAACTTGGGTCTGCTTGTTCAATATTTTGTGGGATTTTCCAGCCATTTGTGTTTGCAGTCCGATCTGGGGGATTGACCGATATCGAACGCATTACCCAGAAGTCCGCCGAAAACTCAAAGTTGTTGATCCTCGATTTTATATAGGTTTTTAGTTTGCCTAGGACCTTTTCATTTGAATTGCCAATTCCAACTATATTTAGAGCGAATTTTTCTTTTCGGATTCGCAATTTTTGCATAAGCTCTTCGGTCATAAAGTTGACTTGAGAACCGGAGTCAAGTAGAGCCCGCGCTTGCACGTTAACACCAGAGCTGGCCTTTACATTAACTACGGCTGTAGCTAACATGACTCGGTCAGGCAGGCTGCTAATATGCATGGCCTGTGACGTAGAAGGTTGCGGCTCGGACTCAAAGGAGATCGGATATTGATGCAACATGGTGTGATGCGAACGGTTGCATACACCACAGCGATCTGTTTTGCACTTTGAGACCGTATGTCCCTTGCGCAAACTATTTATGCACAGGGAAATAGATTTTGCAAAGTCAAATCTTTTAAGTGCAGTAAGCGCTTGGAATTTTAGACAAGCTATTAAATAATGGTCCTTAGAACCACAATGAAGGCAAGTCGGCAGTTTGGAATTTGTCGCGATAAATGTTGTCTTTGAGTGTCGCAGTTGTTGATTTTTTGTTTTCTGCCGCGTATCTTCATTGTTTGGCCTTTGTTGGGATGAGAAAGCTTCTTCGGCTGATAAATGCTGGTATCTCTTATTTAGCATAGCTTCATACTCAGCCCAAAGCGGCAGCTTATCATAGTCAAGTTGCTCCTCCCACTTTGACCGAGTAGTGGAATCAACCTTCGACATGGAATCAACATCGCATTTGAAAAAAGTTTATCGTCACCCAGCGATAAAAGGGAATCATATACTGCAGACACTGTATCAATCATTGATCGCAAAGACGACGCAGAAGGCCTTTGGATTTTTGACAATTCAAAAAGTTTAGACACTGTATTAAAGAATATCAGGCATTTATTGTCATACACCTTTCTCAAACTTACCAACGCCTTTGGATAATTTTCTTCCGACATTTGGAAGGACTTCACTGTGCCTAAGGCTTCACCGGATAGATACTAAATGATGATACTAAATGATTTAATTTTTCAATATCCGGGATTGTGGGATCATTGTGCACGAAACTCTCAAACAGACTCATAAAGTTTTTAAATTCGGAATATTCTCCTTTGAATGTATCGACACTTTTTCGGTAGTCGCGAGCTGTGAGGTGCAATAAAAGATGATTCGACAATTAGCGATTTATTTCCCGTCAGAATGGACTTTATAATGGATTTGTTTCTACAATTAAGTCCTCTAACTCTCCACGGGCAATGTCTTCTTCGTCGATTTCCTCAATTTTCGATTGACACTTCATGAGTTTTTCGCTGTGGGAGTTCAATATGTCGAGTCGGCACTCCAATTCGATTGGATCTAGCGACATGGTCTTTTTAAGGAGACCCGTTTTTATGCACACTATGCTGGTTTTTGCAACAGTTCTCTGGCGCTTTAAAGACTTTAAGTCCATCATCTCCTTACTTGGAGAGAGACTTGAAACAGCCGACTTTGGCTTACTCATGTTGAGTTCACTGCTTTTGCCTGTGGCTTTTGTCAAACGAAAACCGTTCTGGAAGTTTGTCAGCACAAAAACGAAAGCGTTAAATACCGAAATGTACCTTCTACTCAAATATGAACGAGACGGTATCCAAAAAACGGTCCGCGGATGACATATGGCAAAAATAAATTTTTTGTTTTTTGGTAGGACTGTTATAAGCTTACATGGCAAATTTCAGCGTGATATGTCACATAGTTTGTTTTCTGTGCTACTGTAAACAAGTCAAGCTCGAGTGTGTTCTTCGAATTCTCTTTTATGACTTCAATTGTCTCAAAATGTTTTCCACGGAGCGGCAACTTGAGTTTGGGAAACAGGAAAAAGTCGGTGCGGAACGATATTAACATTATTTTTGTTCAAATAATCGCGAACAAGACGTGATGTGTGAGCTGGTGCATTTTCGTGATGCAAGAACCATGACTTGTTGTCCCACAATTTCTTCCTTTTAAGACGAATGTTCTCGCGCAAACGCTTTAAAACGTCTAAATAATATTCAGCGTTAACCGATTTTGCGATTTGTGCGATTTTCAGGCACAATTTCCTTTACTTTTCCGATGTTTTCGTCCTTTACTGATGTTGCTGGACGACGTTCATGAGGCAAGTTTTCAACCGATGTACGGCCCTCTTTGAACGATTTGTACCACTGGAAAACACGTGCACGCGATAGAGCTGAGTCCCCATAGGTTGTCTGCAACATTTTTAAGGCGTCTGAAGCCGAAATTTTGTTGGAATAACAAAATTTCAAACAAATTCTTTGAATTTCCATCGTTAAATTCGAAGAACACACTCGAGCTTGACTTGTTTACAGTAGCACAGAAAACAAACTATGTGACATATCACGCTGAAATTTGCCATGTAAGCTTATAACAGTCCTACCAAAAAACAAAAAATTTATTTTTGCCATATATCATCCGCGGACCGTTTTATTGATACCGTCTCGTTCATATTTGAGCAGAAGTTATAATAGCTGAAACTTGACCAGAACCAATGAAAACGAGAACGAAAATAAGCAGCGAGCAATTAAGTATTTGCTCAAAAAAATTTTGTATTGTCAAAAAAAAGTTTTTTTGTTTTAATATATTGAAATTATTACGGTTGAAATAAGAAACCGCAATTTAGTTAGATTGTTTTGTTTTTGAAAAAATCCCGAAAATAAACCGAAAAATAGTACTCGCAAATTATTTTACGACAAACACGTTCCCGTGCGGAGTTGCCTGATCTCCCATCGGGCGCGTCCCAGGTGGTGGATAGGGAAGCCCTGGCATCACAAGAGTGGCCTTCCCTGATGGGGTGGGTTCAACACTCGTGTGATGACTCAAAGTTGGCATAGAATCAGAGTGCCATCCGAAAACCAAACTGGCTAGGGATGGTAAAAGTAAATGGAAAACAAAGGATCTATTACTCCAGGTGGAATCCGCACAAGTGGCAATCCACCCGCCTCGGCGGCAGGGGCGTGGATTCTGGAGGCCCCAACCATTACCCAAGTCTCTCAGCTCTATGAGCGAGAGCGCATCCTGGAGGAGACGGGGGTTGCTACGGCAATCTCCTCTCCTTCAGAGTCTGAGAAACGTTTCCCTGCTTCGGAGGGCCTGAGTTGTGAGGTCTCTTCGGTGGCTGCACGACCTCCCAAAGAAGCCGGGAAATGGAAGAGCGCGGCAAGGAGGAAGAGAAGAAAGCGGCGGGCAAGGCTCATGCGGGAGAAATCCTCATGTGGCTCTGCCGGCCCTTCTGCGTCTGTGTCTTCCAAAAGACCTCGGTTAGCGGAAGTGACACCCACGGAAGCTACCGAATCCTCGGTGGGCACAGGCACTCCCAAGTTGTCTCGCTCTCGAGGCAAGCGGAGAAAGACGGTGGCTGAAAGCGGCACACCTCCCTGCCCTGCGGTTGCCGCCAATGGGCGAGCCACGACCCCCCAAGGTACGAGCGCGGTCTTGGCGCCCGTCAATGTGGCGGGAAAAGGTTCTGCTGAGCCACGTCCCTATCGGCGCCTCGACAAAATGTCCAGCACAGCTGTCTGCCCGGCGAAATTTTCGTCAGTAGAGGATCGGGAGGTGGATCTTCGCCCAAGCACATCCAAGGGTGCGGCCAAGCCATCCTATAGCGAGAAGGCTGCTGGCCCACGACCTGTGGCCGTGATTGGAAAACTGGGGCATGACCATCAGCTGACGGATGCAGAAATCAAACACTGCAAAAGTTAACTGATGCGTCGAGTTATTGCCTCCGGTCCTGAAGCCAACGCGAAGGGCTATGAGACAAAGGACGGCACCATAAAGGTGACGTGCGCGTCTCTGGCCAACTTCGAGTGGATCAGGACCGTGGTCAATAACGTGCCCCCCATGAGGACCACTCGCTTCGCAGTCTACAGCGAGGAGAGTGTACCCCTCAGGAAGGCCATCTGCTGGATTCCGGATCCAGACCTGTCTACGGCGGATGTCCTATCCTGTCTACGTGCCCAGAATCCGGGGATCAACACGAGGCTTTGGCGAGTCCTCTCGTACACCAAGAGCAAAAACCGGGAAGGAAAGGAAGGGGCTACTCTTGTGGTGCGAGTTGATGAGGCCAGTGTTGATGTCATGGGCTCACGGTACGGGAACCGTCTGAGTCTCTTCTTTGGGACGGTCAGTTTCTATGTCTTTTCCAAATGATTGGCTCGGACGATTCCTTTAGCTACCGTCCCTTGACGGTGACGCAAATTAACTTGCAGCATTCCAAAGCCGCTACTGCACTACTAAGTAGAAGGCTTTCCCAGCTGCACACATTACCCCATATAACAGCAGTGCAAGAGCCCTGGGTCTTTAGGGGCCGTCTCTGTGGCTTAAGTGCGCTGAAAGGGGCCACGTTACTATATGACAGGAGTTCGAGTACACCTAGGACCGGTCTTATAGTATCATCCCATCTCACTGTGACGGGTCTTGAGCAATTCTGCTGCCAAGACCTGGTAGCAGCTGAGGTGTGTTACAGAGGTAGACGCGGATGGTCGAAGTTTGTAATTGCATCTGCTTATTTTCCTTACGATGCTCTGGAAGGGCCACCACCCGGGAAGACCACCAGTCTCGTGAGGTTCTGTGAGCGGCGCAGTCTAGGCCTCATCCTATGTTGCGATGCTAATGCCCAGCATACAATCTGGGGCAGCAGCAAGTGCAATGGACGGGGATCTCGACTATTCGAATTTATCGCGTCCTCCTGCCTAGACATACATAACAAGGGCTCACAGCCAACGTTTGTAACGGCTAGAAGGTAGGAGGTGATTGATCTAACCCTATCAAACTCAAAACTTGGGTGGTCAATCAAGAACTGGAGAGTCCTTGCCGAAGATTCGTGCTCGGACCACAAGTACATTGAGATTCAGTGTGGCGAGGAGGCACAATTGCCATTGCCCTCTAGAAACCCCAGAAAAACAGACTGGCAGAAGTTTAGGGAGGCGTTGCGGGACCTTGACATTACGCCACCAAGACTTCGAAAAGAACAGGACATTGAGGCGGCTATTGAGAAACTCAACGCTGCCCAAACTGATTGTTTTGAGTCAGCCTGTCCAATTCGACCTCTCCCTAGCCGGACTCCCGTTCCTTGGAGGAATAAAGAGCTCAAGATGCTGAGGCGTGAGTCGAGAAAACTTCTAAACCGGACCCTCAAGACTAACCTTGCTGAGGACTGGGAGCGATACCGTGAGGTTCAGAAGAACTACAAGAGGCTTATTCGGGAATCGAAAAGAGCCTCATATAGGGAATTCTGCAGCGGTATTGAATCTTTGAGTGACACGACGAAATTGGTTAGGATCCTGAAAAGGGACCCAACTGCAAAGCAGGGGTCACTTAGGAAATCTGATGGCTCCTTCACGGAGCGGAAAAGTGAGACACTCAGCTTGCTGATGGAATCTCACTTTCCTGGTAATCAGATAAGCGTCAGTCGGCAACAGCCCTTATTGATAGAGACAGTAGTCAGAGCTGTTACACCTTCTCGGCATGACTGGTTCGTTGCCAGATCTGTGGTGAATGAGACCGCCATTCGATTTGCCATCAAATCTTTTGGCGGCTACAAGTCGCTCGGACCAGATGGCATATATCCTCACATGCTGAAGGAGGGTGCAGAGTTCGTGACAGCAGCCATGAAGAAAATCTTCTCGACATGCCTGGCACTGGCTTACATACCACGCTCTTGGAGGATGGTGAGGGTCGCTTTCATCCCAAAGGTTGGAAAAGACGACTACATGCTGAAAAGTCTCGAACGACTGGTGGAACTGCGCATACGTCAGAAGTCGCTGAAGGCTCACCCTCTGTCTCTATTTCAGCATGCCTATCAGAGTGGAAAATCCTGCGAGTCGGCACTGCGAAACCTTGTTGCTAGGGTAGAGCTAGCCATCGACAGGAGGGACTACGCTATGGGCATCTTTTTAGACTTAGAGGGGGCGTTTGATAATGCCACTTTTGATAGTATGTGTAACTCTGCCAGTAGGCACGGCGTAGACCGGGTGCTAGTAAATTGGATTCGTTCGATGCTGGCCCAAAGAATCGTTTCGGTGCGAGCAGAGAAAGATCTGCTGGTGTCATCTGAGGTTAATAGAGGCTGCCCCCAAGGCGGTGTGCTGTCTCCATTGCTCTGGTGCATGGTAATCGATCCTCTACTCACCACCTTAAACGAGTCGGGAGTCTACGCACAAACATATGCGGACGATGTTGCTTGTTTGGTAACAGGCCCTTCGCTTATGAACATCTGCAGGAAAGTGCGGAAAACTCTGGATCGGATTGACACTTGGTGCTGTGCGAACGGGCTATCGGCAAATCCCGCCAAGACTGGTATTGTCCTCTTTACCAGAAGGTGGAAGCTTGATGGACTCGGTCTGCCAAAACTAAAAGGAGTCACAATCCAGCTATCCAAGGAAATTAAATATCTTGGAGTAATCCTCGATAGTAAGCTCCTATGGAAATCACACGTTGAAACAAAGGCATCCAAAGCACTGACAGCTTTCTGGCAGTGCAAATGTGTCTTTGGGAAAACGTGGGGTCTCTCTCCTAGCAAGGTCCTATGGATCTACACGGCTATGATAAGACCCATTATCACTTATGCATCAGCGGTCTGGATGAGTAGACTCTCTCTAGTGGGAGTCAGGAGGACCTTATCGAGACTACATCGCACTGTGACCATCTGTTGCACCGGAGCTTTTCCGACTACTTCAGGCCCGCCATTAGATGCTCTGATTGGTTTACCACCACTTGTTGCTTTCATCCAAGGAGAGGCCTTGAAGGCCATCTGCAGACTGAAACACAATGGGAACTGGTATGGCCCCTGTCCGGCATTGGAACACAGAGAAGGCATGGACGTCGATCCAACGATTCTCTCCATGCCCCTTGACTCCATACCATCAAGAGTCGTACTTGAAAAGAGATACAGTGTAGTGTTACCAGAGGCTCAGCTGTGGGAAGACTCAGAAAATGAGTCCGGCAAACACTGTTTTCGCATTTTTACGGATGGCTCCAGGACCGAGCATGGCTCCGGCTCTGGGGTCTACGTGAAATCCTGCGGGACAAAACTGCACTTTGCTCTTGGAATGCATGCATCTGTGTTTCAAGCGGAGGTGTATGCAGTTCAAGAAGCGATGAACTTTGTTGTGGAAAAACGATAGAGAGGCAGATCTATATGTGTCTGCAGCGACAGCCAAGCTGCGCTTATGGCCTTAGACAGCCCTCCAACCACATCAGGGGTAGTGAAGTCCTGTAAATCCAGGCTGAACTATGTCGGTAGACATAATAGCCTGATGCTAACATGGGTCCCGGGACACGTGGGTATCGCGGGTAACGAGACCTCTGACTCCTTAGCTAAGATGGGCTCTGAGGCTAACTTCTTTGGCCCAAAGCCCGCTTTGCCACTCCCCTCTGCAGCCATCACGGCCACGGTTAGCAAATGGGTAACTACCACCCACAAGCGAGCTTGGCAGGCTGAGAGAGGCTGCAGATAGACAAAACTGATGTTACCTGTCATTTCCGATCGACTGTCGCAAACCCTTCCGTCATTAGGCAGAGGGGAGTGTAGACGCCTGGTTGGACTGATGACGGGCCATTTTCTGTGGGCAAAGCACAGGGAAAGGTTGGGCATCTCAGACAGTGTACTCTGCCCAGCCTGTGAAGAGGAGGATGAGACGGCGGACCGCTTCCTGTGTGTCTGCCCCGCCTTCGCTCGAATCAGGTTTGAGGTCTTTGGCACTGATGTGTTAAGAAGTGACCATCTTGGCTCCTTGGCACCACAAGATCTACTCAGATTTCTTCGGAGATCGGGTAGATTTAAAGAAAATTAAAAGGTAATCCAAGTGTAGTACAATGGACTCAATTAATGTCTGAGTGCTGCACTTGCTAGTTGTCCCGACAAAAACACAAAAAAAAAAGAAAAACACGTTCCTCTACCTCGGGTCCCACTGTATCTTTCACTTCATAGGCAGTATATGTATATGTATAAGCAGTATATATATAAGTATATAAATATGTATATATCTATATACATAAAAATTCAGCCGTTTTTCGCGTTGTGATGAACTTGACGGAGAATGACTAAACCGATTTTAACCAAACTTTGCCACATTGAAGAGACACATGTGGAGAAGGTTTGTAACTATGTTTGGTTAAAATCGCCTGTACTTATTCGTCAACACACAGTATACACGAGGCAGCGTTCTTTTTACGCGTGTGGTTGTTATTGTAAACGGTTGCATGGAGCGTACATTTTACTCACATATGTACAAGTTAACGCAGCAGTATTTATGCCTAAATTTTCATTCTGTTACATACATTTCAATGGAAAGCAAACATACATACATATACATATATTCATACAGCAGTGGCTGCACGCCTGCATTCGCATAGAATAGAAACATAAAAATTAGCAGGCACAGCTGTAGCTGACCGCCTGCAATAATTAATCGTAACACAATGCTGCTGTGACTAACTTATCACTTTACTTAAATACTTCTTCTTTACACCCACACTTCGGGATAACCGAAGCAAAACCATTAGCTCAACGAACCTGAACAGGTCGTCGCACTGTGGTCAAGTAACCCGGCGTTGTGGCCAAAAATCCCAAAATCGAAAGTTACCGTTTGAGGTAAAGCTTCATATATTCGTCAAGAGATGGCACTGGAGCATTAAAATCCAAAGGGACAGATGTTTACATTGAACAGATGTTCCGTGGTGAACGCTCAAACTTGACATTTGTCGGGAATCGCGCGCGACAGTACGCATGCACGTTTTCGAGCGCCACACAAAAATAGTTGCAAATTCTCCATTTTTCAACGAAAAAGGGCAAACTAAAATGGATGTTGTTCGGAAAGGTACGTACATTACGAAAATACTTTACTGTAGCCATATTGTTGCATTTTTAGAGGCAATATTAATGACGCAATACAAGCTTTTTTTCCCCCTTTTTTTCAATTGCACTTCTTCTCGTAGATAATTATTTGTATTGCCACGAATTGCCACGGAGATATTTACGTTTCCTAGTGCAGAAAAGTATACAGATTTCGAATCCGTTTAGATCTTGCTCCCGCGCTATCACCGCTCGTCAAAAATACGCTTTCTTTGCAGCAGGTCGCTGCCGAGCTTGAAGCGCGTGTTGGGGCATTTGAGCCGCGGGGGGCGATCGAAACTGGCTTTATTTGTGTTTATGCCTGGGAAATGTTAGGAATGAATGTAATATATGCAGAGTGTTTATTTCTACTTTTATCCCAATTTCTGTAGTGAATATTGTTATTAAAACAATAAATAATTATTAATAAATGCAAAAGAGTGCTAAAAATCATGTTTTGATTATATTCAAAAATCATATAATAATAATAATAAAATAATTAATGTAATAAGTATTTTTAAATGGTGATTAAATTATTATTTTAAAGTAATTTTTTTTTAATAGGATTCAAGAGCAAAATTTTTTCATGGACAAGGATGAAAATATTCGATGCCATCCATGATGTTTTTCTGTCAGAAAAATTTGATAATTTAATAGAAATTCTCTGTAATAAACTAATGGACGACGCCACACCTTCCTTTGTTATCGAAAAAAAATCAAAAATGGCTTTGATAAAAGTTATTTCGGTTTTGAAAAAGAAATGGAAAAGTGCTCGCAGTACGGAAAATCGTTTTCTGGAGAGTAATAAAAGCTGATTGGACGATTCAACGAGCGTAACGGTGAATAGTTTACATAAATTTCCATTAATATAAATTTATTTATAGTAATTTATATACATTAATGAAGTTTTTATTAAACCAGATCAACTTTATGGATCTAGAAGTCAGTGCTGAAGACAGTTTGAAGTCAACGACACCAAGGAACAGTGGTGGGCGCGGGCGTCCAGAAACTTTTTTTTCGGAATCCAGTGATCGCTCAAAGAGAAGGAAAGCTCAGAAATTGCGTGACAGTTACAGTGCACAAGAGCTATCGTACGCACCGAAAATGGTTCTTCGTGAGTCTGGAGCTACCTTAGCATCGAAAGTCGTCGCAGATGTTACCACCACATCTCCCATGCGAGCAAGCAAGTACATCAATGCCATGAAGGCTAAAACGGAAACACAAATGTCCCCAAACACCGCTTTAGCACTCGTATTTGATTCGAAATTTACTAAGTCTCAGTACATAAATATGAGACACATCACGCAATTGCATAATTGTAAAGTTTTCCCCAGTTACAATTCCGTTTTAAACGCGAAAAAACTATGCTATCCCGAGGATATTTCTATTTCCGAAAACTGCGCACAAGTTAGATTGCAATCACTTTTGAATCATACAGGGCAACGGATATTAGAACTCCAAAACGATGTCTTACATACCATGAAAGCCAGCATTTATGAAAATTTAACGCTCGTTGTAAAGTGGGGGTTCGACGGAAGTTCCGGGCAAAAGGAGTATAAGCAAAAATTTTCCGACCCTAATAACTGCGACACAAATGTTCTCCTCACTTCCCTCGTGCCCCTGCAACTCATTGGCTACGACAAGGACGAATACGATGATGTTGTTATTTGGAAAAACCCGCGACCCTCCTCTCCATGGTATTGCAGACCTATTAGATTGCAATTCATACGCGAAACCGAAGAATCCACACTTGAAGAGAAAAATATTGTCGATGAACAAATCTCAAATCTGAAACCTTTGCAGGCAGTGATAGACGGAAAAGATTGTAAAGTAGGTTTTAAATTGACTTTTACAATGATTGATGGCAAAGTCTGCAATATAGTAACTGGCACTAAATCTGCAATGAGATGTTATATTTGCAATGCGACATCGAAAAATTTTAATGATTTGGAGGCTATGCGAGAGCTGGAAGTTGATGATTCAAAATTAATTTACGGATTATCTACATTGCACTGTTGGATCCGATTTTTTGAATGCTTACTTCATGTTGGTTATAAACTGAAAAGCGAAAAATGGCAAGGTCGTGGCGAAGATGTTAAGCTTTCTTTGAAGGAAAGAAAAAGTTTCATTCAAAAGGCTTTCAAAGATGAATTAAACCTCCTCGTTGATCGCCCAAAGCAAGGCATGGGTAACTCGAATGATGGGAATACGGCTCGGCGTTTTTTTGAAAACACTGAGACGTCTGCTCGCATTCTAGGAATCGATGTTGAACTCATCAAACGATTTCATATAATTTTGCAAGTCGTTTCTAGCGGGTTTCATGTAAAAGTAGATAGCTTCGGCCAATATTGCGGTAAAACCGCCGATTTATTTGTAAAGTTATATCCGTGGTACTGTATGTCGACAACTGTGCACAAAGTGCTGTTGCATGGCCCGCGAATAGTAGAACTGGCTATTCTGCCAATAGGACAGCTCTCCGAAGAAGCTCAGGAGTCACGAAACAAAGACGTACGAAATTATCGCGAGCACTTCTCCCGCAAATGTTCGAGAGAAAAAAATATTGAAGACATTTTTCTCCGACTTCTACCTTCTTCGGATCCGTTGATTTCTAGTTTAAGAAAGACTCCTCCCAAAATAGGAAAAAGTTTGTCACCGGAAGCAATTGCCCTTCTCAGTTATGAAAGGCATGATTTCGCAGATGCTGAGGCAGACAGCATCCTTGATGTAAACAATGACGAGGAGATATGAATAAATGTATGTTCTTCCTATTAAAATTTAAGTTTATTTCATAAATAAATGTATGATACGTCACTTTCAGTTTAAGTGTATTATTTTTCAAGACATATTTTCCCTCCTTTTAATGTGGCATATTCTTTTGAAAATCGTACGTCTACTGTCGAAATCAGCGACCCCAAAAACCTTGGTAATGTGAATTTCAGTAAAATCTGAAAACTTTTCGCAAAAACTGTCCGCCATTTTGGGTCCGCCATTTTGAATTTTAAAATTCTGATCTCATATTCACAATCAGCGACCCCAAAAACCTTGGTAATGTGAATTTCAGTAAAATCTGAAAACTTTTCGCAAAAACTGTCCGCCATTTTGGGTCCGCCATTTTGAATTTTGAAATTCTGATCTCATATTCACAATCAGCGACCCCAAAAACCTTGGTAATGTGAATTTCAGTAAAATCTGAAAACTTTTCACAAAAACTGTCCGCCATTTTGGGTCCGCCATTTTGAATTTTGAAATTCTGATTTCATTTTCAGAATCAGCGACACAAAAAACCCTATATGTAAAAATTTCATCAAAATCGTACTATTTCTCTTTGACTTATTGTTTTATGACCAAAACGTCTGGCTACTTGACCACTGTGCGTCGCTAAAAAAGTACTTAAGCAACGCCGTTTTCTTAGAAGATTACCAAAGGTTATCAGTAATAGTGCATAGTAAAAGTAAGTGTTAAAACTAACAAGAAAGTGTTTTATTTGGTAAAGTGTTCAAATGAAGCAGTTTCCAGGCATCAACCAAAGAGATAAAAAAAGTGCGTCAGAAATATTTAAGAGAAGAGATTGTTTTCACATTTTCCAACGATATTTTCACGAAAAATTTACAAAATATAGATTAATTTTGCAAATGATTGGTAACAAGTGAAACAGTGAATAAATGGTGTGAAAAATACACACAACAGAAATCGGCAAAAATAATTAATCTTTTAGAAGTTTTTACTTAAGATATTTAAGAAAAGAGATTGTTTTCACACTTTCCGTAGATATTTTCAAGAAAAATTTCAAAAATAAATATATATTATTTTTGCTGATCATTTCCCATTTCTGTTCTGTGTAATTTTCATTTCAACGCGTGCTCACAGTTCAATTATATTTTTAAAAGATGGCGCTAACAGTATGTTAATTTGAATTCCAGTTTAAAAACAAGAAAAGTAGCAATCAAGAGCTCAGAGTGACATAAAGAAGACCACTTTGATTCGGTAAAAGAAATGCCAAGAGGTAGAAGGCACGTAATACACGTCACAATAGAAATGTGCAAAATCACAGACAAAATGAAAGTGAGGAAAATCATGCTGATAGATTAAGTCAACAAAGAGATCGTACTAGGTCACGTTCTCAAAATCGGCCAATAAATATCAATTTTATAAATTTGAATGATGCAGCATTTCAATATAATCCACAACTTGATTACACTGTGCGACAGTAAAATTATACTTTTATAGAGACCTAGTACAACTTGTAGGTATAGTAAAACTAAGAAACGTGGTATAGGAGAAATTTCCAATACACCCCCAAAATCTCATTTTATGGCCATAAAACCGTTTTTCAGTAGGTTGATGTGAACAATCCCTCCTAACTTCGCCAATTTCCATCCGATTTCGAATTTGTTTTTTTAGTTCGAAAGAACAAAAACAAGCCTTTTTGACAGTGTGTTGACAATTTTTCTGAAATGACAACTGACGAGACTGTAGACGGAAGTATTCGGAATTTTTTTATTTTTTCTCAATTTTTTCAACTTTGACATCATTTTTGCGATATTATCCGATATTGAGGATGTTTTTTAGTAGACTACTGTTATAGTGAATTTAATTCTGCGTCGAATGAGCTATATTTGACTGTAATTGAATTAAAATTCATAGAGTTGTGCGAGTTGTGCGTGTTTTAAGATTTTATTTTTTTTACTAATTTTATAGCAAGTGTCAGTATAAACACATCATCAGTACGAAACAGTACAGGTTTAAAATTTTAAAAGATGTCAGGAAAAACTAATCTTCATTTCAAAATGTTTGCTAGACCTGCTCCGTTTATAAGAGTCATCACAATTTTAGGGATCCTTGTCGGGCCTCAGATTCGAAAACTCATGCGAGATGAGAAATTTACGAGTAAGCTCAGTGCAGTGGAAAGACGGGCATGGGAAAGTTTTAAATCATTGTGTGAGAAGTTTCTTGGAAATAAAAAGAGCTCTGATTATGTTGAAGTCGTCAAAGAGTTTTTGAGTGTGTACGAAAAAATGGAATGCAATATGTCCATCAAGATACACTTTCTGCCCTCACATTTGAATTTTTTCCCGGAAAACCTGGGCCAGATGAGCGATGAACAGGGTGAAAGATTTCACCAGGAGATAGGAGTCATCGAAAAACGTTTTCAAGGGAAGAACTCCATCAACATGCTTGCTGATTACTGCTGGTCCTTGAAACGTAAAACAAGTGATGACTCTTATAAACGGAGCAGGTCTAGCGAACATTTTTGAAATGAAGATTAGTTTTTCCCGACATCTTTTAAAATTTTAAACCTGTACTGTTTCGTACTGATGATGTGTTTATACTGACACTTGCTATAAAATTAGTAAAAAAAATAAAATCTTAAAACACGCACAACTCGCACAACTCTATGAATTTTAATTCAATTACAGTCAAATATAGCTCATTCGACGCAGAATTAAATTCACTATAACAGTAGTCTACTAAAAAACATCCTCAATATCGGATAATATCGCAAAAATGATGTCAAAGTTGAAAAAATTGAGAAAAAATAAAAAAATTCCGAATACTTCCGTCTACAGTCTCGTCAGTTGTCATTTCAGAAAAATTGTCAACACACTGTCAAAAAGGCTTGTTTTTGTTCTTTCGAACTAAAAAAAACAAATTCGAAATTGGATGGAAATTGGCGAAGTTAGGAAGGATTGTTCACATCAACCTACTGAAAAACGGTTTTATGGCCATAAAATGAGATTTTGGGGGTGTATTGGAAATTTCTCCTATACCATTTTTTTTAGTTTTTCTATAGCCACAAATCGTGCTAGGTCTCCATAAAAGTATATTTAGTTTTTTTTTTTTTGTCACACCGTGTTATTCATCTCACAAATACGTTGTCATTGGAAGTATGTATAAAATTTGCGGATTTTGTCAAGCATTGAAATTCAAAACTGAAACACCAGGCATGTGTTGCGCTGCAGGAAAAGTTCGTTTACCATACATACAATATCCGCCCGAACCATTAGCTACATTATTATCGGGAACATCACCCGATTCCAAACATTTTCTTGAAAAAATTTCCACATATAATTCATGTTTTCAAATGACATCTTTTGGTGCTGGAAAAATTATAACCGATAACTTCATGCCAACGTTCAAGGTAATACATAAACTTCAACGTTCCACAACATTTGCTGACACATCTAATGAATCATTGGATTTTATGGACACAAATTATGGCTTTTTTCAGATTCAAGGGCAAGCATATCACTTAATAGGTTCATTACTACCACTACCCGATCAAGAGTCAAAATTTTTGCAAATTTATTTCATTAATGACAACGATGATGAACTTGAAGCACGATGCGCATTGTCCAGAAATATAAACAGAGTCATTATGAGAGAGTTACAAGATTTATTACACACACACAATGTTTTGGTGCAAAGTTTTAAAACAACAATCGAAAGATTGTCATCTGATAATCATAAAATTAAAATTGATGCAAATAAAACGCCTGCCGGCGAACATCGTGGAAGATACAATCAACCAACTTCAAGTAACAAGGTTGCAATTGTTATATCTGGAGATGAATTTCAACCAAGAGATATTGTTTTGCAAAGAAGAAATGATACACTGCAACGTGTTAATGAAACGCATCGAAAATATGATGCATTACAATATCCTCTTATGTTCTGTCGTGGTGAAGATGGTTATTCGATTGATATAAAACAAATAAATCCAGCAAATGGTCAAGAAAAAAATAAAACTGTAAGCGCAATGAATTATTATGCATACAGAATCATGATAAGAGAAAATCAAGAGAATCAGTATATTGTTGACATGTATACGAAAATAGAAACAGAACGATTGAATTACATTAGATTCAACCAAAGAAAATTACGCTGTGACGAATACATACATTTACGAGATGCAATTAACAACGATACCAACGTTAATAACATTGGTCAAATGGTAATATTACCTTCATCGTATACAGGCAGTCCAAGACATATGCATGAATACGCCCAAGATGCAATGTGTTATGTCAGAAATTTTGGTCGACCCGACTTATTCATAACTTTCACATGCAATCCGAAATGGGATGATATTAAGAATCATTTATATACTGGGCAATCAGCTACTGATAGGCATGACATTACTGCAAGATGGTTTAGACGAAAGCTTCAGTCTCTAATGGATTTCATTGTAAAACATTAAATTTACGGAGATGTACAATGTTTCATGTATTCTGTGGAATGGCAAAAAAGAGGCTTGCCTCATGCGCATATTTTGATTTGGTTAAAACAAAAACTAACCACAGATAAAATTGATCATATTATATGTCCTGAAATTCCAGATATAAATGAAGATCCAGAATTACATACTACTCTAACCAAAAACATGATTCATGGACCGTGTGGTACGTTAAATCAAAATACTCCATGTATGGTTGATGGTAAATGTTCAAAAAACTACCCAAGGCAATTAATTGCTGAAACAATGACTGGATATCCATTGTACCGTAGAAGATCACCAGAAAATAATGGAAAAACAGTCACTGTGAAAATAAATAATCAAGATGTGGAGATCGATAACCGTTGGATAGTTCCGTATTCCAAATTATTATCGAAAACATTTAACGCACATATAAATGTTGAATATTGTAACTCCGTAAAATCCATCAAATACATATGCAAATATATCAATAAAGGAAGTGACATGGCAGTATTTGGAGTTGTAAACCGAAATGATGAAATTACTAATTACCAAATGGGAAGATACATTAGTAGCAACGAAGCAGTTTGGAGAATATTATCATTTCCGATTCATGATCGCCATCCAGCTGTTATTCATTTGTTAGTCATTTGTGTTGTCATTTAGAAAATGAACAAAGTGTTTATTTCACTGAAAATACTGCTCAACAAATGGCCGAACGACCACCAGCAACAACACTAACTGTATTTTTCAACTTATGTGAAACAGATTCATTTGCAAGAACATTGCTTTATTCAAATGTTCCTAAATATTATACTTGGAATGCATCATCAAGGTCCTGGGTACGAAGGCAACGAGGAATACCTGTAGATGGATATCCAGGTGTTCATTTGGGTGATGCAATCGGACGACTTTACACTGTGCATCCAAGTAAAGTGGAATGTTTCTATTTACGTTTACTCTTAGTTGATATTCCCGGCCCAAGATCATTCGAAAGTTTGAAACGAGTTAATGGTCATCTTTGTTGTACTTATCAGCAAGCATGCAAATAATTAAATTTGCTTGAAAATGATAATCAGTCGGATGTAACTCTTATGGATGCATGTGCAATAAGTTCTCCACACCAAATAAGAACACTATTTGCCATTTATTGCTACATATTTCCCAGCAAACCCAAAAGAATTGTAGAGTACTTACCAAGAATACATGACAGAAGATATCCTACATCAAGTACGTCGCATTACTGCAAATCCGAATTTGAATTATACAGATGAATTATATAATGAGGCATTAATTAAAATCGAAGACTTTTGCTTGATGATTGCAAATAAAACTCTGAGTGAGTTAGGTATGATCGCACCAAATCGTCTGATGCATGATGCATACAATGCAGAATTAAGACGTGAAAAAGATTATGATCGAAATGATATAAACACATTTTTATGGCACAATTATAGACAATGTTGCAAATGAAAGGGGAGGAATATTCTTCTTAGATGCACCAGGTGTGACTGGAAAAACCTTTTTGTTGTCGTTAATTTTGGCCACCATTCGATCACAGAATAATATTGCATTGGCTTTGGCATCATCTGGAATAGCGGCAACTTTATTGGACGGCGGTCGCACTGCACATTCTGCATTAAAGTTACCATTAAATATGCAAGTAAATGAAGAACCAACTTGCAACATTTCTAAAAATTCTGGAATGGGAAAGGTTCTACAAACATGTAAAATTATTGTATGGGATGAATGTTCGATGGCTCATAAAAAATCACTGGAAGTTTTAAATAGAACTCTGAAAGATTTTCGGAATAACCCAAACATATTTGGTGGTGCACTAATTCTATTGGCCGGTGATTTTCGACAAACTTTGCTTGTTATTCCCAAATCAACAGCAGCTGATGAATTGAGAGCGTGCCTTAAATCTTCTAATCTGTGGAGATATGTTCAAAAACTCACATTAACTGCTAATATTTGTGTGCAGTTACAGAATGATCCAACAGCTGCTGAATTTTCCGAACATTTGTTGCAAATTGGAAATTGATAAGAATACAGGCATGATAACACTTCCAACTAATTTTTGTACCGTAACAGAATCAAGAGTACAATTAGTGAAAAATGTATTCCCAAATATTGCACAAAATATAGAAATCAAGATTGGCTAAGCGAGAGAGCTATATTAGCTGCCAAAAATGTCGATGTCAATGAAATCAAAGCCAGTATTTTGACTCAAATTCCAGATGAAGTTGTCACCTATAAATCAATTGATTCAATCACTAATCCCGACGATGTAGTGAATTATCCAATTGAATTTTTGAATTCACTTAATTTGCCTGGCCTGCCACCACATCGTTTGCAATTGAAAGTCGGCGCAGTGATCATTATGTTGCGAAATATCAATCAGCCGAAACTATGCAATAGGACAATATTAGCAGTGAAACGGACAATGAACAATTTAATTGAAGCAACAATTTTGAAAGGCAAATTTAAAGATGAAGATGTTTTGATTCCGCGCATTCCAATGATTTCAACAGATTTGCCTTTTGATTTTAAGCGACTTCAATTTCCCATTCGCCTTGCTTTTGCTATTACAATCAATAAGTCTCAAGGTCAAACACTTGAATTATGTGGAATTGACCTAACTTATCCATGCTTTGGACATGGGCAACTGTATGTAGGATGTTCTCGAGTAGGGAAACCATCGTTACTTTATATTTATACACCGCATGAAAATAAACCAAACATTTTGTGTATCAGAAGGCTTTAGAATAAGTTGTTAGTTTACAATCATTAGAGTAAGTCACTAAAATAAATAAAACATTGTTATTGGAATAACTCACAAAATAATGGCCGAGCATGAATTAAATGATGAAACAAGAAAAAAACAAAGAACACTTCTCATTTATATTTTTCTTTCACCCAGCGAAGCTGTAATTGATAAAATATTATGATGCTTTCCATTTCAATACAACCGGGCTACTCGGGTCATGTTCTTCGATTTCGATGTAACTCAAATATGTTGCTCTCTGGTCAAAATAATGAGACGCGTATTTTTTGTTCGCCCGAAAAAATTTTTTTTCAAGAGTTATCGGCAATTTTGTTTTTCGGCTCAAAATCGATTTTTTTTAATTATATAAGAAAACAATTTTTTTAATGCTCATATCTTAGTCAAAAATGAACCGATTTTAATAATTTTGGGTTCGAAATGATCGCCATTACTTACACGAGCGATTTTATCTAGAAACAATTGCAAAAACGTAGTTGGAAATTTTTTATTTTGCAAAAACAAAATAGATTCGAAATTTTTTCGAAATTCAATATTTTAAAAAGGGTATTTTTTTTCTTTTTTTACTTTTCCCAAATCAAGAGAACACCTCAAACTTCAATTGAGTTGAATGCCCAGTAGCTAAAATGAGTTGTTTTTGAGTAATGAATTTTTGAGAAAAAAACCTGTTTCGCACTTTTTGTTTTTTATAAAATAAAAAATGTTCAACTACTTTTTTGCAATTGTTTCTACATGAAGTCAATCGTGTACCTAAGTAATGACGATCATTTTGAACCCAGAATCATTAAAATCGGATTTTTGACTAAGTTGTGAGCATTTAAAAAAAAAATTTCTTATATAATTAAAAAAAATCGATTTTGAGCCGAAAAACAAAATTGCCGATAAATCTTGGACAAAATTTTTTTCGGGCGAACAAAAAAGTACGTGTCTCATTATTTTGACCAGAGAGCAACATATTTGAGTTACATCGAAATCGAAGAACATGTCCCGAATAGCCCTTTTGAATTGAAATGGAAAGCATCTAACATATATTAGAATTTTTTTTAAATGCCCATAACTTAGTCGAAAATGAACCGATTTTAATGATTCTGAGTTCAAAATGATCGTCATTACTTACACGAACGACTTCATATAGAAACAATTGCAAAAACGTATATTAGTTGAACATTTTTATTTTCCAAAAAACAAAAAGTGCGAAACAGGTTTTTTACTCAAAAATTCATTACTCAAAAACAACTCATTTTAGCTACTGGGCATTCAACTCAATTAAAGTTTGAGGTGTCCTCTTGATTTGGAAAAAGTTATAAAAAAAATACACTTTTTGAAATATTGAATTTCGAAAAAATTTCAATTTTTTTCGTTTTTGCTAAATAAAAAACTTTCAACTACTTTTTTGCAATTGTTTCTGCGTGAAGTCGCTCGTGGAAGCAATGGCGATCATTTTGAACCCAAAATTATTGAAAAAAGTTTTTTATATAATTAAAAAAAAAATCGATTTTGAGCCGAGAAACAAAATTGCAGATAACTCTTGAAAAAGATTTTTTTCGGGCGAACAAAAAAATACGTGTCTCATTATTTTGACCAGAGAGCAACATATTTGAGTTACATCGAAATCGAAGAACATGACCCGAATAGCCCGGTTGAATTGAAATGGAACGCATCTCAAATTTCTTTTAAAACTGAAATTGCTGAATCTTTACTTTTATATTGTGAAGAAGTTTCTGATGACATAAGTGATTCATCAGACATCGAAATTATTAGCATGGCCTTTATTTATTGTCGTATCCGTCCTCTTCTTCGAATCTGTCTGGTTCATCTAAGCAATCGCGATTATTCCCTCCTTGTAAATTCAAAAAAAATGTCTGTGAGCCGGGAGGAATTACATTTTTTTTGCATAAATCTTTGAGATCCTTCAATTTTGTGTCAGAAATTGTTAGTTCTTTTTTATATTGTGCGTTAAAGTAAAATTTATGACTCCTTTCTTTTTCATTCTCGACCCATCTATATCAATCACTTTGAAGTCTTCGTTCCATTGTTCCTTGTATAACAACTGTCTCTTTTCACTTTTTATTACTTGGAGAACCTTAATTATAGGTCAATTTACCGATTCATTGTTGACATTTTTCTTCAAGTTATGGTTCAATTTTGAGCGCCGTTTTGAGATCAATAATATCACTGTAGTTAAGCCTTTCTACAGCGTACGGACTTTTTCGTCTTGCCAGTCTAAGTATAGTTGGCCATTCTTCTGGTGAATATACACAAATATTTCTCTTAGCTCGTTCTATAGCCGAATGCATGGAATCTGCTTCCATTTGTGTGTGTCCACTTTGAAGATATGTAATCGTTATTGAATTAAAATGCAATGAATGATTCATATGAAGCAATAATGTGACAATTAATCAGTTTCTATTCTGTCCTCCACAGCAGTCTGAATACAGAATAACATCCGTTACTGATACGGATAAATTGTTCAGCATTTTTAATAAACTGGTTCCAATTTCCTCTGACCCACGATGACCATGGTTTTCATCCCACAGGAAACAATATCCAGCTCCACTAGCTAAATCCTAAAATGTGTTGTTGTATGTGGCGAACTTTCGACTGTAATACAAGGTGCTTACATTGCTACATGGTGTCAATAGCACTGATTGTAAGTCAAAAGTAAATACTTGTATATTGCTGTTATTTTTAGATAACTCCTTGTCAGCATCTTTGTGGAGTCTAGCCTGGGCTTTATTTGCTAAGTGTTCATCATATGATTTCTGTATTGAAGCCTTGTCCTCTGTATTTTTGAACATTTCGCATGTTGAGCATATGTCTTTTTTTGGATGATGGAATGAATAATTGTAATTATTACAAAATATGTGGCGATACATATGTTCCTTAACTGAAAGGTCTGGGTGGCGTTCTTTAAATAATTTATGCATTTTTGTAATTGTTAGGTCTGAGCTCAGATAAAGGCGTTGGGACTTTGCTCGAGTATAGTGGCTTTCTATTGCTGGAAATGACTCTATGTGCTCTTTAATAAGAGTTGCTATCTGCGCGTCTACTTTTCTTTGCATTCCGTGTTTACCCCTCATGTCAACAAATTCTCTTTGATTCTTTTTTTTGGCTAATACAGATATCGCGCAGTCTGACACGTGTAAAGTATTTAAAAAGAACTTTTTACAGACCTGTTTGTCATTTAGAAAGAATTTTAGAGTGTTCGACCGCCGTGATTCTCTTGTTAATGTCCTCTTGCACTTTTCCACTTTTATGTTATTACTAAGGAATAGACGTTACTTGCAGTAATCGCCCAAACTCCAATAGTCTGCATTGATTTTCTTACGATCTTCTTCAGAGAACTGTTCTGGGCATTTGTTATGACAGCTGCAATCAGCGGGCTTCGGTAAACGTTCCTTAATTACTTTACCACTCTTTGTAACATAAGCCTATCCTTGACTCCTGTCACTCTTTCTTTTGTTCTGCATCCAAAGCTGGCTCTAACGCTATTGAATACAACAAATCTATAATTGTAGGAGACATCTTCTTAAATTATTTTTTAATTAACTCACCTTTCTTTTTCGTGTTACTGTCAATTCTACATTTTCATCATTGCTTTCTTCCGCGATTTCGCAGAGCACTTCGTGTTGCTTTACCGAAGATTTTTCAATTTTCCCCTCGAGATTATCCTCCTCTTCATCCGTTTCTGGAATATAATAATCTGACGATTCTGCTGAAAACTCTTCTCCATCCTCTTCGTCATTTTCCGATATATTTGAATCCACTGGTTCCACAGATAATCCAACAGAGTTTGGAGCAAGTTTCACACATAGGGCTCCTGTTGATTCCGTCGCAAATTATGTTGACAACTAATATACCTAAATATTCTTTCCTACAATTTAAGATAGCAAATACTCACCAGAGCTTGACAAATCCATGATTAAATGAATGATTGGGAACGAATGAACGACTAAATAATTATGAACGGGCGAATTTCAACAGCGAATTGAAATCCAAAATTGCACAAATTATTTTTATTGCATTTACATATATGATAAAACAAAGTAAGCATTGCATAGGCTACTTTTGTTTTTTGTAATTTTAAAACACATGTTAATTGTTCTGAGTATATAACGGCCTATAAGATTCATACAAATGAACAAATTGAAAATATTTGTTGAACAACAACGTATATCATTATACGTCATTTTAGGTGTTTGTGTTATGACAAAATTGATTTTTTTCCTAAAAATTAAAATAAAGTATGTGAATGTACATTACTATTCTATTGAATAAACAGAAAATTTAGTTTATGTAAAAATAGCGTATGTGTGTTTACATGATTTTTGAGGAAAATAATTTAATACATATTTATACTATATTTTTTTGACTGACGTTTTGGCCCACTTTGTGGAACTAGAATTTGACAAAATTTTGACCACATATAAAATCGACGATGGAGAATCCAAAAATTCAATAAAAAAATAATAGCCTATGAGCACATAGGCTATTGTTATACTAAGGGGACGATATGCGAGATTTAAACGAAACAAACTAATTGTAAAAGCACAAATTAGTATTAAGCCTCCAAATGCAGTTTGTTTGCATATAATTTCTTGTGTTTGATTGTTTGCATTGCTTTCCCTTACTCTTCCTCTTCATAAAAATGTAATTCTCCTTCCTTAAAATGTCCAAGCTGGTTGGTATAACTATAATGAATTTAAAAACATATACATAATATAACAAAAATATTTAACATAAAATTATACAATGAATAAAAAAATAAGGCCCTTACCGCTTGACCACTCTAGGGTAAACATTCAACGAGAACACCTTGTCAGGGTTTTTTCATTAGGTATAAATAGATAAATAGGTCAAAATTTCACGTATTGAGTAGTAGACTATTGGCCAGTAGTTTCATATACAGCTGATGATAGGCCAATTATACCAATTTCGTTGGAACTTTCCAACTATCTTTCACAAGTGCTCCTAAAAAGTGCAGTTGAAACTTTCGACCATTCTATCTGATTGGGGGTGTAAGGGTGTTGTACGCGTTTTCTTAATTCCCAGTAAGCAACGCATTTCTTAAAACACTGCGGATTCGAAGATCCTACCTTGATCTGAATGTAATTCAATAGGTAGTCCAAACCAAATCACCCAATTCTGCACAGAAACGTCAGCAATGGTTTTGGCCCCTTGGTTTGGTAGAGAAGACTGACTGAAGAAGTCTATAACAACGAACACACATTTGTTGCCAGAATCACTTGTTAAAAACGTGCCCGCAACATCTATGGCCACTCGCTCAAACGGTGAACTAGCGTTGTATTGCTGTAATCTTCCACGACTTCTCTCCTGTGTTCCTTTTGCTGCCATACACTCCGCGCAATTTCTACTGATTCTCTGCGTTTTAGTAATACCCAGATGACCTCCACTTGGCCCAATGTGGAATTCCTCTAACTTTCCCTAACACGATGCCGAACTCCATCAATTAACTTAAGACTAGTCCACTGAACCCAACACGCCTTATCCAGAGTTCTTTCTTTTGCCGTTTCTTTTTTAGATGGTCTCTCTCCACCGTCTTTCTCCTCCATGATCTTTCGCAGGTCAGGTCAGGTCATTCAATTGTTTTCTTCTTATCGCACTTGGCTTCCATCCTCGGGTTGCAGCTGCATTAGTCTGATATCAACTATCCCTTCAGATCCGTCGACTTTAGAACAATGCTCACACTCTATAGCACAAGGTCGCCGAGATAGTGCATCAGCATTTCCATGTTACTCTCCTTTTCGATGTTCCGATGTCGAAGTCGTAATTTTGGAGTCTTGCAATTTGTCCTTACGGATGCTTGAACTGGAGTAATCATCTGAATGCTGCACGTTCTGTTCGTAACTGGAATCGTTGACCGTACAAGTATTTGTGGAAATATTTTATGCACTCAACCACAGCTAATAGTTCACGTCTGGTCACGAACAAATCCATCTCCGGCTTCCCGAGGACTCTGCTATCACTTTTTCTTGCCCCTTGATGATCTGTGACAATACTCCACCAATTCCATATGCTCTAGCACCTGTATCCACAACGAACTCTTCTCCCGCGACTTGATAAGAGATGATCGCTAAAATGTTTACTCATGATGAAGATGTCATCCAGATAGACAAAACACATCTAGTCCCCTAAGGACATGCTCCATCAACGCTCAAAGGTTGCTGGTGCGTCATAATGGCATTTGTGACATTTTCAGTTCCATTTGCAAAGACGGCGATGATATTTGTGAAGATATTTGCATCATCTTCGGTTCCCTGTATGATGACATTTGGGCTGATGCAGCCATAATCACCCCTAGTTCATCTGGTAGGTTCTGCCTTCTCTTCTATTTTTGTCGATGACTCCTAAGCTTTAGTCTATAACATACCTTCGTCTGTATCGCCAACATACCTTCGTTTTCATTAATTTGTTTAGTCGAAAAATAACAAATCACAATATTACCAAGCCATTCACTGGATTTTAACAGACATGTATGGATATTTCCTCCTCCTTTTGCTTGCACCGTTCATGTGTTTTGTATTGGAATGGAACTGAGTTCAGGCTTGATAAAATCGTGATATATGTATAAAGTAACTGTTTTTGCAAGGAGCCACCTATGTTACTCAATTCGCCATGATAATCGTTCAATAACACGATTAAATGATGCTAGTGCAGTCTTCACGTGTCTCTATGAGTTGATATGATTGGAATATTACTTGATTCTTGAGTTACGCTGTATATTTGCATAAGTTGAGACGACAGAAATAATTCAAAGATTGTTTCAGACTTGATCAACATGACGTATAGAAAAGTTTGCATAAAGTAGTTTAAATCACTTGTTTGTGGAGAGGGAGAGTAGGCGAGGGCAATGAAATCTGCCACACAGAAGAAATTATACACACACACACTTTCTTCCACCTACTTTCACAATTTAACACGCACACTTAATTTTCATAGTTTATTTAAATTAAATCAAATCACAATATTGCCAAGCCATTCACTGATTTGTACAACCTACAGTTTTCAAAATCCCGAAAAATAAAGGAGCAGTTTTTGGAAGGCGGCACCTACTATAGTCTATTCGAATTGATTATCCCTTAGGCAACTTTATTAGAAGTGATAGCATCTGCATATAAGTTAAATCATACGTGCGATTTGCTTTTGCTTTTTAAAATCCATCACACCGAAATCAGCATGCTTTCCTCCACACTTGCCATTTCGGTTCACCTCCAGGAACGCTACAAAAAGGTACTTTGTTAAATATTTAGTATAATGTCTATCGCTTTGAAAAAAATGGTAAAAGGGGGGGTAGAGGGGTGTAGTTCCATCTTAAAACTGAAAACCCGCCGGAGCCTTGTAGTTTTTAAGTAATTTAATGTTAAAATTCTTTAATTTAGAGAAAAGTTGGTGTTGCCATACATCTGATATAAAAACGAAATTTCTATGCAGAGATGTTCAGTGGAGTTGATTGGAGTTGATTGTAAAACTGCAGTATTTTTTGCTGTAATTTAAAATTGAGAAATATTTTTGAAAATAAAAACATACGACTTATCGAAATTTAAAAACAATAATATTAAGCGTATCACAAAATATAATAAATATTACAGTTTATAAGTGTATTGTACTGCTTCGATCAGTTTTACAAACGGGTACTCATGCCTTTTATACACAGATTTTCTCCACAAAAATTCGATTAGCATATCTGCATCGTAGTTGTCTTTATTAAAAAGGTCGTTACCTTTCAAAAAAATAGCCCTCATCAGTCCAACTCTGGCAACGCAGTCCACAGTATTTTTGCGTGGGTCTCCTTTCTACGTGGGAGGCCTTCGGCCGCGCTTCAAAAACATAACCCTCATCAGTCCAACTCTGGCTACGCAGTCCACAGTATTTTTGCGTGGAACTCCTTTTCGTGTTAAAATCATTGAACCCAAAATTAAAACGTCATATGCGTGTGTGTTATAAGGAGGCATCATTAACACTAAACTGAAATACTTCATTTTTTTTCATATTTTTGTTTTCATTTGCAGGCATCCGGCAACACCATACTGTTGTCATTCCAACTTCTTCCTATTCGCGTTTAAAATTTTAAAGTGATTGTATGGACAAATGCATTTGCATTTAATTGTAATGAAAATTATTAGAATATATGCATAAAACTACGTAAAAACACGCGTTTAGTGAAGTGTAAAAAAATATATAGTGAAATGAGCAAATTATATTGAAGTTCCCGAGGGCATTCTCAAGGCAAATCATTACGATTATATATATAAATAGTGTTCCTTAACACCTCACTAACATCTCGACCAAATTTCGTTTATAAAGACATTATTGTTTGCCAAAAATTGCCGAATAGACATTATTGCGAATCCCAGCCGGCACTTTACCCCGCTCAACCTTTTTCCAGTCCAATATACAATTTTTAATGTATTATTGTTTAAGACTTCATTTTTAGATATTATTTAAATCATCAACTAGCGTCCCCCCTGGAATATTGACGTACGTGAACTTGAAAATTTGATATATAATATATTTAAAATTAAAATAGTTAAAATATTTGAATTAACTATCATTAAAATTTTAAATATTCTTAACGCGTATTTTCAGGAGGGGGTGGGTGGGGTCAAGCCCCTTGGGTTTGGGCCGCTGTAACTGCAGATGATCACTGTCCAATCGTTTTCATCGAGCCTAGGTCAAAGTAAATGCGACATATTATCGGGAAAGTTTTCTGGAGGTTGCTTTGAAGCCGTGGGCAGAGAAACATGAATGACAAGCCTACAGAATAATAATAAATTTAACTTTTTTGTTTCAGATGTCCTGAAAAGCCAAAATCTTGTTGACAAGCCACCTATTTTTTTAAGACGCTTACTTTGGTGACACACTACTACAAAAAGATATTTATGTAAAAAAAGAAATGTTTTTGTTTACTATTTGAAATCAATATAACATCTTCTTCTTAATTGGAGCGATAACCGCTTACGCGATTTTGGCCGAGTTTAACAAAGCGCACCAGTCGTTTCTTTTTCGTGCTAACGGTGCCAGTTGGACACACCAAGTGACGCCAAGTCCTTCACCACCTGATCTTTCCAATGGAGAGGAGGCCTTCCTCTTACTCTGCTACCACCAGCTGGTACCGAATCGAATACATTCAAAGCTGCGATATTCGCCGTTGCCAACGTGCAAAGGTCAAAAAATCTAACACAGAATCTTTTTCTCAAACACTCCAAGTGTCGCTTCATCGGATATTGTCATCGTCCAAGCTTCTGGGCCACACGCTAGGACGGGCATGATGAGAGTCTTGTAGAGAGTTAGTTTTGTTCGTCGAGAGACGTAGCACTTGTTGGCAAGAGAGATTCTACGTTAGATTTCAAGGCTGACGTTGTTATGTTAATGCTGGTTCCTAAATAAACGAAGTCTTTTACAACTTCGAAATTATAACTGTCAAAGGTGACGTGGGTGCCGATACGCGAGTGCGCCGACTGTTTGTTTGATGACAGGAGGTGCCTCGTTTTGTCCCCGACCTCGAAGAGGTCCTTCCCAATTCGGACGGTGTTGCTGGTATTGAGCAACATCATCTTCCAAAGCCGTATTAGTTTTGTGGCGATACCAAATTCGATTTTTCTTTCATGGGTCTTTTCCACGATTTGGCGTACTGTGAATATTTGGTCGATGGTAGACTTTCCAGTTTAGGTCTAAAGCCACACTGATATGGTCCAATCAGTTGGTTGACGGTGGGCTTTAGCCTTTCACACCATACGCTCGCTAGAACCTTATAGGTGATATTTAGAAGACTAATCCCGCGGTAATTGCCACAGATTGCAGGATCACCCTTCTTATGGATTGGGCAGGGCACACTTAAGTCCCAATATTTTGCATAGGAGCTGATTCATGCACCTTACCAGGTCCTCGCCGCCATGCTTGAAAAGCTCAGCCGGCAATCCGTCCGCGCCTGCGGCTTTGTTGTTCTTTAGCCGCGTTATCGCTATTCTTAAATCGTCATGGTCGGGTAGCGGAACGACAGTTTCGTCGTCAACGATTGGGGTATCGGGATCCTCATATTCTCTGTGACCCGCGCAGCGCTCACTGTTTAACAGGTTCGAAAAGTGTTCCCTCTGGATGTCAGTCACCAGTTCGCCGTCTTTGTTCGTACAGGAAAACGCCCGGTCTTAAAACCTTCTGTAAGCCACCGAACTTTCTGGTAGAATTTTCGGGCGTTGTTCCTGTTGGCCAGCATTTCAAGCTCCTCGCACTCACGTATTTCGGCCGCTCGTTTCTTCTTTCGGATAATACGTCTCTCTTTCTTTTTTAGCTCTCTGTGGCGATCCCACACTCGCGTTGCGCCCGATCGCAGCCTGGCTCTATAGGCGGCATCCTTTCTTTCTGCGGCAGCATGACATTCCTCGTCGTACCAATTGTTTTTTCTGGCTCGCCGGAATCCGATTTCTTCTTCGGCGGCGGTACGTAGAGAACGGGAAATGTTGCTCCACTGTTCGTGCATGCCGGTTTGTTGGGCAGTACTCTCTGAGAGCAGGAGTGAGAGTCGAGTGGCGAATCTTCTGGCTGTCTGTTGTGATTGCAGCTTTTCGATGTCGAACGTTCTTTGCGTAGGTAGATGCACGTTTTTTGCTGCACAGAGGCGTGTGCGCAGTTTGGCTGTAACAAGGTAGTGATCCGAGTCGATGTTGGGTCCTCGGATCGTACGTACATCTAACACACTAAAAGCTAGCGTTCCATCTATCACAACATGATCGATCTGGTTTCGTATTTTTCGATCAGGAGACAGCCAGGTGGCTTGGTGAATCTTCTTATGCTGGAATCTGGTGTTGCAGACTATAATGTTTCGGGCCCCGGCGAAGTTGATCAGCTTCTGTCCAAAAATTCCCTCCTTGCCCACCCTGGCGTTGAAGTCGCCAAGCACGATTTTTATGTCGTGGCGGGGGCAGCGCTCATAGGAACGTTCCAGGCGCTCACAGAAGGAATCTTTGGTCGCATCGTCCTTCTCTTCCATCGGGGCGTGGGCGCAAATTAGCGATTTGTTAAAAAAACGGGCTTTGATGCGAATTGTTGCGAGACGCTCGTCCTCCGGAGTGAACGACAGTACTTGGCAACGAAGTCTCTCTCCCACAACAAATCCAACACCGAATTTGCGCTCCTTTACATGACAGCTGTAGTAAACGTCACAAGGTCCTATGGTTTTCTTGCCTTGCCCCGTCCATCGCATCTCTTGAATGGCAGTGATGTCAGCCTTTACTCTCACGAGGACATCAACCAGCCGGGCAGTGACACCTTCCCCATTGAGGGACCGGACATTCCAGGTGCATGCCCTCAAATCGTAATCCTTATTTCGTTTGCAGTAGTCGTCATCAGTATAGGGAGGTCTCATCCGAGGCTTTTTTAAACTTTTCACTGGGGGGGATTTTTAAGTGGCGGGTGCCAAACCCAACGCACAGCCAGCTATCCTGGAATGTTTCGCCTTCTCAAGTTAGCTCACTTCCGAACGGGTGTTCGAAAGCTACCCAGAGGATACGTGGGCTAATTCCGGCCGTTGTGCGCTGCTTGAATCATATGCAGAAGAATCGTCCTGACCATTCCCAAGTGAATGGCAATCAGTAGCTTTCCCCAGTTGCGTGCACTTCTACACACGGCGCCATATATTCCATGATTTGAGGCAAGCGTTTACTTCGTCAGCAGCCGTTGATCTTGGAATTACTGGTGTTTGGCGGAAGCCGCCAGACAGTAAAGTCATTGCGCCTCCAAAACTTCTCGAGTCATTGCGTATATCTTTCAATGTTCGATTAAGTGCTTCTAATGCACGTTTATGCGCCATTGTGCATGCGTCCCAGATGATGATTTTCGATGCTGATAAAACTTGATAATGACGATTCAAAGGGAATACAAATTACTGCGATAATATATTCCTGACAAAATTTGTATTATCAAATTTTCTACTTAACCATGGACAAAATTACGTTTAGCTGTCATTTGCGTTTTTTTATTCCATATCAGATGCGTTTTTGTTATACCACATTTTATAGTGACTTCACGGAAACGCGTTCGAATGGGATAAAAAGTATCCTATGTCCATCTCCTGGTTCTAAGCTACCTCTCCACCAATTTTCAGGCAAATCGGTTCAGCCGTTCTCGAGTTATAAATAGTGTAACTAACATGACTTTCTTTTATATATAATATATAGATGTAATACGAAATCTCTTTATGAATTCGGGAGAAGGCATAAGAAGCATGTATAATCAACTTTTGAGTGTGGTTGGCACACCGGATTAGTGCATTTGCTGCAGAAAAAACGAGTTTTACGACGCAATTTATCGCCCAGTTGTAAACAAAATCTACAGTCTTTTCGCCCTGTGAGTGTATCAGCATCACTTCGTTGAGTAACCACACAAGTGTTCGCAAGATTTATTGCTCTGCCGAAGAACAATTCATAAGCTAAACGAGTTGTAAGCTGTGCGAGAATGTGTGGATTATTCATTCGAGTTTCAATGTTTGCGAGGACCAATGTTTTGAAAAACGTCTTCAAAAATGTGGGTCTTCCATCTTTTCGAGTGATTCCCTCGTTTTCTTTACAAATCGTAAAAGTGGCCAATGCCATTATACCAATAATATTGCAGAAAAATGCAAATGTACAGCGTCTGGTTGGCCGTTTTGTTGTATAATGCGTTAACATTTGATCCATGCAATCAACGCCAGCCTTGGCCATATTATAAAACAAAATTGCTTCTGGTTTCTTGGCTTCGCCTTCAACATTTTCAGTGTAATGAACGGTGGAAATCAAATTGACCGCCTTATTCTTTTTTGGTACGTAACTACAAAGTGAAACAAAATTGTCAAAAAAACTAAACACAGATGAAAGGACCGGCCTTTTATTGCTCTTCTTCACTTCTTCGGGAAAACATCTCTTATTTGATCGTATGGTGCCAACAAATGCGATACCAAGAGCAGCAAATCGTTGAGCGCCATTGAGTGTTGTGAAGAAATTATCGGCTATAATTGTTCTGCCACTGTTGGTGTAACGATTTGCAAAATCCATCAAAACATTTTCACCTTGTCTCACCTCTCGCTCACCTCCTTTTTCCTTTCCAGTGTATACTTTTCCTTGTAATAGAAATTTTGTCTTCGAATCGCATGCCCACAATACTTTTATACCATACTTTGCCGGTTTCAATGGAATATATTGATCGGCCACGATATGGGAATAGCTGCTCATCGACGGTTACATTTTCATTGCTTCATAATATTTGGCCAAATTTTCATTCATAAAATTCCATATAGTATATCAGGAATGGGAGCTGCTTTGTCAGTTTGTTGTCGAAACGCACGCGTACGACTATCATCAAAACGAATATGTCGGCACAAAGCAACGAACCGTTTGTGCGACATAGGTGCACGGAATATTGGGAGCGTTACAAAATTCCCCAATCCTGCATGTTACTATGCGCAACACCAGAAGCCAAGAGAATTCCAATTAATGCATCCAACTCAGTACTGGTCAAATCAACCCATTCCTTTTATTTCGAGTCTGGATGTTGTTCATTCCATTTTTGGATTGCCTCTCGCCCATGTCGATTTGTTTCAGTAATGATGATGAGTGAAATATTTTGTGAAAAAAAGAGCTTGAATACCTCGAGTGGAATGGTGTTTTGTGTTTTGGGTGCTCAAAAATGCATTATATTATGCTGACGAATGCGAGATGCAGCGGGCTGACTTTTGCTCCATTTGGTACCATCTTTGCGATACATAAAACCATCATCGATTTGATTCACTTCATCAACGTCGTTCATCCCTCCTTTTCCTTCTTCAATTTCTTCATCACTATCAAAAATTTCATTCAGTTGAATATTCACTTCATTTTCGATGTTCGATGCATCATCTTCTGGCAAATAATCGCCGTCTTTATCGTTGTCATCATCCTGAAAGGGATCGATATCCTCGTCTCCCTCTGCCTCACGCTCAAAATCATTCAATAAAGCCGCTGATAATCGTGCATGAAAGTCCGTTCTGAGACTTCTTCTACGCAATCGCGTATTATAAATAAATTCCACCTCATTATCTATTATTGGAAAAAAAGAAACGAATAAACAAAAAAAAATTGGCGCGCAAAAATTTGTACTCTCACAGTCGTTGTTGTCTATTCAGCGCTCTAACTAAAACTGACTCTCAAACAGAAGCAGGACAAGAAAGAGAAATAGAAGAATTGACAGATGCAACAACAATGTGTCATATGTGAATATATAAATATATGGCATGTAAAACATAATATGTAATATAAGAGAGGTAAAAACTACATTGAATCAACAAAACACACTACATTCCATATGTTTCCATGCGAAATATATAGAGGTCTGGTCAGGCATCATGTGCGTGTACAAAGTTGTAAAGTTAAAATCCTTTTTTTTTTCGTCCTGTTTTATAGACTTCTTTCAATTTTTTAGTGCATAGATCGAAAGAAAATTTAATTTTGGGAGGGTACCTGGTATCATTTTTCGATATTTTAATTAGAAGTATGTTAAATTAAGCTCAAAATCGAAATATTCCCGGCCAGAACCATGTGCGCGTACGAGTGTTAAAAAAATGCAAAACTCTTAATGTTAACTTTTGTGAAAAACGTAACACTTGCTTGTTTTGGTCCAACTTAAGTTCTATTGAATTTGAAATTTCTCTGGCATTGGATGAAGTTGGTTGGAATATCTAAGCTACTTTTTTCTACAGTACATTTTTCATTAACATATTCAAATCAGAAAGTGAACGTAAGTATCATTTCGATTTTCTGTTGGGGTTTTTGAAGCAATTATCTTTTCCAGCTATTATGGACATAAGGAATTATTTCGGCGGAAAACGTTCCCGTTTAGAAAAGACTTCCGACGTGCCTTCTACCTCTTCTTCCAAAAATACTTTAGATGCTCAGGCTAGCTCGCAATAGGAATCTCAATCAACATTAACAATATCAATAAATGAGATAAAAGATTTACGTAAAAAGAGAAGAGAACCTATCAAACAAATAGTTTTGACGCAGTACCCTAAAAATAAATAATAACCGTTCTTTTCTCTCATCATGGTTCCACGAAAATAAATGGTTGATATATTCGGTGACAAAAGACGCTGCTTTTTGTTATGCATGTATGCAGTTTAAACCTTCAGATTTGGAAGATGTGGCATTTACTTTGAGTGGCTTTAGGAACTGGAAAAATGTGAAAGATGCTAAAAGAGGTTTTCCACGACATGAAAGGACAGGATCGCATGTTGAAGCTATGATTTTGTGGGAGGAAAAAAAGAATCGGCAAAATACAAACACAGAAATTTAAACTCTTGTCAATGACGTAACACTTTCTAAACATAGATATTACATAAAATCTATTATTGAAGTCGTTCAATTCCTGGCGACCAATGAACTTCCCTTTCGCGGATCTTATGACGTTGATGAAAAAGCTGAACGTGGTTTATTCCCAGTCTAAATTGTTCAATGGAGAAGAAAGAGCAAAAAGTATTGGGATCAAAACAGTCATAAAAACGGAAGAATTTCGATTTTGTTTAATTTTTGCTAAAAAGTTTCTGGGGATTTTACATCCAGCGGACGCTGCAATCCAGTTATGAACAGCGAGCTTGAAAGACGGACTAGACGTCATAGAGTCAGTTCTTCAACAACTTCAAGTTATGAGATCAAGCCGGAAGGAGTTTGAATTAATCTTGGAAGATGCGTATAAGCTCATACCTAGGACTGAACCTATGAACGAAATAATGTCCAAACGAAAAATTAAAACAACTGAGCATCCAATGTAAAGGGTGTTTTTTTAGAGGTTAGGTTTTCAAGATGAAATAAAACGTATATAATTTAATGTTATGGCCAAGAATTTAGCTTTATTATAAAGATAAGGGTTTGCCATTATGTTTTTTTTTTTTTTTTTCATTTTTCTTTATTTATTGAATCTTTCTTTTATAAGAAACTAACAATAAGTTTACAAATCTTATATACTAGAGTAATATGTTTCCTTGCCAGTGCTAAGAAACGAATTATTTGCTCAAATGAACATATATTTACATATATGATTAAATCGGTTGTGAATCTCCAATTCTTCATAGTTGGGAGCTGAAAAGGACGGGTTTCCAGTCTCCGATTCTTCGTAGCTGGGAGCCGGAAAGGCCTAGTTTCCAGTCTCCCTTAGAGCTTCCGTTGTCTCTCATGTCGATTGTGAAAATGATGTTGTTTTTTTGTTTTTGTTTCGAATGTGATAGATGTGGTTGGAGGAAGTTGTGGACGGACTCTCGCGTGAGATGAGATCATTAAGATACTGCAGACTTGAAGATGTCTCTTTTTTTCAACCTTGTGTGACCTTCATCTAAAAGTAGATTTCGCGCTAGTTTATTGGGATGGTCTTCTAGCTTTTGTAGGTATTTTTTGCTCAACCGTACTATTTCATCGGCTACACGAGGTATGCAAATATCTCTGTGAATGTTAACGTTCTTTATATACCATGGCGCTCCCGTGATTATCCGCAAGGCTTTAGATTGCACTCTCTGAAGTTTTTCGATATTTGAGGGCGTAGCCGTTCCCCACATTTCTATACCATATGTCCATATTGGTTTTAGCATGGCTTTATATAGTAGCACTTTGTACTCTAGAGGTAATGCTGATTTCGAATTAAGCATCCAATATAGACTTTTCATTTTAAGCTTGATATTCGACACTTTCTTTTCAATATGATTCCGCCATGTGAGCCTTCTATCTAAGTGAATTCCAAGATATTTTATTTCGTTTTGCTGTGGTATATTCTGACCATTTATTGTAACTGCAGGGCAAGTTTCTTTTCTTAGAGTAAAAGTAATATGCACGCACTTGGTTTCATTAACCTTTATTCTCCAGTTTTTAAGCCATACTTCTGTTCCAAGTATATGCCTTTGTAATATAGACGTTGCTACTTTTGGGTCTGTGTGAGTGCAAAGTATTGCAGTATCATCGGCAAATGTTGATGTCATTGTTTGGTTCGTCGTTGGCATATCAGATGTGTATAATACATATAAAATAGGGCCCAGAACGCTACCTTGTGGAACTCCAGCGTCTATTCTACAATGCCGAGAGAAAAAATCTTTTTGCTTTACAACAAATTCTCTATTAGTGATATAGTTTTGCAGCAAGAGGTGTACATTCGTAGGCAGTAAACTAGTAATTTTGTGAATTAGGCCGCGGTGCCATACCTTATCGAATGCTTGTGCTACGTCTAAGAACAGTGCAGTGCAGTACTGATTTTTCTCAAAGGACTTTCGTATAAATGACACAATGCGATGAACTTGCTCAGTTGTACTATGTTTTGCTCTAAATCCAAATTGGTGTTGAGGAATAGTAGCTTTGAAAGTATGGACAATAGACTAATTGGCCGATATGAGGATGCTTGGCTTAAGTCTTTCCCAGGTTTACCAATCATAATGATTTGAGATAATTTCCAAGCTTTTGGGTAGTAGGCAGTACGAGAGATGGCGTTAAATATGTGCCTGATATGAAGAACGGCAATATTGGGAAGCTCTTTTAGCATTTTTGGGGTGATTTTATCGTAACCAGGTGCTTTTTTAGGTTTAAGTTGATTAATAACTGAGACTATGTTATTTTTTTTAAACTTTATTGGCTTTTTTGGTGGTTGCAATATGTCTAGTGGTAAGCAAGTAGTTGCAGAAGACTGATTGGGAGTGAAGACAGATTGCAGATGTTCAGCAAATACACACCCTTTTTCAGAATCCGTACGTGCCCAATTACCATTTCCTAGCCGAATTGGTGATTCGTACTGTATGGGCCGATTTATATTTTTTGTGGCTTTCCACAATGCGTAATCTGTTTGGTCCGTCGGAGTAAGATTAGAAAGGAAATCATGAAGATGCCTCTCCTTTTCTTTTTTAAGGGCGCAACGCAACTTAACTGTGTATTCATACAATAGTTTCTTGTATTTTGGAGAACGATATTGTTGCCAAGACCTTCTCAGCTCTCGTTTCTTTTTAACTAAATCTTCTATAGTCTCATCAATGTTTCGCTGAGAGTTAACACGACTTTTATTATTTGTGGCCACTGCTGCCCTAGTAGCTCCATGCATTAGTTCAGTCAATGTATATATCTGCCTATCGATATCAATATCATTCTTTAAAGGAACATTGGTTTTTATATGAGTGCTAATGTATTTCTTATATTTAAGCCAGTTTATGAGATTGGGATGGGGGAGCTGATTAACCGCTGTTCTGGTGCAAGGACTACCTTCCATGGTTATAATAGACGGAGAATGGTCGGAGGACAATTCCAGGGATGAGGACGCTGTTACAATCTTGCGATCAATACCCTTTATAATACCAAAGTCAATCAGGTCAGGCATCTTCTGGCGGTCAGATGGCCAATATGTTGGCTGTCCTGTAGATACAACATCAAGTTTTGATCTTAGTATACAACTAAAAAGTTGTCTCCCTCTAGGTGTGACCAATCTAGAGCCCCAATAGTGGTGCTTGGCATTGAAGTCCCCTGCAGCCATAAACTTTGGCCCAAGTTTGGCAAAAAAATCTTTGAACTGTTGTTCGGTTATAATTTGAGAAGGAGGGCAGTACACAGCTGCGATAGCCATTGTACTGGAAAATTCTTGCAGTTGAATAATAGTGGACTGAAGGTATTCTTCATTAAATTCCTCAAGTACACTGTGCTTTAGACGTTTTTTTATTAATATCGCTGTGCCACCACGAGCCATGTTTCTAGGATGTTTTGTATCATAGAAAAGATATTCCGGAATTCTAAAATAATTTTTATCTGTAAGATGAGTTTCAGATATAAGCATAATGTCAATGTTATTTGATAATAGAAAATTATAGACTTCGAGCTTGTGCTTGGTGAGACCGTTTGCGTTCCAATGACAAATTTTGATTCTGTACATTATGGTTTATTTAAAAGGGTTTGCATTAAAATGGTTTGATTTCTAATCAGATCCTGTATCATGCTTTGCATTCCAACCATAAATTGATTAAGAGTTTGCACGAATGTTTGAAGCATAGATTCTATACTGCAATTATTAATGTTATTTGCTTCCACATTTGGGTTGGTTTTTAGGACGTTTGCATATGATTGGTATTGTGGTTGTGCTATTGGTTGGCGACTAAAAGAATTTAGATTTGGTACTGTTGTAGGTGGGACAGGTTTTCTATTTGGCAGCAATTCTTTTTGTTTTATTGATAAAAATACAGGACAGCCCCGATAATTAGCAGTGTGGTTTTCTCCACAATTGCTACATTTTTTAGCACTTGCATCTTGTTTTGGTTTGCTACACGTAGATGTGGAGTGTAAGTCACCGCATATCACACACACGCTTGGTAAATTACAGTAGCTACGAGTGTGGCCAAATTCCTGGCAGTTTGTACATTGTACGGGACTCTTACGTTTTAGTGGTTCTTCTATTGAAATTTTACGATGCAGTAGATAACGCAGGTTGTAAATAGGATGCACTTCGCCTTTTTTTAATAATTTTGCTGATGGCTCAAGTTCTATACGAAACATTGGTTGCGGAACTTTGTTCCGGTTTTTTATATTAAATATGGACTTTATTTCGAATCCCGCTTCTTCCAGTGCTCCCTTTATTTCGGACGGATCTGCATTATGCTCAACTCCTTTTAGAATTACTATAAGGCCCTTACTGCTTTTAAGCTGATACGTCTAGTACTCTTTCTTAAGCAAATCGAAATTATTTACTAACTTTCTAAAATTTTCTTCCTCGTAGATTTGAATTTTGGTCTCATGTATGTTGCCTTTCATAACAGAAACAACATGAAAATTGTTTGCACCCAATAACTTCGCTAAATTGTTTACAAGACTGTTCGAATTTTTTTCTCTTAAGTATATTGGAGGCGGTTTAGACTTACTGCCTGTACTTTTACTCTTGGTTATTTCCTCACTGTTGTCTAGTATAGCAAATCTATTCTGGCACAATTTTTTTTATTTTTTCTCTTTGTTTATCAACTGTTTGCTTTTGCGGACTTAGTTTACGCTTTGGCTGAATGTTCATGTAGCGGTCTAACCCAGTCTGTATGACCGACTGTTTAATTTTACTGTGGTTTGGGCAGTTACTGATTAGAGCTTTCGTAGAGCTTTCGTGAGAGAGCTTTTCTTCTTGAGCTGTGGCTGTAGCAGAGAATGTTAATGCAATGAGAAGGAGCAAATGTTAAATGAGCTTTTTTCGAGTACTAATTTGTAGATTCATACCAGAGAATGTTAATGCAATGAGAAGGAGCAAATGTTAAAAGAGCTTTTTTCGAGTTCTAATTTGAAGATTCATAATAAGGTCATTTCAAATTCAACTTTCCTGAAGAGGTCGCAATTGCAGATATTTACCACGCGAGTGGAGGGTTTCTATATTTACTTACCACGCTAGGCCAAGAATTCAGATATTTTCTGCGTTTACCATACTACTGAGGACGTTCATAAGATTTTTCGGCACACTGCTAAGGAAATCGAAGCGAATAAATTTGCGATTAAGAAGGCCGCGCGGTAGTTAGTTTGTGGTGCAGAAGCTAAAGTCGGCGGAGTTATTCGTTTTGTGTTTTTGCACGTATTTAATTCAGGTTCAAGTCCTGAAGTCATATTTTTTTTCTTGCACATTTTTTTTTTACAATTCAAACCAGGAAAGTTTGGTAAAATTTTTGAGTTTATTTTAATTAAAATTTCTTTAAAATACTGTTTTTTGTATTTTATAAATGGAAATTTCTTTTCGGTATAAAATAGTTCATACTGGATATGACCTGACTTTTATATAAATCAATCAAAACAGAAAATATGTACATATGTCTATAATCTATTTCATCAAATCCAAATTATATTGATGAGAAAATATCATTCTAATATCCGTCCAGAAAGCCAAACGCGCATACACAGATGCATATGCATATAATTACGCATACAAATTTTCAACTAACGCAGAATATGTACATATAAAACTGCGAATCGAATAAATGAGTGATTTAGAAAAGATCATTAACAATTGTAGATTAGCGCAATCGTTAAACACGTGTCGTATATGCAGTACATCGTCTCATATTTGACTCAGGTTCAAATCCTGTGCACGGTTTTTTGTTCGATATTTTTATTTCATTTTTTATATTTGGTTTAATTGAAATTGATTTAAAATAGTGTATTCAGGTTTTTCTAATACCTGTTTTTTATAAATTTATTTTCTATATAACATTATTAATACTTCATTTGAATTAATTTATGTATATGTAAAACAACCATAAAGGCAATCATATGAATATGCATTCCTATATTGAATCTCTTCAGTCAAATCTGAACTACTTACATACACATATTGATGAGAAAATATTCTAATATCCATCCAGGAAGCCTAACGCGCATACTCACATATGTGTTTAAATATATGTACAAACTACCACCATTCTAACAAACCCAGAACACAAGCTTCTGCGCACACTTGACACATGGGATATGTATACCCTATGAGCAAAAAGAACCGGGAAGGTGATGTTGACTGCTTCCTTCGATTGCCAAGGCATAGTCCACCATGAGTACCTTCCATCGGGCCAGACAGTCAATAGAGAATATTATTTATCCGTTTTGAAACCTTAGAGAGATGCTGTGTGTTGCAAACCGCCGGAAATGTGAGCAAACAATTCTCAGATTTTGCATGATGATAACGCGCCATCGCACTGATCAAAGAGAATACAAATCGGCCTGCCGGGGGTGTTTGGAGGACTGGGTTAAACGTTGGCACATGTGTGTTGCTTCAGACGGGTCATATTTTGAAGAAGATAATATAAATTTGCCTTAAATTTAACTCTGTTTTGTTTAATTTAAACATTCCCGGTACTTTCTGATCATAAGGTACATACTTGCGGCTTTGCGGACAGCAATGTGTGATTCGCTGGAAGTCGCATTAACTCGCGACTGTCGCACAGTTAGAAGACATATTTACATACATATAAGGGTGCATACATACATACGGAGCCGCGGCCACTCGACATGACAAAAATTGAAGATTTATCAAATATTGGCAAATAATTCCACGCGAAATATTCCAATATTGACTATTTTCGAATGGTCGCGAAAATTGGCATATGGGCGGCTCGTTTTATGAATGAAATTGAAATATGAGCTCTAACTTATGAATGAACTTTTTGTTTTGTTCTAAATTGTTCAGCGCCGTCGCTGATAGAATCATGGCCGCTGCGACTGCGTCTACGAATGTATTTTGTTTTTGTAGTCGCTAGGCTTAGATTTTAGCTTCGGGCGACATGCGCATGTGAGGTATGTGTTTTTGTTGTGTTCTAGAACATTTTAGAATGTGCGGTGGCAAAGCGGCCATGGCGTTGCGCTTGCTGTTGCTTTTGCGTCTATCAAAGTACATATCGTGTTTTTGTAAGTACAATATTAGGAATATCGACTGGTGAAAGACAAAAGTACACGGAAGCAAGAAGGGAGCGCTGTGCTCGCGCATATACATATGCATGAATGTATGAACGTGCATGGATGTAGTAACATATGAATACAATTATTTTGTAGGAAGTTTAGAAGGCAAGTAGGTATATATGTATGTATATATGCTAGGACATAATACATACATAGAGCAGAATTGTTTTTGCACTTGTTAGGAAGAAACTCGCTAGTGCGTATGTGTATTTGTCTTGTAAGAATGTGATGTGCTGTGACTTGTGTACATACATAAGTCAAGGTTATTTGGGCATACATGCATATGTACATATGTATGAAAGGAAGATGATGTTCTTGCGCTTGTGCATTATTGTTTTTCATATAATATACAAATGTACATACCTACATATGTATGTAAATGCTGTCGAATACATAAACTATAAATTGACATATGTACAATATAAAATAAGTGTTGATTTATCTTAAACCGTTTTTTTTTTTCTTAATGCAAATACCTCCTATTGACATGTACATACATATTATGTATGTATATTGTCATATACCATCATTTATGTACATATAGAGTATACGTTCATTTATGAATGTATGTAATGAAAAACTTCATGAATTACTTTCAGAACTTTATTAAAATTAATTCGCGTCGCGCGCATGCACAAAACCTTGGTTCACAACGCAGGCGCAGAAATAAACGCACTGCGTATTTATCCTCCCCATGTGACTCGGCATCAATTCTCGGTGCCAATTTTTTTTTTTTTTTTAAATGTGTTTTTTTTAATGTAATCGTAAAAAATTTTTAATAAATTTTATGTATCCGCTTATCATTTCAAAAGTAACAAAATGGTAAAAAAATAAGCAGTCGAAGAAATAAATGCACCGCCTATTTTTCCTCGCCACATGTTAGACTCGATTTCAATTCCCAGTGCAAACGTTTTTTTATTAATTTTTTTTTTTTAATTCGTTTTTTTTTATGTAATTAAAAAAAATTAATATATGTAATAAATTTTACGTATTCGCTTCTTCTCTTCTTAATTGGCGCTATAACCGCTTACGCGATTTTGGCCGAGTTTAACAAAGCGCGCCAGTCGTTTCTTTCTCGTGCTAACCGGCGCCAATTGGACACACCAAGTGAAGCCAAGTCCTTCTCCACCTGATCTTTCCAACGCAGAGGAGGCCTTCCTCTTCCTCTACTACCACCAGCTGGTACCGCATCGAATACTTTCAGTGCCGGAGCGTTTGTATCCATTCGGACGACATGACCCAGCCAACGTAGCCGCTGGATCTTTATTCGCTGTGCTATGTCTATGTCGTCGTAAAGCTCATACAGCTCATCGTTCCATCGTCTGCGATATTCGCCGTTGCCAACGTGCAAAGGTCCAAAAATCTTGCGCAGAATCTTTCTCTCAAACACTCCAAGCGTCGCTTCATCGGATGTTGTCATCGTCCAAGCTTCTGCGCCATACGTAAGGACGGGCATGATGAGAGTCTTGTAGAGTGTTAGTTTTGTTCGACGAGAGAGGACTTTACTGCTCAGTTGCCTACTTAGTCCAAAGTAGCACTTGTTGGCAAGAGAGATTCTACGTTGGATTTCAAGGCTGACATTGTTATCGGTGTTAATGCTGGTTCCTAAATAGACGAAGTCTTTTACAACCTCGAAATTATAACTGTCTACAGTGACGTGGGTGCCGATACGCGAGTGCGCCGACTGTTTGTTTGAAGACAGGAGGTACTTCGTTTTGTCCTCGTTCACCACCAAACCCATTCGCTTTGCCTCTTTATCCAGTTTGGAGAAGGCAGAACTAACAGCGCGGTTGTTAAGGCCGATGATGTCAATATCATCGGCATACGCCAGCAATTGTACGCTCTTATAAAAAATTGTGCCTGAGCGATTAAGTTCTGCGGCTCGTACGATGCTCTCCAACATCAGGTTAAAGAAGTCACACGACAGCGAGTCACCCTGTCTGAAACCTCGTTTGGTATCAAACGGCTCGGAGAGGTCCTTCCCAATTCTGACGGCGCTGCTGGTGTTGAGCAACGTCATCCTACATAGCCGTATTAGTTTTGCGGGGATACCAAATTCAGACATCGCGGCATACAGGTAACTCCTTTCCGTACTGTCGAATGCAGCTTTGAAGTCGACGAAAAGATGGTGCGTGTCGATTCTTCTTTCATGGGTCTTTTCCAAGATTTGGCGTATTGTGAATATTTGGTCGATGGTAGACTTTCCAGGTCTGAAGCCACACTGATAAGGTCCAATCAGTTGGTTGACGGTGGGCTTCAGCCTTTCACACAATACGCTCGCTAGAACCTTATAGGCGATATTTAGAAGACTAATCCCGCGGTAATTGGCACAAATTGCAGGATCGCCCTTCTTATGGATTGGGCAGAGCACACTTAAATTCCAATCGGCAGGCATGCTTTCATCCGACCATATTTTGCATAGGAGCTGATGCATGCACCTTACCAGCTCCTCGCCGCCATGTTTGAATAGCTCAGCCGGCAGTCCGTCGGCGCCCGCGGCTTTGTTGTTCTTTAGCCGCGTTATCGCTATTCTCACCTCGTCATGATCGGGTAGCGGAACGACAATTCCGTCGTCAACGATTGGGGTATCGGGATCTTCACTTTCTCGGTGACATGCGCAGCTGTCACTGTTTAATAGGTTAGAGAAGTGTTCCCTCCATAATCTAAGATTGCTCTGTACGTCAGTCACCAGATCGCCGTCTTTGTTTTTACAGGAAAACGCCCCGGTCTTGAAACCTTCTGTAAGCCGCCGAACTTTCTGGTAGAATTTTCGGGCGTTGTTCCTGTTGGCCAGCATCTCAAGCTCTTCGCACTCACGTATTTCGGCCTCTCGTTTCTTCTTACCTCCTAGAGGTGACTAGCGGTTTGAGCTCCTCTGCGACAATACGTATTCGCTTATTATTTCAAAAAATACGAAAATAGTAAAAATTTAATTAGTTTAATGTATTTATCCTCCCCACGTGACTCGCCATCAATTCTCGGTGCAAATTTTTTTTTTTTTCGTTTTTAAATTTTTTTTTTTAATGTAATCGTAAAAAAATTTTTAATAAATTTTATGTATCCGCTTATCATTTCAAAAGTAACAAAATGGTAAAAAAATAAGCAGTCGAAGAAATAAACGCACCGCCTATTTTTCCTCGCCACATGTTAGACTCGAGTTCAATTCCCGGTGCAAACTTTTTTTTATAAATTTTATTTTTTAAAATCGTTTTTTTTTTTTTAATGTAATTGAAAAAAAAAATTATGTAATAAATTTTACGTATTCGCTTATTATTTCAAAAATACGAAAATAATATAGTACAAATTTAATTGGTTTAATGTCGAGGTGAGAAATGTGTTGTGTGTTGAGGTGAAAGATGTGTGGTGTTTCTAATTTTTGTGTGGGCAAAAGTCAGTGAGGTGTCTATAAACTCGGTGTGCTAAATGACCTTATTACAAATCTTTCAGATCTCAATTGTACTAAAAAAAGCTTACAGTAACATTTGCACCTTCTCATTGCATTAACATTCTCTGTTCATACTAAGGTAAATTCAAAGTCAACTTTGCTCGCTAGTGGGGAATTGCAGATATTTACCACGCGAGTGGAGGGTTTCTATATTTACTTACCACGCTAGGACGGGAATTCAGATTTTTTCTGCGTTTACCAAACTATTGAGGAATTTCATAAGATTTTTCGGCACACTACTAAGGAAATCGACTTATTTCCTGCCCACAGCGAAGCGAATAAATTTGCGATTAAGAAGGCCGCGCGGTAGTTAATTTGTGGTGCAGAAGCTAAAGTCGGCGGAATTATTCGTTTTGTTTTTTGGCACGTATTTAATTGAGGTTCAAGTTCTGAAGTCATTTTTTTTTTTCTTGCACATTTTTTTTTACAATTCAAACCAGGAAAGTTTAGTAAAATTTTTGAGTTTATTTTAATTAAAATTTCTTTAAAATACTGTTTTTTTGTATTTCATAAATGGAAATTTCTTTTCGGTATAAAATAGTTCATACTGGATATGACCTGATTTTTATATAAATCAATCAAAACAGAAAATATGTACATATGTCTTTAATCTCTTTCATCAAATCCAAATTATATTGATGAGAAAATATCATTCTAATATCCGTCCAGAAAGCCAAACGCGCATACACACATACATACATATGCATATAATTACGCATACAAACTTTCAACTAACGCAGAATATGTGCATATAAAACTGCGAATCGAATAAATGAGTGATTTAGAAAAGTTTATTAGTAATTATAGATTAGCGCAATCGTGAAAGACGTGTCGTGTATGCAGTACATCGTCCCATATTTGACTCAGGTTCAAATCCTGTGCACGGTTTTTTGTTCGATATTTTTATTTCATTTTTTATATTTGGTTTAATTAGAATTGATTTAAAATAGTGTATTCAGGTTTTTCTAATACCTGTTATTTAGAAATTTATTTTCTATATAACATTATTCATACTTCTTTTGAATTAATTTATATGTAAAACAACCATAAAGGCAATCATATGACTGGGTTAAACGTTGGCACATGTGTGTTGCTTCAGACGGGTCATATTTTGAAGGAGATAATATAAATTTGCCTTAAATTTAACTCTGTTATGTTTTATTTAAACATTCCCGGTACTTTTTGATCATAGGGTACATATATGCGGCTTTGCGAACAGAAATGTGTGATTCGCTGGATTTGTTCAAGGAATCTAAGTCGCATTAACTCGCGACTGTCGAACAGTTAGAAGACATATTTACATACATACGGAGCCGCGGCCACTCGACATGACAAAAATTCCAGATTTATCAAATATTGGCAAATAAATCCACGCGATATATTCCAATATTGACTATTTTCGAATGGTCGCCAAAATTGGCATATGGGCGGCTCGTTTTATGAATGAAATTGAAGCTCGAACTTATGAATGAACTTTTTGTTTTTGTTCTAAATTGTTCAGCGCCGTCGCTGATAGAATCATGGCCGCTGCGACTGCGTCTACGAATGTATTTTGTTTTTGTAGTCGCTAGGCTTAGATTTTAGCTTTGGGCGACATGCGCATGTGAGGTATGTGTTTTTGTTGTGTTCTAGAACATTTTAGAATGTGTGCATATGCGTCTATCAAAGCAGAGAATGTTAATGCAATGAGAAGGAGCAAATGTTAAATGAGCTTTTTTCGAGTTCTAATTTGTAGATTCAAACTAAGGTAATTTCAAATTCAACTTTCCTCACGAGGTGGGAATTGCAGATATTTACCACGCGAGTGACGCGAGTGGAGGGTTTCTATATTTACTTACCACGCTAGGACAGGAATTCAGATACTTTCTGCGTTTACCAAACTACTGAGCAAGTTCATAAGATTTTTCGGCACACTACTAAGGAAATCGAAGCGAATAAATTTGGGATTAAGAAGGCCGCGCGGCAATTAATTTGTGGTGCAGAAGCTAAAGTCGGCGGAATTATTCGTTTTGTTTTTTGGCACGTATTTAATTCAGGTTCAAGTTCTGAAGTCATATTTTTTTTTCTTGCAAATTTTTTTTACATTTCAAACCAGGAAAGTTTAGTAAAATTTTTGAGTTTATTTTAATTAAAATTTCTTTAAAATACTGTTTTTTTTGTATTTCATAAATGGAAATTTCTTTTCGGTTTAAAATAGTTCATACTGGATATGACCTGATTTTTATATAAATCAATCAAAACAGAAAATATGTACATATGTCTTTAATCTCTTTCATCAAATCCAAATTATATTGATGAGAAAATATCATTCTAATATCCGTCCAGAAAGCCAAACGCGCATACGCACACACATATGCATATAATTACGCATACAAACTTTCAACTAACGCAGAATATGTGCATATAAAACTGCGAATCGAATAAATGAGTGATTTAGAAAAGTTTATTAGTAATTATAGATTAGCGCAATCGTGAAAGACGTGTCGTATATGCAGTACATCGTCCCATATTTGACTCAAGTTCAAGTCCTGTTCCCACTTTTCTTTGTTAGATATTTTTACTTAATTTTTTGTATTTGGTTTAATTAAAATTGATTTAAAATAGTGCATTCAGGTTTTTCTAATACCTGTTATTTAGAAATTTATTTTCTATATAACATTATTCATACTCTTTTTGAATTTATATGTAAAATAGCCATAGAGGCAATCATATGAATATGCATTCCTATATTTAATCTCTTCAGTCAAATCTGAACTACTTACATACACATATTGATGAGAAAATATTCTAATATCCATGGATGCATCCAGAAAGCCAAAAGCGCATACACGCATATGTATATAAATATATATAAATATGATATATACAAACCTTCAACGAACGCAAAATGTATGCATACAAAAACAACAACTGCGACCGTCTTCTTGTCCGTCAGTGAAAAGATGGGATATATATACCCTATGATCAAAAAGAACCGGGAAGGTGATGTTGACTGTTTTCTTCGATTGCCAAGGCGTAGTGCACCATGAGTACCTTCCATCGGGCCAGACAGTCAATAAAGAATATTATTTATCCGTTTTGAAGCCTTTGAGAGATGCTGTATGTTGCAAACGGCCGGAAATGTGAGCAAATAATTCTTGGATTTTGCGAGATGATAACGTGCCATCGCACCGATCAAAAAGATCAAAGAGAATACGACGAAGGAGCTGAAGGCCATGTCGGCCTGCCGGGGGTGTTTGGAGGACTGGGTTAAACGTTGGCACATGTGTGTTGCTTTAGACGGGTCATATTTTGAAGGAGATAATATAAATTTGCCTTAAATTTAACTCTGTTATGTTTTATTTAAACATTCCCGGTACTTTTTGATCATAGGGTACATATATGCGGCTTTGCGAACAGAAATGTGTGATTCGCTGGATTTGTTCAAGGAATCTAAGTCGCATTAACTCGCGACTGTCGAACAGTTAGAAGACATATTTACATATATTACATATAAAGGTGCATACATACATACGGAGCCGCGGCCACTCGACATGACAAAAATTCCAGATTTATCAAATATTGGCAAATAATTCCACGCGAAATATTCCAATATTGACTATTTTCGAATGGTCGCGAAAATTGGCATATGGGCGGCTCGTTTTATGAATGAAATTGAAATATGAGCTCGAACTTATGAATGAACTTTTTGTTTTTGTTATAATTGTTCAGCGCCGTCGCTGATAGAATCATGGCCGCTGCGACTGCGTCTACGGATGTATTTTGTTTTTGTAGTCGCTAGGCTTAGATTTTAGTTTTGGGCGACATGCGCATGTGAGGTATGTGTTTTTGTTGTGTTCTAGAACATTTTAGAATGTGTGGTGGCAAAGCGGCCATTGCGTTGCGCTTGCTGTTGCTTTTGCGTCTATCAAAGTATTGTGTTTTTGTAAGTACAATATTAGGAATATCGACTGGTGAAAGACAAAAGTACACGGAAGCAAGAAGGGAACGCTGTGCTCACGCATATATGCATGAATGTATGAACGTGCATGGATGTAGTAACATATGAATACAATTATTGTGTAGGAAGTTTAGAAGGCAAGTAGGTATATATGTATGTATATATGCTAGGACATAAAGTGGGTATATATACATACATAGAGCAGAATTGTTTTTGCACTGGTTAGGAAGAAACTCGTTCACTAGTGCGTATGTGTATTTGATTTCTTGTAAGAATGTGATGTGCTGTGACATGTGTACATATGTACATAAGTCAAGGTTATTGGGCATGCATGCATATGTACATACATATGTATGATAGGAAGATGATGTTCTTACGCTTGTGCATTATTGTTTTTCATATACAAATGTACATACATACATATGTATGTAAATGCTGTCGAATACATAAACTATAAAGTGACATACAATATAAAATAAGTGTTGATTTATCTTACACCGTTTTATTTTCTGAATGCAAATACCTCCTATTGACATGTACATACATACATATTATGTATATTGTCATATACCATCATTTACATATGTACATATAGAGTATACCTTCATTTATGAATGTATGTAATGAAAAACTTCATGAATTACTTTCAGAATTTATTAAAACTTATTCGCGTCGCGCGCATACATATCTACGTAGACATCACAAACCTTTTGTTCACAACGCAGGCGCAGAAATAAACGCTCTGCGTATTTATCCTCCCCACGTGACTCGCCATCAATTCTCGGCGCAAATTTTTTTTTTCGTTTTTAAATTTTTTTTTTTAATGTAATCGTAAAAAAATTTGTAATAAATTTTATGTATCCGCTTATCATTTCAAAAGAAACAAGATGGTAAAAAAATAAGCAGTCGAAGAAATAAACACACCGCATATTTTTCCTCGCCACATGTTAGACTCGATTTCAATTCCCGGCGCAAACTTTTTTTTATTAATTTTTTTTTTTTTAATTCGTTTTTTTTTTAATGTAATTGAAAAAGAAATTATGTAATAAATTCTACGTATTCGTTTATTATTTCAAAAATACGAAAATAGTAAAAATTTAATTGGTTTAATGTATTTATCCTCCCCACGTGACTCGCCATCAATTCTCGGCGCAAATTTCCTTATTACAAATGTTTCAAATCGCAATTGTACTAAAAAAAGCTCACAGTAACATTTGCACCTTCTCATTGCATTAACATTCTCTGCTTATATATCGATGAGTAAATTTTACTCACTTCAGAATTTTTACGTTATTATCTGATTTATTTTGTAAAATAGTAGTTTTAAATGAAAAAAATTTAAAGCCAGCATATAATATAAGTGTAATTTTTTATTATAATAAGAATACATAAAAATTGTTTTTCAAGTACATTCAGGGCACTTTTTTTGTGCATGTTCACCGCAAATAGCTAATCCACAATTGCAATAAGGTGTGGTGTATCTACGTTTGGTATAACTACATAAATTACAGGACTTTATTGGCCCCTTTCAGTCTTCTCCGGCACTATGGGCCTCTTGGCTTGCGCCTACAATATTCTGAATGGATTTTTTCAACGCCAGGCTCATGTTTGTATTAGTTGCTAATCTTGTACTGTGAAATCCTTCCGTTAACTCCTTGTGTAGAAATAACATAAAATTAAGTCGGGTTTCTGGCTTTTGCCCACGGCTACAAATGTTGTGCGCGTAAATGATGTATGCGTTTATTGCAGCTATGTTCATCATATTTTGGAAAAATGATAGAGGCCACCTTCTGGTTTCCTGCCATGGTTAATGTTTTGGCACATCTGGTCAAAACTGTCAACTCCTCCTTTTGTTGAGTTGTACACATGCACTATTTCTGGTTTTCCAGTGGTCTCATGAATACTACCCGTACTGTGCATACTAGACGCCAATAATACAAGTTTATTATTATTGGGCTTGTATGATACAACTGTCAAATCCTCATGAAATATAAACAATGAAGGGGATGCGACTCGTTTTTGAAACTTTATATCTGTAGCTTCAATAGGCATTTGTGGTTTATTTTTTTTTATTGTGCCAACAGTTGTTATTTTGTATTCATGACGGAGACGTTGAATGAGTGGTACACTCGTAAACCAATTGTCTATCGTGACATTTCGATTGGTGCCCTTTACATTTTTCAGCAGTTCAAGAACATAATATTCACCAGCAGCCATTGCAGGAGGAACACTTCCTTTTCTAAGGAGAACCATGGCCCTAGTTCCGCTATCACAAGACATGACAATTTTGATGCCATACTTGTTGGTTTTAGAGGGAATATACATCCTGAATGGACATTTGCCTCTAAATCCAACTAGTTGGTCATCAATGGTTATATAGCTTCCAGCCTTATAGTTCACTCTGCAATTGTTTAGAAGTTTATCCCAGATAGAAGAAACTGGAGCTAGTTTGGCCATTTCTCTTCTAGCAGTTCTTGTTTCTTTGTCATCGAACCTTAGACAATTTAGGATAAATTTGAACCTTCTCTCAGGCATGGTTGCCTTGTACCTTTCCCCATAGTAAGTAATGTCAAACCTCATATATGTTGCCAAGTGATTATCTTTGAGAGCAGCGGACAAGACTAACAAACCAAGAAATGCTTCAAGTTCGTCCATTTCCAAATTTGACAAAACCGCGAGAGATTTATTGTTATAGTTCTCACTTTGAATGTTTATTTCTTTATTTGTATAAACCAAAATCTCTTCCAATATGTATGCGGTAAAAAACAGTTTGAAGCAGTTGGCAGGACACAACGAATTTTTGCATTTGCTGTTGGGCCAGGGCGAATGTGAACAATATTTTTTGAGGGAGTTTTTTGGCCTAGCGCAGCAACAGGTTCCTTACTCCAAATAAAATTTCTATCTTTTCCGATCAGATTGTTGGTGTAATAATTGTTCACTGTTTCACGAATTTCTTGAGCAGCTGATCTTTCATTTCTTCTCCCCTCAATAAGTTTCTGTTTTTTACGTTTGCTGCTTCCAGGTGTTTCCTCCCTTTCTTCCTGTTCAGCTTCTTCTGCATTTATGATTCCGTGTATCAAATTTTCTTCGATATCATTTAATTCTTCCGGTTCTGGTTGATATTCCGGATCTGCAACACTGTCCCAAGAATCCTCATCAAAGTTACAAAGCTCCAACTCCTAATTGTCTTTTTCCTCAGATTCTAGTTTAAGTATTGCATCCAAAATATTTTGTTCTGATAGCCCGCGACCTGCCATTTGTATGCTCTGTAGTTTTCTTTACGGTAACATAATACAAAACATAAACATAATTGTCATAATTCAGCACAAAATATATTTTTTAGACACGTAGTAAGTTACTGATAAATAAATTTGACTCACACAATTTAGTACGTAAAGGGTACCGATGAGTAAATTTTACTCACTACCTTTTTTTAAATTGTCCACAAGCGCGATAAATCAAACAACACCATTCAATGCTTGCGGCAGCCGACTAATCACAGAGTGGGCCAAGCACTGCTAGTGGTTTGACTTTCAGTGTGACCAACCTGCAGATTTACGAACAAATCTATACCTTATGTGAGTAAATTTTACTCACAGTACCCTTCTAGGGTTAATCGCAAATTTATTCGCTTCGCTGTGGGCATGAAATAAGTCGAATCCCTTAGTAGTGTGGCGAAAAATCTTATGAAATCCCTTAGTAGTGTGGTAAACGCAAAAAAAATCTGAATTCCTGTTCTAGCGTGGTAAGTAAATATAGAAACCATCCACTTGCGTGGTAAATATCTGCACTCCCCCACTAGTGCGGTAAGTTGAATTTGAAAATCAATTAGTATGAATCTACAAATTAGTACTCGAAAAAAGCTCATTTAACATTTGCTCCTTCTCATTGCATTAACATTCTCTGCTTTAGATGTAAGTGTAAAAATTATTTATAATTGTTTCTCTTTATAAAAAACAAATGCCATAACCATTTATTTTTTCCTATTTTTAAGTTTTAGGTGGATTTTATATGCCCATATTTTTAAGTTTAAAGTGCATGAGAGTCCCTAACTAAAGGATTTTCCCATAAGAGGTGTTATTTGAATATCTCGCTATTTCGGTGAATGTCACTTTTGAAGCTGTAATTTTTTGATATTTGACAAGTAGAAACTATGCCATTAATAAAAATGGAATGATACACGCTTAAACAACGCATTGAAACTATTAAAATCCACTATAAAAATGGTGAAAATTTGGCAGAGACGATTCGTAAAACTCGATCATTTTTGGGTCATTATAAAGCACCTTGTCGGACCGCAATATAGAAATTAGTGAAAAAATTCGAGCTTTTGGGACAAGTTAGTGATGTGAAGAATAAAACCCGTGCACGTAGCTCAAGAATAGCCGAAAATATTGTAGTTATAGCCGAAACTGTTGAAGAAAACCCAGGTTTGTCGTCGTTCTTTCGAATTAGTCATTCCACAAACGTCATTACACCGTATTTTGCATAAAGATTAGAGTCTTAAGGCTTCTAAGGTCCAGTTAACACAAGAGCTCAAGCCGGCCGATCATCAACAACGTCGTCTCTTTGCTGATTGGGTCGATGAAATGCATGAAAATGATCCGGAATTCCATCGACAAATCATCTTCAGTGATGAGGCCCATTTCCACCTCGGTGGCTTCGTCAACAAGCAAAATTATGGGATCTGGGGCCCAGAAAATCCAAGACTGTTTGGTGCGGTTTATGGTCCGGCGGAGTCATTGGACCTTACTTTTCCGAAAATGAAGCTGGATTAACAGTTACGATGATGGATTGCGCTATCGAGAGGTGATTAACGATTTTTTATGACCGGAATCGGATGGTATTGATCTGGACAACGTTTATTTTCAACAAGACGGCGCTACGTGCCACACAAGCAACGAAACCATTGATCTTTTACGGGAATAACACCTCTTATTGGAAACCCTGTGTAAGTAAGCAGCGTGGGCTCCCAATTATTTATTTGGAATCGCAAATTTTAGTTTGGGGAATAAATCTATTATTTTCTAGTTCGCTGTAGTGATCGATATCTCGTAAAATATATTCCATTCAGTTGTAAGTTACAGGGTGTTGACAATGGAAGTCAACAATGGAAAAATTCGGTACATTTTACAGTTTTTCTTTGATAAACGCGAAAATACCAGCCGTTGTTTATGGTGCTGATACTGTAACAGCTAATTACGTATAATTTTGGCTTCGTCGATTTCGTTCAGGCATTTTTGATGTTAAAGAAAATGTCGAAAATGTCGATAAAATAAGAGAATTAATCGAAATTGACCAGCATGTTAGTAGCCGTAGCCTCGCTCAGAAGCTAAAGATCAATCATAAAACAGTTTTAAATCATTTGCGCAAAAATATCGTAAAATATGTTCCATTCAATTGTAAGTTACGGGTGTTAACAATGGAAGTCAACAATGGAAAAATTCGGTACATTTTACAGTTTTTCTTTGATAAACGCGAAAATACCAGCAGTTGTTTATGGTGCTGATACTGTAACAGCTAATCTACACTAATATTATAAAGAGGAAAACTTTGTTTGTTTGTTTGGTTGTAATGAATAGGCTCAAAAACTACTGGACCGATTTTAAAAATTCTTTCACCATTCGAAAGCTACATTATCCACGAGTAACATAGATTATATTTTATTTTGGAAAAAAATAGGGTTTCGTAAGATATTTGGACTTTTCGGACACAAACTGAAAAAAATCAACCAAAGAAGTTACTTATTATGCGTACGCTGCGTAAACTACAAAAGATCGAACCATAAAATGTTATAATTAATTGTAGATCTTATAAATATCTACAAAAAAGTCCGCGACACACTATACCTATCTATGTCGAGTGAGGCACAAAAACCCCATTTTTATTTAAAAATCTTGAATTTTTTTTGGACTACATTTAAACGCGTTTATTTTACTCATGCTATTAATCCTTATCAAAATAAATTACTTCATCAATAAGTGCAGTTTATGTTGATAATATTTGGTCTTTGAATGATTAAAATTGGACGTTTGGTTTTGAAGTTGTGATGAAATTAAAATATTACGATTTCTGCTCCACGGCCCGTTGCGAAGTGGGCGTCACCAAGGCCAGTGGTGCGCGTGCGGGAGAGGGGTGTTTAGATCTATGAGTAAGGTACCCGCGCGGCTCAGACGCGAGGTCGGCTCCCTACGCAGCGGTCGTGCGCGAAGTCTAATAATTTTCATGAGATTTTTTTTAGATTTTGTTCTTAAAAATACACCTACGCAAAAGTTCTTCTCAGAGCTATACAATAGTTATTTTCAGGGCTAAACAACAGTTCTTTTCAGATCTAGAATATTACACGCTATTAACATTTTCTTAAACATTTGAAAATGCCTAAGAGAGCCAGGTCTCAACTTTCTAAACATAGTTCTCAAGCACGAGCAGCAAAAATACGTCGTATAGGAGAATCTTCACCTGAACGTTCACAACGCCTTGCTGAACAAAATCAGAGAAAGTCTCAGGTACGCGTACGAGAGTCGAGTGTCGAACGTTCGCAACGACTTGCGCAACAAAATCAGACAACCTCTGAGTTACGTGCACGAGAGTCGAGGCTGGAGCGTTCCCAACGTCTTGCCGAACAAAGCTTGAGAACCTCTGAGCTACGCGCTCAAGAGTCGAGGCTGGAGCGTTCCCAACGTCTTCATGAACAAAATATAAGGACCTCTCAGTTGCGCGAAAGAGAGTCGAGTGTCGAGCGTCGAGCGTTTGCAGCGACTTAGAGCTCAAGCAGAGAGACAGCAGTTGTCCACAAATAGAGTGCGCAATCGAATTTTAGCTAATAGGAACAGACTGGCTTACAGATATGATCCGCAGCTTGATTATGCACAACAGGACGAACCTAATGGTATGTGTTGTGCTTCAGGTAAAGTGTGTCTTCCTAACCCTTAGGAGCCGCCACAACCAATAAGAAATCTTTTAACTAATAACCATCCATTGTCTGGTCATTTTTTAACAAACATACGTAAATACAATAGTATTTTTCAAATTACTTCGTTTGGCGCAAAAGAAATCAGGGAAGGAAATTTTATGCCCACTTTTAAAATTGAAGGACAGGTGTATCATCTCATTGGTAGCCTTTTACCATCATCAGGCCAAAACCCACAGTTCCTGCAAATATATTTTATTTCGGATGCAGACCAGTAATCATTGCGATCAAGCATCGCACCAACCTTAAAAATGGATTTAATTCGCGAATTACAGACCACTTTGAATAATCATAACGTGTATATACGAAGTTTTAAACAAAACTTAGAACTTAACTCATCACATAATTTAAAGCTAATTATTCATTCTGGTCGCACTCCACAGACAGCAGATACAATGCTCCTACTGTAAACGAGGTAGCCGTTCTTTTGGTCGATGAAGACAAAGGTCCCAGGGATATAGTCTTACACGGTAGAGACGGACAGCTCAAAAGAGTTTCTGAGCTACATGGGTCCTATGATCCACTACAGTATCCTGTAATGTTTGTGACAGGTGAAGACGGTTATTATTTGACTATTCCTCAGCAGGGTTCTGCGCGTAATAAAACTGTTTCGTGTATGCAATTTTATGCATTTAGATTAATGTTTAGAACTAACTCTTTTAATCCGTTACATTATTACAGAGACTTATTTAGTCAATATTGTGTTGACATGATGGCGAAAATGATATCGGAAAGATTAAATTATATTTCGCGGAATCAACAAAGACTGAGGGCTGATGACTACATCCATCTCAGAGATGCCTTAAATCATGACGCAAATGTTGATCCATCAAATATCATGCACGAGAAAACGCAGGACGCGATGACGTACTTCCAAAATTATGCTAGACCTAACTTATTTGTCACTTTTACATGCAACACCGAATGGCCTGAAATTAAAGCAGAGCTGCTACCAGGACAACGGTCTTTCGACCGTCATGACATAATTTCACGTGTGTTTCATTTAAAAATGAAGAAATTCATCAAATTATTTGTCAAAGAACAGATATTTGGTAAAGTAAAATGTTATATGACAAGTGTAGAGTGGCAGAAGCGCGGTTTACCTCATTGTCATTTGCTGTTCTGGCTAGAAACTAAAATACAACCAGATGAGATCGACAGTGTCATAGTTGCGGAGCTACCCGATCAACAAATTGATCCGGTATTATAACTAAAATATGGTACATGGACCCTGCGGAGAACATAATTTAGCTGCACCATGCATGAAGAACGGTGTCTGCACAAAAAAATACCCTCGGCGTTTCATTAACGACACCCAGACCGGAGAGGATGAGTATCCAGTTTATCGTAGGCGCGATACAGAAAATGGCGGTCGGAGCACTACGTTACAACTCAGGGGCAACATGGTGACGATAGATAATAGGTGGATTGTTCCATACTCCCCGCTACTATGTAAGACTTTTAATGCTCATATAAACGTGGAGTATTGCCACTCTGTCCAAGCGATTAAATATATATGTAAATATATAAATAAAGGTTCGGATCAGGCAACTTTTAACCTTAGAAACCCACACGATGAGGTCGAAAACTATTTAAATGGAAGGTACATAAGCACATCTGAAGCTGTCTGGCGCTTATTTAAATTTCCTATTCACGAGCGGCATCCTACTGTAGTGCATTTGGCCGTTCATCTAGAGAACGGTCAAAGGGTGTATTTTACACCAGGGACAGCTCATCGAATTGTCCAAAACCCACGCAATACCACATTACTGGCATTTTTTTCTCTCTGTAATGAAGATGAATTTGCGAAAACTCTTCTATATCATGAAGTCCCGCAATACTATACATGGGCAAATAATAAATTCACTAGAAGGAGGCGTGGTGAAGATGTAGTTGGACATCCGGGGATAAAAAAAGATGCCGCTTTAGGTAGAGTCTACGGGATACATCCATCCCAATCAGAAAGTTTTTATCTTAGGATTCTACTGCACCACGTACGCGGTCCGACCTCATTTGCATACCTTAAAACTGTAAACGGTATTGTCAAAGAGACGTATCAAGCAGCATGCCGTGACCGAGGTTTACTTGAAAACGATGACCATTGGGGAAACACTTTAAGCGAAGCTTCGTTGTTACAGTGTCCAAAAAAACTAAGGGAGTTGTTTGTAGTCATACTTTTATTTTGTCAACCATCGGAACCATTGAAGTTATGGGATACTTTCAAAGATCAGTTCTGTGAAGATATTAGACATCGGATCAGACAACAGAATCTGGATAACACTTTACCCTTCACTGAAGTTATTTATAATGAAGGATTAGTTGAAATTGAAAACAAACTTATAGAATTAAACGACAAAAATTTAAGTGATTTTGGATTACCTTCTCCCGTTCGTACCCAGAATAATTCTATTGACACAATGGTACAACAGTATAACAGAAATGATCTAACAGCGTTTGTTAATGACAATGTGTCCAAATTAGTACCGGATCAAAGACATGCTTATGAGACTATTGTAGACAGCGTGATCAATAACATGGGGAGATTATTTTTTTTGGACGCACCAGGAGGCACTGGAAAGACTTTTATCGCAAATTTGATACTTGCTAAGATACGGCAATCAGGGAAGATAGCGATTGAGGTTGCTTCGTCAGGAATTGCTGCAACTCTCTTGAACGAAGGAAAAACTGCTCACTCTACGTTTAAACTCCCGCTATCCGTATCTTTAGATCAACGGTCTACATGCTCTATTCGGAAAAATGGGCCTCTTGGTAAGTTGCTCCAAGACGCGTCGTTGGTAATATGGGATGAATGCACCATGAGTCATAGAGCTCATGTGGAGGCCGTGGACCATACTTTAAGAGACCTCCGAAGCTCTGCAGTTGTCATGGGTGGTATCACTTTTGTATTTGCTGGAGATTTCCGACAAACGCTTCCAGTCGTCAACAGAGGTACGCGAGCAGATATTATGAAGGTATGTTTAAAATCATCTCACCTTTGGACATCTGTACAACATTTGAATTTGCGCACCAATATGAGCTCATCTACATGGAAATATGCATAGCAACTTTCCACAACAGCTGCTGAAACTTGGAGAAGGAATTTTTCCATCTTTAAATTTGGGCACCGATTATGCGGTTACTTTGGATGAGTCTCTAGGCCAAATAGTCCATAATTTAGATAGTCTGATAGTTGCTATATATCCGGACATCGAAAACTTAGATCAAAATGATTTTCGTTGGCTGTGTGGTAGAGCAATAGTTTCTTCCAGGAATGAAACAGTCAACGAAATAAACAATTTAATTATGCAGAAAGTACCTGGGGAAGTTAAGTGCTATAAATCCATAGACACCATCACTAACATCGAGGACGCAGTGCACTACCCCCAGGAATTTTTAAATTCCCTGAACCCCGCTGGGCTACCACCTCATGAACTATCGTTAAAAGTTGGCACGCCGATAAGGCTTCTCAGAAATTTGAGCCCCCCATCATGTGCAATGGTACGAGACTTCTTATCAAGGAGCTAAAAGATAATTTAATAGTAGCGAAGATTATCACCGGCCCTGCAGCTGGTGAATTAGCTCATATACCAAGAATACCCATGATCCCTACTGATTTGCCAATACCTTTCAAAAGGCCAGTAAAAATTTCTTTCGCACTAACGATAAACAAATCACAAGGCCAAACATTGAAATTAGTAGGAATTGATTTACGAAAAGAATGTTTTACGCATGGGCAACTTTACGTTGCCCTATCACGGGTCGGGGCTCCCGACCATCAGTATATTTTGTTAGCTGAAAATAATTTAACGTCAAATGTTGTTTATAGAGAAGCTCTACAATAATTTAGTTATGTATCCTAAAACAACAGGTTGCACTGCGGGACTGCAGGCAGAAGTGAACACTTTTGCCGGGACCAAGACTTAGTTAGCGCTTTGCGGGCGGTCCTTTAGTTAGTTCTAATAGAGATATATTTAGTATCGGCTGTGCACCCGTGCGAAGCCGGGGCGGGTCGTAAAGAATAAAGAAATAAATAATATGAAAACCATATATTTTCTGTTCTAAACCATATCTATTCTATTTTAGTGTGCCCAGCGAAGGGGGCCGGGTTTGCTAGTTACGTATAATTTTGGCTTCGTCGATTTCGTTCAGGCATTTTTGATGTTAAAGAAAATGTCGAAAATGTCGATAAAATAAGAGAATTAATCGAAATTGACCAGCATGTTAGTAGCCGTAGCCTCGCTCAGAAGCTAAAGATCAATCATAAAACAGTTTTAAATCATTTGCGCAAAAATAGTATAATATATTTCCATTTCCCCAAACTAATATTTGTGCTAGGAGAATGAAATAATAAGGACCTAGTACAAAAGGCAATATTAACAACATTATTTCGTTTACTATCTTATTTATTCGGTATCGGATATAATTATTAGTAAAGCAGACTATATTTTTAGGTGCAGTCTGATTGATGATTAATTACTTTCAGGTTCCCAATAGGTTCAATACCAATCGGCTAGATGCTAAACAGGGTCAGCATAGAGTTTACTTACCCGCAGTGCTTCATGTTTAGAGGCTTGTCAAGACGGCATGCAATCTTAATTCGTAAATCTTGATCTGGCTGATTTTTAGGCACAACCATTCGATGCCATTCAGGAGACTAAAAAATGTTGTACAGATAAAGCATTTTTTAGAAAATTTTATTACTTCATTCAATATATATATATACTTCATACTTTCGATGAAAGAGGGGTTGGTTTTATTGTGACCTTGCCCAGTTCCTTATCTTCAAACGCTAACATTCCAGGGTTTTCTGTATATAACTTTATTTTGACTACGGGTAGAGGATGCGTCGTTGTAAAGTCTCCTTGCGTGTCCCACCTGAGTATTACAAATATCAAATGCATTATAAAATGTTGAGAAATGTAATTAAAATTTAAAACACAATATGTATGTAAAATATTTTTATAATCTATACTAACCAAAAGTAATCGGCAAGAAAATTGATATAGGGACCCATTAAAATCCCTTGTTTAACAAAAAAATACATGTCAGAGATTCAAAATAAGTTACAAAATATTAATTCACATTTAATTACTATTATCTAACTTCTACTTTTTAAGAATTAATAATAATTCTTTATTGATTTTTTTCCAGATATGCTTAATTAAGATAAGGGGTTTTCACGCCGAATTCATTAAACCCATATTCGTTCTTCTTTATCGTTAAAATAAATATTATTCTTGAAAATTTGATATTTTTTACGGATGATTAGGGTTTTATTGAAAAGAAAAAATTTAAGTCACACGCCACGAAAATGAAGAAATCTAAAATCTGGGAAAATTTAGATACCAATGTAGTTGAGTGATCGAAGGTGACTACTTGAGTAAAATAACTGGTGATTTTTTAGCTATTATCTTTTTAAACAGTTGATTTAAACAGCTGACGCACGTTTCGTGTTTTGTTTCACTGTCAAACATCATCAGTTTAGTCTATAATTTAACCATGAATCGTCTTACAAACGAACAACGCTTGCAAATCATTGAATTTTATTATAAAAATGCGTGTTCTGTTAAGAAAGTTTATCGCGCACTTCTTCCATTTTATGGTCAGTTTAATCGACCCACTGAAGCGGCTATTCGAACTATTGTGACTAAATTTAGAACAAAATTTACATTATTGGACATCAAACCACCAACATGCTTACGTAGAGTGCGAACTGAAGAAAATATCGCAGCTGTACGAGTATCGGCCAGTGTTAATGATGACCATCAATTATCGATTCGTCGCCGTTCGTAGCAATTGGGCCTCTGTTACTCAACAACGTGGAAAATTTTGCGAAAGGATTTAAATGTGGAGCCTTTCAAAACACAGCTGGAGGAAGAATTGAAGCCGAACGACCGACCGCAACGCAGAATTTTTGGGAATGGGCTCTGGGAAAGTTGGCCGGAGATCCACTTTTTTATTGAAAAATTGTGTTCAGCGACGAAGCTCATTTTTGGATTAGTGGGTACGTAAATAAGCAGAATTGTCGATTTTGGAGTGAAGATCAGCCAGAAGAATTGGAAGAGCTACCAATGTATCAAGAAAAGGTCACAGTTTGGTGCGGTTGATGGGCTGGAGGTATCATTGAACCGTACTTCTTCAAAGATGCTGCGAATCGTAACGTAACTGTGAATGGTGAGCGCTACAGTGAAATGATATGCAACTTTTTTTTGCCCAAAATGCAAGAGCTTGACTTGAATGACATATGGTTTCAGCAAGGCGGTGCCACATACCACACAGCACGCGTAACAATGGACTTGTTGAGAGGCGAGTTCGGTGAACATTTTATTTCACGTTCGGGACCTGTCAATTGGCCACCCAGATCGTGCGATACAACGCCTTTAGACTATTTTTTGTGGGGCTATGTTAAAGCTCATGTCTATTCAGACAAGCCTGGTTCAATTAACGCATCGGAAGACAACATTAAAGCATTTATATGTGCGATACCGGCCGAAACATTGGAAAGAGTATGCCAAAATTGGACTAAGCGGATGGACCATTTGAAGCGCAGTCGGGGTCAACATTTGCATGAAATAATCTTCAAACATTAAATTATATGGACTGTACTATCGATTTAAATTAAAATTTCATGCATTTTTCTGAAATTAACGTGTGTTTTTTTGAAAAACTTTCCTATAGCTCTTAAAAAATCACCCTTTATAATATTGAGTTTACATATTTTTCCATCTTCCTTAGACGTTTTGAGCAGAAAACGTTAATGTATAGCGAAGTCTCAATGACGGGAACGTACGGAATTTTGAGGGGTTCTCGTTTTGCGTGCGTGGTTCACCACAGACATATTTTTCACCAAAAGTCAACAGAAATATATTCAACTGGTCAAATTAAACACCAGTTGAGTAATGTTTGTCTGTAGGATTGTATCAGCAGAGAATGTTAATGCAATGAGAAGGAGCAAATGTTAAATGAGCTTTTTTCGAGTACTAATTTGTAGATTCATACTAAGGTAATTTCAAATTCAAATTTCCTCATTAGTGGGGAATTGCAGATATTTACCCCGCGAGTGGAGGGTTTCTATATTTACTTACCACGCTAGGACAGGAATTCAGATTTTTTCTGCGTTTACCAAACTACTGAGGAATTTCATAAGATTTTTCGGCACACTACTAAGGAAATCGACTTATTTCATGCCCACAGCGAAGCGAATAAATTTGCGATTAAGAAGGCCGCGCGGCAATTATTTTGTGGTACAGAAGCTAAAGTCGGCGGAATTATTCGCTTTGTTTTTTGGCACGAACATATTTAATTGAGGTTCAAGTCCTGAAGTCATATTTTTTTCTTGCACATTTTTTTTTACAATTCAAACTAGGAAAGTTTGGTAAAATTTTTGAGTTTATTTTAATTAAAATTTCTTTAAAATACTGTTTTTTTGTATTTCATAAATGGAAATTTCTTTTCGGTATAAAATAGTTCATACTGGATATGACCTGATTTTTATATAAATCAATCAAAACAGAAAATATGTACATATGTCAATAATCTATTTCATCAAATCCAAATTATATTGATGAGAAAATATCATTCTAATATCCGTCCAAAAATCCAAACGCGCATACACACATACATACATATGCATATAATTACGCATATAAACTTTCAACTAACGCAGAATATGTGCATATAAAACTGCGAATCGAATAAATGAGTGTGAGCGGTTTTATTATTTGGCCTTATTTTAGGTAATTATCTATAAAATAAAACGGTTTTAAGCATTTGTTTTGAAATTAATTTGAAAATATACGTGTTTTTTTTATTTATAAGCGGGTGTACTAATACGAATTTTGCATACTGTATGTACATATGCATGTATGCCCAATAACCTTGACTTATGTAGGTACACATGTCACAGCACATCACATTCTTACAAGAAATCAAATACACATACTCACTAGTGAACGAGTTTCTTCCTAACAAGTGCAAAAACAATTCTGCTCTATGTATGCATATACATATACCCACTTTATGTCGCCCGAAGCTAAAATCTAAGCCTAGCGACTACAAAAACAAAATACATTCGTAGACGCAGTCGCAGCGGCCATGATTCTACCAGCGACGGCGCTGAACAATTATAACAAAAACAAATAGTTCATTCATAAGTTCGAGCTCATATTTCAATTTCATTCATAAAACGAGCCGCCCATATGCCAATTTTCGCGACCATTCGAAAATAGTCAATATTGGAATATATCGCGTGGAATTGTTTGCCAATATTTGATAAATCTTGAATTTTTGTCATGTCGAGTGGCCGCGGCTCCGTATGTATGTATACACCCTTATATGTATGTAAATATGTCTTCTAACTGTTCACAGTCGCGAGTTAATGCGACTTAGATTCCTAGAACAATTCCAGCGAATTACACATTTCTGTCCGCAAAGCCGCATACATGTACCCTATGATCAAAAAGTACCGGGAATGTTTAAATTAAACAAAACAAAGTTAAATTTAAGGCAAATTTATATTATCTCCTTCAAAATATGACACGTCTGAAGCAACACACATGTGCCAACGTTTAACCCAGTCCTCCAAACACCCCCGGCAGGCCGACATGGCCGTCAGCTCCTTCGTTGTATTCTTTTTGATCAGTGCGATGGCGCGTTACCATCATGCAAAATCCAAGAATTGTTTGCTCCCATTTGCGGCCGTTTGCAACATACAGCATCTCTCAAAGGCTTCAAAACGGATAAATAATATTCTTTATTGACTGCCTGGGCCGATGGAAGGTGCTCATGGTGGACTATGCCTTGGCAATCGAAGAAAACAGTCAACATCACCTTCCCGGTTCTTTTTGCTCATAGGGTATACATATCCCATCTTTTCACTGACGGACAAGAAGACGGTCGCAGTTGTTGGTTTTTATATGCATACATTTTGCGTTCGTTGAAGGTTTGTATATATTTATATATGTACATATGGGTGTATGCGCGTTTGGCTTTCTAGATGCATTCATTAATATTGGAACATTTTCTCATCAATATGTATATGTAAGTAGTTCAGATTTGACTGAAGAGATTAAATACATACATACATACATTAATGCACATTCATATGCATTGCCTTTCAAGAAGTATGAATAATGTTATATAGAAAATAAATTTCTAAATAATGCAATGAGAAGGAGCAAATGTTAAATGAGCTTTTTTCGAGTACTAATTTGTAGATTCATACTAAGGTAATTTCAAATTCAACTTTGCTCGCTAGTGGGGAATTGCAGATATTTACCACGCGAGTGACGCGAGTGGAGGGTTTCTATATTTACTTACCACGCTAGGACAGGAATTCAGATTTTTTCTGCGTTTACCAAACTACTGAGGAATTTCATAAGATTTTTCGGCACACTACTAAGGAAATCGACTTATTTCATGCCCACAGCGAAGCGAATAAATTTGCGATTAAGAAGGCCGCGCGGCAATTAATTTGTGGTGCAGAAGCTAAAGTCGGCGGAATTATTCGTTTTGTTTTTTGGCACGTATTTAATTCAGGTTCTAGTACTGAAGTCATATTTTTTTTCTTGCACATTTTTTTTTACAATTCAAACCAGGAAAGTTTAGTAAAATTTTTGAGTTTATTTTAATTAAAATTTCTTTAAAATACTGTTTTTTTTGTATTTCATAAATGGAAATTTCTTTTCGGTATAAAATAGTTCATACTGGATATGACCTGATTTTTATATAAATCAATCAAAACAGAAAATATGTACATATGTCTTTAATCTCTTTCATCAAATCCAAATTATATTGATGAGAAAATATCATTCTAATATCCGTCCAGAAAGCCAAACGCGCATACACACATACATACATATGCATATAATTACGCATACAAACTTTCAACTAACGCAGAATATGTGCATATAAAACTGCGAATCGAATAAATGAGTGATTTAGAAAAGTTTATTAGTAATTATAGATTAGCGCAATCGTGAAAGACGTGTCGTATATGCAGTACATCGTCCCATATTTGACTCAAGTTCAAGTCCTGTACCCACTTTTCTTTCTTCGATACTTTTATTTAATTTTTTGTATTTGGTTTAATTAGAATTGATTTAAAATAGTGTATTCAGGTTTTTCTAATACCAGTTATTTAAAAATTTATTTTCTATATAACATTATTCATACTCTTTTTGAATTTATATGTAAAATAGCCATAAAGGCAATCGTATGAATATGCATTCCTATATTTAATCTCTTCAGTCAAATCTGAACTACTTACATACACATATTGATGAGAAAATGTTCCAATATTAATGGATGCATCCAGAAAGCCAAAAGCGCATACACGCATATGTATATAAACATATATAAATATGATATATACAAACCTTCAACGAACGCAAAATGTATGCATACAAAAAACAACAACTGCGACCGTCTTCTTGTCCGTCAGTGAGAAGATGGGATATGTATACCCTACGAGCAAAAAGAACCGGGAAGGTGATGTTGACTGTTTTCTTCGATTGCCAAGGCGTAGTGCACCATGAGTACCTTCCATCGGGCCAGACAGTCAATAAAGAATATTATTTATCCGTTTTGAAGCCTTTGAGAGATGCTGTATGTTGCAAACGGCCGGAAATGTGAGCAAACAATTCTTGGATTTTGCGAGATGATAACGTGCCATCGCACCGATCAAAAAGATCAAAGAGAATACGACGAAGGAGCTGAAGGCCATGTCGGCCTGTCGGGGGTGTTTGGAGGACTGGGTTAAACGTTGGCACATGTGTGTTGCTTTAGACGGGTCATATTTTGAAGGAGATAATATAAATTTGCCTTAAATTTAACTCTGTTATGTTTTATTTAAACATTCCCGGTACTTTTTGATCATAGGGTACATATATGCGGTTTTGCGAACAGAAATGTGTGATTCGCTGGATTTGTTCAAGGAATCTAAGTCGCATTAACTCGCGACTGTCGAACAGTTAGAAGACATATTTACATACATATAAGGGTGCATGCATACATACGGAGCCGCGGCCACTCGACATGACAAAAATTCAAGATTTATCAAATATTAGCAAATAATTCCACGCGAAATATTCCAATATTGACTATTTTCGAATGGTCGCGAAAATTGGCATATGGGCGGCTTGTTTTATGAATGAAATTGAAATATGAGCTCATACTTATGAATGCACTTTTTATTTTTGTTCTAAATTGTTCAGCGCCGTCGCTTGTTTTGTTTTTGTAGTCGCTAGGCTTAAATTTTAGCTTCGGGCGACATAAAGTGGGTATATGTATATGCATACATAGAGCAGAATTGTTTTTGCACTTGTTAGGAAGAAACTCGTTCACTAGTGAGTATGTGTATTTGATTTCTTGTAAGAATGTGATGTGCTGTGACATGTGTACCTACATAAGTCAAGGTTATTGGGCATACATGCATATGTACATACAGTATGCAAAATTCGTATTAGTACACCCCCTTATAAATAAAAAAACACGTATATTTTCAAATTAATTTTAAAACAAATGCTTAAAACCGTTTTATTTTATAGATAATTAACTAAAATAAGGCCAAATAATAAAACCGCTCACAAAGTGTATTGAATTGCAAGAAAAAATAAGAAAAATAAAAATTAACACTTTTCACAGAAGCAAAATTCCTATTAATACACATGTATTTTTAATGTAAATCAAGAGTAAATAAAAGATAGTTCAGAAAATTAATAATTTGTAGGATACCCTCGTTGCCTTAGAACAGCAGACAATCTCTTCGGCATAGATTCCACCAATTTTTTTGGGAGATTTGGAGAAATCTTCTTCCACTCTGATTTGAGGACTTTTTTTAAATGTTCTCGGTTCCTTATTTGATGACGTTTCAGTTGCTTTTTGACAATCGACCATAAATTTTCTATGGGATTAATATCCGGGCTTTGTGGTGGTGTTTTGAGATAATTTGGACAGTTATAAAGGATCCATAACCTTGCATCCAACGCCGTGTGCTTAGGGTCGTTATCTTGTTGGAATATGAATTTTTTTTTTGCAACCCAATTTTTTGGCACTTTTGCGTGGATTCTTTTTTAAAATATCAATATATTGCCTCGCAGTCATAATTCCACCAATAAAATGCAACTTTCCTACTCCGTTTGCCCCGAAACATCCCCATACCATCAGAGAACCACCACCGTGTCTGAAAGAAGACTGCAGATTTTGTTTTTGAAGGCTAGTATTACACTCTCTCCAAATTTTTATGCGTCCATAGGACATTTTTATATTAAATTTACACTCGTACGAAAAAATTACCCTTTTCCAAAACCGCATATTTTTGTTTAAATATTGCCTGGCGAATATAAAACGCTTTCTTCTATTGACTGAGCTTACATACGGTTTTCTAACCGCAGTTCTGCTTCTAAATCCCAATTTTTTTACATAATTGCGCACTGTTTGAGGTGTAACTTTGATAGAAAAGTATTTTTCTAGTTCTGCAGCTAGTGAAACTCCACTGACGGTGGGACCTTTCCTGATAAGGCGTTTCAAATAAGTCTTGTGCCTCTGTCCAAGCTTTGCCCTGTTCACATTTCGAAGCTTTTTGTCAATCCTTCCACTGTTTCTATAAATTTTGACTACGTTTTGTATTGTAGACACACTTTTCTGCAATGTTCTCGTAATTTCGCGTAAAGACTTTCCGTTTTTGTTCATATTTATTATTAATCTCTTAGTTTCGTTTGATAATTCACTTTCTTTAGGCGACATTGCAAACTAACTCCGCGAACTTCAACAAATGGCTACTAAAACGCAGCTGCCCAAGGGTAAACATTGAATGTTTAACACAATCGTTTCGAAAATAACGGTAAATACCAACAAATTGTTAACAAATTCAACGCACACTAAGTGGACTAATACGAATTTTGCCTGCAGTAGAAATAGCTATACTGCTACTAAACCTATTTTTTTCAATTCTATGCAAATGTTTCGGAGTTTTTCTTATTATCCTTTTTTTTTTGAATTATGCAATACCGCACTACAATTGAAATCAATTGCTTTAAAGTAAATTTAAAAATATACGTGGCATTTTTATTTGTAAGAGGGTGTACTAATACGAACTTTGCATACTGTATGTATGAAAGGAAGATGATGTTCTTACGCTTGTGCATTATTGTTTTTCATATACAAATGTACATACATACCAGGTGTATAAGCTTAAATCCGCTGATTGCTCGTAGATGGCGTTAGTGAGCATATCAAGTTACCATAGAAATGCCATATTTTTTTTTGCATGGGTTCGACACCTGTTTACATCAATCACTGCACATCATCAGTGATTTCATACAGCAACACACTTTTTTCCTTGCGTAATCATGTCTAATTTTGTGCCAAAAAAAGAGCATATGCGGGAAGCTCTACTTTTTTGCTTTAATTTGAAGAAATCGGCTGCCGAATCGCATCGAATGCTTGTGGAGGCCTATGGTGACAGTACATTACCGGAAACAACTTGCAGAGACTGGTTTCGTCGGTTCAAAGACGGCCATTTTGACTTGAGTGACAAGAAGCGTGAAAATCGGCCCAGAAAAGTTGAGGACCATGAATTGCAGGCACTTTTGGATGAGGACGATACCCAATCGCAAAAAATGCTTGCCGAGCAGTTAGGTGTCACTCAACCAGCCATTTCCATGCGTTTACGTGCCATGAAAAAGGTCCAAAAAGTCGGAAAATGGGTACCCCATGAATTGAACGATAGACAGATGGAGCGACGCCAAAACTCATGCGAAATCTTGCTGGCTAGGCATAAAAGAAAGTCGTTCCTGCATCTTGTGGTGACTAGCGATGAAAAGTGGATATACTTTGAGAATCCTAAACGAAAAAAATCATGGGTCGATCCCGGCCAACCATCAACTTCTTCATCAAGACCTAATCGCTTTGGACGCAAGACGATGCTGTGCGTTTGGTGGGATCAGCAGGGTGTCGTTTACTATGAGCTGTTGAAACCTGGTGAAACTGTTAATTCTCATCGCTACCACCAACAACTCATCAAATTGCGCCGTGCTTTGCGTGAAAAAAGGCCTCGTTATGAACAAAGACATGAGAAGCTGATTTTCCTCCACGACAACGCCCCATCGCACACGTCAAGAATGGTCCAAAACTACTTGGAGACAATCAATTGGGAGGTGCTACCTCATCCCGCTTATTCACCAGACCTGGCCCCTTCGGACTATCATCTGTTTTCATCGATGGGTCACGCGCTCGCCGAACAGCACTTCGATTCGTACGAAGACGTCCGGAAATGGCTTGACGAGTGGTTCGCCTCGAAAGATGAAGAATTCTTTTGGCGTGGTATACACAAATTGCCCGAGAGATGGGAAAAATGTATAGCTAGCGAGGGCAAATACTTTGAATAAATTATTTTTTTGCTTTCTATAAAAAAAATGGGTCTTTTTTACTAAAAAACAGCGGATTTAAGCTTATACACCTGGCACATACATATGTATGTAAATGCTGTCGAATACATTAACTATAAAGTGACATAAAATATAAAATAAGTGTTGATTTATCTTAAACCGTTTTATTTTCTGAACGCAAATACCTCGTATTGACATGTACATACATACATATTATGTATATTGTCATATACCATCATTTATGTACATAAAGAGTATGAATGTATGTAATGAAAAACTTCATGAATTACTTTCAAAATTTATTAAAACTTATTCGCGTCGCGCGCATACATATCTACGTAGACATCACAAACCTTTTGTTCATAACGCAGGCGCAGAAATTAACGCTCTGCGTATTTATCCTCCCCACGTGACTCGGCATCAATTCTCGGCGCAAATTTTTTTTTTTCCTTTTGAAATTTTTTTTTTTTTTAATGTAATCGTAAAAAAATTTGTAATAAATTTTATGTATCCGCTTATCATTTCAAAAGTAACACAATGGTAAAAAAATAAGCAGTCGAAGAAATAAACGCACCGCCTATTTTTCCTCGCCACATGTTAGACTCGATTTCAATTCCCGGCGCAAACTTTTTTTTATTAATTTTTTTTCGTTTTAAATGTTCTGGAACACAAAAAAAACACATACCTCACATGCGCATGGTGCCCGAAGCTAAAATCTAAGCCTAGCGACTACAAAAACAAAAATTTTCGTAGACGCAGTCGCAGCGGCCATGATTCTACCAGCGACGGCGCTGAACAATTATAACAAAAACAAATAGTTCATTCATAAGTTCGAGCTCATATTTCAATTTCATTCATAAAACGAGCCGCAAATATGCCAATTTTCGCGACCATTCGTAAATAGTCAATATTGGAATATTTCGCGCGGAATTGTTTGCCAATATTTGATAAATCTTGAATTTTTGTCATGTCGAGTGGCCGCGGCTCCGTATATAAATTAATTGTAATTGTTTATTTTTTCTATATATGTACTTTATTTCATTTTTTTGAGCACAATATAAAGTTAAATGTTTGAGCGATATGACTCGCCTTTCGTACGTTCACTTTTGTACTAAACGATCGCTGACCATCCAACTCCCATTGCCCGCAATTGCTGTTGCCTTTGCAATCTTTAGCGGGCATGTCCCAACAACAATGCCAAGCCCCACAACTGGTTTTTGCTAGTCTCACCTTCAACTGACCTATGCTATTCTGGCAAAGGTGATCTTCATAACTGCTGGCACTATGAACAATAGGCAACGGTATGGGCAATTTGTTGCTTTGCTGTTATATTAGTGCAAAGACCTTGCACTTGCATTCCACTATTGGTGTTGCTAGGCGCATTGAAACTTGTACCGCCCAACCCAACATCCAATCTGATGCGTTGGCTTAACCCAGCATACAAATGCAAGTAAAAGGTTGCTCGGTCAGAAGGGATACCTTAACTTTTGCCGTCAATCAAAACTGTGGTGCCAATATCCTTCTGGATAACCTTTTCTACAAAAACTTTATCCAATTTGTTGCCAAGTCTTTTATTACGCTTTAAGAAAACTTTTTCCCCGGGATAATATGTTCTCATTGACTTTTTTACATTACACCTTTGAATGGTTTTTTCTTGTGCTGCAGCTAACCTTTTCCTTAGATTTTCTAAATTTTCTTCTGAGCTTTCGTGAAATACGTCAATTGGCTTAGCATTAATCACGGAGTGAATACTACAATTGTATTTGTGTGTTGCTAGTAATACTAACTCGGTAACATCATCAATTTGCTGCTGGTTCTTAATACATCGAATAATTTCTAGCAACGTGGAATGGAGCCGCTCCACCTGTCCATTACTTTCGCTGTGGAGGGTTGGTATAAAAAACTGCGCTATGGAAAAATTATCTCGGAGCAGTGTCATAATCGTGTTCGATTGAAAGGCTTTTTCGTTATCGGAAACGATAGTTTTAGTATCTTTGAATACGAGCAAAGTTTCTAAAAGCGCATTTTTTATGTCGATCATAGATCTGGATGCTATAGGTTTCACAATGGCAAATTTTGATAGTTTGTCAATACAGGTCAGAAATAAATACTTGGAAATTATAAAAACATCGACATGAAGGATTTCCCCTAATTTAGTAGGAATAGGAGTTTGACCTATCAATGCATCAGGTGGCTTACGTTGATACTTATTTTCCAAACATATCTTGCAATTTGTGATCGTTGTTTTAAGTAAATATTTCATGTTTGGAAAATAGTACTCGCGAGAAATTTGCTGATAATTTTCATGTAAGCCACGATGGGCTCTATTGTGCTCTGTTACTACTGCTTCGAGTTGGTCATTCTTATTGCTTAAATCTATAACGAGGAGTTCAGTATGAACAAATTTAATACCGGGAAAAGCTAGTAATATCGAGCTCTGTATTTCACTCAGTGTGGGAAGATCGCAGTGTATACCATTGGTAACATTATAGTTTATAACACCCTTTAAACACTGAATAAGGCCTTCAATTGAGTCGTATGTGATTGTGTGTCTAATCATTTTTTGAAAAAGTATCTTTGTACTTTTACTGCATGAGCCTGATTTCGATATCAATAGTTGATTTTTGAATTGATTTATTGGATTCTTGATTGTCTTTATCACATTACTGGACGATACTTCACTATGGACTGTTTCAGCTGATTCGGTCTCATTTAAATTGTGAGAAAACTGCCTTGAAAGTGCGTCAGCTACTTTATTTTCGCTTCCGGGCTTATAATAAAACTTTGGGGAAAATTCCTCAATAAACGCACGCCATCGTTTCATTTTGCTATTGGGATTTTTTTCTGAGATCGCAAATATAAGGGGTTGGTGGTCAGTAAAGATTTTGATATCTTTTATCCCATATAGATAATGGCGAAGTTTTTTTAACGCCCACACAATGGCAAGTAATTCACGCTCATTAACAGCATAATTTTCTTCAGTCGCTGAAAGCGTTCTGGAAATCATCGTTATGGGACGACCCCTTTGTGATAAAACCGCTCCTAATGCCTTGGACGAGGCATCAGTCGTAGGCTCGAATGGCTGATTGTAATTGGGATATTGAAGTAAAACTTCTTCAGATGCTAATATATGCTTGATCTTTTCAAATGCGCGTAGAGCTTCTGTGTCGAAAGTGATTTTTGTCTGTTTCGAAGCTTTGGTACCAACTTGCCCATTTTCACCGCGAAGGTAAAGGGTTAATGGTTTAACAATGGAGGCATAATCTCTCACAAAACGTCGATAATACCCTGACAGACCGAGGAATGAACGCAAGGCACGCAGCGTTTCTGGTTGTTCGTAATTGATTATGTCATGGACTTTGTCTGGACAAGTTTTAATGCCTTTTTGTGAAACAAGAAACCCTAGGAATTCGACTTCGGTTTTGAAAAATTTCGACTTTTCCGGTGACACTCTCATTCCAGCATTTTCTAGCTTTTGTAGAATATAATCGATATGCTCCAAATGCGATTCCTCATTTGGAGAGTATATGATTATATCATCGACATATACATGACAGAATTTCCCTATTACATCGCGCAGCACGTCGTCGATATTTCTTTGGAATATGCTAGGCGCGTTTCGCAGGGCGAATGGTAACCGACAAAATTCATATTTCCCATTATTGATACTAAACGCTGTTTTTTGTCTGCCCTGCTCACACATAATTATCTGGTGGAAGCCTGATTTTAAGTCCAAAGTTGTAAAAAATTTCGAACTTCCCAGATTAGCTAATATTACAGACGTATCCGGGATGGGGTATCGGTCAGGAATCGTTTTTTCGTTGATTTTCCTAAAATCAATTACCATACGTAAATTGGATTTTCCACTATCATCAACACCTTTCTTCGACACAACGTGCACAGGGGAATTGTAAGGCGAACAGGATTCTTGGATTATGCTATCTTTAAGAAGCGATTTAATTTCATTATTAATGAATGGGGCTACTGATATCGGATAGGGATAGCTTTTAGTGTAAATTGGTTCTTCTGTAGTTGTGCGGATACGCGCCTGGACTCTTGTATTAAACGGTAATGCCCTGTCGGGATCAGCAAAAGCATTAACATTTTTATTTATAATGTTGCGGAATTTGGACTGAAATTTTATTGGTACTGAGTCTTCTGAAATGGTAATTAGGTTTACCTGCTCACATGAAAGAAAGCATATTTTGACTTTACCATTCCGGTAAAATAAATAGCCTCTTACAGTGTCGATTTTTGCATCGATTTCTTTCAAAAAGTCGTATCCTATTATACCGTCAAACGTGTTTAGGGTGGATAATAAGTAAAACGTTGAGGTATTTTCTAAAATGTTTACTTGACATTTTTGATTAATGATATTTTCACCGTTTATCGATTTTAGATTAAAACCGCTTTTCAAAGTTTTGACGCCTTGAAGAAATGGTAATGGTTTAATGTAGTTTTTGGATGTACCTGTGTCAATAAGAAATCGGAGCTCCTGACCGTTTCTGCCTTTTTTGGTAATAAACGGCAGGAGCGATCTCAGTTTAAATAGTTGATCTCATCACCAATTTCCGAAACTGTTACATCAACTTCATTATAATTATAGTGATCACCGTCATTTTGATTATAATACTCATCGAAACTTTGATATTCATGATCATTCGAAGATATTTCAACTTCTGGCATAAAGTGAACCTTCTGAATCTTATGAACCGGCGAACGTTCAGATAACTCTCGGTCATTATCACGCTTAAAAGCCACTGGACGAGGATCTGGATTTCGTGAGTTAGAAGTATATCTAGGGCTATGAGGCTGCTGTGTGGCATGAGGCTGTTGTGGAGTAGGTGAGCTTTGAAAATTACTACGTTGCCTATAGAAGCATGAGCCATTATCTACTTCCATTGGGGTTGGTTTATTTAAGTTATGATTCTTGGTCTCTGTAGACTGATATTGGTACATGAATGGTCTAGTGCGATTAGGTTTATTTGCATTACCCAATGCGAAAGCTTCGGCGAATTCATAACGCTTATGGCTAGTTTGCAGCTCCTGTGCAACTGCCAGGGCTGTTGGAAGGTCTTGAGGTCTTGCGGAGAATAATACATCACATAAAGGTCTTCGAAGACCAGATATGAATACGCGTAATGCGTTTTCTCTAGCCCGCTCATTCAAAGCTGCTACGAGCTCATTATTACCACTGTGTGTCATTATCTGCTTATTAATAATCATCGATAATTTTTTATCTACCTTATCATAGTAATAAGTGATGAACAAATTGTCCTGCCTTAAGATGCTTAACTCGTTCTCTAACACATATAGAGGTCTTTTATCAGAATAAGTCTGATCAAGCCTTGAAATTATTGCTTTAAAATTCAATACTGTATTAAAGGAAGCTAGAGTGGAAGTAGCAGATTCGATAATTTTATTTCGAAATATGCCCATGGCAATATAATACCTTTCCGAACCCTCTTTATAGTAATTCATGGCGAATTGTGCGGCACTTCGCCAACCTGGGTATGAAGCAGAATTACCCTTGAATTCGGGCAAGGACTTAATCAAATCTAAACTTGCATTATCTTGAACCAATGGATCTATAGAAACTGGTAGGTGCGGTTCAACGCTAGGTGGTTGTAACCTGCCAACACCTAAAGTTAGCTAAGCTGTTCTAATAATTCCGATTTAGTGCGCGCATTGGCTTGGTTAACAATTTCGAGCACATCTTCTCTACTTACACTCATTTTATCCTTAAGGAATTAGTTGTCTAAGATAAAGCAAAATGCACTTTAAAAAGTTCAGCGCATCAAAAGCGGCAAAAAATTGGTTATGAAATACTTTTGAGTTTCAACCAAAAGTGTTAAGAGAGCAAGGAACCACTCATACAAGACGGATTTCTTAAAAAAAAAATAGAAAAACTAGATTTAAATCAAAAAGGGTATGAAAGAGTGTTTTTTTTTAATATTTTGAATCTTACGAATTTGAAATATTCTTCCCTTAATTTTTATTGAAATTATAAAAAACTTTTTTGTTTTAAAACTTTAAGTTTGTCAAGAAAAACCAAGACTTAGTTTGAAATTGTGTTTGAACACAAAATGTGCACCTTTTATCAACACGTTTTAAATTCAAAAATCTTTTTTAACTTTCTTTTGTATTATTATTTAATCTTACACTCAAAATTTAGTCCACTTTAAACATAATTTGAAAACCACTTACACTTTTTTGGATGCCTAATATTAATGAAAGTTCCTTTCTTTAGGTCACGTGGTCCTTTTGTGTTGAGTAGCTTCTCGGGATTCTATGGTCCTTTATTGCTTTGGGTAGAGCAGCTTCTCAGGATTATGTAGTCCTTTTGTGTTGAGTAGCTTCTCGGGATTCTATGGTCCTTTATTGCTTCGGGTAGAGCAGCTTCTCAGGATTATGTAGTCCCTTTTTTTCGCTGCGAGTTGGGCGCCAATTAATTGTAATCGTTTATTTTTTCTATATACTTTATTTCATTTTTTTGAGCACAATATAAAGTTAAATGTTTGAGCGATATGACTCGCCTTTCGTACGTTCACTTTTGTATTAAACGATCGCTGACCATCCAACTCCCATTGCCCGCAATTGCTGTTGCCTTTGCAATCTTTAGCGGGCATGTCCCAACAACAATGCCAGCACCCACAACTGGTTTTTGCTAGTCTCACCTTCAACTGACCTATGCTATTCTTGCAAAGGTGATCTTCATAACTGCTGGCACTATGAACAATAGGCAACGGTATGGGCAATTTGTTGCTTTGCTGTTATATTAGTGCAAAGACCTTGCACTTGCATTCCACTATTGGTGTTGCTAGGAGCATTGAAACTTGTACCGCCCAACCCAACATCCAATCTGATGCGTTGGCTTAACCCAGCATACAAATGCAAGTAAAAGGTTGCTCGGTCAGAAGGGATACCTTAACTTATATGTATACACCCTTATATGTATGTAAATATGTCTTCTAACTGTTCACAGTCGCGAGTTAATGCGACTTAGATTCCTAGAACAATTCCAGCGAATTACACATTTCTGCCCGCAAAGCCGCAAAGTACCGGGAATGTTTAAATTAAACAAAACAAAGTTAAATTTAAGGCAAATTTATATTATCTCCTTCAAAATATGACCCGTCTAAAGCAACACACATTTGCCAACGTTTAACCCAGTCCTCCAAACACCCCCGGCAGGCCGACATGGCCTTCAGCTCCTTCGTTGTATTTTCTTTGATCAGTGCGATGGCGCGTTACCATCATGCAAAATTCAAGAATTGTTTGCTCACATTTGCGGCCGTTTGCAACATACAGCATCTCTCAAAGGCTTCAAAACGGATAAATAATATTCTTTATTGACTGCCTGGGCCGATGGAAGGTACTCATGGTGGACTATGCCTTGGCAATCGAAGAAAACAGTCAACATCACCTTCCCGGTTCTTTTTGCTCATAGGGTATACATATCCCATCTTTTCACTGACGGACAAGAAGACGGTCGCAGTTGTTGTTTTTTATATGCATACATTTTGCGTTCGTTGAAGGTTTGTATATATTTATATATGTACATATGGGTGTATGCGCGTTTGGCTTTCTAGATGCATTCATTAATATTGGAACATTTTCTCATCAATATGTATATGTAAGTAGTTCAGATTTGACTGAAGAGATTAAATACATACATACATACATTAATGCACATTCATATGCATGGCCTTTCAAGAAGTATGAATAATGTTATATAGAAAATAAATTTCTAAATAATGCGATGAGAAGGAGCAAATGTTAAATGAGCTTTTTTCGAGTACTAATTTGTAGATTCATACTAAGGTAATTTCAAATTCAACTTTGCTCACTAGTGGGGAATTGCAGATATTTACCACGCGAGTGGAGGGTTTCTATATTTACTTACCACGCTAGGACGGGAATTCAGATTTTTTCTGCGTTTACCAAACTATTGAGGAATTTCATAAGATTTTTCGGCACACTACTAAGGAAATCGACTTATTTCCTGCCCACAGCGAAGCGAATAAATTTGCGATTAAGAAGGCCGCGCGGTAGTTAATTTGTGGTGCAGAAGCTAAAGTCGGCGGAATTATTCGTTTTGTTTTTTGGCACGTATTTAATTGAGGTTCAAGTCCTGAAGTCATATTTTTTTTCTTGCACATTTTTTTTTACAATTCAAACCAGGAAAGTTTAGTAAAATTTTTGAGTTTATTTTAATTAAAATTTCTTTAAAATACTGTTTTTTTTGTATTTCATAAATGGAAATTTCTTTTCGGTATAAAATAGTTCATACTGGATATGACCTGATTTTTATATAAATCAATCAAAACAGAAAATATGTACATATGTCTTTAATCTCTTTCATCAAATCCAAATTATATTGATGAGAAAATATCATTCTAATATCCGTCCAGAAAGCCAAACGCGCATACACACATACATACATATGCATATAATTACGCATACAAACTTTCAACTAACGCAGAATATGTGCATATAAAACTGCGAATCGAATAAATGAGTGATTTAGAAAAGTTTATTAGTAATTATAGATTAGCGCAATCGTGAAAGACGTGTCGTATATGCAGTACATCGTCCCATATTTGACTCAAGTTCAAGTCCTGTACCCACTTTTCTTTGTTCGATACTTTTATTTAATTTTTTGTATTTGGTTTAATTAGAATTGATTTAAAATAGTGTATTCAGGTTTTTCTAATACCAGTTATTTAAAAATTTATTTTCTATATAACATTATTCATACTCTTTTTGAATTTATATGTAAAATAGCCATAAAGGCAATCGTATGAATATGCATTCCTATATTTAATCTCTTCAGTCAAATCTGAACTACTTACATACACATATTGATGAGAAAATATTCTAATATCCATGGATGCATCCAGAAAGCCAAACGCGCATACACGCATATGTATATAAATATTAATAAATATAATATACACAAACCTTCAGCGAACGCAAAATGTATGCATACAAAAAACAACAAGTGCGACCGTCTTCTTGTCCGTCAGTGAGAAGATGGGATATGTATACCCTACGAGCAAAAAGAACCGGGAAGGTGATGTTGACTGTTTTCTTCGATTGCCAAGGCGTAGTGCACCATGAGTACCTTCCATCGGACCAGACAGTCAATAAAGAATATTATTTATCCGTTTTGAAGCCTTTGAGAGATGCTGTATGTTGCAAACGGCCGGAAATGTGAGCAAACAATTCTTGGATTTTGCGAGATGATAACGTGCCATCGCACCGATCAAAAAGATCAAAGAGAATACAACGAAGGAGCTGAAGGCCATGTCGGCCTGTCGGGGGTGTTTGGAGGACTGGGTTAAACGTTGGCACATGTGTGTTGCTTTAGACGGGTCATATTTTGAAGGAGATAATATAAATTTGCCTTAAATTTAACTCTGTTATGTTTTATTTAAACATTCCCGGTACTTTTTGATCAAAGGGTACATATATGCGGCTTTGCGAACAGAAATGTGTGATTCGCTGGATTTGTTCAAGGAATCTAAGTCGCATTAACTCGCGACTGTCGAACAGTTAGAAGACATATTTACATACATATAAGGGTGCATACATACATACGGAGCCGCGGCCACTCGACATGACAAAAATTCAAGATTTATCAAATATTAGCAAATAATTCCACGCGAAATATTCCAATATTGACTATTTTCGAATGGTCGCGAAAATTGGCATATGGGCGGCTCGTTTTATGAATGAAATTGAAATATGAGCTCAAACTTATGAATGAACTTTTTATTTTTGTTCTAAATTGTTCAGCGCCGTCGCTGATAGAATCATGGCCGTTGCGACTGCGTCTACGAATGTATTTTGTTTTTGTAGTCGCTAGGCTTAGATTTTAGCTTCGGGCGACATAAAGTGGGTATATGTATATGCATACATAGAGCAGAATTGTTTTTGCACTTGTTAGGAAGAAACTCGTTCACTAGTGAGTATGTGTATTTGATTTCTTGTAAGAATGTGATGTGCTGTGACATGTGTACCTACATAAGTCAAGGTTATTGGGCATACATGCATATGTACATACAGTATGCAAAATTCGTATTAGTACACCCCCTTATAAATAAAAAAACACGTATATTTTCAAATTAATTTTAAAACAAATGCTTGAAACCGTTTTATTTTATCGATAATTAACCAAAATAAGGCCAAATAATAAAACCGCTCACAAAGTGTATTGAATTGCAAAAAAAAAAATAAGAAAAATAAAAATTAACACTTTTCACAGAAGCAAAATTCCTATTAATACACATGTATTTTTAATGTAAATCAAGAGTAAATAAAAGATAGTTCAGAAAATTAATAATTTGTAGGATACCCTCGTTGCCTTAGAACAGCAGACAATCTCTTCGGCATAGATTCCACCAATTTTTTTGGGAGATTTGGAGAAATCTTCTTCCACTCTGATTTGAGGACTTTTTTTAAATGTTCTCGGTTCCTTATTTGATGACGTTTCAGTTGCTTTTTGACAATCGACCATAAATTTTCTATGGGATTAATATCCGGGCTTTGTGGTGGTGTTTTGAGATAATTTGGACAGTTATAAAGGATCCATAACCTTGTATCCAACGCCGTGTGCTTAGGGTCGTTATCTTGTTGGAATATGAATTTTTTTTTTTGCAACCCAATTTTTTGGCACTTTTGCGTGGATTCTTTTTTAAAATATCAATATATTGCCTCGCAGTCATAATTCCACCAATAAAATGCAACTTTCCTACTCCGTTTGCCCCGAAACATCCCCATACCATCAGAGAACCACCACCGTGTCTGAAAGAAGGCTGCAGATTTTGTTTTTGAAGGCTAGTATTACACTCTCTCCAAATTTTTATGCGTCCATAGGACATTTTTATATTAAATTTACACTCGTACGAAAAAATTACCCTTTTCCAAAACCACATATTTTTGTTTAAATATTGCCTGGCGAATATAACACGCTTTCTTCTATTGACTGAGCTTACATACGGTTTTCTAACCGCAGTTCTGCTTCTAAATCCCAATTTTTTTACATAATTGCGCACTGTTTGAGGTGTAACTTTGATAGAAAAGTATTTTTATAGTTCTGCAGCTATTGAAACTCCACTGACGGTGGGACCTTTCCTGATAAGGCGTTTCAAATAAGTCTTGTGCCTCTGTCCAAGCTTTGCCCTGTTCACATTTCGAAGCTTTTTGTCAATCCTTCCACTGTTTCTATAAATTTTGACTACGTTTTGTATTGTAGACACACTTTTCTGCAATGTTCTCGTAATTTCGCGTAAAGACTTTCCGTTTTTGTTCATATTTATTATTAATCTCTTAGTTTCGTTTGATAATTCACTTTCTTTAGGCGACATTGCAAACTAACTCCGCGAACTTCAACAAATGGCTACTAAAACGCAGCTGCCCAAGGTTAAACATTGAATGTTTAACACAATCGTTTCGAAAATAACGGTAAATACCAACAAATTGTTAACAAATTCAACGCACACTAAGTGGACTAATACGAATTTTGCCTGCAGTAGAAATAGCTATACTGCTACTAAACCTATTTTTTTCAATTCTATGCAAATGTTTCGGAGTTTTTCTTATTATCCTTTTTTTTTTTGAATTATGCAATACCGCACTACAATTGAAATCAATTGCTTTAAAGTAAATTTAAAAATATACGTGGCATTTTTATTTGTAAGAGGGTGTACTAATACGAACTTTGCATACTGTATGTATGAAAGGAAGATAATGTTCTTACGCTTGTGCATTATTGTTTTTCATATACAAATGTACATACATACCAGGTGTATAAGCTTAAATCCGCTGATTGCTCGTAGATGGCGTTAGTGAGCATATCAAGTTACCATAGAAATGCCATATTTTTTTTTGCATGGGTTCGACACCTGTTTACATCAATCACTGCACATCATCAGTGATTTCATACAGCAACACACTTTTTTCCTTGCGTAATCATGTCTAATTTTGTGCCAAAAAAAGAGCATATGCGGGAAGCTCTACTTTTTTGCTTTAATTTGAAGAAATCGGCTGCCGAATCGCATCGAATGCTTGTGGAGGCCTATGGTGACAGTGCATTACCGGAAACAACTTGCAGAGACTGGTTTCGTCGGTTCAAAGACGGCCATTTTGACTTGAGTGACAAGAAGCGTGAAAATCGGCCCAGAAAAGTTGAGGACCATGAATTGCAGGCACTTTTGGATGAGGACGATACCCAATCGCAAAAAATGCTTGCCGAGCAGTTAGGTGTCACTCAACCAGCCATTTCCATGCGTTTACGTGCCATGGGAAAGGTCCAAAAAGTCGGAAAATGGGTACCCCATGAATTGAACGATAGACAGATGGAGCGACGCCAAAACTCATGCGAAATCTTGCTGGCTAGGCATAAAAGAAAGTCGTTCCTGCATCTTGTGGTGACTAGCGATGAAAAGTGGATATACTTTGAGAATCCTAAACGAAAGAAATCATGGGTCGATCCCGGCCAACCATCAACTTCTTCATCAAGACCTAATCGCTTTGGACGCAAGACGATGCTGTGCGTTTGGTGGGATCAGCAGGGTGTCGTTTACTATGAGCTGTTGAAACCTGGTGAAACTGTTAATTCTCATCGCTACCACCAACAACTCATCAAATTGCGCCGTGCTTTGCGTGAAAAAAGGCCTCGTTATGAACAAAGACATGAGAAGCTGATTTTCCTCCACGACAACGCCCCATCGCACACGTCAAGAATGGTCCAAAACTACTTGGAGACAATCAATTGGGAGGTGCTACCTCATCCCGCTTATTCACCAGACCTGGCCCCTTCGGACAATCATCTGTTTTCATCGATGGGTCACGCGCTCGCCGAACAGCACTTCGATTCGTACGAAGACGTCCGGAAATGGCTTGACGAGTGGTTCGCCTCGAAAGATGAAGAATTCTTTTGGCGTCGTATACACAAATTGCCCGAGAGATGGAAAAAATGTATAGCTAGCGAGGGCAAATACTTTGAATAAATTATTTTTTTGCTTTCTATAAAAAAATGGGTCTTTTTTACTAAAAAACAGCGGATTTAAGCTTATACACCTGGCACATACATACATATGTATGTAAATGCTGTCGAATACATTAACTATAAAGTGACATAAAATATAAAATAAGTGTTGATTTATCTTAAACCGTTTTATTTTCTGAACGCAAATACCTCGTATTGACATGTACATACATACATATTATGTATATTGTCATATACCATCATTTATGTACATAAAGAGTATGAATGTATGTAATGAAAAACTTCATGAATTACTTTCAAAATTTATTAAAACTTATTCGCGTCGCGCGCATACATATCTACGTAGACATCACAAACCTTTTGTTCATAACGCAGGCGCAGAAATTAACGCTCTGCGTATTTATCCTCCCCACGTGACTCGGCATAAATTTTTTTTTTCGTTTTTAAAATTTTTTTTTTTTTAATGTAATCGTAAAAAAATTTGTAATAAATTTTATGTATCCGCTTATCATTTCAAAAGTAACACAATGGTAAAAAAATAAGCAGTCGAAGAAATAAACGCACCGCCTATTTTTCCTCGCCACATGTTAGACTCGATTTCAATTCCCGGCGCAAACTTTTTTTAATTAATTTTTTTTCGTTTTAAATGTTCTAGAACACAAAAAAAACACATACCTCACATGCGCACGGTGCCCGAAGCTAAAATCTAAGCCTAGCGACTACAAAAACAAAATACATTCGTAGACGCAGTCGCAGCGGCCATGATTCTACCAGCGACGGCGCTGAACAATTATAACAAAAACAAATAGTTCATTCATAAGTACGAGCTCATATTTCAATTTCATTCATAAAACGAGCCGCAAATATGCCAATTTTCGCGACCATTCGAAAATAGTCAATATTGGAATATTTCGCGCGGAATCGTTTGCCAATATTTGATAAATCTTGAATTTTTGTCATGTCGAGTGGCCGCGGCTCCGTATATATGTATACATCCTTATATGTCTGTAAATATGTCTTCTAACTGTTCACAGTCGCGAGTTAATGCGACTTAGATTCCTAGAACAATTCCAGCGAATTACACATTTCTGTCCGCAAAGCCGCATACATGTACCCTATGATCAAAAAGTACCGGGAATGTTTAAATTAAACAAAACAAAGTTAAATTTAAGGCAAATTTATACTATCTCCTTCAAAATATGACCCGTCTGAAGCAAAACACATTTGCCAACGTTTAACCCAGTCCTCCAAACACTCCCGGCAGGCCGACATGGCCTTCAGCTCCTTCGTTGTATTCTCTTTGATCAGTGCGATGGCGCGTTACCATCATGCAAAATCCAAGAATTGTTTGCTCACATTTCCGGCCGTTTGCAACATACAGCATCTCTCAAAGGCTTCAAAACGGATAAATAATATTCTTTATTGACTGCCTGGGCCGATGGAAGGTGCTCATGGTGGACTATGCCATGGCAATCGAAGAAAACAGTCAACATCACCTTCCCGGTTCTTTTTTCTCATAGGGTATACATATCCCATCTTCTCACTGACGGACAAGAAGACGGTCGCAGTTGTTGTTTTTTATATGCATACATTTTGCGTTCGTTGAAGGTTTGTATATATTTATATATGTACATATGGGTGTATGCTCGTTTGGCTTTCTAGATGCATTCATTAATATTGGAACATTTTCTCATCAATATGTATATGTAGGTAGTTCAGATTTGACTGAAGAGATTAAATACATACATACATACATTAATGCACATTCATATGCATTGCCTTTCAAGAAGTATGAATAATGTTATATAGAAAATAAATTTCTAAATAATGCAATGAGAAGGAGCAAATGTTAAATGAGCTTTTTTCGAGTACTAATTTGTAGATTCATACTAAGGTAATTTCAAATTCAACTTTGCTCGCTAGTGGGGAATTGCAGATATTTACCACGCGAGTGACGCGAGTGGAGGGGTTCTATATTTACTTACCACGCTAGGACAGGAATTCAGATTTTTTCTGCGTTTACCAAACTACTGAGGAATTTCATAAGATTTTTCGGCACACTACTAAGGAAATCGACTTATTTCATGCCCACAGCGAAGCGAATAAATTTGCGATTAAGAAGGCCGCGCGGCAATTAATTTGTGGTGCAGAAGCTAAAGTCGGCGGAATTATTCGTTTTGTTTTTTGGCACGTATTTAATTCAGGTTCTAGTACTGAAGTCATATTTTTTTTCTTGCACATTTTTTTTACAATTCAAACCAGGAAAGTTTAGTAAAATTTTTGAGTTTATTTTAATTAAAATTTCTTTAAAATACTGTTTTTTTTGTATTTCATAAATGGAAATTTCTTTTCGGTATAAAATAGTTCATACTGGATATTACCTGATTTTTATATAAATCAATCAAAACAGAAAATATGTACATATGTCTTTAATCTCTTTCATCAAATCCAAATTATATTGATGAGAAAATATCATTCTAATTTTTTTTTTTATTTTTTTTTATTACAAACATAGATACAATATAAAATACATAACAATGTTTGTTGGCACTGCAACTAGTTACAGATAAACTAACGAGCAGTACAATTTTGGTAACATAAATAAAATTTTGTGAAGAGATTTTCATAGTCCCTTCCTTAAGTTAACAGCCATCATGCCAGATCATGTGGTTTAATTCGATGCAGTCGTCGAGTTAGGCCTGAGGTGTTGAGCAGATTGCTAGCTTCCTCGTTCACGTGCCTTTGAAGTCTATGGGAGTGGGCTTCTGCTTGTTTTTTAATTTCTTCAGCGACCGTAGGGATATTGAGGTCACGATGAATATCCTTATTGCAAATTATTATTATTATTGACATCAGTTGGCCAATATGTTGGTTTCGCCGTAGAAATGAAGTCACATCCAGTTTCTCGCGCTGCTTTGTACAACTCACGTCCTTTCACTGTGGTTAAACGTGATCCCCAATGAACATGTTTTGCGTTAAAATCTCCACCAATTACGAACTTAAATTTGTGCATGTTGATGAGTTTCTTGTATTCTTCTGAAGATATATTGTATCTTGGTGGACAATATATGGCAGTGATTGAAAGTGGTTGGTTTTTTGTTTGGATTGTTACAGTTGTGGCTTGGAATATTTCTGTACTTAAATTGAAATCTTCGTACTGCTCAATATTTTTCTTAATAATTACGGCACTACCACCCCTTGGACAGTTGCTTGGGTGTGTAGTGTGGTAGATATTATAAAGCTTGAATTCAATGTGCGATTGTTTGGTAAAGTGCGTTTCAGAAATAAGACAGACGTCAATATGTTCTAATTCTATTAAAATTTGTAATTCATTTTTGTGATTTTTTAAGGCGTTCGCATTCCATGCCATAATTCTCAGCATATCAGTCATTGTGTTTGTTACCTTTGGACAGTATTTGTTTTTCAAGATCATTTAACCGTTTATGGAGGCTTTTGTTGAAATCTTCTTGATTATTCAATTTGAGAAGTATTTGGGCAAGAATCTGGTCATTGTTTGTTATTTTGTTTGATATCGCAATCTTCTTATCTTCTTTGAGAATTTCAGCAAAAGATGGTTTTTTTGTTTTCACAGCATTTATTTTAGTAACTTTATTTATAGTATCGATAACTTTATTACTATGATTTGGCATTTGTTGTTTATTCCTGTTCTTATCACGGATTTTTTGCAATTCTTTCGCGACTATACATCCCCTGTAATTAGCGGGATGGTTTTCCCCGCAGTTGCAACACTTTGGGTTTTGGTCTGACGGTTTTTTACATTCAAATGTACTATGTTTTCCACTGCACTTTACACATCTTGGAGTTTTGTTACAGTAGTTCTTGGTATGACCAAATGCTTGACAACTTTTGCATTGGGGAATCAGATTTGATGCTTTGACAGGTTCAATAACAACGATTGAGTGGAGGACATGGTTTATTTTGTAAATCTTGTTGATATCTTCACTGGGATCAAAAGTAACCATAAACATATTTAAAGGTTCTTTACTTTTCCATTTTAGCTTGTTCACAGCATTTAAAACGTTAAAGCCTTGATCATTTAGGTCAGCTATAATTGCTTCAGGTTCACAAGTGTGATGCAGGTTTTTTATCATCACTTTAATTCGTCGCGTTTGCTTATTTTGGTACGAAAACCAGGATATTTCTGATTCTGTTAGCATTTTAGTTACTGACCTATAGTCGTCACTGTGTGTAACATTTATTTTGTATATATCATTGTTTAATAATTTTAGAGTGAATGGGTTTTTAATCAAATTTTCTATTGCGATACTTAGTTTTTGATAGTTAGTGATATTTGATACCATGATAGGCGGAGGACGAGGTTCATATTTTTGGTTGCCATTTTTCGCGGCGGAGATTTCAAACACGGGGGGATCGTTTACAGTGTGCTTATCGGATACTAGATATACAGGAGATCCTTCAGCTTTCCGTTTCTTATTGGGTCTTTTATTTTTCTTTAAAATCCAATCGGTTTCTAAAGCTAATTCCTCTTCATCAGTTTCATATGTTACTTTGACCTCGTTATTTGTTTGTTTGGAAGCATAAGCACTAGTAAAACTTCTATTTTCAAGCTTAAGTTTCTCATTTTCGTCTTTTAATTCACGACAAAGTGCTTCTAAATCGTTTAGTTTTTGTATTAAGACTGTTATATCGAAGGTTTTAGTGTTTTTAGACGTTATTCCACCGCCTGGCGGCGGAGTGCGAGCAGTTAACATTATAATTTATTTATTATTAATATTTATTATGATTGTTTATTATTATTATTTATTATAAATTATTATTATCGATAATTAATGTAGTCTTAATGTATTTATTATAAATTTTGCTTATATATTAATAAATTTTTTTTTTTTTTTTTTTTATCAGACTTAGAACCTCCCTAATCCACAAATCGCACTTCACTACCTGCGCCCTGCGTTATACTGCATGACTGCACTATACTGCACTTGTGGTTTCGATCTTAGCTAACACCTGTACGCCTAGACCTGTTCCACTTTTGGGTGACGAGCTCAGCTGTATTTGACAGTTTACCAAAGCGTTTTGATGTCTTTGCTATCTCGTTCACGTGCGAAAGCACTCACTCAAATTGTTAATTTTGTGAAAACTTTCACAGCCAAATTGAATTTTGTTTTAAGATTCCTGGCAATGCACAGTAGAACTACGCCGACACTCGCGACTACGTACAGACTTTATAACGCACTTCCCGGGTAGGTTACTTATGGAATCCCAACTAAGGGCTTTATATATCCTATATATTTTGATTTTTTTTCCGGACACCTCTCTGAACACAACTTCGTCAATTGAGCAAAGTTATCATTCTAATATCCGTCCAGAAAGCCAAACGCGCATACACACATACATACATATGCATATAATTACGCATACAAACTTTCAACTAACGCAGAATATGTGCATATAAAACTGCGAATCGAATAAATGAGTGATTTAGAAAAGTTTATTAGTAATTATAGATTAGCGCAATCGTGAAAGACGTGTTGTGTATGCAGTACATCGTACGATATTTGACTAAGGTTCAAGTCCTGTACCCACTTTTCTTTGTTCGATATTTTTATTTAATTTTTTGTATTTGGTTTAATTAGAATTGATTTAAAATAGTGTATTCAGGTTTTTCTAATACCTGTTATTTAGAAATTTATTTTCTATATAACATTATTCATACTTCTTTTGAATTGATTTATATGTAAAACAGCCATAAAGGCAATCATATCAATATGCATTCCTATATTTAATCTCTTCAGTCAAATCTGAACTACTTACATACACATATTGATGAGAAAATATTCTAATATCCATGGATGCATCCAGAAAGCCAAAAGCGCATACACGCATATGTATATAAATATATACAAACCTTCAACGAACACAATATGTATGCATATAAAAAGCAACAACTGCGACCGTCTTCTTGTCCGTCAGTGAAAAGATAGGATATGTATACCCTATGAGCAAAACGAACCGGGAAGGTGATGTTGACTGTTTTCTTCGATTGCCAAGGCATAGTCCACCATGAGTACCTTCCATCGGGCCAGACAGTCAATAAAGAATATTATTTATCCGTTTTGAAGCCTTTGAGAGATGCTGTATGTTGCAAACGGCCGAAAATGTGAGCAAACAATTCTTGGATTTTGCATGATGGTAACGCGCCATCGCACTGATCACAGAGAATGCGACGAAGGAGCTGAAGGCCATGTCCGCCTGCCGAGGGTGTTTGCAAGACTGGGTTAAATGTTGGCACATGTGTGTTGCTTCAGAAGGGTCATATTTTGAAGGAGATAATATAAATTTGCCTTAAATTTAACTCTGTTTTGTTTAATTTAAACATTCCCGGTACTTTTTGATCATAGGGTACATATGTATATGCGGCTTTGCGGATAGAAATGTGTGATTCGCTGGAATTGTTCAAGGAATCTAAGTCGCATTAACTCGCGACTGTCGAACAGTTAGAAGACATATTTACAGACATATAAGGGTGCAGACATACATACGGAGCCGCGGCCACTCGACATGACAAAAATTCAAGATTTATCAAATATTGGCAAATAAATCCACGCGATATATTCCAATATTGACTATTTTCGAATGGTCGCCAAAATTGGCATATGGGCGGCTCGTTTTATGAATGAAATTGAAGCTCGAACTTATGAATGAACTTTTTGTTTTTGTTCTAAATTGTCAGCGCCGTCGCTGATAGAATCATGGCCGCTGCGACTGCGTCTACGAATGTATTTTGTTTTTGTAGTCGCTATGCTTAGATTTTAGCTTTGGGCAACATACGCACGTGAGGTATGTGTTTTTGTTGTGTTCTAGAACATTTTAGAATGTGTGGTGGCAAAGCGGCCATCGCGTTGCGCTTGCTGCTGCTTTTGCGTCTATCAAAGTATTGTGTTTTTGTAAGTATAATATTAGGAATATCGACTGGTGAAAGACAAAAGTACACGGAAGCAAGAAGGGAGCGCTGTGCTCGCGCATATATGCATGAATGTATGAACGTGCATGGATGTTGTAACATATGAATACAATTATTTTGTAGGAAGTTTAGAAGGCAAGTAGGTATACTCGTATATGTATGTATATATGCTAGGGCATAAAGTGGGTATATATACATACATAGAGCAGAATGGTTTTTGCACTTGTTAGGAAGAAACTCGTTCACTAGTGCGTATGTGTATTTGATTTCTTGTAAGAATGTGATGTGCTGTGACATGTGTACATATGTACATAAGTCAAGGTTATTTGGGCATACTTTGCATATGTGATATGATGTTCTTGCGCTTGTGCATTATTGTTTTTCATATACAAATGTACATACATACATATGTATGTAAATGCTGTCGAATACATAAACTATAAATTGACATACAATATAAAATAAGTGTTGATTTATCTTAAACCATTCTTTTTTTCTGAATGCAAATACCTCCTATTGACATGTACATACATATTATGTACTTATGTATATTATCATATACCATCATTTATTTACATATAAAGTATACGTTCATTTATGTACATATGTGTGTAATGAAAAACTTCATGAATTACTTTCAGAACTTTATTAAAATTTATTCGCGTCGCGCGCATACATAAAAAAATTTCCACCGAGAATTGATGGCGAGTCACGTGGGGAGGATAAATACGCAGAGCGTTTATTTCTGCGCCTGCGTTGTGAACAAAAGGTTTGTGATGTCTACGTAGATATGTATGCGCGCGACGCGAATAAGTTTTAATAAATTCTGAAAGTAATTCATGAAGTTTTTCATTACATACATTCATAAATGAAGGTATACTCTATATGTACATATGTAAATGATGGTATATGACAATATACATAATATGTATGTATGTACATGTCAATAGGAGGTATTTGCATTCAGAAAATAAAACGGTGTAAGATAAATCAACACTTATTTTATATTGTATGTCACTTTATAGTTTATGTATTCGACAGCATTTACATACATATGTATGTATGTACATTTGTATATGAAAAACAATAATGCACAAGCGTAAGAACATCATCTTCCTATCATACATATGTATGTACATATGCATGCATGCCCAATAACCTTGACTTATGTACATATGTACACATGTCACAGCACATCACATTCTTACAAGAAATCAAATACACATACGCACTAGTGAACGAGTTTCTTCCTAACAAGTGCAAAAACCATTCTGCTCTATGTATGTATATATACCCACTTTATGCCCTAGCATATATACATACATATACGAGTATACCTACTTGCCTTCTAAACTTCCTACAAAATAATTGTATTCATATGTTACTACATCCATGCACGTTCATACATTCATGCATATGTATATGCGCGAGCACAGCGCTCCCTTCTTGCTTCCGTGTACTTTTGTCTTTCACCAGTCGATATTCCTAATATTATACTTACAAAAACACAATACTTTGATAGACGCAAAAGCAGCAGCAAGCGCAACGCGATGGCCGCTTTGCCACCACACATTCTAAAATGTTCTAGAACACAACAAAAACACATACCTCACGTGCGTATGTTGCCCAAAGCTAAAATCTAAGCATAGCGACTACAAAAACAAAATACATTCGTAGACGCAGTCGCAGCGGCCATGATTCTATCAGCGACGGCGCTGACAATTTAGAACAAAAACAAATAGTTCATTCATAAGTTCGAGCTCATGTTTCAATTTCATTCATAAAACGAGCCGCCCATATGCCAATTTTCGCGACCATTCGAAAATAGTCAATATTGGAATATTTCGCGTGGAATTATTTGGGTATACATATCCCATCTGGGGTATACATATCCCATTCACTGACGGACAAGAAGACGGTCGCAGTTGTTGTTTTTTGTATGGATACATTTTGCGTTCGTTGAAGGTTTGCATATATTTATATACATATGCGTGTATGCGCGTTTGGCTTTCTGGATGCATCCATGGATATTAGAATATTTTCTCATCAATATGTGTATGTAAGTAGTTCAGATTTGACTGAAGAGATTAAATATAGGAATGCATATTCATATGATTGACTTTATGGCTGTTTTACATATAAATCAATTCAAATGAATAATGTTGTATAGAAAATAAATTTCTAAATAAATTTCTAAATAACTGGTATTAGAAAAACCTGAATACACTATTTTAAATCAATTTCAATTAAACCAAATATAAAAAACTAGCAAACCCGGCCCCCTTCGCTGGGCACACTAAAATAGAATAGATATGGTTTAGAACAGAAAATATATGGTTTTCGTATTATTTATTTCTTTATTCTTTATTCAAGCGCTTTGGCATAAACAATATTTTTTGTTTTTCTATTTGTTTTTGAGTAAATATAAAATATAAATTGAAAATCAGGAAAAAAGAAGATTGTTTTTAAATTTCAAATCAACGCATATGAATAAACAATCGTCTTTTTTCCTGATCATCCATGAATTTTTCGTTTCAATTGATATGTTTTATTAAGCATTGGAGCTTTTTTAACCATTATCCATTTATATTTTTCAAAAAAAAAAAAACGAAAAAAATTGTTTTTTCCACGAACACATAATTTCATTCGGATTTCACGTTAAATTCTCAAATTTCGTAAGAAATTATTCACTGTTCCAAAATCCACTCCAAAAAAATTCACAAACAATTTTTACATGTTGCACTTACGTTTTTTCCTTATGGCATCCAAATCAGAAAGAAATATTGACACATTGTAACTCACACTGTCAATTTGACAGTTCAGTTCCGCCCCAAGCGTTAAAAAAGTAAGCGACATTATGGATGGCTCAAAAGAACGCTGTACCCGTTGCCACTGCTCCGAATTACAACCAAACTGTACGAAACCCATTTTCAATACTTACTTAACAATGTGCATAAGTTTGGTTTAATTCGGTGCAAAGACACGGCGGGTCCACGTTTTGGCATATATTTCGAGACCCTAGTCATCAATAGGTATGAAAATTACCCCGTATTAAAGCACTTATCAACAGCTTTCATTTGGTATCCATATTGTACAAACACATTCTAGGGTCCACGCTTTGGTCTCTATCTCGAGACCATAGTCACGGAGCGGCATGAAAAATACTCTGAACTAAAGCATTCACCAACAGCTTCCATTTGATACCCATGTTGTACATACACATCCGAAGGTTACCCGGGTCTACGTTTTGACCTATATCTCGAGCCCTATCCACCAAAATGTATCCAAACTATACGGAAACCATTTTCAATACCTTCTTAACAACGTGTGTAAGTTTGGTTTAATTCGGTGCAGACACGGCCGGTTAGCGAACGCACACAAAAAGTTGACTTTATTTTATATTATACTAGCGGACCCTCTGCCTGCTTCGCTAGGCATATCAAAATTAGAAATGAATAATGAACACTCGATGCAGATTCACTCTATGTGTATTTATTCTTTTTTTACAAAATAAAATTAATTTTACTTTTAAACTTAAACTAACGCAAACCCTTTTCGTAAACTACAGTTTTTGTTTTGCCCTGAGTTGTGGTATAAATAAACAGAACTGATGGCTTTCCTACACGTGAACATGATACATATAATTGTCCGTGGGAGAAGCATGCATATTCTAAGTCAATTCCGCATAATTCCAGCGATTGTCCTTGTGCTTTGTTTATTGTCATTGCAAATGCAAGACGTATTGGAAATTGCAATCTTTTGAAGTCAAAAGCTAAATCTGGTGGAATTGGCGGAATACGCGGAGTCAATACGTCTTCACCTTTGAATTTTCCTTTTAAAATTGTTGCTTCAATAAGATTATTAATGACCTTTTTGACTGCTAATCTGCTAAGTAAAATAATTGGTGCACCAACTTTAAATTGTAAGCGATGAGCCGGCAGTCCAGGTAAATCCAAGGAATTTAAAAATTCTGTTGAATAATTTACAGCGTCATCTTGATTTATAACTGTATCAATTGATTTAAATGTTACAATCTCACCAGGCATATCATTTAAAATATTCGCATTCAATTGACCAACTTCCTTATTTTTCGCAGCCAGTATTGCTCTCTCAGCTAACCAATTGTGATTTTGATAATTTTGCGCAATATTTGGAAAAACACTTGAAACTAATTCTTGTTTTGTGTGTGCAAAATTACAAAAATTATCTGGCAAAGTGATTAAGCCAATAGCAGCATCAATAGGAATTTGTCCATTTCCTATCTTCAGAAGTTGTCTTGAAAATTCGTCAGCCGATGCATAATTTTGCAAATAAACTCGCAGATTTGTTTTCAAAGTCAAAGTTTTTACGTGCCTCCATAAATGGGATGTCTTTAAACATGCTTTTAATTCACCTGCTGGTGTTGAACGGGGAATTACTGGCAAAGTTTGACGAAAATCACCAGACAATAATATTAAAGCACCACCAAATATTTCTTGATTATTACGTAAATCTTTCAAAGTTCTATCCAATGCTTCCACTGATTTTTTATGTGCCATTGCACATTCATCCCACACATTTAATTTGCATTGTTGCAAAACTCTTCCCATTCCAGTAAGTAATATAATTTTCTTTTTTCTATTGTTGAAATTAAATTTCTAATTCTTTTGGCCGCATAAGTTGATTTCCAATAAGTTAAAACAAAATAATTGAAAAGTAATGAATTTAATCAAAAAAACATGAAAAACTTACAATGTGCATTACAATCGCTAACAACAACAACGAAACCACCGTTTTTTTATTTTCACTGATTATTAAAATTTTACGCACAATATATTTTATTTTTATAAATTTTTTCCCAAAAAAAAAAAAAAAAACAACAATGAAAAACACACTCATATTTGCTATTTTAGTTGTTAAATGAAAATGTGTTTCAGGTACTTTTTAATGTTGCAACTACTCTTTGACTTTGAAACTGCTTACACTCACAAAATAATCCAACTCTTTTAAACACACATACAAATATAATTATTTATTTTGGGTTTCCCACTCGTCAAAGCAGCACATAAGGTTGCATTATTTAATTATTACCTAATACAAACTTGTTCTCTTTTAACAATGATAATATTACTATGTGAAATCAAGTAAATATGCATTTTTGTATTATATCCTGAGCATTTGTCTTCAGCGCTATACCAATGCTCGAACACTTGGAGCATGAAATTTACAGAAGAATTGTAACAGAAATGCCTGAGAGCGCTATTTTAGTTATACCTGCTTTTAGGCATTTATCTCGTAAACGTACCTTTGCCCATATAAAATTGTCTACGTAAATGCATGAAAAAAGTGTTAGCATAACTTTTTCGAGTATATGTGTATACATGCAGGAGGTTTTTTTTTTACATTTTGCTCGTCGGCTTTCGCGTTTTCTTTTCTTGGTTTTAGACTTTCACCACAGAAAAATTACGCAAACCCATGAACAAAGTTATACTAATAGAAACCTGATCTTAATATTTGAGCTACCATCAAATTAACACATTTTATTTTTGAAAAGAACATATATGGCGACTGTCGATCCATATGATGGATTTCAAAAAATGTATGGATTCAACCGCTGAATAATTTCGTATATTTTAAATCCATCTAAACTTTTACATTTGAGCATTTATATACATATATGTATTTAACATTTAATTTAAGTAAACGTTTCAATATTTGTCCAAAAACTTTGAGCTTCGAAAAATACAGGCTTATGGTTATTAATGGAATCAAATATATTATATTTAACGAATTTTTATTTTATCTAAATCATAAAACGTTCAAATGAAGCTCAAAATATTTTTCCAGTTAAAAAAAAAGCAATGTGCTTTGAGTCCGTGTCACGCATGCTTAAAAAGGAAAGAGAAGAGAGGACAACTATTGTGTTACGAATAATACAGTCGCATACGTCACCCGACTTCGAAACAATGTTATTCATGACTGTGTATATTCTATTCATTTGCGTGTATTCTCATTCCGTATACGTAATGTCCGTATAAGGGAAACACGGAAATATTGTATTTTTCACACTTACACAACGCACGCATACTTTTACCGATATCTTTAAAACTTCACATAAACCATCTATGGACCAATACCAATGATCTGTGAAAGTTTGATTGAAATCAGTGAATGCGTTTAGGCGTGAATCGGCGACTAACGAACACAAAAAAACGTCTCCATTTTTATATATAAGACTAGCAGACCCTCTGCCTGCTTCGCTAGGCATATCAAAATTAGAAATGAATAATGAACACTCGATTTAGATTCACTCTATGTGTATTTATTCTTTTTTTACAATATAAAATTAATGTTAATTTTAAACTTAAACTAACGCAAACCCTTTTCGTAAACTACAGTTTTTGTTTTGCCCTGAGTTGTGGTATAAATAAACAGAACTGATGGCTTTCCTACACGTGAACATGATACATATAATTGTCCGTGGGAGAAGCATGCATATTCTAAGTCAATTCCGCATAATTCCAGCGATTGTCCTTGTGCTTTGTTTATTGTCATTGCAAATGCAAGACGTATTGGAAATTGCAATCTTTTGAAGTCAAAAGCTAAATCTGGTGGAATTGGCGGAATACGCGGAGTCAATACGTCTTCACCTTTGAATTTTCCTTTTAAAATTGTTGCTTCAATAAGATTATTAATGACCTTTTTGACTGCTAATCTGCTAAGTAAAATAATTGGTGCACCAACTTTAAATTGTAAGCGATGAGCCGGCAGTCCAGGTAAATCCAAGGAATTTAAAAATTCTGTTGAATAATTTACAGCGTCATCTTGATTTATAACTGTATCAATTGATTTAAATGTTACAATCTCACCAGGCATATCATTTAAAATATTCGCATTCAATTGACCAACTTCCTTATTTTTCGCAGCCAGTATTGCTCTCTCAGCTAACCAATTGTGATTTTGATAATTTTGCGCAATATTTGGAAAAACACTTGAAACTAATTCTTGTTTTGTGTGTGCAAAATTACAAAAATTATCTGGCAAAGTGATTAAGCCAATAGCAGCATCAATAGGAATTTGTCCATTTCCTATCTTCAGAAGTTGTCTTGAAAATTCGTCAGCCGATGCATAATTTTGCAAATAAACTCGCAGATTTGTTTTCAAAGTCAAAGTTTTTACGTGCCTCCATAAATGGGATGTCTTTAAACATGCTTTTAATTCACCTGCTGGTGTTGAACGGGGAATTACTGGCAAAGTTTGACAAAAATCACCAGACAATAATATTAAAGCACCACCAAATATTTCTTGATTATTACGTAAATCTTTCAAAGTTCTATCCAATGCTTCCACTGATTTTTTATGTGCCATTGCACATTCATCCCACACATTTAATTTGCATTGTTGCAAAACTCTTCCCATTCCAGTAAGTAATATAATTTTCTTTTTTCTATTGTTGAAATTAAATTTCTAATTCTTTTGGCCGCATAAGTTGATTTCCAATAAGTTAAAACAAAATAATTGAAAAGTAATGAATTTAATCAAAAAAACATGAAAAACTTACAATGTGCATTACAATCGCTAACAACAACAACGAAACCACCGTTTTTTTATTTTCACTGATTATTAAAATTTTACGCACAATATATTTTATTTTTATAAATTTTTTCCCAAAAAAAAAAAAAAACAACAATGAAAAACACACTCATATTTGCTATTTTAGTTGTTAAATGAAAATGTGTTTCAGGTACTTTTTAATGTTGCAACTACTCTTTGACTTTGAAACTGCTTACACTCACAAAATAATCCAACTCTTTTAAACACACATACAAATATAATTATTTATTTTGGGTTTCCCACTCGTCAAAGCAGCACATAAGGTTGCATTATTTAATTATTACCTAATACAAACTTGTTCTCTTTTAACAATGATAATATTACTATGTGAAATCAAGTAAATATGCATTTTTGTATTATATCCTGAGCATTTGTCTTCAGCGCTATACCAATGCTCGAACACTTGGAGCATGAAATTTACAGAAGAATTGTAACAGAAATGCCTGAGAGCGCTATTTTAGTTATACCTGCTTTTAGGCATTTATCTCGTAAACGTACCTTTGCCCATATAAAATTGTCTACGTAAATGCATGAAAAAAGTGTTAGCATAACTTTTTCGAGTATATGTGTATTAGGGTGGTCCAAAAATGCATGGGAAAAAATTTATACTAAAATTTTTATGCTGCCGCCCCCCATAATGGTAAAGAATGAAAAATAAAAAGACCCGTATTTTTTTTTTTTTTAATCAGACCATATTTAATGGTGCCGCCGGGGCTTTGAAATATTCCATGTATTTTGCATGGGAAAAAAATACTTTTTCGTAGATTTCATGTAAAAACCTGGAAAATGAATATATTTTAACCGGATAGCTCAGTTTCTCTTCATAATTGGTCAGGGAATAACAACCAATTATGAAATAATTAATTTTTTTGTATTAACTATTTTTTATAGAACCCCAAAAAGCCCCCATAAAACGAAAATCTAAGAAAAAATCGAAAAACAATATTTTATATTACTTTTATGAAAATAGTTAATACAAAAAAAATTAATTATTTCATAATTGGTTGTTATTCCCTGACCAATTATGAAGAGAAACTGAGTTATCCGGTTAAAATATATTTATTTTCCAGGTTTTTACATGAAATCTACGAAAAAGTATTTTTTTCCCATGCAAAATACATGGGATATTTCAAAGCCCCGGCGGCACCATTAAATATGGTCTGATTAAAAAAAAAAAAAGTACGGGTCTTTTTATTTTTCATTCTTTACTATTTTGGGGGGCGGCAGCATACAAATTTTTTTTGGACCACTCTAATGTGTATACATGCAGGAGGTTTTTTTTTTACATTTTGCTCGTCGGCTTTCGCGTTTTCTTTTCTTGGTTTTAGACTTTCACCACAGAAAAATTACGCAAACCCATGAACAAAGTTATACTAATAGAAACCTGATCTTAATATTTGAGCTACCATCAAATTAACACATTTTATTTTTGAAAAGAACATATATGGCGACTGTCGATCCATATGATGGATTTCAAAAAATGTATGGATTCAACCGCTGAATAATTTCGTATATTTTAAATCCATCTAAACTTTTACATTTGAGCATTTATATACATATATGTATTTAACATTTAATTTAAGTAAACGTTTCAATATTTGTCCAAAAACTTTGAGCTTCGAAAAATACAGGCTTATGGTTATTAATGGAATCAAATATATTATATTTAACGAATTTTTATTTTATCTAAATCATAAAACGTTCAAATGAAGCTCAAAATATTTTTCCAGTTAAAAAAAAAGCAATGTGCTTTGAGTCCGTGTCACGCATGCATAAAAAGGAAAGAAAAGAGAGGACAACTATTGTGTTACGAATAATACAGTCGCATACGTCACCCGACTTCGAAACAATGTTATTCATGACTGTGTATATTCTATTCATTTGCGTGTATTCTCATTCCGTATACGTAATGTTCGTATAAGGGAAACACGGAAATATTGTATTTTTCACACTTACACAACGCACGCATACTTTTACCGATATCTTTAAAACTTCACATAAACCATCTATGGACCAATACCAATGATCTGTGAAAGTTTGATTGAAATCAGTGAATGCGTTTAGGCGTGAATCGGCGACTAACGAACACAAAAAAACGTCTCCATTTTTATATATAAGACTAGCAGACCCTCTGCCTGCTTCGCTAGGCATATCAAAATTAGAAATGAATAATGAACACTCGATTTAGATTCACTCTATGTGTATTTATTCTTTTTTTACAATATAAAATTAATGTTAATTTTAAACTTAAACTAACGCAAACCCTTTTCGTAAACTACATTTTTTGTTTTGCCCTGAGTTGTGGTATAAATAAACAGAACTGATGGCTTTCCTACACGTGAACATGATACATATAATTGTCCGTGGGAGAAGCATGCATATTCTAAGTCAATTCCGCATAATTCCAGCGATTGTCCTTGTGCTTTGTTTATTGTCATTGCAAATGCAAGACGTATTGGAAATTGCAATCTTTTGAAGTCAAAAGCTAAATCTGGTGGAATTGGCGGAATACGCGGAGTCAATACGTCTTCACCTTTGAATTTTCCTTTTAAAATTGTTGCTTCAATAAGATTATTAATGACCTTTTTGACTGCTAATCTGCTAAGTAAAATAATTGGTGCACCAACTTTAAATTGTAAGCGATGAGCCGGCAGTCCAGGTAAATCCAAGGAATTTAAAAATTCTGTTGAATAATTTACAGCGTCATCTTGATTTATAACTGTATCAATTGATTTAAATGTTACAATCTCACCAGGCATATCATTTAAAATATTCGCATTCAATTGACGAACATCCTTATTTTTCGCAGCCAGTATTGCTCTTTCAGCTAACCAATTGTGATTTTGATAATTTTGCGCAATATTTGGAAAAACACTTGACTCTAATTCTTGTTTTGTGTGTGCAAAATTACAAAAATTATCTGGCAAAGTGATTAAGCCAATAGCAGCATCAATAGGAATTTGTCCATTTCCTATCTTCAGAAGTTGTCTTGAAAATTCGTCAGCCGATGCATAATTTTGCAAATAAACTCGCAGATTTGTTTTCAAAGTCAAAGTTTTTACGTGCCTCCATAAATGGGATGTCTTTAAACATGCTTTTAATTCACCTGCTGGTGTTGAACGGGAGGATGGTTCCATGTGTAGAAGTCCACGCAAGTGGGGAAAGTTACTGATCGCCATTCATGGAGGATGGTTCCATGTGTAGAAGTCCACGCAAGTGGGGAAAGTTACTGATCGCCATTCACTTGGGAGTGGCCAGGACGATTCTTCTACATATGGTTCAAGCAGCTCACAACGTCCGGGATTAGCCCACGTATCCTCTGGTTAGCTTCCGAACACCCGTTCGGGAGTGAGCTAAAGTGAGAAGGCGAAGCATCCCAGCATAGCTGGTTGTGCGCTGGGTTTGGGACCCGTCACCTAAAAAGCCCCCCCCCCCCCCCAATGAAAACAGCAACAAAGCCTCGGATGAGAACACGCTTCTAGTGTATTAGATGTACGTACGATCCGAGGACCCAACATCGACTCGGATCATTACCTTGTTGCAGCCAAACTGCGCACACGCCTCTGTGCAGCAAAAAACGTACATCTACGTACGCAAAGAATGTTCGACATCGAAAAGCTGCAATCACAACAGACAGCCAGAAGATTCGCCACTCGACTCTCACTCCTGCTCTCAGAGAGCACTGCCCAACACACCGGCATGCGCGAGCAATGGAGCAACATTTCTCGTTCCCTACGTACCGCCGCCGAAGAAGAAATCGGATTCCGGCGAGCCCGAAAAAACAATTGGTACGACGAGGAATGTCATGCTGCCGCCGAAAGAAAAGATGCCGCCTATAGAGCCACGCTGCGATCGGGCGCAACGCGAGCCATGTGGGATCGCTACAGAGAGCTGAAAAAGGAAGAGAGACGTATTATCCGACAGAAGAAACGAGAGGCCGAAATACGTGAGTGCGAGGAGCTTGAGATGCTGGCCAATAGGAACAACGCCCGAAAATTTTACCAGAAAGTTCGGCGGCTTACAGAAGGTTTTAAGACCGGGGCGTTGTCCTGTAAGAACAAAGACGGCGATCTGGTGACTGACGTACAGAGCAATCTTAAATTATGGAGGGAACACTTCTCGAACCTGTTAAACGGTGACAGCTGCGCATGTTATAGAGAATGTGAAGATCCCGATACCCCAATCGTTGACGACGGAATTGTCGTTCCGTTACCCGACCATGACGGGGTGAGAATAGCAATATCACGGCTAAAGAACAACAAAGCCGCAGGCGCCGACGGACTGCCGGCTGAGCTATTCAAACATGGCGGCGAGGAGCTGGTAAGGTGCATGCATCAGCTCCTATGCAGAATATGGTCGGATGAAAGCATGCCTGCCGATTGGAATTTAAGTGTGCTCTGCCCAATCCATAAGAAGGGCGATCCTGCAATTTGTGCCAATTACCGCGGGATTAGTCTTCTAAATATCGCCTATAAGGTTCTAGCGAGCGTATTGTGTGAAAGGCTGAAGCCCACCGTCAACCAACTGATTGGACCTTATCAGTGTGGCTTCAGACCTGGAAAGTCTACCATCTACCAAATATTCACAATACGCCAAATCTTGGAAAAGACCCATGAAAGGAGAATCGACACACACCATCTTTTCGTCGACTTCAAAGCTGCATTCGACAGTACGGAAAGGAGTTACCTGTACGCCGCTATGTCTGAATTTGGTATCCCCACAAAACTAATACGGCTATGTAAGATGACGTTGCTCAACACCAGTAGCGCCGTAAAAATTGGGAAGGACCTCTCCGAGCCGTTTGATACCAAACGAGGTTTCAGACAGGGTGACTCGCTGTCGTGTGACTTCTTTAACCTGATGTTGGAGAGCATCGTACGAGCCGCAGAACTTAATCGCTCAGGCACAATTTTTTATAAGAGCGTACAATTGCTGGCGTATGCCGATGATATTGACATCATCGGCCTTAACAACCGCGCTGTTAGTTCTGCCTTCTTCAAACTGGATAAAGAGGCAAAGCGGTGGTGAACGAGGACAAAACGAAGTACCTCCTGTCTTCAAACAAACAGTCGGCGCACTCGCGTATCGGCACCCACGTCACTGTTGACAGTTATAATTTTGAGGTTGTAAAAGACTTCGTGTATTTAGGAACCAGCATTAACACCGATAACAATGTCAGCCTTTAAATCCAACGTAGAATCTCTCTTGCCAACAAGTGCTACTTTGGACTAAGTAGGCAATTGAGCAGTAAAGTCCTCTCTCGACGAACAAAACTAACACTCTACAAGACTCTCATCATGCCCGTCCTAACGTATGGCGCAGAAGCTTGGACGATGACAACATCCGATGAAGCGACGCTTGGAGTGTTCGAGAGAAAGATTCTGCGTAAGATTTTTGGACCTTTGCACGTTGGCAACGGCGAATATCGCAGACGATGGAACGATGAGCTGTATGAGCTTTACGACGACATAGACATAGCGCAGCGAATAAAGATCCAGCGGCTTCGTTGGCTGGGTCATGTCGTCCGAATGGATACAAACGCTCCGGCTTTGAAAGTATTTGATGCGGTACCAGCTGGTGGTAGCAGAGGAAGAGGAAGGCCTCCTCTGCGTTGGAAAGATCAGGTGGAGAAGGACTTGGCTTCACTTGGTGTGTCCAATTGGCGCCGGTTAGCACGAGAAAGAAACGACTGGCGCGCTTTGTTAATCTCGGCCAAAATCGCGTAAGCGGTTATCGCGCCAATTAAGAAGAAGAAGAAGGTGTTGAACGGGGAATTACTGGCAAAGTTTGACGAAAATCACCAGACAATAATATTAAAGCACCACCAAATATTTCTTGATTATTACGTAAATCTTTCAAAGTTCTATCCAATGCTTCCACTGATTTTTTATGTGCCATTGCACATTCATCCCACACATTTAATTTGCATTGTTGCAAAACTCTTCCCATTCCAGTAAGTAATATAATTTTCTTTTTTCTATTGTTGAAATTAAATTTCTAATTCTTTTGGCCGCATAAGTTGATTTCCAATAAGTTAAAACAAAATAATTGAAAAGTAATGAATTTAATCAAAAAAACATGAAAAACTTACAATGTGCATTACAATCGCTAACAACAACAACGAAACCACCGTTTTTTTATTTTCACTAATTATTAAAATTTTACGCACAATATATTTTATTTTTATAAATTTTTTCCCAAAAAAAAAAAAAAAAACAACAATGAAAAACACACTCATATTTGCTATTTTAGTTGTTAAATGAAAATGTGTTTCAGGTACTTTTTAATGTCGCAACTACTCTTTGACTTTGAAACTGCTTACACTCACAAAATAATCCAACTCTTTTAAACACACATACAAATATAATTATTTATTTTGGGTTTTCCACTCGTCAAAGCAGCACATAAGGTTGCATTATTTAATTACATATTACCTAATACAAACTTGTTCTCTTTTAACAATGATAATATTACTATGTGAAATCAAGTAAATATGCATTTTTGTATTATATCCTCAGCATTTGTCTTCAGCGCTAACCAATGCTCGAACACTTGGAGCATGAAATTTACAGAAGAATTGTAACATAAATGCCTGAGAGCGCTATTTTAGTTATACCTGCTTTTAGGCATTTATCTCGTAAACGTACCTTTGCTCATATAAAATTGTCTACGTAAATGCATGAAAAAAGTGTTAGCATAACTTTTTCGAGTATATGTGTATACATGCAGGAGGTTTTTTTTTTACATTTTGCTCGTCGGCTTTCGCGTTTTCTTTTCTTGGTTTTAGACTTTCACCACAGAAAAATTACGCAAACCCATGAACAAAGTTATACTAATAGAAACCTGATCTTAATATTTGAGCTACCATCAAATTAACACATTTTATTTTTGAAAAGAACATATATGGCGACTGTCGATCCATATGATGGATTTCAAAAAATGTATGGATTCAACCGCTGAATAATTTCGTATATTTTAAATCCATCTAAACTTTTACATTTGAGCATTTATATACATATATGTATTTAACATTTAATTTAAGTAAACGTTTCAATATTTGTCCAAAAACTTTGAGCTTCGAAAAATACAGGCTTATGGTTATTAATGGAATCAAATATATTTAACGAATTTTTATTTTATCTAAATCATAAAACGTTCAAATGAAGTTCAAAATATTTTTCCAGTTAAAAAAAAGCAATGTGCTTTGAGTCCGTGTCACGCATGCATAAAAAGGAAAGAAAAGAGAGGACAACTATTGTGTTACGAATAATACAGTCGCATACGTCACCCGACTTCGAAACAATGTTATTCATGACTGTGTATATTCTATTCATTTGCGTGTATTCTCATTCCGTATACGTAATGTCCGTATAAGGGAAACACGGAAATATTGTATTTTTCACACTTACACAACGCACGCATACTTTTACCGATATCTTTAAAACTTCACATAAACCATCTATGGACCAATACCAATGATCTGTGAAAGTTTGATTGAAATCAGTGAATGCGTTTAGGCGTGAATCGGCGACTAACGAACACAAAAAAACGTCTCCATTTTTATATATAAGACTAGCAGACCCTCTGCCTGCTTCGCTAGGCATATCAAAATTAGAAATGAATAATGAACACTCGATTTAGATTCACTCTATGTGTATTTATTCTTTTTTTACAATATAAAATTAATGTTAATTTTAAACTTAAACTAACGCAAACCCTTTTCGTAAACTACAGTTTTTGTTTTGCCCTGAGTTGTGGTATAAATAAACAGAACTGATGGCTTTCCTACACGTGAACATGATACATATAATTGTCCGTGGGAGAAGCATGCATATTCTAAGTCAATTCCGCATAATTCCAGCGATTGTCCTTGTGCTTTGTTTATTGTCATTGCAAATGCAAGACGTATTGGAAATTGCAATCTTTTGAAGTCAAAAGCTAAATCTGGTGGAATTGGCGGAATACGCGGAGTCAATACGTCTTCACCTTTGAATTTTCCTTTTAAAATTGTTGCTTCAATAAGATTATTAATGACCTTTTTGACTGCTAATCTGCTAAGTAAAATAATTGGTGCACCAACTTTAAATTGTAAGCGATGAGCCGGCAGTCCAGGTAAATCCAAGGAATTTAAAAATTCTGTTGAATAATTTACAGCGTCATCTTGATTTATAACTGTATCAATTGATTTAAATGTTACAATCTCACCAGGCATATCATTTAAAATATTCGCATTCAATTGACCAACTTCCTTATTTTTCGCAGCCAGTATTGCTCTCTCAGCTAACCAATTGTGATTTTGATAATTTTGCGCAATATTTGGAAAAACACTTGAAACTAATTCTTGTTTTGTGTGTGCAAAATTACAAAAATTATCTGGCAAAGTGATTAAGCCAATAGCAGCATCAATAGGAATTTGTCCATTTCCTATCTTCAGAAGTTGTCTTGAAAATTCGTCAGCCGATGCATAATTTTGCAAATAAACTCGCAGATTTGTTTTCAAAGTCAAAGTTTTTACGTGCCTCCATAAATGGGATGTCTTTAAACATGCTTTTAATTCACCTGCTGGTGTTGAACGGGGAATTACTGGCAAAGTTTGACAAAAATCACCAGACAATAATATTAAAGCACCACCAAATATTTCTTGATTATTACGTAAATCTTTCAAAGTTCTATCCAATGCTTCCACTGATTTTTTATGTGCCATTGCACATTCATCCCACACATTTAATTTGCATTGTTGCAAAACTCTTCCCATTCCAGTAAGTAATATAATTTTCTTTTTTCTATTGTTGAAATTAAATTTCTAATTCTTTTGGCCGCATAAGTTGATTTCCAATAAGTTAAAACAAAATAATTGAAAAGTAATGAATTTAATCAAAAAAACATGAAAAACTTACAATGTGCATTACAATCGCTAACAACAACAACGAAACCACCGTTTTTTTATTTTCACTGATTATTAAAATTTTACGCACAATATATTTTATTTTTATAAATTTTTTCCCAAAAAAAAAAAAAAAACAACAATGAAAAACACACTCATATTTGCTATTTGCTATTTTAGTTGTTAAATGAAAATGTGTTTCAGGTACTTTTTAATGTTGCAACTACTCTTTGACTTTGAAACTGCTTACACTCACAAAATAATCCAACTCTTTTAAACACACATACAAATATAATTATTTATTTTGGGTTTCCCACTCGTCAAAGCAGCACATAAGGTTGCATTATTTAATTATTACCTAATACAAACTTGTTCTCTTTTAACAATGATAATATTACTATGTGAAATCAAGTAAATATGCATTTTTGTATTATATCCTGAGCATTTGTCTTCAGCGCTATACCAATGCTCGAACACTTGGAGCATGAAATTTACAGAAGAATTGTAACAGAAATGCCTGAGAGCGCTATTTTAGTTATACCTGCTTTTAGGCATTTATCTCGTAAACGTACCTTTGCCCATATAAAATTGTCTACGTAAATGCATGAAAAAAGTGTTAGCATAACTTTTTCGAGTATATGTGTATACATGCAGGAGGTTTTTTTTTTACATTTTGCTCGTCGGCTTTCGCGTTTTCTTTTCTTGGTTTTAGACTTTCACCACAGAAAAATTACGCAAACCCATGAACAAAGTTATACTAATAGAAACCTGATCTTAATATTTGAGCTACCATCAAATTAACACATTTTATTTTTGAAAAGAACATATATGGCGACTGTCGATCCATATGATGGATTTCAAAAAATGTATGGATTCAACCGCTGAATAATTTCGTATATTTTAAATCCATCTAAACTTTTACATTTGAGCATTTATATACATATATGTATTTAACATTTAATTTAAGTAAACGTTTCAATATTTGTCCAAAAACTTTGAGCTTCGAAAAATACAGGCTTATGGTTATTAATGGAATCAAATATATTATATTTAACGAATTTTTATTTTATCTAAATCATAAAACGTTCAAATGAAGCTCAAAATATTTTTCCAGTTAAAAAAAAAGCAATGTGCTTTGAGTCCGTGTCACGCATGCATAAAAAGGAAAGAAAAGAGAGGACAACTATTGTGTTACGAATAATACAGTCGCATACGTCACCCGACTTCGAAACAATGTTATTCATGACTGTGTATATTCTATTCATTTGCGTGTATTCTCATTCCGTATACGTAATGTTCGTATAAGGGAAACACGGAAATATTGTATTTTTCACACTTACACAACGCACGCATACTTTTACCGATATCTTTAAAACTTCACATAAACCATCTATGGACCAATACCAATGATCTGTGAAAGTTTGATTGAAATCAGTGAATGCGTTTAGGCGTGAATCGGCGACTAACGAACACAAAAAAACGTCTCCATTTTTATATATAAGACTAGCAGACCCTCTGCCTGCTTCGCTAGGCATATCAAAATTAGAAATGAATAATGAACACTCGATTTAGATTCACTCTATGTGTATTTATTCTTTTTTTACAATATAAAATTAATGTTAATTTTAAACTTAAACTAACGCAAACCCTTTTCGTAAACTACAGTTTTTGTTTTGCCCTGAGTTGTGGTATAAATAAACAGAACTGATGGCTTTCCTACACGTGAACATGATACATATAATTGTCCGTGGGAGAAGCATGCATATTCTAAGTCAATTCCGCATAATTCCAGCGATTGTCCTTGTGCTTTGTTTATTGTCATTGCAAATGCAAGACGTATTGGAAATTGCAATCTTTTGAAGTCAAAAGCTAAATCTGGTGGAATTGGCGGAATACGCGGAGTCAATACGTCTTCACCTTTGAATTTTCCTTTTAAAATTGTTGCTTCAATAAGATTATTAATGACCTTTTTGACTGCTAATCTGCTAAGTAAAATAATTGGTGCACCAACTTTAAATTGTAAGCGATGAGCCGGCAGTCCAGGTAAATCCAAGGAATTTAAAAATTCTGTTGAATAATTTACAGCGTCATCTTGATTTATAACTGTATCAATTGATTTAAATGTTACAATCTCACCAGGCATATCATTTAAAATATTCGCATTCAATTGACGAACATCCTTATTTTTCGCAGCCAGTATTGCTCTTTCAGCTAACCAATTGTGATTTTGATAATTTTGCGCAATTTTGGAAAAACACTTGACTCTAATTCTTGTTTTGTGTGTGCAAAATTACAAAAATTATCTGGCAAAGTGATTAAGCCAATAGCAGCATCAATAGGAATTTGTCCATTTCCTATCTTCAGAAGTTGTCTTGAAAATTCGTCAGCCGATGCATAATTTTGCAAATAAACTCGCAGATTTGTTTTCAAAGTCAAAGTTTTTACGTGCCTCCATAAATGGGATGTCTTTAAACATGCTTTTAATTCACCTGCTGGTGTTGAACGGGAGTATGGTTCCATGTGTAGAAGTCCACGCAAGTGGGGAAAGTTACTGATCGCCATTCATGGAGGATGGTTCCATGTGTAGAAGTCCACGCATGTGGGTAAAGTTACTGATCGCCATTCACTTGGGAGTGGCCAGGACGATTCTTCTACATATGGTTCAAGCAGCTCACAACGTCCGGGATTAGCCCACGTATCCTCTGGTTAGCTTCCGAACACCCGTTCGGGAGTGAGCTAAAGTGAGAAGGCGAAGCATCCCAGCATAGCTGGTTGTGCGCTGGGTTTGGGACCCGCCACCTAAAAAGCCCCCCCCAATGAAAACAGCAACAAAGCCTCGGATGAGAACACGCTTCTAGTGTATTAGATGTACGTACGATCCGAGGACCCAACATCGACTCGGATCATTACCTTGTTGCAGCCAAACTGCGCACACGCCTCTGTGCAGCAAAAAACGTACATCTACCTGCGCAAAGAATGTTCGACATCGAAAAGCTGCAATCACAACAGACAGCCAGAAGATTCGCCACTCGACTCTCACTCCTGCTCTCAGAGAGCACTGCCCAACACACCGGCATGCGCGAGCAATGGAGCAACATTTCTCGTTCCCTACGTACCGCCGCCGAAGAAGAAATCGGATTCCGGCGAGCCCGAAAAAACAATTGGTACGACGAGGAATGTCATGCTGCCGCCGAAAGAAAAGATGCCGCCTATAGAGCCACGCTGCGATCGGGCGCAACGCGAGCCATGTGGGATCGCTACAGAGAGCTGAAAAAGGAAGAGAGACGTATTATTCGACAGAAGAAATGAGAGGCCGAAATACGTGAGTGCGAGGAGCTTGAGATGCTGGCCAATAGGAACAACGCCCGAAAATTTTACCAGAAAGTTCGGCGGCTTACAGAAGGTTTTAAGACCGGGGCGTTGTCCTGTAAGAACAAAGACGGCGATCTGGTGACTGACGTACAGAGCAATCTTAAATTATGGAGGAAACACTTCTCGAACCTGTTAAACGGTGACAGCTGCGCATGTTATAGAGAATGTGAAGATCCCGATACCCCAATCGTTGACGACGGAATTGTCGTTCCGTTACCCGACCATGACGGGGTGAGAATAGCAATATCACGGCTAAAGAACAACAAAGCCGCAGGCGCCGACGGACTGCCGGCTGAGCTATTCAAACATGGCGGCGAGGAGCTGGTAAGGTGCATGCATCAGCTCCTATGCAGAATATGGTCGGATGAAAGCATGCCTGTCGATTGGAATTTAAGTGTGCTCTGCCCAATCCATAAGAAGGGCGATCCTGCAATTTGTGCCAATTACCGCGGGATTAGTCTTCTAAATATCGCCTATAAGGTTCTAGCGAGCGTATTGTGTGAAAGGCTGAAGCCCACCGTCAACCAACTGATTGGACCTTATCAGTGTGGCTTCAGACCTGGAAAGTCTACCATCGACCAAATATTCACAATACGCCAAATCTTGGAAAAGACCCATGAAAGGAGAATCGACACACACCATCTTTTCGTCGACTTCAAAGCTGCATTCGACAGTACGGAAAGGAGTTACCTGTACGCCGCTATGTCTGAATTTGGTATCCCCACAAAACTAATACGGCTATGTAAGATGACGTTGCTCAACACCAGTAGCGCCGTAAAAATTGGGAAGGACCTCTCCGAGCCGTTTGATACCAAACGAGGTTTCAGACAGGGTGACTCGCTGTCGTGTGACTTCTTTAACCTGATGTTGGAGAGCATCGTACGAGCCGCAGAACTTAATCGCTCAGGCACAATTTTTTATAAGAGCGTACAATTGCTGGCGTATGCCGATGATATTGACATCATCGGCCTTAACAACCGCGCTGTTAGTTCTGCCTTCTTCAAACTGGATAAAGAGGCAAAGCGGTGGTGAACGAGGACAAAACGAAGTACCTCCTGTCTTCAAACAAACAGTCGGCGCACTCGCGTATCGGCACCCACGTCACTGTTGACAGTTATAATTTTGAGGTTGTAAAAGACTTCGTGTATTTAGGAACCAGCATTAACACCGATAACAATGTCAGCCTTTAAATCCAACGTAGAATCTCTCTTGCCAACAAGTGCTACTTTGGACTAAGTAGGCAATTGAGCAGTAAAGTCCTCTCTCGACGAACAAAACTAACACTCTACAAGACTCTCATCATGCCCATCCTAACGTATGGCGCAGAAGCTTGGACGATGACAACATCCGATGAAGCGACGCTTGGAGTGTTCGAGAGAAAGATTCTGCGTAAGATTTTTGGACCTTTGCACGTTGGCAACGGCGAATATCGCAGACGATGGAACGATGAGCTGTATGAGCTTTACGACGACATAGACATAGCGCAGCGAATAAAGATCCAGCGGCTTCGTTGGCTGGGTCATGTCGTCCGAATGGATACAAACGCTCCGGCTTTGAAAGTATTTGATGCGGTACCAGCTGGTGGTAGCAGAGGAAGAGGAAGGCCTCCTCTGCGTTGGAAAGATCAGGTGGAGAAGGACTTGGCTTCACTTGGTGTGTCCAATTGGCGCCGGTTAGCACGAGAAAGAAACGACTGGCGCGCTTTGTTAATCTCGGCCAAAATCGCGTAAGCGGTTATCGCGCCAATTAAGAAGAAGAAGAAGGTGTTGAACGGGGAATTACTGGCAAAGTTTGACGAAAATCACCAGACAATAATATTAAAGCACCACCAAATATTTCTTGATTATTACGTAAATCTTTCAAAGTTCTATCCAATGCTTCCACTGATTTTTTATGTGCCATTGCACATTCATCCCACACATTTAATTTGCATTGTTGCAAAACTCTTCCCATTCCAGTAAGTAATATAATTTTCTTTTTTCTATTGTTGAAATTAAATTTCTAATTCTTTTGGCCGCATAAGTTGATTTCCAATAAGTTAAAACAAAATAATTGAAAAGTAATAAATTTAATCAAAAAAACATGAAAAACTGTACAATGTGTTACAATGTGCATACAAACAACGAAACCACCGTTTTTTTATTTTCACTGATTATTAAAATTTTACGCACAATATATTTTATTTTTATAAATTTTTTCCCAAAAAAAAAAAAAAAACAACAATGAAAAACACACTCATATTTGCTATTTTAGTTGTTAAATGAAAATGTGTTTCAGGTACTTTTTAATGTTGCAACTACTCTTTGACTTTGAAACTGCTTACACTCACAAAATAATCCAACTCTTTTAAACACACATACAAATATAATTATTTACTTTGGGTTTCCCACTCGTCAAAGCAGCACATAAGGTTGCATTATTTAATTATTACCTAATACAAACTTGTTCTCTTTTAACAATGATAATATTACTATGTGAAATCAAGTAAATATGCATTTTTGTATTATATCCTGAGCATTTGTCTTCAGCGCTATACCAATGCTCGAACACTTGGAGCATGAAATTTACAGAAGAATTGTAACAGAAATGCCTGAGAGCGCTATTTTAGTTATACCTGCTTTTAGGCATTTATCTCGTAAACGTACCTTTGCCCATATAAAATTGTCTACGTAAATGCATGAAAAAAGTGTTAGCATAACTTTTTCGAGTATATGTGTATACATGCAGGAGGATTTAGTTTTTACATTTTGCTCGTCGGCTTTCGCGTTTTCTTTTCTTGGTTTTAGACTTTCACCACAGAAAAATTACGCAAACCCATGAACAAAGTTATACTAATAGAAACCTGATCTTAATATTTGAGCTACCATCAAATTAACACATTTTATTTTTGAAAAGAACATGTATGGCGACTGTCGATCCATATGATGGATTTCAAAAAATGTATGGATTCAACCGCTGAATAATTTCGTATATTTTAAATCCATCTAAACTTTTACATTTGAGCATTTATATACATACATATATGTATTTAACATTTAATTTAAGTAAACGTTTCAATATTTGTCCAAAAACTTTGAGCTTCGAAAAATACAGGCTTATGGTTATTAATGGAATCAAATATAATATTTAACGAATTTTTATTTTATCTAAATCATAAAACGTTCAAATGAAGCTCAAAATATTTTTCCAGTTAAAAAAAAAGCAATGTGCTTTGATGCCGCGTCACGCATGCTTAAAAAGGAAAGAAAAGAGAGGACAACTATTGTGTTACGAATAATACAGTCGCATACGTCACCCGACTTCGAAACAATGTTATTCATGACTGTGTATATTCTATTCATTTGCGTGTATTCTCATTCCGTATACGTAATGTCCGTATAAGGGAAACACGGAAATATTGTATTTTTCACACTTACACAACGCACGCATACTTTTACCGATATCTTTAAAACTTCACATAAACCATCTATGGACCAATACCAATGATCTGTGAAAGTTTGATTGAAATCGGTGGATGCGTTTAGGCGTGAATCGGCGACTAACGAACACAAAAAAACGTCTCCATTTTTATATATAAGATTTTTTTCAGTTTGTGTCCGAAAAATCCAAATATCTTACGGAACCCTATTTTTTTCCAAAATAAAATGTAATCCATGTTACTCTTGGATAATGTAGTTTTCGAATGGTGAAAGAATTTTTAAAATCGGTCCAGCAGTTTTTGAGCCTATTCGTTACAAACAAACAAACAAACAAAGTTTTCCTCTTTATAATATTAGTATAGATAAAATGTAATCCATGTTACTCTTGGATAATGTAGTTTTCGAATGGTGAAAGAATTTTTAAAATCGGTCCAGTAGTTTTTGAGCCTATTCGTTACAAACAAACAAACAAACAAACAAACAAAGTTTTCCTCTTTATAATATTAGTATAGATGAAATAAAAATAGCGAACAAAAGACTGTGCACAGGATTTGAACCTGAGTCAAATATGGGACGATGTACTGCATACACGACACGTCTTTCACGATTGCGCTAATCTATAATTACTAATAAACTTTTCTAAATCACTCATTTATTCGATTCGCAGTTTTGTATGCATATATTCTGCGTTAGTTGAAAGTTTGTATGCGTAATTATATGCATATGTGTATGCGCGTTTGGCTTTCTGGACGGATATTATAATGATATTTTCTCATCAATATAATTTGGATTTGATGAAATAGATTATAGATATATGTACATATTTTCTGTTTTGATTGATTTATATAAAAGTCAGGTCATATCCAGTATGAACTATTTTATACCGAAAAGAAATTTCCATTTATAAAATACCAAAAAAAACAGTATTTTAAAGAAATTTTAATTAAAATAAACTCAAAAATTTTACCAAACTTTTCTGGTTTGAATTGTAAAAAAAAAATGTGCAAGAAAAAAAATATGACTTCAGGACTTGAACCTGAATTATATACGTGCCAAAAAACAAAACGAATAATTCCGCCGACTTTAGCTTCTGCACCACAAACTAACTGCCGCGCGGCCTTCTTAATCGCAAATTTATTTGCTTCGATTTCCTTAGTAGTGTGCCGAAAAATCTTATGAAATTCCTCAGTAGTTTGGTAAACGCAGAAAATATCTGAATTCTTGTCCTAGCGTGGTAAGTAAATATAGAAACCCTCCACTCGCGTCACTCGCGTGGTAAATATCTGCAATTCCCCACTCGTGAATATAGTTGAATGTGAAATGACCTTAGTTTGAATCTATAAATTAGTACTCGAAAAAAGCTCATTTAACATTTGCTTCTTCTCATTGCATTAACATTCTCTGGTAATAGTGATAATAAATGAGCTTTTTTCGAGTACTAATTTGTAGATTCATACTAAGGTAATTTCAAATTCAACTTTCCTCATTAGTGGGGAATTGCAGATATTTACCACGCGAGTGACGCGAGTGGAGGGGTTCTATATTTACTTACCACGCTAGGACAGGAATTCAGATTTTTTCTGCGTTTACCAAACTACTGAGGAATTTCATAAGATTTTTCGGCACACTACTGAGGAAATCGACTTATTTCATGCCCACAGCGAAGCGAATAAATTTGCGATTAAGAAGGCCGCGCGGCAATTAATTTGTGGTGCAGAAGCTAAAGTCGGCGGAATTATTCGCTTTGTTTTTTGGCACGAACATATTTAATTCAGGTTCAAGTCCTGAAGTCATATTTTTTTCTTGCACATTTTTTTTTACAATTCAAACCAGGAAAGTTTGGTAAAATTTTTGAGTTTATTTTAATTAAAATTTCTTTAAAATACTGTTTTTTTGTATTTCATAAATGGAAATTTCTTTTCGGTATAAAATAGTTCATACTGGATATGACCTGATTTTTATATAAATCAATCAAAACAAAAACTATGTACATATGTCTATAATCTCTTTCATCAAATCCAAATTATATTGACTAGTATGTAACCCCCGAAAATCGGGTGGGCTTTTTTCCCGCGAAAAGTAAAGAGCATATGTGACACTTTTATATATTAAAAGTTATGATGATGGTTAGAAAAGTGTATATTTTTATTCATATGTAATATGTAAGAACTTATGCATATAACATTTTTAAAATTTTTTTCAGTTAAATCAGTAATTTTTTTTTTTTTAATTACTTCATTATAAACTACATTCAACGTCAAGTTTTCGTTATTGCCTATTTGAACTCGTATATTTTCCCAGGATCTAACCCGGCTTAACGCAACATAAAGCTGGCCGTGAGCAAAGCAATGATCCTTTAAATGAAACTCACCCTTGATAATGTTTGCCTCTGGGCCTTATTTATTGTTATGGCGAAGGCTATTATAATGGGAAATTGGCGGCGCTTCAACGTAAAAGGAAGTGTGGTTTCGCTCGGCTGCAAATTTATACGAGGGAATAGAAATCGCCTTCCTTGAGCCTCTCCGCATAGCACTTCCGCGTACAAACAATTTGGATGCATTTGTTTTATGATAAGTCGTGTGCCATTCACCACTCCTTCTGCTGGGCTTAAATTGCGAACCAACATTATCACTGTTCCCATTTTCAATTGAAGCTTATGCGGCGGAGTTCCACTAAAATTGAGGGAGTGTAAAAATTCCACAGGGAATCTTACCTGATCTTGTGAATCTTGTGAAACAATCGTATCAGCGCTGAGATATGTGTGCTCTTGACCAGGTAGCATATCGACTATACTCGAATTCATGATGGCACATTGATCATTTTTTGGACATAATATGGCTCGGTCTTTTAAATTATCGATTTCTATTATTCCATTATTTGGTTGGAAAACCCAGTCAATGAAATTTTCGGTTTTATGAAAGAATTTGATCTGGAATTTTTACTCTTGATGCCCTTCGCCGTGTCCTATGCGCAAATGAAAATTACAATAGTCGGGTTCTTGACTACGCATATTGATTGTGAGTTTAAATGATTTTAAAAAATTCCACAAAGAGCAACGCTTTAAACAATTACCAACTATGCCAGTTCGCGTACTACTCGGTACCACAGGCAAAACTTGCCTAAAGTCTCCACCCAGAATAATAATTTTCCCACCAAAAGGCGTCTCATTTTGGTGAATATCGCGCAAAAGGCGATCTAAACACAACAGAGCTCTGCCAGGGACCATGCTAGCTTCATTCCAAATAATAGCTTTTGCTGCCTTTAATGCCTGACCAGCTTTAGTGTTTGGTTTTACCAAAGAAACTGACGATTCAGTCAACGGTATGGGAAATTTAAAAACGCTGTGAGCATTTCGCCCGCCTGGCAACAAAATTGAAGCTATACCTGTCCAAGCTGAAGTAATCACTGTTTCTCCAATACCACGAATAAAGTGAGTAAGAGTTTTATATAGAAATGTTTTTCCATAGCCACCACCATCAATAAAAACAGCTTTAACAGATATGCCCTCATCATTTAACATTGTACATACTTCGTCAAAAATGTGTTCTTGTTCTCGATTAAGCTGATCCTTAATGTTTGTGCGCATATCAAATCGACTTCAATGTCAGTTGTTAAAGTTGTAAGGTTGTCTGCAAGAGAAACTTCCGGCAAACCAAAATGTTTTAAGGATGTATTGTGGAAAAGTAAAATTTGATTAATTTCCCGCAACGCCAATATTTCTTTCTACTATAATACATTATTATCTCTTACAAAATCTTCAATAAAATATTCTTTAAATGTTGTCCAAAGTTCAAGGGGCGAAGTAAGTTCTCCAAACACGCAAATCATGGCAAAAATACGTCTTAACTGTGCGGGCATTTTGAAGGTAGAAACTTCTGTCAAAACAGCAACCCATTCCGAGTTATCCACTAATAGCTTTCGTTTGACGGCCGATTCCCAAAAAGAAGAGAGGAGCTCATTACCAACTGTCAATAAATCATTGTATTATTTAGGACCCTTTATGGAAACTATCAGTAAACGTAATGCAAATCGTTCTCGATCCTTTGCATCGATCGTATAAATTCTGGCGTTGACTAAATTCGTTCTTCTCTGCCACGAAGGTGAACCTTGTTGCCGAGTGTAATGTTCAGGAATTTCTTGGTAAGTCAATGTATTAGCAAAAGTATCTATTGTATTCATCTTAAAGTACGCAGTAAGTGTAGTGTCCCGGAATTTCGTAATCGCTTCCGCTATAATAGCACTGTCTTCACGAAAGTAAATATTTTGTAAATTTGGAAGGTGTACCGCAAGAGGTTTTACTGTGTGTGATTTTTCCTGCATTGGAAATTCAAAAAGTCTTCAGCACGCTTCTGGTGCGCTTACATACCTAGCATCTACAAAAGTCGTTATCTCATCAAAATTAATGCAGTTACTAACAGGTTGTTCAATGATCTGAATACTTGCACAATCATATCCTTTATAGATATATTTATGGAGGTACTTAACACTTTTGTTTGAAGAACATATTTCAACATTAATGTGAGCGGCGTATTTTTTTGTTAAATATTTATTATATGGTACGATCCATCGATTATCTAATATAATTCAATTTGGTTTTGATTGACTCGAACTAAAACTTTGCTCCCGTCATCGCGGCGACGATACTGGGGATACCCATTGACATCCTGCAAAGTAACTTCCTGAAATAGTCTTGGATATTTTTTTGTGCATTCTTCAGATTCAGACATGCAAGGCGATAAAGGATTAAGTGGGCCACATGGGCCATGCACCATACATTTTAAAACAATTTCATGAAGTTCTGGCTCAGTTTCTTTATTCGGAATTTCAGCACAAACAGCCAAGTCTATAATAGAAGCATCAATAATGGCATCTGCATCATGAAGAGCAACCAAAATATGTGCATGCGGTAGACCTCTTTTTTGAAATTCTATTTCGTATAGAAAATATTTCACCCTTCCAAATACATGCTTTTTTGAAATATCATTTAAAAGATCTTTTATTGTTTGCTTAAAAACTCGCGCTATTAACTCAGGATGCATTTGGGGTACTTGATACTGTTCAATGTTTTGAGTTATCTCAGGCCATTTTGGATTAGAGGTAAAAGTTATGAAAAGTGACGGCTTTCCATGTTTTCTAACAATAGCCATGGCATCTTGGTAATGCATATTCATATTGCAACAATTTGCTACAATTTTAGCTTCAAAAGATGCAAAAGCGAATGAGCTATTTATTTGTCTTATATTCTCTAAGTAATGGGACCGGAAAGAGTTCAAATTATTTTCAAAAACACTTTCCAAAAAATCACGTACGTGAGGTATCGGCATATGCACTTTCCCACCGTGACAGCATGTAAGGAATTGATTTCTTCCCTATAAAAAATGTTTCTTTGTCAAGTTTACCAAAGTTTTTCAATAATGGGAAGTTACCTTTTCACATTTAAAATATTTAGCATTGCAATGCAAACATATACTGGTTAAACCACCAATTAAATGCTGGATCTAGAGCTTTTTTGTATGTACTTGTGCTTGCATGAATACGGACCTAAAAAACATGAAATCGTTTAAAACATATATGAAGCGGAAGCAAAGAGATGTAAGTTTTCAACAAAAACCGATTTAAGCGCACAACCACTTTGTTAAAACACTATCTTATTTGAAGGATAGACATGTACTCTTTTCTAGTACGACACATCGCGTGCCAAATGCCAAAAGGGTGTATACAATTTTTTTTTTTGCCATTCGTAAAATTTCTTGGATTTGCAAAAGTAAACATTTTTTTTCACAGATCTTTACGTTTTAAAAAATTTTAAGAAGAATGGTAAAAACAATTTTCAAAGTTCATATTCATATATGAGAATAGCCCAAATACAGTTTACCTTGAAATAGTATCAAATAAATGACTAATTTGTCTCTCTCTACTCATTTTTTAAAACTATTTAAAATTTTGAGTTTTGCTAAAAGGATCAAACGCTCACAAAATTTTTAAATACATACATACGTTTATATATTGTAGTGTAGTTGTACCATATATGAACGAAAACAAAAGTGGATGCTTCTACCAATCATATCAAATACCTGACGCGTCAAACATTTATCACTTACTTACCTGCTCTATTCCTCCACTTAAAGAAGGAACTCTTCTACGAACTCTTCTTGGGCGTCCTCTAGGCATATTTTAAAATTAAATATGGATGTACTTTTTTCTTAAATTAAATTCTGTCCAAAACTCTTTCTAATTTGCACTGTTACCGTTGTTGTAAGTTTTTTTTTTTTTTTTTTTTTTTTTTTTTTTTAACTTTTTATTTGTTTATTGAATCTGCCTTTTCAAAGGCCTCACAATAAGTATTCAAATCTTAGAACTAAAAAGAAAAATTTTATTTTATCTCATTTTCTACAATAAAGAATTATCAAATGGCCCTCTACTCATCGGGGTGGTAGGTCATTTCTTCGAAGCCTGGTCGTATGTTGCGTACTCAGGAGTTGACGTGCGAACGGGTTCGGGTGATCTTGCAATTTCAACTGATAGTTTTCACGAACTTTTTTGAATACTTCCTTCACCATCGGTACATCTAGGTCCCTATGGATGTTGTCGTTTCTTATATACCACGGCGCTCCAGTTATGGTTCTTAAAATTTTCGACTGTGCTCTCTGTATAAGATCGATACTGGAACTGCTGGCCGTTCCCCACAATTGGATTCCATAAGTCCAAATTGGTTTCAAAATTGCCTTGTACAAGAGGACTTTACAGTCAAGGCTCAATCTTGATTGCTCATTAATTAGCCAGTGAAGGTTTGAAGCTTTGATTCTCATATTAAGCCGCTTTGCCTCGATGTGGCGTCTCCATGTTAAACGCCTATCTAGGTGAACGCCAAGGTATGTGACGTGATCAGACTGTGGTATGCGTACGTTGTTAAGGGTAACCGAGGGACAGTCTCCTCTTCTAAGCGAAAATGTGACGTGTTTACTTTTTATTTCGTTCACTTTTATTCTCCATTTTTTCAGCCACTTTTCTAAAAGTCTGAGATATTTATTTAGCTCTCTAGATGCCAGAGACGGATCATTTTGAGAACTAAGCACAGCGGTGTCGTCAGCGAATGTAGATATAGTCAAACTATCGCACTCGGGCAGATCAGAAGTATAAATTAAATACAAAATTGGGCCTAGTACACTGCCTTGAGGGACACCAGCTTCAATTTCATATTCATGAGTCACATAATCGTTGCATTTTACTCTGAATTGTCTGTTTGTTAAGTACGATTCCAGAACTTTGTGTGTAATAGGTGGCAAACAGCGTTTTATTTTATGTATGAGACCCTCATGCCAAACTTTGTCAAATGCCTGTGCCACATCTATAAAAATTGCTGAACAGTATTTTTTAAGTTCAAAACATTTTCTTATTTCCGCAGTTAACCGATTTACTTGCTCGATTGTCCCATGTTGTTCTCGAAAACCAAACTGATGTGGAGGGATTATATTACGTTCGTTTAAAAACGGCATCATTTTGTTTCTCAAAACTTTTTCAAATAATTTTGACAAACACGGCAACAAACTGATTGGTCGATAGGACGATGGCACATTTAAGTCTTTGCCCGGCTTAGGAATCATTATTATTAAAGACGTTTTCCAGCTCTTTGGAAAAATGCCTACCTCGATGATTGCATTAAATATTACAGACAGCACAATTATAGCGACTTGCGGTAGATTTTTTATCATTAATGGTGTTATTGCGTCATAACCTGGCGCCTTTTTCACCTTAAGATTCTTGTTAATAACTGCCTGAATATCTTCAGGAGCTATGTTGATTGGTTCTGAGTTTAACGATGCGTTGCCACTACTTTCTTCTAGTATTTGTTCATTTGCAGAAGAATTGGGTTGGAAAACATTACTCAGATGATCGGCGAATATCGACGCTTTATCTTCAGCGCTACGAGCCCATGTACCGTCAGGTTTTCTTAGGGGGCTTTGTACTTCTACTGGCGTCTTAATGGTCTTAGCTGCTTTCCATATAGAAAAATTTGTGTGCTTTGTATTGGATAAGCTCTCAATATAGTTTTTGTTTTTACGATCTTCGTCCAAGTGAAGTGCACTTCGCAGTTTTCTATTTGCAGCAGACAGCCTTTGCTTAGCACCAGGGGATCTGTTTTGTTGCCATTCTCTTCTTAACCTTCTTTTTTCTAGTAGTAGTCCTTCAATTTCAGAGTTGGAGACATTTGTGGCAAATTTTGGACTTAATTGGTATTTAGAGTGCTCTAAAGCTGATGTCATCACAAACGTGAAGTCATCAACAGATTTTTCAATTTCAGCCTCGCTATGAACTACAGGATTTGTGTTAATGTGGCTGCTAATAAATTTTTGTACTTCAACCAGTTTGTTTTATATTTAGAGTCAGTTGCAGAGCCAGGTATATTAGCGTAATAGGTTAATATTACTGGGGAATGATCTGATGATAAATCATACGACGTTTCTGTAGTGACTGAGTTTCGATTTATATTTCTCGATATAGCAAAATCTATGAGGTCAGGAACTTTTTTAGGATCAGAGGGCCAATAGGTGGGATGTCCAGGAGATATGACATCCAATTCGTTTTTTCGATCAACTAAAGTCTTATATAACTGCCTACCTTTGGGATTCACTAATCGAGAGCCCCAATACGTGTGTTTTGCATTATAGTCTCCACAAGCTAGAAAACGTTTCCCCAATCTGCTAAAATATTCCTCAAACTGCTCTTTTGTAACAGCAAATCTTGGTGGACAATAAACTGAGCTAATTGTTAAATCACCATATCCGACCTCAAGGTGAATGGATATTGCCTGCAGATAGTCTTTTGCAAATGCATCTAAAACGTAGTGTCGTATTCTATTCTTTATTAGGATGCCTGTACCGCCATGTGCTTTACCATCGGGGTGATTTGTAAAATGGAACATATATCCAGGAATATTAAAATTGTATCTATTTGTGAGATGAGTCTCAGATATCAACATTATGTCAATACAATTTTTTTGTAAAAAATGGCAAACTTCTATTTTATTTTGGTTTAAACCATTTGCGTTCCAAAAAGCCATTTTTAAATAACTCATTTCTTTGCCAATAGTATTTGGAGCATTTGGTTCTGCGTTCTCACAAGCTCTTGAAGAGTATTTTGCATGGAAGACATAATGCTGGTAATATTCTGGTTAAAAGCGTTCATATTTTGGGTAAGTGTATACATTATACCCTCCAAGCCTCCAAAATTCTGGGGAGCACTAGCTTGTTGGGTACCTGATTTTACAATATTGGCATATGAGATGGCTCCTGACTGGAGTGGAATTTCTTGATTTTGTTGTTGAATTTTTCCTCCGATACCAGAAACTGTAACGCTTGTAGGTCTGGTAGATGTTGCTACTTCTGTGTTTCTAAATTCAACAATTTCTCCTCTAGCTTGCTGCTTTCTCTCGTTTAACCTTTTCAACAAGTCTTTATAAACGGGGCACCCTCGATAGTTTGCAGTGTGATCACCACCGCAGTTTCCGCATTTTCTACTTAGGCCTTCTTTAGCTGCAGTGCATTCGTTAGAACCATGCTGATCACCACATGCAACACACACTACAGGTAGTGTACAGTAATTCTTTGTATGGCCAAATTCTTGGCAATTTCCGCACTGTACAGGCCCATTACGCTTGAGGGGCTCCTCCACGTGTATTCTTCGATTTAATAAATATCTCAAGGAATAAATGGGATGCGTTTCATTCCCTTTCAACTTCCTTGTGTCAGGCTCCAACTCAACCTTGAACATTGGTTGTGGAATTTTATTTTTGTTAAAAATGTTAACGACGCTCTTGGTTTTATACCCGAGCTCTTCCAGGGCCTCTTTGATTTCTTTGGAGTCCACAGTGTGCTCAATTGTGTTGTTTTAAGTGAATTGGCAAATTTCAAGTCAATTGTCAATTCATACCAATTATTGGCATCACAACAAAATTTTGAAAAAAATTCGCAGCACCCGTTGGGACTATGTTCATGAATACATATTTATTAGTAAAGAGAACAAAACAAAACAATTATTGAGAATCCAAATTAGCATTTATAAGTGCTCTTGTATGTGTCGTAATCCCGCTCACAAAATTAATTTTACTCTTTGCATAGACATACTGTGATCAATATGAAAATGTTAATAACTTTACATACGAATATCTCATTAATAAATGAACCAATTTAATTTTTATGATTTTTTTCAAACATACTCGTCAAATCTTTTCTTTTGATATATATTTCATATCTGTACATATTGTATAATAGTTTAGTCAGAATAAGAGCCATGTTTTAAAATAATACTATAGAAGATAGAAGAAGATAATGGAGCAAAGTGCAAGTTTTGGCCAAAAACAAATTAAAGAGTTCTTTGCCCATACAATGCTGTCCTCATTAGAAAGAGAGCTAAACAAACGAGTATATGCGTATATTTGTGTGTCATCCCGCTTTGCATAGACATCGCTGTTATCAATATTAAAATTTTGATAACTTTACACGCAAATATTTCATGAATAAATTAACCAATTTTAATTTTTATAATTGTCCGGAAATATGCTCATCAAACCTTTCTTTTGATATATATTTCATATCTGTACATATTGTAGTTTAGCCAGAATAAGCGCCATGTTTTAAAATAATACTATAGATGAGAAAATATCATTCTAATATCCGTCCAGAAAGCCAAACGCACATACACAGATACATATGCATACAATTACGCATACAAACTTTCAACTAACGTAGAATATGTGCATATAAAACTGCGAATCGAATAAATGAGTGATTTAGAAAAGTTTATTAGTAATTATAGATTAGCGCAATCGTGAAAGACGTGTTGTATATGCAGTACATCGTTCCATATTAGACTCAGGTTCAAGTCCTGTACCCACTTTTCTTTGTTCGATATTTTTATTTAATTTTTTGTATTTGGTTTAATTACAATTGATTTAAAATAGTGTATTCAGGTTTTTCTAATACCTGTTATTTAGAAATTTATTTTCCATATAACATTATTCATACTCTTTTTGAATTTATATGTAAAACAGCCATAAAGGCAATCATATGAATATGCATTCCTATATTTAATCTCTTCAGTCAAATCTGAACTACTTACATACACATATTGATGAGAAAATATTATAATATCCATGGATGCATCCAGAAAGCCAAACGCGCATACACGCATATGTATATAAATATTAATAAATATAATATACACAAACCTTCAACGAACGCAAAATGTATGCATACAAAAAAAAAAACAACTGCGACCGTCTTCTTGTCCGTCAGTGAAAAGATGGGATATGTATACCCTATGAGCAAAAAGAACCGCGAAGGTGATGTTGACTGTTTCCTTCGATTGCCAAGGCGTAGTCCACCATGAGTACCTTCCATCGGGCCAGACAGTCAATAAAGAATATTATTTATCCGTTTTGGAGCCTTTGAGAGATGCTGTATGTTGCAAACGGCCGGAAATGTGAGCAAACAATTCCTGGATTTTCCGAGATGATAACGTGCCATCGCACCGATCAAAAAGATCAAAGAGAATACGACGAAGGAGCTGAAGGCCATGTCGGCCTGCCGGGGGTGTTTGGAGGACTGGAATAAACGTTGGCACATGTGTGTTGCTCCAGACGGTTCATATTTTGAAGGAGATAATATAAATTTGCCTTAAATTTAACTCTGTTATGTTTTATTTAAACATTCCCGGTACTTTTTGAACATAGGGTACATATATGCGGCTTTGCGAACAGAAATGTGTGATTCGCTGGATTTGTTCAAGGAATCTAAGTCGCATTAACTCGCGACTGTCGAACAGTTAGAAGACATATCTACATACATATAAGGGTGCATGCATACATACGGAGCCGCGGCCACTGACATGACAAAAATTCAAGATTTATCAAATATTGGCAAATAATTCCACGCGAAATATTCCAATATTGACTATTTTCGAATGGTCGCGAAAATTGGCATATGGGCGGCTTGTTTTACGAATGAAATTGAAATATGAGGTTGAACTTATGAATGAACTATTTGTTTTTGTTCTAAATTGTTCAGCGCCGTCGCTGATAGAATCATGGCCGCTGCGACTGCGTCTACGAATGTATTTTGTTTTTGTAGTCGCTAGGCTTAGATTTTAGCTTTAGGCGACATGCGCATGTGAGGTATATGTTTTTGTTGTGTTCTAGAACATTTTAGAATGTGTGCATATGCGTCTATCAAAGCAGAGAATGTTAATGCAATGAGAAGGAGCAAATGTTAAATGAGCTTTTTTCGAGTACTAATTTTTAGATTCAAACTAAGGTAATTTCAAATTCAACTTTCCTCACGAGTGGGGAATTGCAGATATTTACCACGCGAGTGACGCGAGTGGAGGGTTTCTATATTTACTTACCACGCTAGGACAGGAATTCAGATTTTTTCTGCGTTTACCAAACTACTGAGGAATTTCATAAGATTTTTCGGCACACTACTAAGGAAATCGACTTATTTCATGCCCACAGCGAAGCGAATAAATTTGCGATTAAGAAGGCCGCGCGGCAATTAATTTGTGGTGCAGAAGCTAAAGTCGGCGGAATTATTCGTTTTGTTTTTTGGCACGTATTTAATTCAGGTTCTAGTACTGAAGTCATATTTTTTTTCTTGCACATTTTTTTTTACAATTCAAACCAGGAAAGTTTAGTAAAATTTTTGAGTTTATTTTAATTAAAATTTCTTTAAAATACTGTTTTTTTTGTATTTCATAAATGGAAATTTCTTTTCGGTATAAAATAGTTCATACTGGATATGACCTGATTTTTATATAAATCAATCAAAACAAAAACTATGTACATATGTCTTTAATCTCTTTCATCAAATCCAAATTATATTGATGAGAAAATATCATTCTAATATCCGTCCAGAAAGCCAAACGCGCATACACAGATACATATGCATATACAAACTTTCAACTATCGCAGAATATGTGCATATAAAACTGCGAATCGAATAAATGAGTGATTTAGAAAAGTTTATTAGTAATTATAGATTAGCGCAATCGTGAAAGACGTGTCGTATATGCAGTACATCGTCACATATTTGACTCAAGTTCAAGTCCTGTACCCACTTTTCTTTCTTCGATACTTTTATTTAATTTTTTGTATTTGGTTTAATTAGAATTGATTTAAAATAGTGTATTCAGCTTTCCTAATACCTGTTATTTATAAATTTATTTTCTATATAACATTATTCATACTTCTTTTGAATTAATTTATATGTAAAACAGCCATGAAGGCAATCATATGAATATGCATTCCTATATTTAATCTCTGCAGTCAAATCTGTACTACTTACATACACATATTGATGAAAAAATATTATAATATCCATGGATGCATCCAGAAAGCCAAACGCGCATACACCCATATGTACATATATAAATATATACAAACCTTCAACGAACGCAAAATGTATGCATATAAAAAACAACAACTGCGACCGTCTTCTTGTCCGTCAGTGAGAAGATGGGATGTGTATACCCTATGAGCAAAAAGAACCGGGAAGGTGATTTTGACTGTTTCCTTCGATTGCCAAGGCATAGTCCACCATGAGTACCTTCCATCGGGCCAGACAGTCAATAGAGAATATTATTTATCCGTTTTGAAACCTTAGAGAGATGCTGTGTGGTGCAAACCGCCGGAAATGTGAGCAAACAATTCTCAGATTTTGCATGATGATAACGCGCCATCGCACTGATCAAAGAGAATACAAATCGGCCTGCCGGGGGTGTTTGGAGGACTGGGTTAAACGTTGGCACATGTGTGTTGCTTCAGACGGGTCATATTTTGAAGGAGATAATATAAATTTGCCTTAAGTTTAACTCTGTTATGTTTTATTTAAACATTCCCGGTACTTTTTGATCATAGGGTACATATATGCGGCTTTGCGGACAGCAATGTGTGATTCGCTGGAAGTCGCATTAACTCGCGACTGTCGCACAGTCAGAAGACATATTTACATACATATAAGGGTGCATACATACATACGGAGCCGCGGCCACTCGACATGACAAAAATTTAAGATTTATCAAATATTGGCAAATAACTCCACGCGAAATATTCCAATATTGACTATTTTCGAATGGTCGCGAAAATTGGCATATTTGCGGCTCGTTTTATGAATGAAATTGAAATATGAGCTCTAACTTATGAATGAACTTTTTGTTTTTGTCCTAAATTGTTCAGCGCCGTCGCTGATAGAATCATGGCTGCTGCGACTGCGTCTACGAATGTTTGTTTTTGTAGTCGCTAGGCTTAGATTTTAGCTTTGGGCGACATGCGCATGTGAGGTATGTGTTTTTGTTGTGTTCTAGAACATTTTAGAATGTGTGGTGGCAAAGCGGCCATCGCGTTGCGCTTGCTGCTGCTTTTGCGTCTATCAAAGTATTGTGTTTTTGTAAGTATAATATTAGGAATATCGACTGGTGAAAGACAAAAGTACACGAAAGCAAGAAGGGAGCGCTGTGCTCGCGCATGTATACATGAATGTATGAACGTGCATGGATGTAGTAACATATGAATACAATTATTTTGTAGGAAGTTTAGAAGGCAAGTAGGTATACTCGTATATGTATGTATATATGCTAGGACATAAAGTGGGTATATATACATACATAGAGCAGAATTGTTTTTGCACTTGTTAGGAAGAAACTCGTTCACTAGTGCGTATGTGTATTGATTTGAAGAATGTGATGTGCTGTGACATGTGTACATACATAAGTCAAGGTTATTTGGGCATACTTGCATATGTGATATGATGTTCTTGCGCTTGTGCATTATTGTTTTTCATATACAAATGCACATACATACATATGTATGTAAATGCTGTCGAATATATCTATACTAATATTATAAAGAGGAAAACTTTGTTTGTTTGTTTGTTTGTAACGAATAGGCTCAAAAACTACTGGACCGATTTTAAAAATTCTTTCACCATTCGAAAACTACATTATCCAAGAGTAACACGGATTACATTTTATTTTGGGAAAAATAGGGTTCCGTAAGATATTTGGATTTTTCGGACACAAACTGAAAAAAATCTTATATATAAAATAAAGTCAACTTTTTGTGTGTGTTCGCTAACCGGCCGTGTCTGCACCGAATTAAGCCAAACTTACACACGTTGTTAAGAAGGTATTGAAGATGGTTTCCGTATAGTTTGGATACCTATTGCTGGATAGGGCTCGAGATATAGGTCAAAACGTGGACCCGGATAACCTTCGGATGTGTATGCACAATATGGGTATCAAATTGAAGCTGTTGGTGATTGCTTTAGTACAGAGTATTTTTCATGCCGCTCCGTGACTGGGGTCTCGAGATATAGGTCAAAACGTGGACCCGGGTAACCTTTGGTTGTGTATGTACAATATGGGTATCAAATGAAAGCTGTTGATAAGTGCTTTAATACGGAGTAATTTTCATACCTATTGATGACTAGGGTTTCGAAATATATGCCAAAACGTGGACCCGCCGTGTCTTTTCACCGAATTAAACCAAACTTACACACATTGTTAAGGAGGTATTGAAGATGGTTTCCGTACAGTTTGGATACCTATTGGTAGATAGGGTCTCGAGATATAGGTCAAAACGTGGACCCGGGTAACCTTTGATTGTGTATGTACAATATGGGTATCAAATGGAAGCTGTTGGTGAATGCTTTAGTTCAGAGTATTTCCATCCGCTGCGTGACTAGGGTCTCGAGACAGAGACCAAAACGTGGACCCTAGAATGTGTTTGTACAATATGGATATCAAATGAAAACTGTTGATAAGTGCTTTAATACGGGGTAATTTTCATACTTATTGATGACTAGGGTCTCGAAATATATGCCAAAACGTGGACCCGCCGTGTCTTTGAACCGAATTAAACCAAACTTACACACATTGTTAAGTAGGTATTGAAGATGATTTCCGTATAGTTTGAATATCTATTGGTAGATAGGGTCTCGAGATATAGGTCAAAACGTGGACCCGGATAACCTTCGGACGTGTATGTACAATATGGGTATCAAATGGAAGCTGTTGGTGAATGCTTTAGTTTAGAGTATTGTTCATGCCGCTCCCTGACTAGGGTCTCGAGATAGAGACCAAAACGTGGAGCCTAGAATGTGTTTGTACAATATGGATATCAAATTGAAGCTGTTGGTGAATGCCTTAGTACAGAGTATTTTTCATGCCGCTACGTGACTGGGGTCTCGAGATATAGGTCAAAACGTGGACCCGGGTAACCTTTGGTTGTGTATGTACAATATGGGTATCAAATGAAAGCTGTTGATAAGTGCTTTAATACGGGTAATTTTCATACCTATTGATGACTAGGGTCTCGAAATATATGCCAAAACGTGGACCCGCCGTGTCTTTGCACCGAATTAAACCAAACTTATGCACAATGTTAAGTAAGTATTGAAAATGGGTTTCGTAAAGTTTGGTTGTAATTCGGAGCAGTGGCAACGGGTACAGCGGTCTTTTCAGCCGGCCATAATTTCGCTTACTTTTTTAACGCTTGGGGCGGAATTGAACTGTCAAATTGACAGTGTGAGTTACAATGTGTCAATATTTCTTTCTGATTTGGATGCCATAAGGAAAAAACGTAAGTGCAACATGTAAAAATTGTTTGTGAATTTTTTTGGAGTGGGTTTTGGAACAGTGAATAATTTCTTACGAAATTTGAGAATTTAATGTGAAATCCGAATGAAATTATGTGTTCGTGAAAAAAACAATTTTTTTCGTTTTTTGTTTTTTTGAAAAATATAAATGGATAATGGTTAAAAAAGCTCCAATGCTTAATAAAACATATAAATTGAAACGAAAAATTCATGGATGATCAGGAAAAAAGACGATTGTTTATTCATATGCGTTGATTTGAAATTTAAAAACAATCTTCTTTTTTCCTGATTTTCAATTTATATTTTATATTTACTCAAAAACAAATAGAAAAACAAAAAATATTGTTTATGCCAAAGCGTTTGAATAAAGAATAAAGAAATAAATAATATGAAAACCATATATTTTCTGTTCTAAACCATATCTATTATATTTTAGTGTGCCCAGCGAAGGGGGCCGGGTTTGCTATAAACTATAAATTGACATACAATATAAAATAAGTGTTGATTTATCTTAAACCGTTCTTTTTTTCTGAATGCAAATACCTCCTATTGACATGTACATACATATTATGTACTTATGTATATTATCATATACCATCATTTATTTACATATAAAGCATACGTTCATTTATGTACATATGTGTGTAATGAAAAACTTCATGAATTACTTTCAGAACTTTATTAAAATTTATTCGCGTCGCGCGCATGCACAAAACCTTTTGTTCACAGAAATAAACGCTCTGCGTATTTATCCTCCCCACGTGACTTGCCATCAAATTTTTTTTTTCGTTTTTAAATTTTTTTTTCTTAATGTAATCGTAAAAAAATTTGTAATAAATTTTATGTATCCGCTTATCATTTCAAAAGTAACAAAATGGTAAAAAAATAAACAGTCGAAGAAATAAACGCACCGCCTCTTTTTCCTCGCCACTTGTTAGACTCGATTTCAATTCCCGGCGCAAACTTTTTTTTATACATTTTTTTTTTTTTAAATCGTTTTTTTAATGTAATTAAAAAAAAAAATTATGTAATAAATTTTACGTATTCGCTTATTATTTCAAAAATACGAAAATAGTAAAAATTTAATTGGTTTAATGTCGAGGTGAGAAATGCGTTGTGTGTTGAGGTGAAAGATGTGTGGTGTTTCTAATTTTTGTGTGGGCAAAAGTCAGTGAGGTGTCTATAAACTCGGTGTGCTAAATTCCCTTACTTCAAATCTTTCAAATCTCAATTGTACTAAAAAAAGCTCACAGTAACATTTGCACCTTCTGAAAGTAATTCAAGAAGTTTTTCATTACATATATTCATAAATGAACGTATACTCTATATGTACATAAATGATGGTATATGACAATATACATACATAATATGTATGTACATGTCAATAGGAGGTATTTGCATTAAGAAAAAAAAAAACGGTTTAAGATAAATCAACACTTACTATTTTATATTGTATGTCAATTTATAGTTTATGTATTCGACAGCATTTACATACATATGTAGGTATGTACATTTGTATATTATATGAAAAACAATAATGCACAAGCGCAAGAACATCATCTTCCTTTCATACATATGTACATATGCATGTATGCCCAAATAACCTTGACTTATGTATGTACACAAGTCACAGCACATCACATTCTTACAAGACAAATACACATACGCACTAGCGAGTTTCTTCCTAACAAGTGCAAAAACAATTCTGCTCTATGTATGTATTATGTCCTAGCATATATACATACATATATACCTACTTGCCTTCTAAACTTCCTACAAAATAATTGTATTCATATGTTACTACATCCATGCACGTTCATACATTCATGCATATGTATATGCGCGAGCACAGCGCTCCCTTCGTGCTTCCGTGTACTTTTGTCTTTCACCAGTCGATATTCCTAATATTGTACTTACAAAAACACGATATGTACTTTGATAGACGCAAAAGCAACAGCAAGCGCAACGCCATGGCCGCTTTGCCACCGCACATTCTAAAATGTTCTAGAACACAACAAAAACACATACCTCACATGCGCATGTCGCCCAAAGCTAAAATCTAAGCCTAGCGACTACAAAAACAAAATACATTCGTAGACGCAGTCGCAGCGGCCATGATTCTATCAGCGACGGCGCTGAACAATTTAGAACAAAACAAAAAGTTCATTCATAAGCTAGAGCTCATATTTCAATTTCATTCATAAAACGAGCCGCCCATATGCCAATTTTCGCGACCATTCGAAAATAGTCAATATTGGAATATTTCGCGTGGAATTATTTGCCAATATTTGATAAATCTTAAATTTTTGTCATGTCGAGTGGCCGCGGCTCCGTATGTATGTATGCACCCTTATATGTATGTAAATATGTCTTCTAACTGTGCGACAGTCGCGAGTTAATGCGACTTCCAGCGAATCACACATTGCTGTCCGCAAAGCCGCATATATGTACCTTATGATCAGAAAGTACCGGGAATGTTTAAATTAAACAAAACAGAGTTAAATTTAAGGCAAATTTATATTATCTCCTTCAAAATATGACCCGTCTGAAGCTACACACATGTGCCAACGTTTAACCCAGTCCTCCAAACACCCCCGGCAGGCCGATTTGTATTCTCTTTGATCAGTGCGATGGCGCGTTATCATCATGCAAAATCTGAGAATTGTTTGCTCACATTTCCGGCGGTTTGCAACACACAGCATCTCTCTAAGATTTCAAAACGAATAAATAATATTCTCTATTGACTGTCTGGCCCGATGGAAGGTACTCATGGTGGACTATGCCTTGGCAATCGAAGGAAACAGTCAACATCACCTTCCCGGTTCTTTTTGCTCATAGGGTATACATATCCCATGTGTCAAGTGTGCGCAGAAGCTTGTGTTCTGGGTTTGTTAGAATGGTGGTAGTTTGTACATATATTTAAACACATATGTGAGTATGCGCGTTAGGCTTCCTGGATGGATATTAGAATATTTTCTCATCAATATGTGTATGTAAGTAGTTCAGATTTGACTGAAGAAATTAAATATAGGAATGCATATTCATATGATTGACTTTATGGCTGTTTTACATATAAATCAATTCAAATGAATAATGTTATATAGAAAATAAATTTCTAAATAACTGGTATTAGAAAAACCTGAATACACTATTTTAAATCAATTTCAATTAAACCAAATATAAAAAATGAAATAAAAATATCGAATAAAAAACTGTGCACAGGATTTGAACCTGAGTCAAACATGAGACTGCGTACTGCATATACGACACGTCTGTCACGATTGCGCTAATCTATAATTATTGATGATCTTTTCTAAATCACTCATTTATTCGATTCGCAGTTTTATATGTACATATTCTACGTTAGTTGAAAGTTTGTATGCGTAATTATATGCATATGCATCTGTGTATGCGCGTTTGGCTTTCTGGACGGATATTAGAATGATATTTTCTCATCAATATAATTTGGATTTGATGAAATAGATTATAGACATATGTACATATTTTCTGTTTTGATTGATTTATATAAAAATCAGGTCATATCCAGTATGAACTATTTTATACCGAAAAGAAATTTCCATTTATAAAATACAAAAAACAGTATTTTAAAGAAATTTTAATATAATTAAAATAAACTCAAAAATTTTACCAAACTTTCCTGGTTTGAATTGTAAAAAAAAAATGTGCAAGAAAAAAAATATGACTTCAGGACTTGAACCTGAATTAAATACGTGCAAAAACACAAAACGAATAACTCCGCCGACTTTAGCTTCTGCACCACAAACTAACTGCCGCGCGGCCTTCTTAATCGCAATTTTATTCGCTTCGATTTCCTTAGTAGTGTGCCGAAAAATCTTATGAACGTCCTCAGTAGTATGGTAAACGCAGAAAATATCTGAGTTCTTGGCCTAGCGTGGTAAGTAAATATAGAAACCCTCCACTCGCGTCACTCGCGTGGTAAATATCTGCAATTCCGACCTCTTCAGGAAAGTTGAATTTGAAATGACCTTATTATGAATCTATAAATTAGAACTCGGAAAAAGCTCTTTTAACATTTGCTCCTTCTCATTGCATTAACATTCTCTGTCCATATGATTTGTATGCATGTTCACAGATTTGTTCTTTTTGGTTTTTTTTATAAAAATTGCGCGTAATTTAAGACATATGTATGTAATTAAGTTATGAAAATTGCGCGAAATTTTATGTATGCATGTTTATATACATATATTAGCAAAGGGCATATTTATTTTAGGTTTACATATATGAAAATTGCGCCAAATATTGGAAAAAATGTATGATTGCATTAGATTTGATTTTGATTAGATAAATGTATATACATATGTACATATATGAAAATTGCGCCAAATATTGAAAAGCTCTTATGATTGCTTGTAACCAATTGAACTTGAATGCGCACATTCTCATTATTTTATTTACATATTTATAAAAAACTTTTGAATTTAAAGGATCGGGTGTAGGATAATGCCGTATGGGTAATTTGAGTGGCTCAAGAACAACTTTTATATCTTTCAATATTTACACGCATTTTAATACAATACACTTATAAATTGGTACAATATAATACATATATGTATGTATTTTGTTCTAAATTTCACTTCAATTCATAAAATATATGGTCACAAACGCATTTTTACTGGTTTTTATACTTGTATTCAAAACAACAATATCCTTTCGCTAAATTACACAATTTTAACAATTAATTACTTGAAAACTATAAATCCCCGGAGGGTGCGGTTTCTTGTTTTATATATGTATATGATTATACTGAATATACCTCAATTTAAATTTTGTAAAAATTAAAATAAAAATTTTAATTAGGCTATGATGATGTCCCACCCAACAAGTGGACCGAAAAAAAGAAAAAAAGGAGCTGATGTATCGAGAGCTGCGTGCCTAAGGATAAAGTTATACTTTTTGCGTTTCCTTGGGACGAAGAGACCCCTAAGAATTGGGCCTTGGCTTGCATCATGCAAGTGTCAAGCACTGACAGGGTTTTTATTTGCCAACGCCATTTTGAACCCACATTGGTTACAAAATATAAACTCTTGAAAGGGGCTTTTCCTTGCTTCAATTTAGAGCCAGTAAATAGAAGTCGCTCGCCTAGTGCTGGCTCTGATTGGGCTTGCCCGCCCGTCACTGCAACTTATTGTAGGGTAGTTAAGCAAGTAGAAGAAGATTTAACTCTGGAAGAGTTTGAGAAATATTCGATATTAGAGGAAAACAGGCAGGTTAGTTATAGTAATCAGATCTGCGTGGACTTAGAAACCACAATCACTCGCGAACGGTTTGCTCAGTCTGCTCGCTATTATCAGAGCAACGCGGTCAAATTCAATAAACGTATTGAGGAGCTTGAAAAAGAAAATAATGACTTAAAAAATAAATATTCTGAGTTGTTGAAACGTGCAATAATTGCGGAAGAAAGTTGTAGCAACTTTTGCAAAAATTATCGTCAGTACCAAAAAAGGTTGGTATAATGAGGACGAAAAGACATTGGCTCAAAATTTGAACTATATGTCCACTAAAGCATATACTTTTATGCGTGACGATGTAGGTTTTTGTTTACCACACAAATCATCGCTTTTGCGTTGGCGCCCCATCAGGTATGTTGTTCCAGGTTTCAATGCCAATGTCGTTAACAATTTAAGCAAAATTGCTAGCAAAATGTCCGGCACAGAACGCATATGCATTTTATTATTTGATGAAATTAGCATCAAGCCGGATCTTACTTATAATAAAAGTAGGGATATAATTGGTGGGTTTGTGGACCATGGGGAAGGTCAACGTCAAAGCAGAATAGGGAACAAATGTTGTTTTTTTATGGTTAAAGGGTTGTGCTCTAAGTGAAGTATGTATTTTCCTACTATATTTCCAAAAATGGTTTTAATGGTACAGAGTTACATCAAATTGTAATGAGTAACATTTTATTTTTCAGGGTTTTCTCCGTCTTACAGATTTTTCTCTATCTTTCAGGTTTTCCTTTTATCTTATTTTTCAGGTAGCACCTGAGCCTAGATTTTTGGGCTGCGAGCACTTCGACAGAAAAAATATTTCGATTTGCTATTGCTGTCGAGAATTGAGAACACATATTTACATACATATATTGATGCATACATATGTACGGAGCCGCGGCCACTCGACTTGACAAAAATTCAAGATTTACCAAATATTGGCAAATAATTCAACGCGAAATATTCCAATATTGACTATTTTCGAATGGTCGCGAAAATTGGCATATGGGCGGCTCGTTTTATGAATGAAAGTACTTTGCTCGTAGAAATATGAGCTCGAACTTATCAATGAATTTGTTTTTGTTGTGCTTTTTAATATTTGAAACTGTTCAGCGCCGTCGCGGGTAAATAATCATGGCCGCAGCAGCTACGCCTAGGAATGCATTTTGTTCTTGTAGTCGCTAGGCTTAGAATTTTAGTTCTGGAAGCATACACATGTAAGGGCAAAAGTAAGTATGTGCGGTTATATCTTATATATAAAAATGGTGACGTTTTTTTGTGTTCGTTAGTCGCCGATTCACGCCTAAACGCATTCACTGATTTCAATCAAACTTTCACAGATCATTGGTATTGGTCCATAGATGGTTTATGTGAAGTTTTAAAGATATCGGTAAAAGTATGCGTGCGTTGTGTAAGTGTGAAAAATACAATATTTCCGTGTTTCCCTTATACGGACATTACGTATACGGAATGAGAATACACGCAAATGAATAGAATATACACAGTCATGAATAACATTGTTTCGAAGTCGGGTGACGTATGCGACTGTATTATTCGTAACACAATAGTTGTCCTCTCTTTTCTTTCCTTTTTATGCATGCGTGACACGGACTCAAAGCACATTGCTTTTTTTTTAACTGGAAAAATATTTTGAGCTTCATTTGAACGTTTTATGATTTAGATAAAATAAAAATTCGTTAAATATAATATATTTGATTCCATTAATAACCATAAGCCTGTATTTTTCGAAGCTCAAAGTTTTTGGACAAATATTGAAACGTTTACTTAAATTAAATGTTAAATACATATATGTATATAAATGCTCAAATGTAAAAGGTTAGATGGATTTAAAATATACGAAATTATTCAGCGGTTGAATCCATACATTTTTTGAAATCCATCATATGGATCGACAGTCGCCATATATGTTCTTTTCAAAAATAAAATGTGATAATTTGATGGTAGCTCAAATATTAAGATCAGGTTTCTATTAGTATAACTTTGTTCATGGGTTTGCGTAATTTTTCTGTGGTGAAAGTCTAAAACCAAGAAAAGAAAACGCGAAAGCCGACGAGCAAAATGTAAAAAAAAAACCTCCTGCATGTATACACATATACTCGAAAAAGTTATGCTAACACTTTTTTCATGCATTTACGTAGACAATTTTATATGGGCAAAGGTACGTTTACGAGATAAATGCCTAAAAGCAGGTATAACTAAAATAGCGCTCTCAGGCATTTCTGTTACAATTCTTCTGTAAATTTCATGCTCCAAGTGTTCGAGCATTGGTATAGCGCTGAAGACAAATGCTCAGGATATAATACAAAAATGCATATTTACTTGATTTCACATAGTAATATTATCATTGTTAAAAGAGAACAAGTTTGTATTAGGTAATAATTAAATAATGCAACCTTATGTGCTGCTTTGACGAGTGGGAAACCCAAAATAAATAATTATATTTGTATGTGTGTTTAAAAGAGTTGGATTATTTTGTGAGTGTAAGCAGTTTCAAAGTCAAAGAGTAGTTGCAACATTAAAAAGTACCTGAAACACATTTTCATTTAACAACTAAAATAGCAAATAGCAAATATGAGTGTGTTTTTCATTGTTGTTTTTTTTTTTTTTTTGGGAAAAAATTTATAAAAATAAAATATATTGTGCGTAAAATTTTAATAATCAGTGAAAATAAAAAAACGGTGGTTTCGTTGTTGTTGTTAGCGATTGTAATGCACATTGTAAGTTTTTCATGTTTTTTTGATTAAATTCATTACTTTTCAATTATTTTGTTTTAACTTATTGGAAATCAACTTATGCGGCCAAAAGAATTAGAAATTTAATTTCAACAATAGAAAAAAGAAAATTATATTACTTACTGGAATGGGAAGAGTTTTGCAACAATGCAAATTAAATGTGTGGGATGAATGTGCAATGGCACATAAAAAATCAGTGGAAGCATTGGATAGAACTTTGAAAGATTTACGTAATAATCAAGAAATATTTGGTGGTGCTTTAATATTATTGTCTGGTGATTTTCGTCAAACTTTGCCAGTAATTCCCCGTTCAACACCAGCAGGTGAATTAAAAGCATGTTTAAAGACATCCCATTTATGGAGGCACGTAAAAACTTTGACTTTGAAAACAAATCTGCGAGTTTATTTGCAAAATTATGCATCGGCTGACGAATTTTCAAGACAACTTCTGAAGATAGGAAATGGACAAATTCCTATTGATGCTGCTATTGGCTTAATCACTTTGCCAGATAATTTTTGTAATTTTGCACACACAAAACAAGAATTAGTTTCAAGTGTTTTTCCAAATATTGCGCAAAATTATCAAAATTACAATTGGTTAGCTGAGAGAGCAATACTGGCTGCGAAAAATAAGGAAGTTGGTCAATTGAATGCGAATATTTTAAATGATATGTCTGGTGAGATTGTAACATTTAAATCAATTGATACAGTTATAAATCAAGATGACGCTGTAAATTATTCAACAGAATTTTTAAATTCCTTGGATTTACCTGGACTGCCGGCTCATCGCTTACAATTTAAAGTTGGTGCACCAATTATTTTACTTAGCAGATTAGCAGTCAAAAAGGTCATTAATAATCTTATTGAAGCAACAATTTTAAAAGGAAAATTCAAAGGTGAAGACGTATTGACTCCGCGTATTCCGCCAATTCCACCAGATTTATCTTTTGACTTCAAAAGATTGCAATTTCCAATACGTCTTGCATTTGCAATGACAATAAACAAAGCACAAGGACAATCGCTGGAATTATGCGGAATTGACTTAGAATATGCATGCTTCTCCCACGGACAATTATATGTATCATGTTCACGTGTAGGAAAGCCATCAGTTCTGTTTATTTATACCACAACTCAGGGCAAAACAAAAACTGTAGTTTACGAAAAGGGTTTGCGTTAGTTTAAGTTTAAAAGTAAAATTAATTTTATTTTGTAAAAAAAGAATAAATACACATAGAGTGAATCTGCATCGAGTGTTCATTATTCATTTCTAATTTTGATATGCCTAGCGAAGCAGGCAGAGGGTCCGCTAGTTATATGTATATACGAATATTCATTGTTTTGCTTAGAATAGAAACATTTACGTACATATGTACATTGTCCCAACATATGTATTCATATATGCATATATACATACATATGTTTATGTACGCGAATACCGTTTAGATGAGTTTTTTTTGCATATGTTAGGAATATGTTTGCATACGTTTGTCTATTTGCTTTTGAATTTTTTATATGTAGATACATATGAGCTGTGTTTTGAGGCAGGTCAAGATTTTTTTCTGCCCACATGAATATGGATGGTAGATGTTACATCTATTTAGTATATGAATACATATATGTACATACATATGGATATAAAAATTTAAAAAGGGCACATATTGTCGAATAATAACCGTTGATGCAAATGAATGGTTTACAAAGCCAATTTTTTATGTGGATATTTTGAAATTATTTTGATAATGCACTTAATATCTATACAATTTAGTTAATTAGATATTTAAAATTTCACATTCATGCATACATACTTAGAATTAATTTATTCATCTCACAAGAAATAATCCATTTGCGCATGCGAAATGCCTACGGGAAATAAGCATGAAAGAGAAATATGAATTTTGCACATACATTTGTGTATTAGAAATATGTTTGCAAACGTGTCTATTTGCTTTGAATTCTGTATATGGAGATGTGTATGAGAGGTGTATGAGCTGGGTTTTGAGGCAAGTCAAGATTTTTTTCTGCCCACATGAATATGGATGGTAGATGTTATATATAATATATTCAACGCTTTGTAGTATATGAATATACATACATATGTATATAATAATTTAAAAAGTACAACATATTGCTGAATAATAAACTTTGATGTAAATGAATGTTTTACAAAGTTATTTTTTGTGTTATGATATTTGAATAATTTTGATAATAGACCTAAATTCAATACAATTATTCAATTAGATACTTAAAATTTCATATTCATGCATGCATATACTTAGAATTATAATATTATTATTTATTAGAGCAATACGAAATATAACACTAATTGATAGAGCACACTAGCTACTTAGGCCTACGGTGCTATTGCGCTACTTAGAATTAAAATATTCATCTCACAAGAAATAATCCATTTGCGCATGCAAAATGCCGACGGCAAATAAGCATGAAAGAAAAATGTACAAGTCTTCTGTTATTTTCTTTTCCCTAACACCAAATCATGGCATTTTACATTTCAATGCAAACGCTATATTTATTTCTGTTGACTACGCTCCGCTATGTTAACTCTCTTCTGTTAATTTCCTACCCTCGTTTTGATGTGTTTTGACATTTAACCTGTCCATTCGTTCCTGAGCCTTCTCTATGAATTTACGTTCTCTGGAGTCTGTAGAGAGTGTACTCACAATTCGATCAGAAGTTTTTCCGTTGGTTTGCGAAATGCCTTCTGACTGCATTTGCGAAACAGAGACAATTTCGTTTGCGCCAAAACTTCTTGTAAGCGGGGAGATTGTACGCCCGTTTTTGTTCCCGTTGATGAAAGCTGCTGCATCGCCGTTCTCATCAATGCTGGCTGAGCGAACGCGCACTGACGGCGGAGAACGTCGGACACTCATCTGTTTGCACTTTTGGTTTTTTGGTGTTTTATTTTCGTTGATTTGGTTATTATTTAATTTATTTTGTTAATCCCGGAGTAAACCAATTTCACTTAGGCGAAACACGTCCGGTTTAATTAGGGATCTTGGTTTTAAATACTTTATATATGCGGTTGTAAGCGATTTTTTTAGAGAGCGTTTTAAAAACACGTCCGTTTTGTACAACGTAGTAGTTGGTTTATTATTAAATTATGTTTTAAAAATGATTTCGGGCAAGTGGCCGCCGCGGCTGGCTCGAATAAATTCCAGCCGAGAGGCCCAATTTACGACCACTTTTTGCAGCAATTGGGGCCGTATGTAAGCAATAACGCGCCGAATATTCTCTTCCAAGACGTCAATCGTCTCGGGCTTATCTGCGTAGACAAGCGACTTCACATAGCCCCACAAGAAATAGTCCAGCGGTGTTATATCGCACGATCTTGGAGGCCACGCCACAGGTCCACGGCGCGAGATAATGCGCTCACCAAAGTTTCCTTCAATAAATCGATTGTTGCGTTGGCTGTATGGCATGTAGCGCCGTCTTGTTGGAACCAAAGGTCGTCCACATCAACATCGTCCAATTCATTCACGAAAAAGTCATTAATCATGGCTCTATAGCGCTCTCCATTGACTGTAACATTATGGCCGGCTTCATTTTTAAAGAAATATGGACCAATGATTCCCTCTGCCCATAGAGCACACCAAATAGTGACTTTTTGAGGATGTAACGGCGTCTCAGCAATGGCTTGTGGATTATGTCACTCCAATTGCGACAATTTTGCTTGTTGACATACCCATTCAACCAAAAGTGAGCTTCATCGCTGAACAAAATTTTCTTGCGATGCGTCGCGCGAACCGAACCATTATTTTCGTAATAAATTTGCACGATTTGCAAACGTTGTTCAGGTGACAATAGACTTCTATTCATTATGAAATGGCAAACCAAACTGAGCATAAATCAAGTGACAGCTGTCAAAAAGACCATCTACGAAAAAAGTAGTGCCAACTTGAAAACCTAACCTCTAAAAAAACACCCTTTACTAGAGTCAAATAAGAAGCTGATCCAATGAATGCCTTGATCTTATAACAAACGAAATCAAGCGACACTTCTCAGAGAATCAAGAGCTAGTTACTGCGATTTCCAACATTAGTGAATTCAAAACGGATGATTTGAATAGCTTTAGAGAACTAGTTAATTCGAAACATTTACCATCAACACAAAATTTGTCCCTAGCACTTATAAATTTACATATTTACAGGTTTGAAAGTTCCCAGCGAAGAAGAATTGACAGTCATGAAAAATTTTTTCAAGAATCGAAAGGAACAGGCTGACGATGGAACAAAGCTGGAAGTAGTTTTCAGATTTCGTGAAGCCTTCAGTGATACGTTCGCGCTGATGGCAGCTATTGAGACATTTGGGTGCAGTACAGCAACTTGCGAATCAACGTTTTCGGCATTAACCGCAATTAATAGACAGCAACGCCTGTCCATGATCCATGCCCGCATTGCTGATCTCGTCTACTTAGCTTTTGAAAGACATACAATAATACATACTCAACAATAATTTTTGTATGTTTCTTTTAAGCATTAATTGCAAATTTAATTTTCTTATTTATAACTATTTAATTATATAATAAAATAATTTATTATACAAAAAAATTATTACATAAATAATTTTAACCAATTATTCACTTAATTATTAGTTTTTGCAAACTTTTAATCCTGCCCGTCCTTCGATAGTGTCTGCCCGTACAGTTGGTTAGGTCTGGCTACGGGCCTGCTTCGCTGCCGTACAGGAGAATTGAGCTTGTGGCCGCCATAATTAGCTTTCTTTTGCTATGTGTTGAAACACCGATGTTTGCCATTAATCTACTTAGCATACCCGTGACTTTTGCTGCTTTGGTAGCCGCGTGCCGTATCTGGACCCAGAAAGTAAGCCTGCAGTCAAGTTGAATACCTAAGTATTTTACTACTACTTTTTGGCTCACTAAAGACGTGTCGCCTATTTGCATCCTGACCTCGAGTGGCATGTGACCTCGTGTCATAAGGATGGTCTCGATTTTATGTTTGGCGAGTTCCAGGCCGTGGTCCTCAAGCCATATCTGCGTCCTTATCATGACTTGGTTCAGCTTCCTTCTAGTCCTCAGTGTCCTGAGCTGGTATGACCGCCACTGTGTCGTCCGCGTATCCTACTAAATATGTATCTTCTGGCATTTCTATGCTCAATGTCTTATCGTAGCTCAGATTCCAGAGATCGGGGCCAAGAATAGATCCTTGAGCTGCGCCAAACGTTATCTCTTTTGTTTTCTGACCATCTGGTGTGCCGTACAGCAGTTCGCGCTCGCTCAGGTAGCTCTGGAGAATCTTTAGCAGGTATGCATGTATTAGAAACCTTTCTCGCAGTGCCTTTATAATGTCTGTCCATCGTAGGCTGTTAAAGGCGTTTCGTTTATCAAGCGTTGCCAGGAGGGTGATGCGGTTAGGGTAGTGAGCGCTGCTTACTACCTCCTCTATTGCGTCAAGGGTTGATGTTCTGCGTCAGAAACCGTATTGCCTTGCTAACAATTCTCCTGGAGAAATTAATTGAAGAAAATCCATCAATTACATTAAAACATATAAAAAAAATTTTTGAAAATAAAAACGTCCACATGACTACGACAACGGTATTTAATGCATTAAAAGCTTTAAAAATTATTGTACATTAAAAACCGCCACAATGAACCTGGACCGTTTAAACTCCAAATCAAAAATTGAACAACGTAAAAATGATTTATCACAAAATGCTCAACAAACAGATGAGAAAATAATATTTATTGGTGAATCCGGTTTCATCTATCATCTTCGCAGAAACAAAGCTCGATCGAGGATAAATACTTCAGCCCATGTAATAGTTCCAACAACAAGTGGAAGAAATGTTTCTTTAATTTTTGCCATGAATTTAAATAGTATTATACATTCTCAAATAATTTTTAACTCAACAGCAAATGTTTTTTTAACATTTTTGATGGATTGTTTAATAAACTTGCTGAAAGTAATATCGTAGAAGCATGGTTGGTTCTGGACAATGCCAGAATCCAGACTCGTGAAGTACGCGAAAAGATCAGTGAGATTATTAAACGTTAATTTTTCTATCACCGTATTCCTCCATGTGGTATCCTATAGAAAAGGTATTTTGAAAAATAAAATTGGCTGCACGAAATTTGCTGGCCGATCCACAAAATAATCAAAATTTGGTACAGATTATTGAAGAATCAATGACCACTGTTACTTCTACTGATTACAACAATTAGTACGTTGACATATCTAGGAAACTACCGCTGGATGTAGCAGAACAACCGTTGCATTAAATGCTTTGTCCAAATTGCTTTATTTAACTTTTTTGGTTCTTATTCTCGTTAGTATTCATGTTTTATTGTAAATATTCAATATTACATTAATAAACTTTAATTTGAAATTAAAAATCTTTAATTAACATTAAAAAAAATTTAATTTGAAATTAAAAAACTTTAATTTGAAGTTCAAAACCTATATTTATGTGTTGATGTGTTGAAACGATTGAAAAAAATTGTTTTTTAATTCTCAAGCAAAATCAAGTTTCATAATTGATAGTTTTTTGAAGAGTTTAGCAATTCGAATCCTACAGTCATGGTTCACTTGGAGTTCGGCTAAATTTTTCTTTCCTTTTAACACAATTTACACATTTCAGAAATTCGTTCGTATATTCACGGAATGTATGTCCCGAGACTCTACAATTCGGCATATATATATTTGGTTTTTTCCTTGCATACAGTGGAGTACAAAAGCGCCGTTTTGATACCAATATGAGACCTCCAACAGGTAGATATCTACAGCCAACCAGAGCTGTTGATATAATAGAGATATAATAGGGACTTAGGTTGGCACACGTCTAGCTACAAAACCTGGTCATTTACAGAGAAAGTGCTCAACAGACTCCTTCTCGGAAAGGTCCCCACAGCTTCTGCAATTGGGTTAAATGGTAAACCTAGCTTTCCGAGTGTGTGTCAATCGTCCAATGACCGGTTAACACAGCTACAAGTTTAGAAATTGAATGGCGAAGAGTCTAAAGAACTTTCTGAGCCCTCCGTCTATTGCAATGGGACCAAAGGGTTTTGGAAATAGCACATGAAGAAATGAAGCTCCATCTTTTCCGCGCTTTCCTGAGAAATAATTTGTGCAGTTCCCCTTTAACAACTGTCAAGCGGATGCCCATGACCGGGTAGAAGGTCTCTGAGGCCAATTCAGTTCCCTTCCTGGCGAGCTCATCAGCAATTTCATTTTCCTCTATGTTCCTATGTCCTGGAACTCAGATTAGAGAAATGTTAAATGCACACCTAAGAGATTTGATCTCCTCCTTACAGGAGTTTACTAATTTCGTTCTGCACCATGGTGTCAGAGCCTTGATCGCGGCTTAACTGTTGCAGAAAATGTTAATATCTCCCTCGCTCCCAAGATCCCTAAGCTTTTTGCATGCCTGCAGGACCGCAAAGACTTGTGCTTGGAAAACAATAGCAGCGTTCGGCAGTTTAAAGGATATAGAAAAATTGGCTGAGACAGAGATGCAAGACAACAGGCAGTACACAAAAACGACATTCAGGCAGTACTGGGGCAAGTTTTACATGCTCCGGTGATGCCAATAGTGTCCTTTGAAAACAACCTTCGTTTTCTTCCAGTTGGCGGAGACGTGATTAAGAGCGATACATGTCAAGAATGTTGCTTGCAGGATAGGAACCACCGAGGTACTTGTTTTCTGAAGCATCACAGCCAAGATATCGTAAGAACCAGGAGATTTAAAGGGGGAAAGCTATTAATTGCCTACGTGATTCTATCAACTGACAGGATAGATTTCAGGGAACATCAAGTAACCCTACCTGTCGGCTCGAATCGACAATGTCACGTGGGGTAATAGAATTTTCCGGAAAATGGTTATTTACCAGGATAGTCAAAGATTCCTCTGCAGATTCAGTCCACTCCTCATCCTCCTTTTTACAAGAGTTCTGCAGCAGTGGTCTCTCGAAAGGATCTTGCTTAGCCTTGCTGAGTCCCTAACGGATTCAGTGAATTCGCCGTACTCCTTCCAGGAGTTGCGTTTTGCATATGGCTTTTTTGTATTCATTCAAAATTACACGGTAATTTTCAAAGTTTTTAGTTAGGTAGCACTCATTAAAAACCTTCCTGACCTTCTTTTTCCAGTCGGTCAGCGTCTTGCTTCATCAGGGAGGAAAGTCTTTCTTGCTAAAAGATACTGGACATGCCATTTTGAAGGCCGTCTGATAGATCGCTGCAAGTGTTCCACCTGCTTGTCCAGTTGATCAGTGGATGAGTTAGAAAAAGTTCGCCTGTTCAATTTATTATTAAAAACCCTATTGAGCAAAGAACAGTCGGTTCCTTTAGGGTTCCTGTGGTTAGAACTGTGATCCGAAAAGGAATTTTTGTGAGAAACGTTCCAATTATCAACCTTAACGGCAGGCGAATTAGTCGAAAGAGTGATATCAAGAACCTCTTCCCAACCGTTTAATGTTTCCGATGCTGGAAATACAAACGTGGGGGTGTTGGCATTGTTCCAAGTAAGAAGATTACTGCGAATAATGAAATTAAAAAGAGACTCACCTCCATCATTTGTATCGCTGCTTCCCCAAATGGTATGTCTCGCATTGACGTCGCAGCCGATGAGGATGGCCTCTTTATTAAATGACGGTGAGTTCACCAAACGTCCCACTTCCTCAGAAGGTGCTGCATTTTCATGGGCCTTGTATGCAGACTACACGGACAACTGGCACGTCTGGTGAGCTGAAATGAAAAGTCAGGAAGGCATTAATAGTATTCCTAACGAGGATACACGGTAAGCCCAGACCTTCCGACTGGATATCAAAAAGATCATAGTGTCTGCTCCGGGGGCCTACGATCTTAGACTGCCGAACCCTGAGTTCTTGGATCACGCTCCATGGACTTCCGCGTCTGTCGCAAACACTCGCAGTTTGTCAAGCTATACGCGAGGAAGGTCTTAAGTTTGGCCGCCCTGAGCCCAAAATGGAGTTTTTGCTTCTTTTCCTCGAGTTGTCATGATGTATTCTACGAGGATTTCTGACAGCCGTCCCTCAATGAGACCCCGATTGGCCAGCACCTCGCTACCACTATGGGATCTTGCGTCTACGAGTGAAGCTTTGAGATGATCCTTGACTGCCTCGCTGTAAGCAACCCTCGCAGTCGCAACCACCAGTAGGGCCCTCAACGCCCTGAGTCGGGTTACGCTTCGCCGCTTGTTGGTTCCGAGGATTTGTATGTAATTGGAGGTAGGTAGTTTTCCTCGCGGCTATGGTCTCGTACTCCGAAACTACGGTCTCATATTTGACCTTGTCCCCTGCATCGTGATCATCTGCTCTACCGGCCAATTCAATCTTAGTTATCTTAGCCAGAATCAATTTGGCTCTCAGGTAGCGAGCTGTGAGCAGCGACCGAGAGGATTTTTTATTTTTCTTTTTGGCATCCCTACCAGAGGTCGCCGGAGAAGAGGATTGCGTTTGTTGAGTTATTGGCTGTAGATGGCTGGATTTGAGAAGTGGAGGGCTATGGTGAGCACTCGACGTGCTGGGTCCGAACAATGTGTCCTGGCTAGAAGCAAGAAGCTCGTCTTCCGAGACGTTATGTTTTTTGTTTTGTTTTCCATTTATCCATTTTGGGCCCACGTGTATGCACGGAAGAAAATGATCGATGACCGATCTTGCCTGGGCATCGGTGGGGACCGTTAGCGCCTGGTTATTTAGGCATTATCAGTCATGCAGCTCTCACCATGGATGCCTCAACACCTAATCTTAAAATGCTGGCAAAGTTATACCTCCTTTACTCGGTCGACAAAGCCTTGTTTTGGTTGGGAATATGCATGCAAGCAGATTGAGTCTCTGTTATGTTACAATCACTTCTACGTGGGACCAAACGCCAAATGCGGAAGAATACACAAGCACGACAAACAACTGTAAAATTATGCACTTTTAGGTGGTTGAACGTTCCAATGACGACAGTGTTCTAATCGTCACCAAGCAGTTTCTGTTTAGCTCAGCCTGTTATCGTTGAGTTAACTCATAAATAACAGGCTGAGGTGTGGTTTTTAGTCGCCTCTTACGACAGGCATCCGTTACCTCGGGCAAATTCTAGCCCCTAGCCCGCGGAGGGAAGTTTGCGCTACTAACTCACTATCTAGACTTTCACTCAAGCCGCATATTAATATCTTTCGTTTTCTCATTTTTATTTATGTGTTTTACCGCTTCAGTAATTGTTGCATTTTCTTTTACCAATGATCTTTTCAATTTTATTTTGGTTTTGTTCTATTGAATCAAACAATTTTTCATAGCTATTGCTTGCCGCTTTAAACGTGGCGGCTCCTATCCGAGTGCACAACCAGATATCTTCGTCTTCTCACATTAACTCGCTCTTGAAAGGATGTTCGAAAGCTATCCAGAGGATCCTCCGCAAAGGCAGGCAACTTGTTGTGGTGCGGGGACTTAGTCGAATCACTAAGCAGACCTTATCAGTGGATGTCGCATAAATACATTCCAGTATTGAGCGAATGCACTCCACTCCTTTGGTTCGGGCTGCTTTTTGAACGATGACCAAGTTCTACTCTGGGTTGGGTGTTATATGACCCGTGCCGAGGTTCAGCCTGGCTGGGGACCCAAATCAAAAAATAGCCCAGTTGCGAAAGAAGTGGTCCGGTTATCTGGCAACTTCCGGTTTTTTTCTAACAAAGAGGTCGGTCCTCCCATAAAACAAACAGAGGTGACTCCGACTACTGCCACAGCTCCGAGCAAGGTAGTGGTCAGAGCGCCATTATTAGGAGATAGAGGGGGCTTAAGCGGGAGGGTCCCAGGCTTGGGCAAACCAGCCTCCAACTGGCCGATAGCAGCAGTTACGGGGTCAACTCCGCGTGGGACGAACAAGAAGCATTTCACCTCATCCCCTTATAGGTGGCGGGGGTTGGCATCTGCTTTTAGGTTTAACTGGCCGGCTGCCATTGAAAGGCCTAGTACCTCTAGGTGAATTACAAGCGTAAGACAGCAGGGACCGGCTAAACATGTCCGTCCCTGCGAGGGGTAACAACAGATCAGCTAACCGAAGAACAGGCTAAATCGCTAGAATGGGCAAAGGAATGGGAGTAATATCCGACTTGGGATAATCTGCGGGTGCTACTCCTAGAAGGCAACGATCTGCAGAACAAGCGATAAAAAGTGTCGCCAAAAAACAAAGGTTGTAAAGGGCGGCGGTGAGATACTAGCCATCATTAACAAGCGAGAAGAGAAAGCGGCCATTCCTAAGGAAAAATGGAGGTGGCTTGAGGAGGCTATCGCCGAAGTCTAATTCCAGGTTCTCGAGGAACAAATTGGATCTTGGGCTGATATCAGGGCAGACCTAAACTCATCGCCTGCGAAGACACTAGGTCAGCCACGCTCTACAGGTTGGCCATGGATAAGGTATGAGAGGTTTGGCGGGGAGCCAAACTCAAAGCGGTCAGTAAGAATGAAATTCCAAGCAAACCTCGCGCAGCGATACTGAAGAAGAGTTGGCTAGTAGCCAATGCTCAACCGGCTTAAAGAGGCTGACCGGCCACACAACTTTTTAACGAAGAAGATTTCATCGCTGACACTGAGTGTGAGGAGATCTCGGACGATGACGTCGATGACACGCTGGTGGAGATGAAATGGACAGGTTCACATAAAGACGATCCAAATTAATCTCCCCCCCTCTAAACTCGCGTCCGCGCACCTTTCTGTTCGCTTGGCTACCGGTTGAGTTGATAGAGCCCTCATCCAAAAGTCGTGGATATCCGGGAATAAAATCTGCGGTCTCGGAGTGAAAGGCTTCACACTGATTGCAGTACAACACACAGGTAAGATTCGTAGTTACATCCTAGTAAAAAATAAGATCAACATTTTCCTGCTTCCACAGTTTAGAAGCTACGATATGGTGGCGACAAGCATCGAGAAAACCGGCTTTTGGCTAGCCTCCGCCTATATAGCCCGCCGGATGCAGTTCGAACGCTTGTGCAAGAGGCAGCTCGGAAGAACGAATATCTGGTTGTCTCCTGCGACCCAAATGCTCACAACATCCTGTGGGGGAGCAGCGACACCAACGCTAGAGGTGAGTCACTACTTGACTTTATTCTAGAAAACAATACTAGTGTTTTGAATGTAGGCTCAAAGCCGACTTTTTTTACTATGAACAGAGATGAAGTTCTGGATATCACCTTGACTTCCGACATTTTTTCTAACCACGTTAAGATATGCGAGTTTCAAACGAAAATTCGTACTCAGATCATTGGTATATTGAATTTGAAATCTACGGTACACCTTCTAAAGTTAGTAAGTTTAGGAATATACGGAAAGCCGACGGAGGAGTTCTCAATAATAAATTAAAAGCTTTACTGCCAAAGATAGCCCCCAAAGACCTCACTACATGCGGGGAACTGGATAAATTGATTAATCATATAACCAGAGCAATGAATAGCTCCTTAAGCTAGTTGTCCGGTTTTCTGACACAGAGGAAAGTCTAAAACACCCCCGTGGTCGAAGCAACTAACCTGGCTACGAGAGTCCCACAGAACACTAATTAATCTGGTTAAGGCCACGAGAAGGTCAAAAGATTGGCAAACTTGGTTGAAAAGTTATAATAAGCAGTCAGAACTGCGCAGCAGGAATCTTGGCAAAATTATTGCAAAGGAATCGAATAAACTTCATAAACGGCCTAAGTAAAAAAAATCTTTCAAAGACCCCGTGCAAGCTAGGCTATCTACAAGGTCAATGGAATACATGGACCACGTCAAGTGAGGAATCATTAGGTCTTCTGGTAGAAACACACTTCACAGGAAAAACGCCGGGGAACAAAATGACTCCGCCAATAATGAAAGGCATTCCGATCTAGAAAGGCTATTATTTACAAATGCAAAGATTAAATAAGCTATTAATACTTTTAGTCCTTATAAATCGCTGCGACTAGACGGTGACTGCTGAACTGCAGAAATCACGGGACATTGTCTCACCGTTTATTCAAATTATCATCCGAAGTAGTCTTAACATGAGCCACATTCCGTCAGGCTGGAGAGAAACAAAATCTCCTTCATACCCAAGGCAGATAGGTGCTCACACACTAACCCCAAAAACTCCAGAACCATTAGTTTTACGTCTTTCCTCCTCAATATCCTAGAGAGAATAATGGATGAATATATACCGGCCGTTGTACCTTTAAATAGGCTCTCCTCAGTGCACCATGTGTCGGGTTCGTGGAAAAAAGGTTGCTTTCGTAGACATAGAAAGCGCCTCCAACAACATAAATGCAAACGCTATAGTAGAAGATTTGTAGTTGAACCACACATTGTTGTCGCAATAGAAGCTATACTCGTCAGGGGAAAGGTAACGGCTAAATTAGGCAGCATTACTCTAATTAGACAGATCTGCTGAGGTGGAGTCCTCTACCCTCTTCTTTGAATTTTGGCGGTAAACTCCCTATTGCTGACCCTGGAAAGGGGGGGGAGGGGGTTGCCACGTCACCGCTTACGCAAAAGACCTAGCAATTGTTGTTAAAGGGAAATATCCTAACAAACTTATGGATATTCTGCGCTCTAACATGGCCTCACTTAGAAGCTGGACTGAGAGCAGCGGACTCTAAATATATACATATATACGTGTACACCCTTTCTGTGTGTTTAGCCGAGCTCCTCCTTCTATTTGTGGCGTGCGTCTTGATGTTGTTCCACAAATGGGACTCGGCATAAAGCATGAAATAACTGAAATAATTCTCTTTACAAAGAAACATAAAATAAAATAAATAAATAATTGGCGCGTACACTTCCCTTAGGAGTTTGGCCGAGCTCCTCCTCCTATTTGTGGTGTGCGTCTTGATGTTGTTCCACAAATGGAGGGACCTACACTTTCAAGCCGATTCCGAACGGCAGATATTTTTATGAGGAGCTTTTTCATGGCAGAAATACACTCGGAGGTTTGCCATTGCCTGCCGAGGGGCGACCGCTATTAGAAAAATGTTTTTATTAATTTTGCTCTGTGAATTCCGAATGGTAATCACGCACCAACCCATTCGGCTACGGCATAGGCTCCCCTATAATTTACCCGCTAATTTTTAAGGGTCTGGAAATTCCTGTGGAAGGGAATGTCAAGTACTTAGGACTCATATTAGATAGGAAACTCACGTAAAGAAGGCCAACGTTACATTATATACTTGCAAAACAGCGGTCGGTATTAAATGGGGGTTAACAGCTCGTGTTACACATTGGCTCTATACTTCTGTAGTTGGGCCAATCTTAATATATGGAATACTTGTATTACGGTCATCTGCTCAATGCTGAGAGTTACGCTAAAATCATGAGCAAGGTCCAAAGAACAGCTTCTTTATGCATCTCTGATGCATTGAGGGCTTCCTCAATTTGCCTGCACTAAATCTTGTAGGGAAAAACGTGGCCGCCGCCTCAGCGCTTATACTCAAAAGTATGGCGCTATGGAAAGACCGGTGGTGTGGCCACGCTTCTATTTTGCGCTCTTAGAATAGTCACAAACATGAAATAAACTACTAAATTCCTAGACTTACCTTCGACAAGGTCGTCAAGACGAGTATACCGTCAAGAAGGGAGTAGCAAACACCGAGGCCATGGAGAAGGAGGGAATTAAATTTTTATACAGGTGGTTCCAAGATAAACGATAAGGTTGGCCATGGAGTATTTTCGAAGAAATTAGGACTGAAACTATCAGTTCGACTATACTTCGACTACTGCAGCGTCTTTCAGGCAGAGATTCTAGCTATAAAATAAGTGGCTACATATCTAATTATGCACGTAACAAAAACGACTATAAATATATTCTCGAATAGCCAGGCGGTCATTAAATCATGCGGCTATACCAAAATCAAAAGTTGCACAGGAATGCCGAGCAGCCCTAAATGATATTAGCGTCGTATTCAAGGCCTTATTTGTGTTCCGGGGCACAGAGATATTGAGGGAAATTGTAAAGCCGATGAGCTAGCCAGGAGAGGTACTGTCTTTCAACTGCTCAGTGATAAAAGCACCATTAGGATGCCTATGACCACGAGTAAACTAATAATCAAAACCAACTTTATCCAGGAGGCCAGTAAATCATGGAGATAACAGCTAGGCTACTATGGCCTAAGTCAAAGGAACTGATCCGCCTCTCAAGAGATGATATCTCGAAGGTCGTACCTTGTATAACCGGTCATTGGCTATTTGGCAGGCATTTCTCGAGACTAGGAGTTTTCTCCCATGAATATTGCAGAAGTTATAGAGATGAGGAAGAGGAAGAAACAGTTGAGCAGGTAGCCTAGGTGAATACTTTTTCAATTCTCTTACAGAGCTGTCTGGCGTGAGGATGGGACCAATCCTCATAAGAACCACAAAATGGTTTCATGAAGGGAGGTAAATTAGATTCCCGTGCAGCAAAGTGTTATCACAACGGACCTGTAAGGTCTCAGTGAGTTGGTCGTATAGACCGACTTGTTTGGACTTCTATATATGGAACCATCCTTCAATATTGTTAACTTTGACTCAAACTTATATAGTGAAAGACCGAAAGGTGGAAAGTACGGGTTGCTCTTTACGCTGTGGAGTTCTCATTGCAGTGCAACGTGAGCTACAATCTTTCCATATTTCGCTTTTAATAAGAACCCCATTCTTGATCAATTGTGTATTTGTGTTAAGGGATCCTCTATATGGCTCTTTTTACTTACTTGTATTTTGCATACCGCCTAATAGTAACTATGATCTTTACAAATCGCATACGGACAACATTGTTTCCCTAGTTCTAAGTAAGATTGATAATAACCATATTAGTGTTTTTGGGGATTTTAATTTTCCGAATTTTACTTGGTCTACTAACTTCTGTAAGCATGCTCTAGTCTAGTAATTAATAATCTATTAAGCCTTGATTTAGTACAATTTAATTCTTTCGAAAATAAGCGAATTCTTGATCTCATATTCGTCAGCGCTAATATTAATACTTCTATCTCTGAATGCTTCTCATCCTGCTCGCCTGCTGATAAACATCATGTCATTTTAATGCTTTCACGCGGAAATTTCGAACATTATAGCTCCTACAACGCATTAACTAGGTAAAGAGTGGTCCGCGAGCTCCTGTACCTCAAACTTTAAGCTCATTTATCTGGAAACGACTTTTTTCGGCCTGGTGTTATCAAAAAAAAAAACAATTCAACCGAATCGTCTAAAATTTTAATATGTTGCTCACAACATCAATGGTTATCGCCCGTACTAGAATCATATTATTATTTGAATTTTTTTTTTTTAACTGAAAAACCCCGATTTTTAGAGTTCAAAATCAAAACCGCGCCATTTTTCCGTTTTTTTTTTTTTTATTCTAGTAGCTGAACATAGCTACAGTCATAATGATTAATAATTTTTTTGGTTTTTGTGTTTCAGATAAATAGAAGAGCCAAGATGGACAACACCGTCTAGGTCCAATTTTTCGGGAATTTTAATTTCAACGCTATTTTTTAAATTATTAAAATTAAAAAAAAAAATTCATTTTTGTATGTAAAAGAAGTTAAATTAAGAGCCTAAAAAATTTAGACATCGCTTTTCCTTTTTTCCTTTTTTTTAATTGTTAAAAAAAATCCTTTAAAGCGCAGTTGCTGGAAATTTTTACGAAATATGTCGACAAATTAAAAAAACAACCCTTTAAGCTTCCATGGAACACTTATCAACGTAAAAAACTTAAAAATGATCGGAATAACCTTCACAAGCAATTTTTAGAATCTAATATAAGTAGATGATTTACTTTTTCGTGCTTAACTCAAAATCCGTAATTAAAAAGCGCGACTTCCCATGCAAAATTTCTATCCCAAAATCTGAGATTATAAAATAATCCTAGATAACAACGATACTTTTTGACATAGAACCCTGTGATTTCTGTGTGAATGATAATTATTATTACGAATGTGAGAAGAAACATCAAATAAAACAAAGAAAACAGGTCTGTAAAGATAATTCTAATAAAATCTTTGCTAAATATTATTAATTACGGACTCATTTTATAGAAAAAAGCGATAGCATTGCTGTATAGAGGCGGTCGAGTTTCTTTTGGAGTTTTGGGAAGAGAAGCTGCCGCAACTACGAGGCTGCAAAGGAAATACGCATGTACGTATATGCAGGCAGGGCCGTGAAAATGACGACAAAAGGCTTTGTGTTTCAAATAAAATAGGTAGTGGAATTTTCGATCGCTTCCAAAATGAATACAAATTTGTGAAAACCACACTGAAAAAAAAACTAAAGATTTAAAAAAAAAAATTTAAAAATTTAAATTTAAATTTAAATTTTTAAATTTTAAATTTACAGAATACGAATTTTAAGTTTACAAAAGGAATTGTTAGTACTTTAAGTAGGTTTACTTAATTTAGTAATAAAAAAATTAATTTAAAAAGGAAAATGTGAAATAAATGAAATTTAAAAGGAAGATAAAAACGAAGCAATTGATTTTTTAATGTGTTCTGCGCTGACGTTGTGGTCTTGAGTATAGTGCGTCCGTTCTGGTTGCTCTCGTTGATTTACGAATTCGAAATTTGTTTAATAACGACTGCTCGAAAATTTGAGAATCGTTGCAGCGGCCAGGTTCGGCAACATTTATATACACAAACCTATACCTATGAAAAACTAAGGTCAGTATTTTCATCGAGCTTATATGCAATAAAAACAGTTCACCTGTAGTCAACGAGGGCTAGTAAAACCAACTCAACTCTTATAGTTACAATAGTCTACAGCATCACTGGCTTAAGGTCTTATTTCAATATGGCATCAATCTGAAGTTGATTAAACTTATATGAGATCTTTGAGCATTACGTAAAATATACACACTTATCGACAGCACCCAAACATTGTGGAAATCCAATTTTCTCTAACCCCTTAACACACTCTTCAATTTTCCTTTGGGTAAGAAATCTGCCGCCGTAGCCGAATGGGTTCGTGCGTGATTACCATTCGTGATTACCATGAAAAAGCTCCTCATAAAAATATCTGCCCTTCGGAGTCGTCTTGAAACTGTAGGTCCCTCCATTTGTGGAACAACATCAAGACGCACACCACAAATAGGAGGAGGATCTCGGCCAAACACCCAAAAAGGGTGTACGCGCCAATTATATATATAGGTATATATAAGAAATCTGCTGGGTAAATACTTAGAAGCGCGCTGAACAAAACTCCTGTAAAATATTGCATACGCTTCCTTTTGATACTCCGAACAGTCTGCCGATCGTCCTGTATTCAGCTGAAGAACCAAGCGCATATAAAGCAATCGCGATATGTTTGTCTAAAGCAGTGATTCCCAAAGTGGTCTATAGCGACCCCTGGGGGTCTATGACAACCTGCAAGAGGTCTGCGTCAGCGAAAAAAAAATTTGGAGGTCCATGAAATGAAAATGGGGGTCCACGATAGTGGATCTCAACACATACACTTATAGTACCTATTAACTTACATCATACTATCTTATAATATCAAAATATATATACATTATTTATAAAAGTACCTATGAAGTAAAAAATTTATTACATATAATTTAATAAATGACGTTGGCAATATTATGATTAATCATTAAAATATTGCCCACGTCAATTAATGGAAACGATGAGGGCGGCACTACTCGGGCAACACTGAAACGACGAATGAACGAAGATGAGTTAGCGGGAAAGAACGACGAAGTGAAGATTGGAAGTAAGGCGCCAATTCGTCACTCTATAAATACGAATGTGGGACAAATTCGTTTATTCAATATTCGTTTCCTGAGTCTTGAAAAGGAAAGTGCTAAGAAAATATTTTGAAAAATATATGTAAACAGATAGTATGTATATCACACAAATTATAATGAGTCAGTGTTATTTTGTTTGAGAGTGCTGGAGAAAAGTAAGTACATTATTTTTTATTAAATTTTAGTTTTGTACTCGTAGTTAGCAAATCATGCAAAATTACACGAGTAGGTAGGGTAGAAGGGGGCACATTCGCCGCTGGGGTACATTCGCCACCCCCCGTTTTCTCTAAATTTATCAGTGATATCGAACATTCATGGTCGATATATTGTACTTCAGTTGACCACCTCTCGTTTAACGTACCTTGACATTTAAAGTTTGCAAGTGATCGTACACAGTCGCGTCTATTCAATTTCTTGCATTGCTGTAGAAACTTTTGGATGTAAATATATTTTGCAATAACTTTGTTAATTTTGATAAATGGCAAAAACTTTTCATAAGTGTGATACCGGCTATATTTCCTTAAATAAAGTTTAAAACTAGTTTTGCAAAAGTGCTGTGGAGTGCAAAAAAAAAAAAACTTTTGTAAAAGTGGCTGCACCTGGGGCACATTCGCCAGGCTACAGGCGGGGCAGTTTCGGCGTCGGTTAAGCCCCATGGGGTAAATGCGCCACTGAAAAATGCAACCTACCCATGAGTTAGACTCAGATAAACTTATATAAAATTTTACGTTTAGGTTGTTAGTAGCAACATGGTTCGGAACTATAAGAGAAAAACTAACCGTAGCAATTTGGATGAGGAAAAAATTGAACTTGCTATTAAGGATGTTCTTGCAAAAAAATTTAACGTCAGCGAATCCGCGCGAACATATGGCTTAAGTCGCACTACATTAAGAGACAGAATAGCAAAAATGAACAAAGAAAAAACCCAAGCACTTGATGACTCTGGAAATTCTTCAGACGACGAAACATTTCCATTCTCTTCAAAGTACAGCTCCAACCAAGTACGAGTATTTACAAAGAAACAGGAAAATGAAATAGCAGAATACTTCAAGGTGTGTTCTAACCTTCAACATGGATTCACGTACAGCGCTGCGCGGAAGTTCGTTTACGACTATGCCGATGTGAACGACATAAAAAATTTTATAATATTGGACGGGGCGAATTTTCTCAGTTCCCCAATTTGTCACAGACAAGCTGCCAGGAAGACGACGTTTCAACTTACGTTCAACATTTAAATGCCCTCTATTCAGATTTTGAATCTAGGTTTGAGGATATTTTGACCATGGTAATACCACCGTGGATAATTAATCCATATGGTGACATAGAAGCAACGAATGTCATAATACAAGAGGAACTGACTGAACTAAGTACAAACGAAGAACTGAAGGTTCAGTTTAAAAACGGATATCAGCAATTCTGGCTGCAAAACAACATACCCGTTACTTATCCCGTATTATGGAATATAGCGAGGAAATTTTTAATTTCCTTTCCATCGTCATACCTAGTGGAAAGGGGGTTCAGCGCTGTTACCAATCTCCTAACGAAAAAAAGAAACAGACTGGACATCATTAGCCGTGGAGATTTAAGACTAAAAATTGACGCCAAATGTTGATAATTTATTATTAAAGCATCAGGTTTATCCTTCTCACTAAAAATATTGACTTATTGCTTATGTTATTTTATTTATAGTTTATTTCCTGTTACGTATATTTTACATAACAGATACAAAATTTTATTTTGAGTAGTTTTAATTTAAATTCAATTAATATTCAATTAATAAATGTATAAATTAACATGTGTTTTTACTTTAAGTTTTTAACACTAAACTTCACTACAGTTAGAAATTTACAGAAAATCAATATCAGGTAAGTAGGGGGTGTACCCAACACGGAAAAACATGGCAAGGGGTCTACGACACAAAAAAGTTTGGGGAACTCTGGTCTAAAGGAATGCATATCCTATACGTTATAACAGTTCTTGACATGACTTCGTTACATTAAAAGGCAAAGGAATCCCATCTCATCCTAAAGCACTCCTTAAAAACCTGGTCGGTGCTGCAAAGAGCCCCCAGAATTTGTCAGGCCTCACCTAGAATACACGGACACGCGTTACTTATTATATTCACTTATAAAAACAAAAACAAACACAATTACTTACGTGTGTCCATAAACGCTTTGGCCTATTCCTGCTTGTTATACAATGTAATATCGAATTTCGCACGCGTATTGCTGCCATAATTTTTTACAATCTCAGTCAACGTCGCACACGGATTTCCTCCAACTGTTTATTATTAGCAGCCACTTGAGCAATTAAATTAGTTATTCCTTCTCCTTGTATTTTCTTCATATCGTTAATAATAGAATCAGCTGATTGTCAATTTTGCAAGTAATCTGCCATATTTGAACGGGTAGATTAATTTGGTGGATTTATAGATGATTAACGCATATGTGAACGTATTATAAGAATGAATCTATCTTTATAAATTACCAGCAAAGCTTAAACAAATTCAATTGTTTAAATAAATTTTTGTACAGGAACTAATTATATTCTTCGGATTGAAGAGTATATTAAGTCTAACTCAAAGGCCTTTTGGCGATTTGTTAAATCTAAAAAGTCAAGCGCTGGAGTCATTTCTGCGGTTCGTTTTAATGACAAATCAGCTACAACTCCTGCGGACGTAGCCAATTTGTTTGCCGATTTTTTTTTAAATCTAATTTCATTAGTGATGATACGTACTCGTTTTCTTCTTGTCATGTTAATCTATTTTCATCAATGAATTTTGGCTATTGAACCTTGTTTCTCTGGACATTGTGAATGGGATTTTGGGTTTAAAAACTTCTTCGCAGACTGATAAGGATGGGCTGTCGTAATTTTTCTCACAAATTGCCCGGCTATTATCATTCTTCTCAAACTAGTTTTTAATAAATCTCTATCTTCTGGAGTTTTTATCAACGTTTGGAAAATCACAACTACCAACCTTATCTTCAAAAGTGGCAAAAATAATGATATGTGCAACTATATCTCGAAGCTTCCTATTATATCTCAAGTTTTCAAAAGAATTGTAAAAGAAAAGATGTACTTTGAAACTAAGAGCTTAATCTCTTCCAATCAACGTGGATTTATCTCGTCCACAGTTTCCAACCTGGCTGCTTTCGGTGAATATTCCTTTTAAAATTTTACTGAAGGTTTTCAAGTCCATTCTTTTTACACCATCTTTTCTAAAACATTTGATAGAGTTTCTCATTAAATTCTATTACGTCAATTAGCCTCGCTTGGTTTTCATTCTGTTTTCTTTCAATGGTTGTAATCTTATTCATCCGATAGACGATGTGTGGTAATGATTGAGGGTAAATGTTCGGAACCTTTCATTGCATCTTCAGGGGTGCCACAAGGCAATGTTTTAGGGACTCTATTTTTCGTTCTTGTATTAATAATATTACTACCTGCTTTTCATTTGCCAACTTTCTTCTGGTCGTTAAAATTCTCAAATCCTATCCCTTCCTATAATTCCCGTTTGATTTTAACTACAGTAGAAGCCCGATAAGTACAATAGGAAAATTTCAGCAATGATTGCACTTAGCGAAAAATTGCACTTTTGCGAATTTCTCCTGTGGATCGAGGAATACCTTCTTCTTCTTCTTAATTGGCGCGATAACCGCTTACGCGATTTTGGCCGAGTTTAACAAAGCACGCCAGTCGTTTCTTTCTCGTGCTAACCGGCGCCAGTTGGACACACCAAGTGAAGCCAAGTCCTTCTCCACCTGATCTTTCCAACGCAAAGGAGGCCGCCCTCTTCCTCTGCTACCACCAGCTGGTACCGCATCGAATACTTTCAAAGCCGGAGCGTTTGTATCCATTCGGACGACATGACCCAGCCAACGTAGCCGCTGGATCTTTATTCGCTGCGCTATGTCTATGTCGTCGTAAAGCTCATACAGCTCATCGTTCCATCGTCTGCGATATTCGCCGTTGCCAACGTGCAAAGGTCCAAAAATCTTACGCAGAATCTTTCTCTCGAACACTCCAAGCGTCGCTTCATCGGATGTTGTCATCGTCCAAGCTTCTGCGCCATACGTTAGGACGGGCATGATGAGAGCCTTGTAGAGTGTTAGTTTTGTTCGTCGAGAGAGGACTTTACTACTCAATTGCCTACTTAGTCCAAAGTAGCACTTGTTGGCAAGAGAGATTCTACGTTGGATTTCAAGGCTGACATTGTTATCGGTGTTAATGCTGGTTCCTAAATAGACGAAGTCCTTTACAACCTCGAAATTATAACTGTCTACAGTGACGTGGGTTCCGATACGCGAGTGCGCCGACTGTTTGTTTGAAGACAGGAGGTACTTCGTTTTGTCCTCGTTCACCACCAGACCCATTCGCTTTGCCTCTTTATCCAGTTTGGAGAAGGCAGAACTAACAGCGCGGTCGTTAAGGCCAATGATGTCAATATCATCGGCATACGCCAACAATTGTACGCTCTTATAAAATATTGTGCCTGAGCGATTAAGTTCTGCGGCTCGTACGATGCTCTCCAACATCAGGTTAAAGAAGTCACACGACAGCGAGTCACCCTGTCTGAAACCTCGTTTGGTATCAAACGGCTCGGAGAGGTCCTTCCCAATTCTGACGGCGCTGCTGGTGTTGAGCAACGTCATCTTACATAGCCGTATTAGCTTTGCGGGGATACCAAATTCAGACATCGCGGCATACAGGTAACTTCTTTCCGTACTGTCGAATGCAGCTTTGAAGTCGACGAAAAGATGATGTGTGTCGATTCTCCTTTCATGGGTCTTTTCCAAGATTTGGCGTATTGAGAATATTTGGTCGATGGTGGACTTTCCAGGTCTGAAGCCACACTGATAAGGTCCAATCAGTTGGTTGATGGTGGGCTTCAGCCTTTCACACAATACGCTCGCTAGAACCTTATAGGCGATATTTAGAAGACTAATCCTGCGGTAATTGGCACAAATTGCAGGATCACCCTTCTTATGGATTGGGCAGAGCACACTTAAATTCCAATCGGCAGGCATGCTTTCATCCGACCATATTATGCATAGGAGCTGATGCATGCACCTTACCAGCTCCTCGCCGCCATGTTTGAATAGCTCAGCCGGCAGTCCGTCGGCGCCCGCGGCTTTGTTGTTCTTTAGCCGCGTTATCGCTATTCTCACCTCGTCATAATCGGGTAGCGGAACGACAATTCCGTCGTCAACGATTGGGGTATCGGGATCTTCACTTTCTCTGTGACATGCGCAGCTGTCACCGTTTAACAGGTTCGAGAAGTGTTCCCTCCATAATTTAAGATTGCTCTGTACGTCAGTCACCAGTTCGCCGTCTTTGTTCTTACAGGAAAACGCCCCGGTCTTGAAACCTTCTGTAAGCCGCCGAACTTTCTGGTAGAATTTTCGGGCGTTGTTCCTGTTGGCCAGCATCTCAAGCTCCTCGCACTCACGTATTTCGGCCTCTCGTTTCTTCTTTCGGATAATACGTCTCTCTTCCTTTTTCAGCTCTCTGTAGCGATCCCACATGGCTCGCGTTGGGCCCGATCGCAGCGTGGCTCTATAAGCGGCATCTTTTCTTTCTGCGGCAGCATGACATTCCTCGTCGTACCAATTGTTTTTTCGGGCTCGCCGGAATCCGATTTCTTCTTCGGCGGCGGTACGTAGGGAACGAGAAATGTTGCTCCATTGCTCGCGCATGCCGGTGTGTTGGGCAGTGCTCTCTGAGAGCAGGAGTGAGAGTCGAGTGGCGAATCTTCTGGCTGTCTGTTGTGATTGCAGCTTTTCGATGTCGAACATTCTTTGCGTAGGTAGATGCACCTTTTTTGCTGCACAGAGGCGTGTGCGCAGTTTGGCTGCAACAAGGTAGTGATCCGAGTCGATGTTGGGTCCTCGGATCGTACGTACATCTAATACACTAGAAGCGTGTCTTCCATCTATCACAACATGATCGATCTGGTTTCGCGTTTTTCGATCAGGAGACAGCCAGGTAGCTTGGTGTATCTTTTTATGCTGGAATCTGGTGCTGCAGACTACCATGTTTCGGGCCCCGGCGAAGTCGATCAGCCTCTGTCCGTTACCGGATGTTTCGTTGTGCAGGCTGAATTTTCCGACTGTGGGACCAAAAATTCCCTCCTTGCCCACCCTGGCGTTGAAGTCGCCAAGCACGACTTTTATGTCATGGCGGGGGCAGCGCTCATAGGAACGTTCCAGGCGCTCATAGAAGGAATCTTTGGTCGCATCGTCCTTCTCTTCCGTCGGGGCGTGGGCGCAAATTAGCGATATGTTGAAAAAACGGGCTTTGATGCGGATTGTTGCGAGACGCTCGTCCACCGGAGTGAACGACAGTACTTGGCGACGAAGTCTCTCTCCCACAACAAATCCGACACCGAATTTGCACTCCTTTACATGGCAGCTGTAGTAGACGTCGCAAGGTCCTATGGTTTTCTTACCTTGCCCCGTCCATCGCATCTCTTGGATGGCAGTGATGTCAGCCTTTACTCTCACGAGGACATCAACCAGCCGGGCAGAGGCACCTTCCCCATTAAGGGACCGGACATTCCAGGTGCATGCCCTCAAATCATAATCCTTAGATCGTTTGCAGGGGTCGTCATCAGTATAGGGAGGTCTCATCCGAGGCTTTTTTACACTTTTCATTGGGGGGGATTTTTAAGTGGCGGGTCCCAAGCCCAACGCACAACCAGCTATCCTGGAATATTTCGCCTTCTCACGTTAGCTCACTCCCAAACGGATGTTCGGAAGCTACCCAGAGGATACGTGGGCTAATCCCGGCCGTTGTGAGCTGCTTGAACCATATGCAGAAGAATCGTCCTGGCCATTCCCAAGTGAATGGCGATCAGTAACTTTCCCCACTTGCGTGGACTTCTACACATGGAACCATCCAGGAATACCTAAGGAAAAATATTTTAACTCTATTCAATGCAATTAATGAGCTCAAAAGGTCGATATTCAAGAAAAATGAACACATATTTTATTTATTGAAATTAATACAAAGAGATCAATGCGTAAGGACATATGAGTGTGTGCTCCAAAATTCAATTATTTTTTTGGAAAAACTTTGTTATTTTCGATTGCGTTTTCTCGTAACACTTTTCAAGTGCTTTTGATCGGATATCATGCAAACAAGCGATCTGATTGAATGACAGTACGTCGTTCTGTTCACCCCATTTCAAAATTGTATTGACACAGCCAAAAATCGATTCATGCTGGACTTTTTCGGTTGTTTCTTCTTGAGTAGTATCTTCGGGTTCATTGGCTTCACTATCACTTTCATCTATTCCTAATTCCAAAACCCAATTGCGGATTTCATCTGTGTCTGCTTCACCCACATAGTTTTCGACCATCTCATTTAACCGTTGTAATCCTCCAACAAGAAGGGGGTCGTCAATTTCGATATCCAATAGCATATCGTCTGGATTAGATTCAATAATCGCGTCAACTGTTGGGCTTGTACCCAATACGCTTTTCCAGCATTTAGCGATCGTTTCAGGGAGCAATTTTCCCCATGCTTGGCTCAACATGATCACGGCGGTTTTCAAATCAATTTTCTTCAATAGTTCATGTAATGAAGAATCTTTTTCACTAATTATGGTTTCCATTAGCAATGTTTTGTATTGAATTTTTGTCAAGTTAATAACACCTTGATCCATTGGCTGTAAAATCGCTGTGCAATTGGCCGGAAAATACATCACTTCGATCTCACCACAAACTAATTCTTCTTCGGGCGGATGAGATGGGGCTTGATCCAGCAAGAGTAATGCTTTGGGTGGAACATCATTTTCTTTGGCGAATTTTTTCACTTCTTCGACAAAATTATCAAAGAACCACTTTTTGAAAATATCCCGCGTCATCCAAGCAGTCTTGTTGGTATCCGGTATCCGAAAATTTTTAAAACAACGCGGATTCATAGATTTGCCGATCGTTAATGGTTTTATTTTGTGGCTGCCATCACCATTTGCACACAAAAGCACACTGATTCGATCTTTTGAAACTTTGTTGCCTGGGGCACTCTTTTCATCTTTCGAAACGTAGGTTTTATTTGGCAAAAGTTTCCAAAAGAGCCCCGTTTCATCAGCATTATATATTTGTGATGTTACATATCCTTTTTCAGCGATTTTCGCCGTCAATTTTTCCTTAAATGGCTCCATGGCTTCTGGATCACAAGATAATGATTCACCAGTCACAGTCAAATAGCGAAGTCCGAAGCGTTTCTTGAATCGCGAAAACCATCCATCACTTGCATTGAATTGTTCTCCATCCTTTTTTATTTCATCAAATATTTGATGCTTTGCTTTTCAATATCAAGCTAGAAACAGGAGCATTTCGTCGCCGCTGATTCATGAAAAACTGGTACAAACGCTTCTCGAGCTCTGGATGATTGCCAAACCGCAAAGTTTTCCGTTTATTTCCAAGTGAAAATGAATCGTATGCATTTTCTTTTAATGAACGGGATTTTTTTTTTATTCGGCAAATCGTTGCGCAATCAACTTTGTATTCGAATGCAAGATCTCGTTGTTTAACGCCTTTTTCAATTTTTTGGAGAATCTCATCTCTTTCTTTCAACGTAAGAAAATGTAGATTCTTTTTCACTTTTCCCATGATTTTATTTGATGAAAGCAAAAAGAAATGATTCAAATTCCGAACGATTGTTTTACTCTCAAGAACCGGCTTGAAACTAACGCGTGTTGAATGTCACAAACGATTCGATGCCATATTTTATGATATCAGCGCTACAATTTTACAGTTATTTGAAAAAATCAAAAATCACAAAGCGTGAGAACACTGTTTTTGGTCGCAATAATTCCGAGAACCATAACTGAGCATAGCTATAAAGCTGTGTCTTCGCGCGTGATGAACGCAAATACATTGCCGTATTAAGTAAAAAATTTCTTCGAACAAGAATTCTTTTGCGCCCGAAAATTGCAATTTGTTATTGCTCTTTTCGAGTTTTCTATGGACTCAAAATCGAATTGTACTTTCCGCGAAATTGCAGTTATCGGTATTGCACTTATCGGGCTTCTACTGTAACTTCAAGTCTCTAGAGAGCAGAAGGTCCATACTCTCACTGTCTTTTGTTTTCAGTGTAGTTAAAGAAAAATTGATTGTTCATCCCTATTATGTATCATTCACTCTCATATTCCTACCAAATCTCTCGCATCACTTACCCATTTCGTCTTAAATTTCTTAACACGAATTACACGCGTAATTCTCCTATTCTCCGCGCTTTCTTAAATGAGATCTCAAGTTCTATTCCGCTTAACTTTTCGGTTTCTAAGAATGAATTTTATAAATTTCTAAACTCTTTTTTTTAATATATTTAATAATTATCTGCAATAATTTAAACTCATATTAAATCTACAGTCTGTGTCAGAAGAGAATAACCGGTTTTTTTCTTGTAACTTCAAGATATATTTCGCTCTGCTTTTTGCTGCATTATAGTCCCACTCAAGGCCTACAACGCCAGGTTATTGTCTGAGTAGTATTAGAGTGAGAAGTACACGAAGCGTGTTGAGGCGGTATTTTTATGCACGCATTGGAAAGGGCCAAAATTGTCTTACGCCGCGGCTGCAAAAGTAATTAATAAATCAAAAAAGTTTGTTGTGATGTGGAATCAACGGTATATATATACATATATAATTAGCGCGTACACCCTTTTTGGGTGTTTGGCCAAGCTGCTCCTCCTACTTGTTGCGTGCGTCTTGATGTTGTTCCACAAATGGAGGGGCCTACTGTTTTAAGCCGACTCCGAACGACAGTATTTATATGAGGAGCTTTTTCAAGGCAGAAATACACTCGAAGGTTTGCCATTGCCTGCCGAGGGGCGACCGCTATCAGAAAAATGTTTTTCTTAATTTTGGTGTTTCACCGAGGCTCGAACCTACGTTCACTCTGTGAATTCCGATTGGTAGTCACGACCCAACCCATTCGGCTACGGCGACCGCGGAATCAGCGGTATAAGGTGTACAAAAATATTGATGACTTTTCCGAGCGCGGCTTGAAGCGAGTGACGACAAAAAAGCAAGATAAAGCAAGAAAATGGGGTCACAGTATGGGACTGGCCTTCCCAGTCCCCAGATGCCAACCCCATTGAAAATGTGTAGGGAACTATGAGAACGCATCTTGCCGGAAGCCCAGTCCATGATTTAAAGCAACTCGTGCGTCAAGTTCGCAAAATCTAGTCCTGTTTTTCGACGAACTACACACAAAAGCTGGTTCAAAGCATGAAGAAGATGCCAGGCGACTCGTAGTTTTGTACCTACTTTCATGTAAAAAAAATTTTAAATACAATATATATCTTTTATACTTCATGAATAATTACGTTTCCTTTTTCTGACACAGAGTATAAGTCGTCTGTAAACAGTAATTATGATTAAACTTGAAATAAACGAAATAAACTTATATATTATACCTACAAGTGTATTTGGACATTCCCGTGTCTTATTAGAAAGACGTACTATTCGTATTAATTTATTGTAAAATTAGATTAGGTATATACGATGCAAGCTACAAAATTCTTGATATTACATGATCGAGTGGCTCCAACGTGATGCTAGAATTTGAAACAGCTGCCAGCTGATAACGTTCTGATCTGAATATATTGGCGAATTTGTTGGTGATACAAGTTATCCCAATTCATCAATATGTTAGAAATCCAGCAACACCTGACAAAGGTAAAAAAGGTATTAAGAATGTTCAATGTTTTTCATTTGAGATAAAATATAAAACACTTTACAACACGAAACCCGATTGAACGCTTAAATAGGCAATTGAAATCTAAATTCCGTTCAATGTGGGTGGGCCATGTAAAATTTGCTTTTTGAATCGGCTATAACAAAACACTAATCAATATTTTTTCAAACTTTTTTTTTTATTTTGAAGATTGAACATTGTCATTTATGAATGAAAAATAATATTGATCAAATAACTACCACGACTGGCTTTACAGTAGGCCATTCGATCAACCCAATTTTTAAGCACATTTTCGATTGTTTGGGCTCCAATTTCATGAATGGCAACTTCGATTTCGTGTGTTAAAGCATCAATCGTCTCTGGATGGTTCGCATAGCATTTGTCCTTAACGGCTCCCCACAAAAAATAGTCAAACGGGCTTAAATCACAGCTACGAGGCGGCCAATTGATATCGGAATTTCGGCTGGTTATTCGGTTTTCAAAAACGGTAGCCAAAAGTTCGAGTGTAACTTTGGAAGTGTGACAAGTTGCACCGTCCTGTTGAAACCAAATGTCGTCCATGTCATCCTCTTCCATTTTTGGAAACAATGTCACGGTAACGCTCCCCATTTACTGTAACCGCGGAAGAAGAAGAAGACTCACCACTTTGGAAATAGGTTTTCAATATTTCCCAGTTTTGTTCAAGCGTGTAGCGTCCCATTTCGTAAATGTCAAACCTTTAATTAAATTATGCATACATTTGACATGTCATTTGTGTTACCATTCTCAAAAAAATAGGTGGTTCAAAAAGCAAACGCTATATGGCCCACCCGTTATGAGATTACGCGTTGACTTAGACACTGCTAAGCATGTTATTATAATTATCATAGTTTCATGTGGAAGGAAATTTGATGTCAAAAAGCCTTTACGTGAGCTAGGGAGTAATAAAAAGTGCATTCAAAGAGGTTTGACGGATATTTTCTTTACCGATGGGTCCAAAAATTAAAAAGGTTCTGAAGCCGAATGGTACTTAAACGAGAGTAATAAGTATGATTACGCTATGGGAGGAACGGTAACTGTTTTCGAAAAAGTTTGCCATTCTGAAAGTATGGTGGAGCGGGAAACAGATTTGCGCCTTCAGTGACAGTCAAGCTGCGCTAAAGGCTCTGGAGAACGCAAAGCAAACCTCATAGATTATTCAAGAATGTAAAAAGAAGTTTAATTCTGTTGCAATACAGAATAAGCTCATACTTAGATGGGTTCCAGGACACTGCGGGTCTCAAGAGAATGAGATTGCCGATGAATTGGCCAACTGTAGATCAGCGGTTCTCCGACAGGGGCCAGAGTGAATAATCCGCATCATTTCTGCAGGAATCAAGAAGTGGATCAGCGGCTATGTATATAATTTACATATAGAGCGATGGTCCGGTCTGGAATGCTGTAGAACTGCAAAGTATTTGGTGACAAGCCCGAACAGAAAACTGATGGACTTTCTTCTAAAACTTGGTAGAACAGACGTTCGGTTGATGGTCGGTATTATTACAGTATTATTCGCCATTCCATTTATAGATGATCTCTGTCCAGCGTCTTTTGCTTCCATGATCTTTCGCAGGTCAGCATCATTCAATTGTTTTCTTCTTATCGCACTTGGCTTCCATCCTCGGGTTGCAGCTGCTTAAGTCTGATATTAATCATCCCTTCAGGCCTTTTGGCTTTGGAACAGTGCTTACATTCTGTAACACAAGTTCGCCGAGATAGTGCATCAGCATTTCCATCTTGTTCTCCTTTTCAATGCTCCGATGTCGATTTGGAGCCTTGCAATTTGTTCTTCCCGATGTTTGAACTGGAGTAATAATCTGAATGCATGTTCTGTTCTGAACTGGAATCATTGACCGTACAAGTGTTTGTAGAAATATTTTACGCGCTCAACCCCAGCTAATAACAGTTCTCGTCGGGTCTTCTCTGGATTTCCGAAGACTTTGCTAAAGTAGGCGATTACTTTTTCTTACCCACTGATGATCGGTGACAGTACTCCACCTAATCCGTATGCGCTAGCATTTGTATCCATAACGACCTTTTGTTCCGCGACCGGAGACGCTAACATAAGTGCAGTACAAAGAGCTCTCTCAACTGGAACAAAACGACGATAATACGTGCACAGCTTTAAGAAACTTCGCACTTCCTGCACGTTTCTTGGTCGTCGCTAATCTTTTATTGCTTTTATAATCTCCACGATGTCCAAGATATGTGGCTGCTGTTTTCAACAAGGCACACTTCTTCAATCGTATTACCGCGGAGGCGATGCGCTGAAGGACTTATTCCAAATTTTTCAGATGGTCGCTAAAATGTTTACGCATAATGAAGATGTCATCGTCCTTCTTCTTAATTGGCGCGATAACGCATACGCGATTTTGGACGAGTTAAATCAAGCGTGCCAGTCGTTTCTTTCTCGTGCTAACCGGTGCCAGTTGGACACACCAAGCCAAGTCCTTTTCCACCTGATCTTTTCAACGCAGAGGAGCCCTCCCTCTTCGTCTGCTACCACCAGCTGGTACCGTATCGAATACTTTCTGAGCCGAAACGTTTAGGACGGGCATGCCGAGAGAATTGTAGAGAGTGAATTTTGTTTGTCGAAAGAGGATTTTACTGCTCATTTGCCTACTTAGTCCAAAGTAGCACTTGTTACCAAGAAAGATTCTACGTTGGATTCCTAGGCTGACATTGTTATAGGTGTTAATGCTATATTAGTTGCTAAATATACGAAATCTGTTACAACCTCGAAATTATAACTGTCAACAGTGATGTGGGTGCCGATACGCAAGTGCGCCTACTGTTTGTTTGAAGACAGGAGATACTTCCTTTTGTCCTCGCTCACCGCCAGACCCATTCGCTTTGCCTCTTTATCCAGTTTTGAGAAAGCAGAACTAACAGCGCGATTGGTAAGGCCGATGATGCCAATATCATCGGCACTCACCAACAACTGTACGCTCTTATACAAAATTGTGCCTGAGCCATTTAGTTCTGCAGCTCGCATGATCCTCTCCAACATCAGGTTAAAGAAGTTACACGACAGCGAGTCACCCTGCCTGAAACCTCGTTTGGTATCAAACTGCTTGGAGAGGTCCTTCCCAATTCTGACAGCGCTGCTGGCATTGAGTAACGTCATCTTGCAAAGCCGTATTAGTTTTGGGGGGATACCAAATTCAGACATCGCGGTATACAGGTAACTCATCTTCTTGCTGTTGAATGCAGATTTGAAATCGACAAAAAGGTGGTGTGTATCGATTCTCCTTTCAAGATTAGGCGTATTATGAATATTTGGTCGATGGTAGATTTTCCAGGTCTAAAGCCATACTAATAAGGTCCAATCAGTTGGTCGATGATGGGCTTCAGCCTTTCACACAATACGCTCACTAGAACCATATATCTGTTATTTAGAAGACTAACCCCGCGGTAATTGACACAGATGTTCAGGATCGCCCTTCTTATGGATTGGGCAGAGCACATTCAAATTCCAATCGGCAAGCATGCTTTTATCGGACCATATTTTGCATAGAAGCTGATGCATACACCTTACCCCAATTTTGAATAGCTCAGCCCCGCTCCCATGTTTGAATAGCTCAGCCGGCAGTCCGTCGACTCCCGCGACTTTGTTGTTCTTTAGCCGCGTTATCGCTATTCTCACCTCGTCATGGTCGGGTAGCGGAACGTCAATTCTGTCGTTAACGATTGGGCTATCGGCATCTTCTTTAAAATTACACTTTTTGTTCTGGCCCAGATTGGGAAGGTATACAGCATTATAAAGTCAATCACTGTGGAAAGAATTTTTCTCCTGACGCCCTGTGGTCCTCCTATGTGCAGTAGGATACCCATAAGCGCGTTGTTAACCTTTGTCGCCTTCACACAGACAGCACCAAGATGTACTCGGTGGCAGGTTGGCTTTTTAATGGACTTGATGATATATATTGTGATTGGGAGATGATTGCTATGCGCGTGTATTTTGTCTGTCCATTTCCTTTTGAGATTCCCATTTTTCCTGCGAACGCGAGATCAGTCACTGACTGTCCGTTGTGGTTCTTGAAAATCTGAACTGCGTGCTCCTCCAATAGCACCAGATCCAGGGAAGCGAAGAACTTTTCGAATAACCGACCTCTCGAATTTATTTTTGTGTTTTGCTCGGGTATTTTCCCCCGAAATTTATTTCCATTGAGGATAGGATGCAAACTGTTCCTGTGACCACCGGTTTGGCACAATGCCATGCACCACGCGTCGTATATCCGCTGCATTAAGTCAACGTATCGACCATGTGCGCTTAGGGTATGTAGTGCTTTCAAAATAGTATCCGACGATGCAGCATTAGTAGTAGCCGGAATGTATCCAATCGATACCATATGTTAGCAGAAGAGGCAGCAAAGCTTTTCGAGAGCAAAATCGAACGTTCTGCAGCAAGAGAAAGCAGCATGCAAGTTTGACAACGAATATGAAACAATTCAACCAACGGCCGTTGAACATACCTCTGCATCCCGGGCCTGAAATTTTGGCTTGAGTAAGGTAGATTTGTATTTTATACAGTTCTTAACTGGGCACGGATGCTTTAAGTCCCACATGCATCAGTTCAAACACGAATCTGACCCTATAGGGAAGAGACGCTATTGAAAATCTGCAACCCGTGTTTTTCGAATGCACGCGTTTTGGCAGCACAATACGACCGCTACGGTGCAAGTTCGCAGAAAACTGCACTTTCGAGTCACTTGTTCAGAGCATACTGGAAAGTATAATAGTAAAAATAGGAGATTGCCAACGACGTAATAGCTGACACAATAAAGATTCTGAGGACATTAGAAAGGCTCAGGCATAGCAGCGGCGGCAACGCATCCAACCAATTCTAAGGTGGCCAAGTGACAGTACTCTTTTAGCATTATCTGCTGGTAAGAAAACGTAGATAGAACGCATAACACTGTATGTAGCTTGTGTGCTTTTTATGCAGCATATTTCTGGCCTTTTAATCTTTGCGTGCGTAGATCAACCGTTGCCATATTTGCTAAAACCTCTTCGATAGTCACTTGATACTTCACTGTATTGGCGTCTTTGTTACGAATGAGCTCTATCAGCAAACCACTGTTTTGCGTAGATCACATACTTCTAACATCTTCATTATATTATAGAGGCAGGATGTTCTCGATTCCTGTCGCTTATCATCGGTGATTGCTTATTTAAATTCATTTATTCGCAACTAACCTACTACTATAGGCCGTCCGGATCACCGCAGCCTGCCGACCTTTCCGGTAGCTTATAGACCATCTATGCTGTCCGACCCTGTGGGAGCGTGGACCTGCACCTTGCATATACAGCCACCCATTCTGACTCAGGCGCTGACCCAACAGCCTAGTAAGCGGAAAGAAAGTAAGAAAGCGCTGATGGGATTTCGAAACTACGTGCTCGAAATACACACGTGGTTGTAATACACCTCCAAGCAGATGTTTGTCTATTTTGGCCCGCGAGTAGTACTTGCTTGCTATAGTGGTTCACTTCATTACTTCTCGTTTACTCGCTCACACGTTTAACTTACGATTGAGTACTCTATGCGCATGCTTATATACATTTGCTTAACCCATTTTCTACCGCCGCTGCGTTTTCGCAACAGCAACTTTGAACCTTTGTGGCTACAGTAAAAAAAAAGATATCTCTAAAATGTTATATTCTATATTGTAATTTGGACTTTTGACTTTATAATTATGCTCTAAGATTTTTTGTGTGCAAATTTGTTCCAAATCAGGACAAGTGTAGAAAAAAGTGTGCAAAATAATAACTTTTTCATAAAACTGTTTTAGAACTAAAAATAGTTTTTTTTACGTTTTCTACTAGTTTCTTAAAAAAAAGATATGAAATAATAACATTATCATACCAGCTGCTAATGCAGCTGAAGTTTTCTTGCAAAAATAAACTCTTAAAAACAGGTGTTGCGAAAACGCAACGCTGGTTGAAACGGCTTATATGACTTCAACGTTTTGATGACATTATTTTTGGCGGGAAAATTGATGTTTATGTCATTTTCATATGGCAATTTGTACCATAAGTGCTATTATTTTTATTTGTGCAAGTAGAAATACATTTAGAAGTATTTCGTTGAACTTCGAGCAGTGAGGATGAAGGCGAAGTAGTTTCAGCTAAACGAATGAAAATTGTTAAGCCTATTTCGAAAAAAATAACTTCTGTCGCATATATTCCACCAGCAGATGTTGATGCTGTAAGTGGCAAAGAACTTATTGACGATAATGAGATGATAACAGAGGTACCAGCTATGACGGATGTTTGTGGAGAGTTGGAAGTCGAACATGAATCAGATGTGGAAGATTTTGCGTCGCCGCCGTCATGCTTAGTTGGAATACCTGATGATGGACCATCCTGTTCTGCAAAAACAACTAGGTACACAGCAGAAAAAGATTTCGGTACATCAAACTGGAAAAAAATCAAACGAATTGATTTTAAATTTGGACCCCCTGACGAATCAGGTGTGGAATCTTTAAAAAGCAATATTGTTGATTCTATGAGTGAGTCTGAATATTTTATTCCTATGACAATTTTTGGCTCATAAAATTTTTCTTTCAGGTGGCAAAACACCATTTCAATTGTTTCTGCAGTTCTTCGACGAAGAAATAATGGAAATGCTGGTCGTGATTACAAATATGTATGCTCACCAAAATAATATCGTAGTGGATATTAGCAAACAACAGATATATCGTTTCATCGGAATTTTGATACTAAGTGGTTATCATAAAGTACCTCACGTTGAACATTATTGGAGTACACAGCAAACACTTGGTATACCTTTAGTAAAGCAAGCTTTATCACGTAATAACTTCCAGTTGATCAAAAGAATATATCATCTAATGGACAATTATGGCATTGATGCCACAGACAGATTTGCTAAAGTTCGTCCACTTATTGATGCACTGAATCGTAAGTACATGCAGTTTGAAGTTTTTAAAACGTTTCTGTCAATTGATGAACAAATGATACCATATTTTGGTCGACATTTGTGCAAAATGTTTATTCGTAACAAACCAATTCGATTTGGTTTCAAGTGTTGGGCTCTTTGTTCAGACAGCGGTTATTTATATGCAGTAGCACCATATGGAGGATCGAGTGTACCTTATGACAAGAATGTAGGCTTAGGCGCTTCTGTTGTTCTATCATTGTTAGAAAACGTTCGAAATGCAGATAACCATGCCATATATTTTGATAATTGTTTTTCGTCATTTTATTTGTTTTGTTTGTTGAGTGAAAAACGTTTCAGAGCAACAGGAACTGTAAGATCAAATCGTCTTAGACGTGCAGAGAAATTGCTAAGCACTGGAAAAAAACTGAAAAAACACCAATACGACTACTGCTCCGAGATAAATAATAAATTATTTGTTGCTCGTTGGCAAGATAATGCAGAAGTAACAGTCATTTCTAATTTCAAGTCTGTCGACCCACTAGCTGTCTCACAACGTTGGTGCAAAGCCGAGAAGAAAAAAGAATCTGTTGAACAACCTGGACTTATTCATGACTACAATCAACACATGGGAGGGGTAGACCTACATGATAATACCGTAGCTAACTATCGCGTTGGTATTCGTGGAAAAAAATGGCGGTGGCCGTTATGGACTAATTCAGTCAATAGTACCACTGTTAACGCATGGAAAATTCATTGCCTGATTTGTAAGGCAGAAAGAACTCGCCATATGTCTCAAATTTCTTTTAAAACTGAAATTGCAGAATCTTTACTTTTATATTGTGAAGAAGTTTCTGATGACATAAGTGATTCATCAGACATCGAAGAAGCAGAGAGACCAGTCCATTTACCTCGCATAAATGTTTGTGATCATGTCGTATGGAAACCTCCAGGCAACAAACGTAAAAGATGTGCTATGTGTCACTCACAAATTGTTTATGACTGTATAAAATGTAATTTGAGATTACATCCAAAATGTTTTGATGAATACCATACAGATTTAGGAAATAAGAAAAAATAATGTTTTTTTAAATATTGCAAAACTATTGCATTGTAAACTTAACAAAATACAACGATATTAATACAGAGAATTCAAATAAATACCCAACTAAAACTCTGCGTAAGTTATATTATTTCTATGAATAAGATCACAGCGTTTTCGCAACAGTCTGTCCTGGTGCATCCGGAAGACCTATCGGTCTGAAAATTTGTAAAGGTGCTCAGGAGTCCTTTAATACCAACCATACAAAATTTCACGCAATTATCTACACGGAATCTATTACCGGTAAAAGATGGGTTAATACGTATCGAAATTTCTAGATCTGGCAGCACGTATCTTCTCTCGAAATCTGCCTCGCCACAGCGAAGGGGATACCATAGGAGTAGCCTTCTCAAAACAGTTACTTAATTTTTCGCGATTTTGACAAGTCTGGCGTCATTTCCCTTTCTAATACAAAACAAAAGAACGAAACAAAGAAGTAGGAGTAATTACATGTTTGTGAAAATTCAGAGAATGGCTTGGTAGTACTGTTATATCGTCCCCTTAGTATTAAAATAGCCTATAAATTTTTTGATGTTTTGAGAAATTGAATTTCAAACTTTTTGTCGAAAGTAGCTCTCACTCAAATCTCGTTATGTCTGTAAATATTTATTAGTTTCGACGTTTTGTTTAAGACTGTATAAAAATGAATCTATTTTGTTAACTGACCAGGTGTAAACTACAAATACATCAGATAGGCTATTTTATTTTTTAATGTTTTCTATTAAGTTTCTATATATTACGTTATTTTTTTTTGTATGGTATACACTATTTTATTCAAGAAATACACCAGAATAATAAGTTAATTTAATATGAATTTTTATTGCTATAAAATTATGTTTAAATTACAGTAAGATCGTAAATTATTAGCATGGCCTTTATTTATTGTCGTCTTCGTCCTCTTCTTCGAATCTGTCTGGTTCATCTAAGCAATCGCGATTATTCCCTCCTTGTAAATTCAAAAAAAATGTCTGTGAGCCGGGAGGAATTACATTTTTTTTGCATAAATCTTTGAGATCCTTCAATTTTGTGTCAGAAATTGTTAGTTCTTTTTTATATTGTGCGTTAAAGTAAAATTTATGACTCCTTTCTTTTTCATTCTCGACCCATCTATATCAATCACTTTGAAGTCTTCGTTCCATTGTTCCTTGTATAACAACTGTCTCTTTTCACTTTTTATTACTTGGAGAACCTTAATTATAGGTCAATTTACCGATTCATTGTTGACATTTTTCTTCAAGTTATGGTTCAATTTTGAGCGCCGTTTTGAGATCAATAATATCACTGTAGTTAAGGCTTTCTACAGCGTACGGACTTTTTCGTCTTGCCAGTCTAAGTATAGTTGGCCATTCTTCTGGTGAATATACACAAATATTTCTCTTAGCTCGTTCTATAGCCGAATGCATGGAATCTGCTTCCATTTGTGTGTGTCCACTTTGAAGATATGTAATCGTTATTGAATTAAAATGCAATGAATGATTCATATGAAGCAATAATGTGACAATTAATCAGTTTCTATTCTGTCCTCCACAGCAGTCTGAATACAGAATAACATCCGTTACTGATACGGATAAATTGTTCAGCATTTTTAATAAACTGGTTCCAATTTCCTCTGACCCACGATGACCATGGTTTTCATCCCACAGGAAACAATATCCAGCTCCACTAGCTAAATCCTAAAATGTGTTGTTGTATGTGGCGAACTTTCGACTGTAATACAAGGTGCTTACATTGCTACATGGTGTCAATAGCACTGATTGTAAGTCAAAAGTAAATACTTGTATATTGCTGTTATTTTTAGATAACTCCTTGTCAGCATCTTTGTGGAGTCTAGCCTGGGCTTTATTTGCTAAGTGTTCATCATATGATTTCTGTATTGAAGCCTTGTCCTCTGTATTTTTGAACATTTCGCATGTTGAGCATATGTCTTTTTTTGGATGATGGAATGAATAATTGTAATTATTACAAAATATGTGGCGATACATATGTTCCTTAACTGAAAGGTCTGGGTGGCATTCTTTAAATAATTTATGCATTTTTGTAATTGTTAGGTCTGAGCTCAGATAAAGGCGTTGGGACTTTGCTCGAGTATAGTGGCTTTCTATTGCTGGAAATGACTCTATGTGCTCTTTAATAAGAGTTGCTATCTGCGCGTCTACTTTTCTTTGCATTCCGTGTTTACCCCTCATGTCAACAAATTCTCTTTGATTCTTTTTTTTGGCTAATACAGATATCGCGCAGTCTGACACGTGTAAAGTATTTAAAAAGAACTTTTTACAGACCTGTTTGTCATTTAGAAAGAATTTTAGAGTGTTCGACCGCCGTGATTCTCTTGTTAATGTCCTCTTGCACTTTTCCACTTTTATGTTATTACTAAGGAATAGACGTTACTTGCAGTAATCGCCCAAACTCCAATAGTCTGCATTGATTTTCTTACGATCTTCTTCAGAGAACTGTTCTGGGCATTTGTTATGACAGCTGCAATCAGCGGGCTTCGGTAAACGTTCCTTAATTACTTTACCACTCTTTGTAACATAAGCCTATCCTTGACTCCTGTCACTCTTTCTTTTGTTCTGCATCCAAAGCTGGCTCTAACGCTATTGAATACAACAAATCTATAATTGTAGGAGACATCTTCTTAAATTATTTTTTAATTAACTCACCTTTCTTTTTCGTGTTACTGTCAATTCTACATTTTCATCATTGCTTTCTTCCGCGATTTCGCAGAGCACTTCGTGTTGCTTTACCGAAGATTTTTCAATTTTCCCCTCGAGATTATCCTCCTCTTCATCCGTTTCTGGAATATAATAATCTGACGATTCTGCTGAAAACTCTTTCCATCCTCTTCGTCATTTTCCGATATATTTGAATCCACTGGTTCCACAGATAATCCAACAGAGTTTGGAGCAAGTTTCACACATAGGGCTCCTGTTGATTCCGTCGCAAATTATGTTGACAACTAATATACCTAAGTATTCTTTCCTACAATTTAAGATAGCAAATACTCACCAGAGCTTGACAAATCCATGATTAAATGAATGATTGGGAACGAATGAACGACTAAATAATTATGAACGGGCGAATTTCAACAGCGAATTGAAATCCAAAATTGCACAAATTATTTTTATTGCATTTACATATATGATAAAACAACGTAAGCATTGCATAGGCTACTTTTGTTTTTTGTAATTTTAAAACACAAGTTAATTGTTCTGAGTATATAACGGCCTATAAGATTCATACAAATGAACAAATTGAAAATATTTGTTGAACAACAACGTATATCATTATACGTCATTTTAGGTGTTTGTGTTATGACAAAATTGATTTTTTTCCTAAAAATTAAAATAAAGTATGTGAATGTACATTACTATTCTATTGAATAAACAGAAAATTTAGTTTATGTAAAAATAGCGTATGTGCGTTTACATGATTTTTGAGGAAAATAATTTAATACATATTTATACTATATTTTTTTGACTGACGTTTTGGCCCACTTTGTGGAACTAGAATTTGACAAAATTTTGACCACATATAAAATCGACGATGGAGAATCCAAAAATTCAATAAAAAAATAATAGCCTATGAGCACATAGGCTATTGTTATACTAAGGGGACGATATGCGAGATTTAAACGAAACAAACTAATTGTAAAAGCACAAATTAGTATTAAGCCTCCAAATGCAGTTTGTTTGCATATAATTTCTTGTGTTTGATTGTTTGCATTGCTTTCCCTTACTCTTCCTCTTCATAAAAATGTAATTCTCCTTCCTTAAAATGTCCAAGCTGGTTGGTATAACTATAATAAATTTAAAAACATATACATAATATAACAAAAATATTTAACATAAAATTATACAATGAATAAAAAAATAAGGCCCTTACCGCTTGACCACTCTAGGGTAAACATTCAACGAGAACACCTTGTCAGGGTTTTTTCATTAGGTATAAATAGATAAATAGGTCAAAATTTCACGTATTGAGTAGTAGACTATTGGCCAGTAGTTTCATATACAGCTGATGATAGGCCAATTATACCAATTTCGTTGGAACTTTCCAACTATCTTTCACAAGTGCTCCTAAAAAGTGCAGTTGAAACTTTCGACCATTCTATCTGATTGGGGGTGTAAGGGTGTTGTACGCGTTTTCTTAATTCCCAGTAAGCAACGCATTTCTTAAAACACTGCGGATTCGAAGATCCTAACTTGATCTGAATGTAATTCAATAGGTAGTCCAAACCAAATCACCCAATTCTGCACAGAAACGTCAGCAATGGTTTTGGCCCCTTGGTTTGGTAGAGAAGACTGACTGAAGAAGTCTATAACAACGAACACACATTTGTTGCCAGAATCACTTGTTAAAAACGTGCCCGCAACATCTATGGCCACTCGCTCAAACGGTGAACTAGCGTTGTATTGCTGTAATCTTCCACGACTTCTCTCCTGTGTTCCTTTTGCTGCCATACACTCCGCGCAATTTCTACTGATTCTCTGCGTTTTAGTAATACCCAGATGACCTCCACTTGGCCCAATGTGGAATTCCTCTAACTTTCCCTAACACGATGCCGAACTCCATCAATTAACTTAAGACTAGTCCACTGAACCCAACACGCCTTATCCAGAGTTCTTTCTTTTGCCGTTTCTTTTTTAGATGGTCTCTCTCCACCGTCTTTCTCCTCCATGATCTTTCGCAGGTCAGCATCATTCAATTGTTTTCTTCTTATCGCACTTGGCTTCCATCCTCGGGTTGCAGCTGCATTAGTCTGATATCAACTATCCCTTCAGATCCGTCGACTTTAGAACAATGCTCACACTCTATAGCACAAGGTCGCCGAGATAGTGCATCAGCATTTCCATGTTACTCTCCTTTTCGATGTTCCGATGTCGAAGTCGTAATTTTGGAGTCTTGCAATTTGTCCTTACGGATGCTTGAACTGGAGTAATCATCTGAATGCTGCACGTTCTGTTCGTAACTGGAATCGTTGACCGTACAAGTATTTGTGGAAATATTTTATGCACTCAACCACAGCTAATAGTTCACGTCTGGTCACGAACAAATCCATCTCCGGCTTCCCGAGGACTCTGCTATCACTTTTTCTTGCCCCTTGATGATCTGTGACAATACTCCACCAATTCCATATGCTCTAGCACCTGTATCCACAACGAACTCTTCTCCCGCGACTTGATAAGAGATGATCGCTAAAATGTTTACTCATGATGAAGATGTCATCCAGATAGACAAAACACATCTAGTCCCCTAAGGACATGCTCCATCAACGCTCAAAGGTTGCTGGTGCGTCATAATGGCATTTGTGACATTTTCAGTTCCATTTGCAAAGACGGCGATGATATTTGTGAAGATATTTGCATCATCTTCGGTTCCCTGTATGATGACATTTGGGCTGATGCAGCCATAATCACCCCTAGTTCATCTGGTAGGTTCTGCCTTCTCTTCTATTTTTGTCGATGACTCCTAAGCTTTAGTCTATAACATACCTTCGTCTGTATCGCCAACATACCTTCGTTTTCATTAATTTGTTTAGTCGAAAAATAACAAATCACAATATTACCAAGCCATTCACTGGATTTTAACAGACATGTATGGATATTTCCTCCTCCTTTTGCTTGCACCGTTCATGTGTTTTGTATTGGAATGGAACTGAGTTCAGGCTTGATAAAATCGTGATATATGTATAAAGTAACTGTTTTTGCAAGGAGCCACCTATGTTACTCAATTCGCCATGATAATCGTTCAATAACACGATTAAATGATGCTAGTGCAGTCTTCACGTGTCTCTATGAGTTGATATGATTGGAATATTACTTGATTCTTGAGTTACGCTGTATATTTGCATAAGTTGAGACGACAGAAATAATTCAAAGATTGTTTCAGACTTGATCAACATGACGTATAGAAAAGTTTGCATAAAGTAGTTTAAATCACTTGTTTGTGGAGAGGGAGAGTAGGCGAGGGCAATGAAATCTGCCACACAGAAGAAATTATACACACACACACTTTCTTCCACCTACTTTCACAATTTAACACGCACACTTAATTTTCATAGTTTATTTAAATTAAATCAAATCACAATATTGCCAAGCCATTCACTGATTTGTACAACCTACAGTTTTCAAAATCCCGAAAAATAAAGGAGCAGTTTTTGGAAGGCGGCACCTACTATAGTCTATTCGAATTGATTATCCCTTAGGCAACTTTATTAGAAGTGATAGCATCTGCATATAAGTTAAATCATACGTGCGATTTGCTTTTGCTTTTTAAAATCCATCACACCGAAATCAGCATGCTTTCCTCCACACTTGCCATTTCGGTTCACCTCCAGGAACGCTACAAAAAGGTACTTTGTTAAATATTTAGTATAATGTCTATCGCTTTGAAAAAAATGGTAAAAGGGGGGGTAGAGGGGTGTAGTTCCATCTTAAAACTGAAAACCCGCCGGAGCCTTGTAGTTTTTAAGTAATTTAATGTTAAAATTCTTTAATTTAGAGAAAAGTTGGTGTTGCCATACATCTGATATAAAAACGAAATTTCTATGCAGAGATGTTCAGTGGAGTTGATTGGAGTTGATTGTAAAACTGCAGTATTTTTTGCTGTAATTTGAAATTGAGAAATATTTTTGAAAATAAAAACATACAACTTATCGAAATTTAAAAACAATAATATTAAGCGTATCACAAAATATAATAAATATTACAGTTTATAAGTGTATTGTACTGCTTCGATCAGTTTTACAAACGGGTACTCATGCCTTTTATACACAGATTTTCTCCACAAAAATTCGATTAGCATATCTGCATCGTAGTTGTCTTTATTAAAAAGGTCGTTACCTTTCAAAAAAATAGCCCTCATCAGTCCAACTCTGGCAACGCAGTCCACAGTATTTTTGCGTGGGTCTCCTTTCTACGTGGGAGGCCTTCGGCCGCGCTTCAAAAACATAACCCTCATCAGTCCAACTCTGGCTACGCAGTCCACAGTATTTTTGCGTGGAGCTCCTTTTCGTGTTAAAATCATTGAACCCAAAATTAAAACGTCATATGCGTGTGTGTTATAAGGAGGCATCATTAACACTAAACTGAAATACTTCATTTTTTTTTCATATTTTTGTTTTCATTTGCAGGCATCCGGCAACACCATACTGTTGTCATTCCAACTTCTTCCTATTCGCGTTTAAAATTTTAAAGTGATTGTATGGACAAATGCATTTGCATTTAATTGTAATGAAAATTATTAGAATATATGCATAAAAATACGTAAAAACACGCGTTGATAAGAGGTTTCCTTAACACCTCACAAACATTTCGACCAAATTTCGTTTATAAAGATATTATTGTTTGCCAAAAATTGCCCAATAGACATTATTGCGAATCCCAGCCGGTACTTTACCCCGCTCAACCTTTTTCCAGTCCAATATAAAATTTTCAATGTATTATTGCTTAAGATTTCACTTTAGATATTATTTAAATCATCAACTATACATTTTCAATACACATGAATGGCAAAGTAAACACACAGATTTAAACAAAACAAATAATTTTGACGGTATTCATATCTACGGCGAAGAAATCAGCTGGACGGATGACATCAACATTTAAACAAACAATTATGTACAGGAAACGACAACACTGGCAATGAGTCAACGTGTGAAAATTGGGTGCTGAATGCCGAATAAATAAAGAAACGCACGAATGCCAATTTCAATAATACAATTCGATAGAAGGAAGGGTATTAAGTTATTCGGTCTGATACATGTTTGTTCGGTGTAAAAACGAATTTGACTTATACGTATACCTTAAAACATTCAAAGAATTTTTATATCGTGGTAAAAACGTTTCAATGGTTTGTAAATGTTGTTTAAAGTAATCTTGCTAAATACACATATTTGGGGCTATACGTTTCACCGGTCGTAAATAGGAAATCTAAACATTAATTGACAGTGGAGAACATTAAGAACATAATTATAGTATAGTAAAACAAATATGCTTTAATACATCTTTAAAGAAGTGAAATTCCAAATTTGGCTATTTCAAGAAGTGCTTACAGACGCTTTGAAAATAAACAATATAAAACGTTAGCGGATAACTAAGATACGAAATTGGTTTATATCTACATTATATGCATATATAATATATATTAATGTATATATATATATATTAATGTATATATATATATATTAATGTATATATATATATATTAATACTGGATTTGCCACAACTTTCCATTACTACCACGACATATTCGGTGGCGGGCGGAGGGGATGGGGCGTTGCACCACCCACCACACCCAATAGAAACAGCAAGGTCACACCATTATAACGATGGGAGTCACAACCTCCTATGGTCCCTATAGAACCCAGAGGAAAAGTTTAAAAATTAGGTTTTTGACGACTGTATTTGCATCTTGTACTGAAATATCGTTGAAGAGAAATGTATCAAGCACTTATTAAACCAGCAAGCACTTGGGTTTTATAATTCATACTATTTATGAAAATTTTGTACAATATTAGCGTAAAATTTATAAGTGATCCTGGCGGAAAAATTATAAAAGTTTTTTTTGTTTTTGTAACATGTATATATGAACATTTTCGGGAAAATACCCATCCACTAACCCGTATGTTTTAAAAAAGGGATATAAGCGGGGGGTGGAGGGGGTATTCTACTTTCTAAAAGTGAAAACCTCACTTGTCGGCGACTTGTAGTTTTTAAGTTATTTGATTTTAAAAATTGTAAAATTGACCAAGAGTCCTCCTATTTTGTTTACTACGACCAGCCGAAGTGCTGCCAGACATCGTATAAATAAACAATTTTAGAAGATAATAAATGCATAAAAATACAAAATTTTACAAATTATTTCTATATTATATACGTCTATTCATATATATATATATATATATATGTATATAGGTATATTTATGGATATATGTGTATATTTATATACATATATATAATAATACTTGATTTTCAGTAAAGTATGTTTGATTGTATGCATTTTGAGTTTACAGATTTGTATTTGCTGGGTATATTTAGATTTCACTATGTTATGAATATATGATATATATATATACAAATATATATTTTAAAAAAAAGAAAAAATCGGTTTTTAATTCCAAATTTTCACTATATTATGAATACATGATATATTATATATGTATACATATATATATTTAAAAAAAAAGAAAAAAAAGCGCCTCAGGCGCTGTATATATATATATACATATATATATTTAAAAAAAAAAAAAAAAAAATAGCGCCGCGTAAATAAATAAAATAACCGGATACTAGACCGTCTATGCTGTCCACAGTATTTTTGCGTAAAACTTTCTTCTGCGTAGGCGGCCTTCGGCCGCACTTCAAAAAAATAACCCTCATCAGTCCAACTCCGGCTACGCAATCCACAGTATTTTTGCGTAGTACTCCTTTTCGCGTGGGCGGCCCTTGGCCGCGCTTCAAAAAAATAACCCTCATCAGTCCAACTCCGGCTACGCAATCCACAGTATTTTTACGTAGAACTCCTTTTCGCGTGGGCGGCCTTCGGCCGCGCTTAAAAAAAATAACCCTAATCAGTCCAACTCCGGCTACGCAATCCACAGTATTTTTGCGTAGAACTCCTTTTCGCGTTGGCCCGTCTCCGCTGCACATAGGAGTTTTACGTGAAACTGAACTGTATTTCGAAAATCATATCGATATTGTATTTATATATATTTATGAACTCAATATATACACCTTAGAGGTTGTAAACCCCCATTCCCTCATTATTCTAACAAAAAAGAGTGTGTGGAAATTATGTTCCTATGTTGCTTCGTTTTCAATCGCATTCTATTTTTTTTATTATTTTTTGGCTTCTGGCAACACTCCATTCAGCCATGCTTTTCAGTTATTGTAAATTTAGCTGGCGCGTCAAGTGTTTGCAAGTTATAAATGCAATTTAAATTGTTAATTTATGGTATATATCAATAAAGAGAGTTAAAAACGTGTGTGTATGTTAATGTAGTTTGAATATTTATTAAAATAAATGTGATAAGTGCACTTATTGTATCAAAATTTGGTAAAGGTAAAAGACAAATTTTATCAACAAATAACGTAAAAACTATTATTAACTGAATAGTGTTGGTGCTAGTTTTAGCAAAATAAGCACGAAATCAACATCTCCTGTGAATTTCATTGGAAAATTCGTAATATTTCTCTCAAAACAAGTGAGGGGGTAGTGCATGGAGTCGGAGCCGGATTAAACGATTTTTGGTGAAAATTTTGACTATCGATTAATTGTAACTTTATGAGGATGAAATAGCTTTAACAATTCTTTGACAATTTCTAAGCATTTCCTTTTGATTTGAGTAAACCCCCACATTCCGTTAAACTTAGCTCAAATAATTGTGCATACAGCAAATATATATCGCGACAATCACTCAATGCTTGCTGTTTTAAGCCTTTCGACCCCAACTTTTTTCCTGTGGAACGAAATTTTTTTTTTTTAATTTTAATCCTTTTGTATTTGTTTAAGAAGCAGTTGCCCAAAATTTTGAGTCGTCACGCCCCACGGTTTGAGCGCTACCGAAAATTGCTTGTGAGCAACTTTGGGCAATGGTGGTATACAAAATAAACAAATTTTTCCTTTCGAACAACTTTTAATGATTTTTATTTATTTTGAAAAATTAGGTATGATATGACAAAAAACAGTTTTTATTGTTATTACAGCAAAGGTGGACTTTGCATTTAAGGCATTTGGACATTGGGGTTCCTGTCTTACACAATCTGCAACGTCCCTTTTGACTAAAGACTACCCAATGTTCCATTTTATCGTAACGCTGTGAGACTGAAGGATTCGGTTGGAACCTGTACTTTTTGGACTGTTGGGAAGATACGCTGCTTGATGGGGAGCTTAGGGATACTATCGAGGTAGCTTTTTCAACATTCGATGGTCTGCCTTTCCTTTTTCCGAGCGAAGTAGTGGCAGTAAGCAACTCATGAGCAATTTCTAGTTGAAATTTTATTAGAGGAATATGCTTTTGTCTCGAGTTTATCAAGTTTAAATGCTTTCTATACAATAGCCATGCGTTTGTTACGGATGTTCCGAGGCACCAATAGAAGATTCGTATGTACCACTTATTTGAACGGTGGTTGACCTTGTAGAGCTCCATGAGCATGTCAGCCAAATCTACTCCTCCCATACCCTTATTGTAAGAAGCAACAATCGCAGGTCTTGCAACATCAATATAAGCTTTTTCCTTTGGATTCCAACGTTTGCATATACCAACAGGTTCATTGCTTTCACACGAAGATATAAGTTGAACTGGCTTATTGTCAAACCACTTGACGCATAAAATATTATTGTTGATTTCACATTTCATATCGAAAGATCCCCTTCCACGCTTTTTTAACTCAGCATCTGAAAGTAGTTGGCAATTGCTTATGCGGTTTTTACGTACAGTTCCTGTTGCAAATATGCCAATTTCTTTCAACGAGATCAGAAGGCTTACTGACGTAAACCAATTATCGAAATAAAGCTTAAAATGTTTGTCCTTAGGAAGACCTTTAGCCAAATATAAAACTATATCCGAAGATAGGCCCAATCCATAAGTAGGACAGGTACCTTCACCAACATACAACGTAAAGTCGTACACTAATCCTGAGGTTCCAGCACGCGTAAACATTTTCAGACCCCACTTATGAGGCTGGGTTGTATTGTTTAAATGACGATCGACCTGTAACAAAAATTTAAACTAAAATGTTCATTATGACGTTTATGAATGTATACCTTTGAACGCAATAATTTGTTCATCAATGCTTTGATGTTCTTCCTGGGGTAGCTTTCCAAAATTTTCTTTGAGACTGTCTAGTAAAGGACGTATTTTGTACAACTTGTCAGTTCAAATCGCCTTTTTTTGGATTGTTTAGTGTTATCGTTGAAATGTAAACATTGTTTTATTTTTTCAAACTTTCCGCGCGGCATTGAATCTGTTATAGCGGTAAGATTTAAATCTTTTGACCATGCCATTTTGAGTTGAGGCAATTTTAAAACACCCATGTACAACAAAATACCAATATAGCGTTTAATATCTTCAACAGTGCATTTGAGCTCAATGCCGTGTTCTTGCAGCGCATATAAATCTGTTTGTTGTGTGATCAAATCAAAAACTTGGCTATTAAAAAAAGTGCAGAAATATTCTACTGGCATCATCACATCGTCGACCTTCAAAGTATTTTCTTCCCAACTGGTCTCCAAAGGTGCAAATGGCCTTTTTTCCCACTTTAGTGTCTTGGGGTCAACTTTTTCAAAGCAATTATCAGCCACACAAGATTTTGGCTCACCTTCTTCTGCAATCATATTTTCGAGAAGGTCAATCTCTATAGTTTCCCCTCTTTGCACGATCCCTTCCAAATTCTTCTCTAGCACTGCAGAAATGTCATCCATCTCGTCATCACATTCGTCGTCAGAAGAGGCATCCCAATCAAAGTTAACAATCCTCTCAATGTCGTCATCTGACAATCCTTTCTCTTTCGGTCTCATAACTAAGTACAAAAATATTTATTACTTCAATGGCCCAAGGTTGCCCACAGGCAACATTGCAACTTTGAAAATTACTCACCTGGTTAATATTTTTAACTAATCAAATTTAAATTCAGTTTCAGAAAGCTAAATCCTTGCTAAAAAACATGGCATATAAACTTTTTAATTTTTTTCATTATTATAAAAGTTAATCACTCACTTTAAAAACTCTTTTGAATTTCACAACAATATTTTCTGCGCTGCACTTGCTGTTTATTCTACATAACTTCGCTAAATGATCTACAACTGATATTTTTTTTGCTCATATTTTGAGTAGATACATAAAAGTACCGTTATCATTTATAACGAGCAGACAAAAACAAAACGAACGCTTTCCGCAAGCTGTTAAACTGCCGAAGTTGCTCACAGGCAACATTGGGGTCGAAGGGGTTAAATAGCGTTAAATATTTTTGAGACATATGTACAGTTCCTAGAAACCATACTCGTTTTGTTAGTGCGTTTTTATTCTGTTGATCGTAAACACTTCGACATTTAGAGTCAGGGGCAATACTGCTGTTTCCGTGGCGCCGCAATCTGACGACGGTTCCTTATAGAACTCGACAAAAGAAAACGAAAAGAATAAGTAAAATTTTTTGATATTTCGCTTAGTTTTCGAGTAATTTAATGTTAAAGTTCACTAATTTAGCGCAAAGTTGGTGTTGCCGTACACCTGAAATAAAAACGAAGTTCGTATGCAGAGATGTTCAGTAGAAAATTCATTGTAAAACTGCAGTATTTTTTGCTCTAATTTTAAGGTGAGAAATAATTTTGAAAATAAAAACATACAACTCATTCAAACTTAAAAACAATGATATTAAGCGTATCTCAAAAAATAATAAAGTAATTAAAATTAAATTAATTAACACAGTATTTTTGCGTAGAACTTCTTTTCGCGTGGGGGGCCTTCGGCCGCGCTTCAAAAAAATAACCCTCATCAGTCCAACTCCGGCTACGCAATCCACAGTATTTTTGCGTAGAACACCTTTTCGCGTGGGCGGCCTTCGGCCGCGCTTCAAAAAAATAACCCTCATCAGTCCAACTCCGGCTACGCAATCCACAGTATTTTTGCGTAGAACACCTTTTTGCGTGGGCGGCCTTCGGCCGCGCTTCAAAAAAATAACCCTCATCAGTCCAACTCCGGCTACGCAATCCACAGTATTTTTGCGTAGAACACCTTTTCGCGTGGGCGGCCTTTGGCCGCGCTTCAAAAAAATAACCCTCATCAGTCCAACTCCGGCTACGCAATCCACAGTATTTTTGCGTAGAACACCTTTTTGCGTGGGCGGCCTTCGGCCGCGCTTCAAAAAAATAACCCTCATCAGTCCAACTCCGGCTCCGCAATCCACAGTATTTTTGTGTAGAACACCTTTTCGCGTGGGCGGCCTTCGGCCGCGCTTCAAAAAAATAACCCTCATCAGTCCAACTCCGGCTACGCGATCCACAGTATTTTTGCGTAGAACACCTTTTCGCGTGGGCGGCCTTCGGCCTTAATTTTTGTTCATATTTTGGTTCATATTTTTGTTTCATTCGCAGGCATCCGGCAACACCATACTGTCGTCATTCCAATCTTCTTCTTACTCGCGTTTAAAATTGGAAAGTCACTGCATGGACAAATGCATTTGCATTTTATTTTAATAGAAATAATTCGAATATAAGGATAAAAATAACTAAAAACACGCGTGTGAGTGTATATTTCGTGAATTTGATTGAAGTGTTAAAAAATATATAGTGTAATAGGCAAATTATAGTGAAATTGCAAAGGGCATTTTGAGACCTTTTTTATTAAATATCTCGAAAACTAAGCGAAATATCAAAAAATTTTACTTTATCATTTCGTTTTCTTTTGTCGAGTTCTATAAGAATCCGTCGTCAGATTGCGGCGCCACGGAAACTGCAGAATCCCCGAGTCAGGCACCAAAAATGCATTTAGGTGTACCGGTTGATATTAAAAAATTAATTCTAAAGTTAAAGCTAGAAGGCAAGAGCTACGGTGAGATATCAGCAACTGTTGACAGACCACGTGCTACCATTCAATGGAACGTTTATCATGGCAAAAGGGAGTGGACGAAAAACAATTTTTAATCAGTATACGGAGCGAATAATAGAACGAATGCTTAAAGCTGACCCGTAGCACCTAAAATTGCAGCGAACCTTGAAGAAACTGGGGGACCAGTTGTGAACCCACAAACTATAAGAAACTTCCTGAAATCTAACGGTTACAAAGGGTGCGTCTCATGTAGAAAGCTATTTATATCAACGAAGAATGCAAAAAAGTGATTGGAGTACGCGAGAACCTATGTTGATAAGCCAGATGACTTTTGGAACGATGTTATATTTATGAACGAGAGTAAATACAACATGTTTGGATCAGATGGAAGAAGATTTGTATAAAGGAAAGCGAATACTGCTCTCAGAAAGGAAAACCTCACTCCTACCGTCAAGCACGGTGGCGGAAATGTAATGGTTTGGCGCATAATGGCGGCTAGCGGTGATGGAATTGTAGAAAGCACTATGGATAGATTTAAATATTTATCTATTCTAAAGGACAATTTAAATCAGAGCGCTGAAAAACTTGGTTTCGGCTCGGATTTCAGGGTGGTACAAGACAATGACCCGAAGCATAGTTGGGAAGTTAGAAGAAGTTATAAATCTGTGCTCCCACACCCGCCCCAGTCTCCAGACTTAAATCCGATTGAGCATTTATTGGATATTTTGGAAAAAAAAAGATTAGAAAGCACACAATAAAACACAAAGAGCATTTGAAGCGCATCATCGAAGTTGAGTGGCAAAATATTTCGCCTGATTAAACCAAGAAGCTGGTATGTTCCATGAAAAGTCGACTGAAGGGTGTAATTGAAACAAATGGATACCATACGTCAAACCTCTACATTTTAAGTAAACTTTAAATCTCCTTTACTGTTTGTACAATTTTTTTATGTAAAATTTTGAAGATAATTTCTTTTGTGTTATTTTTGCTATGCATATCCTTAATTTATTTGTTACATTTTTTGTTATTGCTTTCACTATGAAATCAAAGATTGAAGAGAGTACAAATTTTCACCAAAAATCGTTGAATCCTAAAGGTATTATCACTTTCTTCCGAAAGTCAGTGCTGTATTTACAATTTTTTGATGCAGGGTACATTCGACTTTCGATTAAATCCTGGCGGAAAAATTATACAAGTTTTTTTTGTTTTTTGTAACATGCATATATGAACATTTTCACACAAAAAAGCACCGCAGCCGAAATTTTTGACTAAAAAATCGCACGATTTTGTACTCCAAATTTTCACTTTTTATGAAAATATTACTTTATCGCTATATTTTATTTAAAGTTTTCACTTTTTTTTGAAAAGAATGATGTATCGAAGGCCAAAGGTTAATTTAGCAATTTTAAAAACTACAAAAGTTCTATCGAACCTCATTGTTGGTTGACTAGGTTTCTTCATTTTCGCTTTATTCTTTTCTCATTATCGTTCCTTTGACAGTTCGTCCCGCGCATTTATTTTGCACGGTATTACAAACGTTTAGAAGAGCATTTGTAATGATAGAATTTTAATAAAATTCGTAGTATTATTGTGTAAAAATAGCTTTAAATCAAATCTTCAATTAATTAAGAGTGGTCATGAGTGAATATTGTTACTTTTCTGCTTATGCAAAAAAGAAGCATTTTTAACGTTAAATATTGCAATTAGTTCTTAATGGTATTTTATAAAAAGTTCTATATATCAAAATGTTGATACAGTGACTACATTTGTGTGTAATAGTTATTAAATTCGGTCCACGCACATAGAAATTATAAGCAAACTATGTCACTTTGTTTTCATTCGCCCTCAATTGGTTTTAACCCTTAGATTACGGAGTAGGGGACTTTTGGTCCCCCAAAATAAGTTTTTCTTTAATAACTTCGTAAATAATTTCTTACTCTTTTACCCCTTCAGATAGTCGAGTTTTATTTTAAGTCCTGTTAAAAAACATCGTTTTTTAATTTACCAACAGTGTTTGTAATAATAATATGCCAACTTATAATCTAAAAAAAAAAATTTTTTTGTGGGGGACTTAAGTGACCCTACTGGGTCCTTTATGCAAAAAAATATACTCCGTACTCTAGAATGTGGTAAGTGTCTAAACACTGCCCGGTCCAGTAGTTGTCTGTTCGTTGTGTCCTGGATCTCATTGGCGTACTTGAAGAGGTGCCTCCTAACATGCATGGGAGGCGGCTTAGCTCAAGCAGGTGTCTACATAAATGAAAGCTGCAGTAGAACCCTAGCAGAAACTGTTTGTTGTGCTTTTTTACAGATAGTATTTGTGCTTCGTTGTGAAGGTGTTGAAGAGGGGACATCAGTAGGCAACCTGTCTCTGGCCGAATAGCAGTGTGTTGCGTGTCACTACATCCAGACGACCAGACAGGCGCAGCCTAGTTTAGAACCGGCCGGCCAATTGCCTCAAATTTCGATAGCAACATTTCTTTGTCTTTGCCTTACCGGCTTAACACGTTGAATGGCATGGGGGTCACTGGTGACTGGCACCAAGATTTTTGTAGAGTCGGATTGCAAGAAACACATAATTTCACTAAAATTAGAAGTTATAAAATGTTCAATTTTATTTACGTTATTGCAATAGTATAATTGATTTAATGTAGTACAGAACATACAAAAGTTGGAGATTCATCGAAGTGAAAAAGCGAGGAAGATCTGTGAGCTAGACGTTCACTTTGGCGCACAGGCCATCAATGTCATTGCCCAACGCCATTATTTTTTATTTTTATTTTATTAAACGCCAATCGGCAATATACATACAAATAAAAATAAATAAAAACAGAGTACAGAATCAGAATTTATAGAGGGCTGGTAAGAAATACAATGATAAAGATTATGGGACAGAAGGTTCTTGAGAAAAATCAGGGTATTACTATAGGATGATATTTTTGGCATTTCGCCGAAAAGTATCGCAGGTTCCACCATAGAAATCGAGAACACCATGAAGTGAGTTGACGCTGATGGCTATTCTATTGCACGGGACGTGATAGACGTAGCTTTTGTAGGTAGCGACTGTTTTCAGAGTAAAGCCAGCCGTGGCAAGCTCGAAAGAGCTGCGTATTTCCGGAGCATCAATAATACCATTTACCACTTTATAGAAGAACGCTAGATCAGTTATGCGACGGCGAGCCCGCAGACTGTTGATGTTGTACCGAATGTAGATATCTTCTGTGGCTGAAACGGTTGATGATGAATGCCGGAAGGCTAAGGTCTTGCAGAGCTTACGCTGCACTCTTTCAATTCTAGTAATGCCTGCTTCAGTGTATGGAGACCAGATTATGGATCCGTACTCCAGTATTGGAAGAACTAGAGTTTTTAAAAGACAAATCAGGGAGTAGGGGTGCTTGAATTCCTTACTATTCCTAGTTATAAATCCGAGTATCTTAAAAGCTCTCTCAGTTATTCCATCTATGTGCTTGTGGAAAGTTAGTTTGGTGTCAATCGTGACACCGAGGTCTTTGATGTCATCCACCTCCCTTATTTTATCACGATTGAGTGTTTACACTGCAGGTAAGGGAGTACGCGATCTCGTGAATGGATGCTGGAATGTCACTGTCTCCTCGCTTCTTATCCTTGATATAATTCCACAAGGCTTTGGTGTCACCTTTCAGTGACCCTTCTACCTTAACAACATACACATTAAAACACTTGTTGCAGAGATTTTTGCACTCTTGTCTCAGATTACTGACGAGTGTGTAGTTTCGCCTGGCTTTCTGTTTTTTATACTGTGTGTGCGTTGCTTTTTTCAGGATGATTTTCTCTGTCAATTCCCTAGAAAACCAAGTCCGCCTTCTTGAAAGCATAGTTAGGGATACCGACCGGTGTTAAGCTAGGCTGGAAGTTGATCTGACAGGCTAGGGCCGGGTGATACTTATCCTCAGGAACCAGAGCAACAGTACCATACGGGATTGTGTCGGTGTTGCTGAAGCAAAGGTCGAGTAAGTTTCCCCTGTTCATTGAATACATGATTGCATTGCTTGCATCCGGATGTAGAATAGCTGTCGTATAACAATCTCGTGCATTCATTTCTGGGTGAGCTACTTACCATGTTGAAGTCACCAAGGACCAATAGACTGGCATTCTTGAAGCTATCGGAAAGAAAAGAGATAGCAGATAAGTGCGTGTGATAGGCTTCGTACGTGGTGGTATATGTACATACACAGCCTAAAATAAGGTTGCCATTGTTAATCTTAATTTTAATAAAGAGTTCCACAATATTGTTCTCCTTGATTTGGATCGATTCTACTTGAATGTGCCGTTTTGTAGCTATGACCACACCTTCACCACGCTCACAACCACTCGTTGCCTGGTTACGATCTCTGCGATAAATGTTGTAAGTGGGGACCAGTACTTCACCATCATGCATAGCGGGCTGGAGCCAGGTTTCGGTGATGCAGATGATATCGTAGTGACTAATTGACGTGGCTTTGAGAAGTTCGCAGAGTTTTGTGCGTAGACCGCGGACGTTCTGGTAGTAGACGGTGAGATTTGTCACTTTGCTCCTCGTCTCTGATCGAACGAAAATTCTTTGTTACTATTTTCAGTATGCCATTCACATATTTTATTGTCTTGCTCAAATCACTATTCTTCTCAAGAGAGACAAGCTCAGAGCGTAAGCTTTTCAGATATTCCTGCTGTGTTAGAGTGAGATCCGGTTTGAAAGATATCGTGATGTTACCATCAGCTGGCTTACTTTTGAGTAAGGTGATTGCATCCGTTGCAGTTGGGGTCACTACAAGTAGTGCACGGGAACGACCTGGTATGTGACGTCCCAGTCTACGAAGTTTTAGGCCAATTGAGTCACAAGATAACTCTGGTGGCAGGATAGATGACAGACTTGACCTATTATCCTCCAGCTACTCTTTTCCAGTTGCTTTAGGTGATTGAGGGACGTTGAACGCAATGACATTAGCCTCGCGGCGTTAACGTTCGCTCAGCTCTACGAAGACTGCTTCATTGGATGCCGGTGAGATTACATGGGAGTTAATATTATTCTCGACTAACGTTAACCCGTCATCAATTTTAGAGCATTTATTGGAGAGGTTAACATTTAGTTGGGACAGCTTACTAACCTCTGCTCTGATGTCTGCCAGATTGTTTGTACTTTCGGCTCCACCTTTTTTAATACGGTTTGCCAGATTCCTAAAATCAGCGGTTGAGAGATTGGTACATTTATGGTGAAACCAGAGACGACAACCTGTGCATTGAATACTAGGTGTTCCCTCGCGGACAATTGCAGAGCACTTGCCACAGTATGCCACTTCTACGTTTAACTTTTTTGGTCCCATAATTACAGGAACAGAGTGTAGAAAAATAGATACAGATATTAGTTACGACAGGTAGCAAGCAGAATCATAAAGGCACAGAATTGCAGAAAATACTGCACAATTTATCAATTATTTATAATAAAAAACACTGAGTAGCCTAAAACACGTGTTTACCTCTTGCATCCGTCAGCGTAAGAGACCAGGGAGACTCCCTCTGGTGGCTGGTGGACATAGAAGTTGAACAGCAAGGGTGGCAAGGACATCACCCTGCGGAAAACCTTGCTTTATCTTCCTTTGCTTGGATGTTTGGTCTATAAAAATAACTGAGGTGTGCCGACCGATCAGATAGGAGTTGTGTCGACTTGCTTATTTTCATCTCGATCGAGAAACCTGCCGACTTTGTTTCCGCGGATCACTGGTCATATATCAACTTTAACAAAGCTTATTGTACCAGATTCGCGGAATTTACCGAAGACATCTTCGCCGCTCTCCCCATTTCCACCGATGTGCGCGCCGGCGAACGCGCATTCCACAAGGTGATCACAGCCGCAGCGGCTCGCTTCATACCCGCTGAAACGATCCGGGACATACGTCCCAATTTCCCAGCTGAAGCAGTTGTTCTGGCGAACGAGCGTGATCTCCTATGCAAGGCCGATCCCGGTGATCCTCGGATAAAGGATCTCAATTCGGAGATCCGGCAACTGGTAACTCGTTATAAGCGGACCAAATGGGAAGGGCATCTGAAGTCCTGCAACCAGAAGTGTATGAGCACGCTCTGGTCCGCCGTAAGGGCCCTGTCGAACCCGACGAAGCACAACGACAACGTGGATATCACCTTGTTTGTTTGTTTGTTAACAGTAATAGAAGCCCCGCCAGTGTAGAGCATATCACCGGTCGTCTTCGTCTAGCTCATCTAAAGGTAGGCCCAGGAAACATGCTGTTTCGACGGGTTGGTTCCAGAGGGAGAGGGGTGTTAGATGAGCCGGACATATGTCGAGGTGGATTCTGGTAAGTAGGAGTTTAACAGTATCCAGAACGTAATTGTGCCAGTGTTACATGTGTCTCATGGGGAAGCTGGAGCTCTTCATCTGGTATAGGTGGTGGTTGGACTCGGATTACGGCATTCACAGGACGGGAGCTTAAGAAGGTGGTGATGGTCTCCCGGCGAATGTCGTTTATTGACTGTCTAAAGACTGTCTGCTCCAGTAAATTTCTGTCAGTTTTGTCCTGGATTTCATCGGCGTAATTTAAGAGATGTCTCCTGACGTGCCTAGGAGGCGGCTCAGGCTCAAGCTGGTGTCTGCAGGGGGGAAACCTGCGGTAACATCCTAGCAGGAACTGCTTGCTGATCAGTTGGTTATGCTCCATTACTGGGAGCATTTGTGCCTCGTTGTGAAGTTGTTCACTTTGGAACACAGGCCATCGATGTCATTGCCCAACGCCATTATCGTACAGTCGTCAGCGTATGAGACCAGAGAGACTCCCTCTGGTGGTTGGGGGAGCTTCGAGATGTAGAAGTTGAACAGCAAGGGAGAAAGGACACCATCCTGCGGTACACCTTGCTTAATCTTCCTCTGCTTTGATGTTTGATCTCGAAAAATCACTGACGAGTGACGACCACTCAGGTACATAGTTTGCGGACCACCTCTTCAGCCCTGGCGGGAGTGTCGACTGATAAATATCATCTAGTAGCGTGGAATGGCTGACTGTATCGAAAGCCTTCTTTAGGTCCAACGCTACTAGGACAGTTCTCCCGCTGTTTATCTGGGCGTTTATGGCAGTGAGCACAGTGGTGGTGCTATGCACTCGTCGGAAACCGTGCTGATGTGGGGCTGGGGCCAGGTGTTTCGTGAAGAGTGAGAGTAGGAGGGCTTCAAGTGTCTTCACTACTGGGGAAAGGAGAGTTATCGGACGATAAGATTCCCCTTGGTTGGCGGGATGATGAGAGTGGCCAAGGACAGATTGAAAGCCCTTGTGAGAAATCCCATTCCCAATGGTCCCAGGTGCTTCAGTATCAGCGCGTTTAGTCCGTCAGGGCCAATGGCTTTCGATGATTTCGATTTATTGATGGCCCCCTGAACCTCAGCACCGGAGAAAGCAAGTGGGGCACTGTCGTTCGTCAATTTGTGCAGCCTTCTAGTAGCACGACGCTTGGTTCTGTCGGTCGGAGGATGCAGTATAAAAAGTCGGCTAAAGTAGTTTGCGCATCTCTTCGGCTCCCACGAATTGCAACCGTTGAAGGTGATAGCCACCTTGTCGTTGCGCTTCATTGGTTTCAGCAGGGACCTAACGGTGGACCAGAGCTTACTCACCCCAGAGGTGAGGTTACAGGTCTTCAAGTGTTCAACCTATTTAGTCCACTTATGTTGATCTACCAGTTGCCGGATCTCCAAATTGAGATCCCTTATGCGGGGATCCCCGGAATCGACCTGACTTAGGTGGTCACGCGGCCTTCAACGGTCGTACTTCGTCGAATCCGAAGAGATGCGCGAGCTACTTTACACAGCCAGACGGCTTTACAAACTGACATACAACAGTGCGCCACATGTTTTCTAAAGCAATGAAGTTCAGGGGGCCATCTACCAAATGAAACCATCAAAAGCCATTGGCCCTGACGGACTAAACATGGTGATCCTGAAACATCTGGGTCCATCGGGAGTAGAATACCTCACCAAGGTCTTTAATATGTCTATGGTCAGTCTCATCATTCCTGATAGGTGGAAATTAGGGAGAATGGTCCCACTACTGAAGGCTGGGAAACTCGCCAACCATGGGGAGTCTTATCGTCCGATAGCTCTCCTTTCTCCAGTAGTGAAGACTCTTGAAGTCCTACTCCCACTCTTCACGAAACACGTGACCCCAGCCTCAAACCAGGATGGTTTCCGAAGAGTGCATAGCACCAATATGGCACTCACCCAGGTAAACCGCGGAATTAACCAAAACCTCCCCTGCGAGAGGACTGTTCTAGTAGCGTTGGATCTAAAAAAGGTTTTCGATACAGTCAGCCACGCCACGCTACTAGATGACATTTTACTGTCGACACTCCCGCAAGGGCTGAAGAGGTGGTCCGTGAACTACCTGAGTGGTCGTCACTAGTGGGTGTTATTTCGAGACCAAACATCCAAACAGAGGAAAATAAAGCAAGGAGTTCCGCAGGGTGGTGTCCTTTCTCCCTTGCTGTTCAACTTCTACATCTCGAAGCTCCTCCAACCACCAGAGGGAGTCTCCCTGGTTGTTGTTGTTGTTTTAACAGCATAGGAAGCCCTGTCAGTGTAGGCACATCATCGTTCGTCTTCGTCTAGTTCATCTAGGGGTAGGCCCAGGAAACATGCTGTTTCGACAGCTTGGGTCCAAAGGGAGAGGGGGGTTAGATGAGTCGGTCTAAGGGGGCATGTTAAGAGGTGGTTAGTGTCGTGCGGGGTACCTTCACATGCCGGACATGTGTTTGGTATGTCGGGGTCGATTCTGGATATGTAGGAGTTTAACCTGCTACAGTATCCAGAATGTAGTTGTGCCAGTGTTACACGAGTCTCACGGGGAAGCTGGAGCTCTTCATCTGCAATAGGTGGTGGTTGGACTCCGATTACGGCATTCACGGGACGGGAGTTCATGAAGGTGGTAACGGTCTCCCGGTGAATGTCGTTTATTGACTGTCTAAATACTGTCTGGTCCAGTAGGTTGCGGTCAGTTTTGTCCTGGATTTCGTCAGCGTAGTCTAGGAGATGTCTCCTGACGTGCCTGGGAGGCGGCTCAGGGGTGAAACCTGCGGTAGCATCCAAGCAGAAACTGCTTGCTGATCAGTTTGTTATGCTCCACTACTGGGAGCATTTGTGCCTCGTCATGTAGGTGTTGGGTGGGTGACATCAGGGGGCACCCGGTCGCTGTCCGAATGGCGGTATTCTGACAAGTCTGTAGCTTTGTCCACTGCGAATCACTAGTTCCAGGCGACCAGACAGGCGCAGCAAAGTTTAGAACCGGCCGGCCAATTGCCTTAAATGTCGGAAGCAACAGTTCTTTGTCTTTGCCCCAAGTGCTGCCGGCCAGCGATTTGAGGACCTTGTTGCGACTTTGGACTTTAGTGGCAATTGCGGTTGTGTGCGCAGAGAAGGAGAGCAGGCTGTCGAAGGTTACACCAAAAATTTTGGGGTTGTTTACCGTCGGAATTGGTGTATCATCGACTTTAACCTTAAGGGACAGCTTGACCTCCTTTGTCCAGGTGGTAAAGAGGGTCGCCGTGGACTTGGTGGGGGAGAGTTGGAGATTCCTCGCAGTGAAAAAGCGAGAAAGGTTGGTGAGGTAGTTGTTCACTTTGGAACACAGGCCATCGATGTCATTGCCCAACGCCATTATCGTACAGTCGTCAGCGTATGAGACCAGAGAGACTCCCTCTGGTGGTTGGGGGAGCTTCGAGATGTAGAAGTTGAACAGCAAGGGAGAAAGGACACCACCCTGCGGTACACTTTGCTTAATCTTTCTCTGCTTTGACGTTTGATCTCGAAATATCACTGACGATTGCCGACCGCTCAGGTAGTTCGCGGACCACCTCTTCAGCCCTGGCGGCAGTGTCGACTGATAAATATCATCTAGTAGCGTGGAATGGCTGACTGTATCGAAAGCCTTCTTCAGGCCCAACGCTACTAGGACAGTCCTCTCGCAGGGGCGGTTTTGGTTAAGCCCGCGATTTATCTGGGCGTTTATGGCGGTGAGTGCAGTGGTGGTGCTATGCACTCGTCGGAATCCGTGCTGATGTGGGGCTGGGGCCAGGTGTTTCGTGTAGAGTGGGAGTAGGAGGGCTTCAAGTGTCTTCACTACTGGGGAAAGGAGAGTTATCGGCCAATAAGACTCCCCTTGATTGGCGGGTTTCTCAGGTTTCAGTAGTGGGACCACTCTCCCTAATTTCCACTTGTCAGGGATGATGAGAGTGGCCATGGACAGATTGAAAACCCTGGTGAAGAATCCTACTCCCAGGGGTCCCAGATGCTTCAGTATCAGCGCGTTTAAACCGTCAGGGCCAATGGCTTTCGATGATTTCGACTTGTTGATGGCCCCCTGAACCTCATCACCGGAGAAAGTAAGTGGCGCACTGTCGTTCGTCAGTTTGTGCAGCGTTCTGATAGCACGACGTTTGGTTCTGGCACCCGGAGGATGCAGTATGAAAAGCCGGCTAAAATAGCTCGCGCATCTCTTCGGGTCCGACGAAGTGCCATCGTTGAAGGTGATATCCACCTTGTCGTTGTGCTTCGTCGGGTTTGACAGGGACCTAACGGTGGACCAGAGCTTACTCACCCCAGAGGTGAGGTTGCAGGTCTTCAAGTGCTCAACCCATTTAATCCGCTTATGCTGGTTTACCAGTTACCGGATCTCCAAATTGAGATCCCTTATGCAGGGGTCCCCGGGATCGGCCTGGCGTAGGTGGTCACGCTCGTTTGCTAAACTGGCTGCTTCGGCTGGGAAATGAGGACGGATGTCCTTATAGCTTCCAGCAGGGATGAAGCGAGCCGCAGCAGCTGTGAGCACCTTGCGGAATGCGCGTTCGCCTACGCGCACATCAGTGGGGATGGGAAGAGCGGCAAAGGTGTCCTCGGTGAATTCCGTGAAGCCGGCCGAATTAGCTTTTCTAAAGTTAAAGTAGGACCTGTGATTCGCGGAAACAAAGTCGGCAGGTCTCTCAGTCGCGACGATAATGGGCAAATGGTCTGATGCAAGCGATAGCATGGGTCGCCACGTTATGCTATTTATCAGACCCGCGCTAGCTATTGTTAGGTCAGGCGAGCTGCTGCAATTGCCCACTACCCTGGTGGGGGCGTCGTCGTTCACTGTGCTGAATGTCGAATCGTCTATCTGCTCTGCCAGTTGCTGTCCCCTACGATCATTTGGCAGGCTTGAATGCCAAAGATCGTGATGCGCATTGAAGTCAACTACAACCAATCGGTTTTCACCTCTGATGAGCGCACCTATATCAGGGTGATATCCTGCCGGGCAGCAGGTGACAGAGGGTATATATATGTTGAATATTTCGAGCTCGGAATCGCCTGACCGGACAGCTATGCCTTGACATTCTAAGGTACTGTCCCTGCGGTCGATTCCTTCATCGATAAGACGATACTGTGCAGTGTGGTGGACTATAAACGCTAGGCCACCACCGTTGTCTCGCTCGCGATCGTGTCTGTGCACGTTATAGCCATCCCTGGTGATCAGAGATGACCTAGCGTGCAGTTTTGTTTCTTGGACCGCAGCTATTTTAATACTGTGCCGGCTCATAAAGTCAACTATCTCGTCGACCTTACTCGTTAGTCCGTTACAGTTGAATTGGAGAAGCTTGAAGCTTCTCGGTGAGGTCTGTGTGATTCGGGGGGTGAGGGACGCGTGGGGTTGTCGACGTTGGACCTGCTGCGCAATCCACTGTGGTTGTTGCGGCCTGATGGTGGTGGGCGGCCGCGCCTCCGGGGGCGGTAGTGGGTGCAGAGCTCTACAGCAGGGGGCAACGTAGGCAGTTGTCCACTCACGGGTGGTGCGCAGGCCGGAACATCTCCGAAAATGGCACCAGCCATTGCAAGAATTGCATTGGACTGATACCAGATTCCGAAGTATTACGGCCTGAGACACGTAACAGACTGTGCGGGGGACCAGGAGCTTCTGGTTTGTCCCCGCACTGGGGTTGGAGCAGGAGGGAAGGGGAGTTGTGTTGCTCCGATAGGCTCCTCACCGTGGAGGTGTGAGTGGTGGTGGAGGTTGGTAGTGCCGGCCTATCAGGGGGTGTAGTAGCCGTGGAGGCATCAGTCGCCTCCTGGCGGGAGCAACACGTGGCCACATACCGTGTGGACCACTCCCTATGTGACTTAAAACCCGAGCAGGTCTTAAGGTGGCTCCACCCGTTGCACTTGTTGCACCTAACCGAGGTGGAGTTCGGGTGAAGCCGTTTATGGCAGACGCAGCAGTAGAATACTTCTGGCCCAGGGTTGGATTCGATTCCAGCCCTGAGGAGAAGCATTTGGAGCAGGATTGCTGCGAGAGTTTGCTCCTGTGACGTAAGGGGTGGGATGATGTGTGTTTCTCTAGACAGGGCTATTATACTGGGGCGGCAGCCCTTGGTCGGGAAAAACCCGAGTCATTCCGGTACGTAGAACCGGCTGCCATGGGAATGGTCTCTTACGCCGACGCTGCACGATAATGGCGTCGGGCAATGACATTGATGGCCTATGCTCCAACGTAAACGATTACCTCGCCTGCCTTTCTCGCTTCTTCACTGCACACTGTGACTTTTTATCGTTTTAGGATGCCAAAATTAAAAAAAAAAAGTTCTGCGAAAATGATTTTCTTTCGGTATGTTGTGTAAAAATGACCAAATTTTACGACAGTGTACTCAAAATTTATCAAAACAATAGTTTTAAGAAAGATAACCGTTTACAAACACAAGCCGGTGCGTCAATTGAATAATTTTTATTTATTATCCGAACATCGCTGTGAAGTTTGTCAAAAGATATAATACGAATAAGTATCAATTTCATAAAATTGAGTATTTGCTGATGAAATTTCAACAATTTTGTACTTCAGGGGTAAGTAAGAGGATTATAAAGTTTTTACTATCGATACAAATCCGCTCAGTAAGATATCACTAAAACAGCCATAGCTTAATATTATTTTTGATATTTTACTGAGAAAAACTTATATTGGTCCATCGAGTTCCGTCCATTCTTTAACAGCGAAACGACCTTTAGGATTCTGTGTTTTAGATACTGGAATACAATTTTGTTACAATTTGCTACCACAGCTTTAAAAGAAGTTTTCATGGCGATTCCTCGGAAAGAACTTTTTGAAATTTGGCTTACGAGCTCAAAAGAAACGCGTCGTGATGCGGTGTTAGAGAAAATTTTTGCGGTGATCGGAAGAGACGTGGATACTAAAAAGCTAGGAAAGCGTATAAAAAACAGTGTTGCCAATTTTCTTCAAAGTGGGAGGGGTCTTGCCGAGTTAAGGCCCGTGTTCTAGCCCGTAATTATAGTTGGTTTTCCAAGAGTGAAGACTTTGGAAAATACCGTCTTGATGTTGGGCCATCAACTTCATCCTCTATTAGATCCAATGTAGGTAGACCACATGTGGCGTTTTCCGATTCTTCTCTTCGCACAAAGAAAAGAAAAGCAAAGAGTCTTTTAGCAGTATTAAATAGCGAACAAGTGTTAATGGCGGCAGAAATGGGACTTTGTCGGAACGGAAAGTTGACGCAAACATGCTAAGATTCGGCATTTCACCATTTCACTCATGGCTACGGTGCATGGAGTGTATGTTGCACATTGCATATCGGTTGGAACTAAGGACATGGTGTGTAAGAGGCGCCGGAAATAAGGAAAAACTGAAACAGAGGAAGGAAAGCATTCAAAGCAGATTTAGAAACGAAACTGGGCTTTTAATTTATATGCCAAAAGAGAAATCTGGCAATACAAATGACGGAAACACAGCACGACGTTTTTTTAGTAATGCAGAAGTTACTTCAGACATTACAGGCATTAACTTATGTCTCTTAAAAAGGCTTTTCACCATATTGTCTTGTTTAGGGTGTGAATTTCAGATAAATGCTGAGGCCTTTGAGGTATACGTGAGAGACACACGCTATCTTTATTTGAGGGAATATGAATGGTACAATATGCCAGTCAGTCTGCATAAAATACTGTTTCATTCAAGACATATAATATCGTCATGCATGGTTCCTATTGGTTAGCTTTCCGAAGAAGCGCAAGAATCGAGAAATAAAGATGTCAGAAATTATCGCGAATGGTATACAATGAAAAGTTCACGAACTCAAACCAATGAGGATTTATTGCACAGGCTTCTAATATCATCCGATCCCTACATTTGCAGCTTACGTAAGCCATCGAAAACCAAGCGCGGGACTTTGCCTCAAGATGTAATTGCATTGCTGGCCCAGGAAGAAGTATTATGAATAATTGCTTTCGAATAAGTGTTTATGTTTTTTTATGTTTAATCTTTAGAAACTGTTTATTGGCTTACTATTAATAAAATAAAGATTAGTGTCATATTTATCATTGAAACAATTTGTGATTATCTCCTTCATTGAGCAGTATAATGTAATATAAAAAGGTACCCAGGGGCTGAATGAAATCTTTTAAATATTAGTCATAAGCCTCTAAGCTAAAGTTAAGAAATCTAAACAAATTGTATTTAAATTGGCACTGGAAAATGCTTTTAAAGTAGAAAATATGATTATGTGAAATTTTACCTTATATGTGGGCAAGGAGAAAAAGTGGGCGTATCACGCCCATTTTTATTCTCAAATCAGATTTAGGTATCTGCAACCATACTGCAAAATTTGAAATGAATTGCTCCATTGGTTTGGCTGTTATTAATTTTGGCATCCTAAAAGTGAAAAAAGTCACACTGTGCACTGCGAGGAACTTACAGCTTTCCCTCACTAAATCCACGGCGACCCCCTTCACCACCTTGACAGTGTACAGACAGACCATAAACGACATTCATCGGGAGACCAATACCACCTTCCTAAGCTCCCGACCCCCGAATGCCGTTATCGGAGTCCAACCACCACCAATCGCAGACGAAGAGCTCGATCTTGCTCCTAGCGGGCAACTTCTCGAAATAAAATGCCACTTCACTTTGGCAATTTACCATTCCTTGCAAATTTTGTGGGTACGAGAAAGGCTAAACATGATAGTAACCTTATCGAAACTCAGTTCCCAGGCCGAGAGGTCTACTCACATGTCGCATTCGAGAGGCAAGTGTGTTTTCGGAGATGAGTCGCTAAAACAACCGGAGTCGTTAGACCATATCTAGAGGATGTGCAAATGGATGCGCAGTTTGTAGTGATCAATGAGAAGGCCAGTAAATTTACACAGATTGTCCTTTTGGGAGGTCTATGAAAAGTTTGATCGGTTTTCTAAGCCGTTTTAAGTGTAGTGAAGGGGTCGGAAATCATCGCCAAACTCATGTAACGTGTTGTTTCGATGGGGTTGGTCAAGAGGAAGAGGATGTTACATAAGTGGGTTTAACGAGGCGCGTGATTAGGTGGTTAGTGTCGTGCAGGATACCTTCATGTTGAGTGTACCAGGGTCGAGTCTGGATAGATAGGTTTAAGCTACTACAATAACCGGAATGTAATTATGCCCAAGGCTCCCACGGAAACACACCAGCAAAAACTACTTGCTAAACATAATATTATGCTTCTTAACTGGAAGCCTAGACGATCCACTATGCGTTTCCACGACAGTCGCTTCTACGTTACCGAAACGACCCGGATTTATATCCGGCCAAGGACTGTCACTCGAACGCCATTCCCCGTATGTAAGTATGGGGAATGTTTATGATGTTTATACTGCTAGAACAACAACGACTCACTATGTAGCAGCCAGCAACCTTTATTTGTTTACTACCGGTGTCACTTATTTGCTACCGGCTAATGACTTGATGACCCTGTCGCGATTTTTATTTAATAATTAATTCTAATTATCAAGAGTTATTTACCACAGGTTCGGGTTTATCATCGACTTTTACTGTCAGTGATAGTTTGACTTTCTTCGCCTAAGTTGTAAATAGACATTTCTGTGCACCGACTGATGTAGGCCGGGGTTCTGGATCCGACGAAACACAATCACCGACAATTTTTGCTAATCTGTCATTGTACCACGGCGGGTTAGACAGTGACCTTAGAATGGAATGGAATGCAATTTGGATACCCGGAAATTGTTCCCCAGTGCTCAATCAATATTGGTTATTGCACTTAAGGCCTAGAGATTGGATTTAAAGGTAGAGAAGCACAACAAACTTCTCATGGGATTTCCGATTGAAAGTTTGTTATCTTACTTGAGAAAGTAAAGCATGTGATGCGACCATCTAAATGCCATTCCGCTCCAGTAGCATTTTCAGTCATGTTGAAAATCTGTGTTAAAAGTTCTTACCGACCCTCCCAACAGTGTGGATCTCTCCATTGCTTCCTTTTAGGAAAGATAACGACAAACCAGAGGGTATTGCTCTGACAATCTTTTAAACTACATCCTATTTTTGGAACTATCGTCGTCACGCCACAATCCATAAAAATGCATTAACACATCGTTTTCAATGTCTTCTCAATTCGCTAAGAAGATCCAACAAAAAATAAGAGCGGATCGTGATGCTGTACCCACTGCTCAGACTCCATATCTTCCCTAATGTCCCGCGACACTGTCCGGAAACTTTCAGTGCTCACATTACCTCACCTCAACGTTGGTTTTGTATGTCAGCTCGCACCATCGTTAACGACGGGACTGGCGTACCTCTACCCGACTATGACGAGGTGAGAATAGCGACAACGTGGCTAAAGAGCAACTAAATCGCGGGAGTCGACGGACTGCCGGCTGAGCTATTCAAACACGGTGGCGAGGAGCTAGTAAAGCTCATGCAGCAGCTCCTATGCAAAATGTGGTCGGTTGAAAGCAGACCTACCGATTGGAGTTGCATTCCCATGCCAGCCGGTTATACGTTACCGGAATGATTCGGGTTTATCTCGACCAAAGGCTGCCGTGCCAGTAAACTAGCCCTGTCTAGTGAACCGTTTATAATCCCCCTTCTAATGTCACTCGAGCAATTCCATGCAGCAATCTGGATCAAAATACTTTTCCTTAGGGCTCGTATTGAATCTGACCTTGGACCAGAGGTTTTCTATTGCTGCGTTTGTCATAAACGGCTCCACCCGAACTCAACCTCAGTTAGGTGCAATAAGTGCAACGGCTAGAGCCACCTTAAGACCAGTTCAGCCCCTTCGCCGCATAGGGAGTGGTCAACACGGTATGTGGCCACGTGTTGCTCCCGCCACCTGGCGTCCAATGCCTCAACGGCTACCAAATCCCCTGATAGGCAGGCTTGTCTGAATAGACATGAGCTTTAAAATAGCTCTACAAAAAATAATCTAAAGGCCTTATATCGCACGATCTGGGTGGCCAATTGACAGGTCCCGAACGTGAAATAAAATGTTCACCGAACTCGCCTCTCAACAAGTCCATTGTTACGCCTGCTGTGCGGCATGTGGCACCGTCTTGCTGAAACCACATGTTATGCAAGTCAAGCTCTTGCATTTTGGGCAAAAAAAAGTTGGATATCATTTCACGGTAGCTCTCACCATTCACAGTTACGTTACGATTCGCAGCATCTTTGAAGAAGTACGGTCCAATGATACCTCCAGCCCATAAACCACATCAAACTGTGACCTTTTCTAGATACATTGGTAGCTCTTGCAATTCTTCTGGCTGTTCTTCACTCCAAAATCGACAATTCTGCTTATTTACGTACCCATTGATCCAAAAATGAGCTTCGTCGCTGAACACAATTTTTCGATAAAAAAGTGGATCTTAAACTTTCTCAACAGAACACGCATTTTTATAATAAAATTCAATGATTTGTAAGCGTTGTTCGTTTGTAAGACGATTCATGGTTAAAGTATAGACCAAACTGAAGATGTTTGACAGTGAAAAAAAAAGCACGAAACGTGCGTCAGCTGTGTAAACCAACTGCTTAAAAAGATATTAGCTAAAAAATCACCCGTTAGTTATTCGTTAATAGTAATCTTTACATGCGCGTCATAATTATCCTTAAGGTTTTCAGTCAAGAAGTTCCATATATCACGAATAGGCGCATCTTTATCGCTTCTTCGGCGAAATTCACGTGTTCGGCTGTTATCAAAATGAATATATCTTGTCAAAATTTTGAATCGCCGATGGGACATTGCTGCTTGGAAAATGGTCAATGCATCCAACGCCACAAAACGTTCGCTTTCTGCATATTATTGTGTGTTGCACCCATGGACAAAAGAATATCAACAAATGCATCAAGATCAGTGATAGTCGGATCCACCCAATATCTTTGTTTTGTGTCTGGGTGCGCTAATAAATGAAACACTGGGTGTAAAAAATTTCTTGAATACCTCAATAGGAACGGAATATTTGATGCCTTGGCCCGAAGCGAAGTCGCATAATATTGTTTCTTCCACTTTTTCCCTTTCTGCCGTGCAAAAACTTGGCGATCAGTTTTTTCACTCAGTTCCGGCGCAGCCGTCGACTCATTCAGTAAATCTTCCGTAATTTCTTCATCGTTGTCAATTATTTCATTTGGCTCTATTATTTCTTCCTACTCAATATTGGATGCATCTTCCTCAGACAAATAATCACCATCTCGATCATTCTCACCACCACCAAATGGATCCACTTCATCCTCGTTATCTTCATCTGTACTTCACCGACGAATATCACTTTCCAAAGCCGAAGTAAGTCGAAAGATAATAATCAACATTCCAGCCAGAACTGAGGTGCCCTACCGAAGGTGTAACTTTTTAAACCGGAGTGAGCGACAGTACTTGGCGATATGCGGTTCACTAGACAGGGCTAGTATGCTGGAGCGGCAGCCCTTAATCGGGAAAAACCCGAGTCATTCCGGTAACGTAGAACCGGCTGCCATGGGAATTCACATTCAGCACGACGACGCCCCCACCAGCGTAGTGGGCAATTGCAGAAGCTCGCCTGACCTAGCAATAGCTAGTGCGGGTCTGATAAATAGCATAACGTGGCGACCCATGCTATCGCTTGCATCAGACCATTTGCCCATTATCGTCTCGATTGAGAGACCTGCCGACTTTGTTTCCGCGAATCACCGGTCCTACTTTAACTTTAGAAAAGCTAATTCGGCCGGCTTCACGGAATTCACCGAGGACACCTTCGCCGCTCTTCCCATCCCCACTGTTGTGCGCGTAGGCGAACGCGCATTCCGCAAGGTGCTCACAGCTGCTACGGCTCGCTTCATCCCTGCTGGAAGCTATAAGGACATCCGTCCTCATTTCCCAGCCGAAGCAGCCAGTTTAGCAAACGAGCGTGACCACCTACGCCAGGCCGATCCCGGGGACCCCTGCATAAGGGATCTCAATTTGGAGATCCGGTAACTGGTAAACCAGCATAAGCGGATTAAATGGGTTGAGCCCTTGAAGACCTGCAACCTCACCTCTGGGGTGAGTAAGCTCTGGTCCACCGTTAGGTCCCTGTCAAACCCGACGAAGCACAACGACAAGGTGGATATCACCTTCAACGGTTGCACTTCGTCGGACCCGAAGAGATGCGCGAGCTATTTTAGCCGGCTTTTCATACTGCATCCACCAGACGACAGAACCAAACGTCGTGCTATCAGAAGGCTGCACAAATTGACGAACGACAGTGCGCCACTTACTTTCTCCGGTGATGAGGTTCAGGGGCCCATCAACAAATCGAAATCATCGAAAGCCATTGGCCCTGACGGTTTAAACGCGCTGATACTGAAGCACCTAGGACCCCTGAGAGTATGATTCCTCACAAGGGTCTTCAATTTTTCCCTGGCCACTCTCATCATCCCTGACAAGTGGAAATTAGGGGAAATTAGAGTGGTCCCACTACTGACACCTGAGAAACCCGCCAACCAAGGGGAGTCTTATCGGCCGATAACTCTCCTTTCCCCAGTAGTGAAGACACTTGAAGCCCTCCTACTCCCACTCTACACGAAACACCTGGCCCCAGCTCCACATCAGCACGGATTCCGACGAGTGCACTCCACCACTGCACTCACCGCCATAAACGCCCAGATAAATCGCGGGCTTAACCAAAACCGCCTCTGCGAGAGGACTGTCCTAGTAGCGTTGGACCTGAAGAAGGCTTTCGATACAGCGGGTCGAAGCTCCCCCAACCACCAGCGGGAGTTTCCCTGATCTCATACCCTGACGACTGCACGATAATGGCGTCGGGCAATGACATTGATGGCCTGTGTTCCAAAGTGAACAACTACCTCACCGACCTTTCTCGCTTTTTCACTGCGAGGAATCTCCAACTTTCCCCCACCAAGTCCACGGCGACCCTCTTTGCCACCTGGACAAAGAAGGTCACGTGTCCCTTAAGGTAAAAGTCACGACACACCAATACCGACGGAAAATAACCCCAAAATTTTGGGTGTAACCTTCGACAGCCTGCTCTCCTTCTCTGCGCACACAACCGCAGTTGCCACTAAAGTCCAAAATAGCAACAAAGTCCTCAAATCGCTGGCCGGCAGGACTTGGGGCAAAGGCAAAGAACTGTTGCTTTCGACATTAGGCAATTGGCCGGCCGGTTCTAAACTATGCTGCGCCTGACTGTTCGCCTGGAACTAGTGATTCGCAGTGGACAAAGCTACAAACATGTCAAAATACCGCCATTCGGACAGCGACCGGGTGCCTCCTGATGTCTCCCATTCAACATCTACATAACGAAGCACATATACTCCCAGTAATGGAGTACAACAAACTGCTCAGCAAGCAGTTCCTGCTGGGATGTTACCACAGGTTTCACCCCTGCAGACACCTGCTTGAGCCTGATCCGCCTCCCAGGCACGTCAGGAGACACTTCCTCGACTACTTGGACGTGATCCAGGACAACACTGACTGCAACCTACTGGACCTGACAGTATTTAGACAGTCAATAAACGACATCCACCGGGAGACCATTACCACCTTCATGAACTCCCGTCCTGTGAATGCCGTAATCGGAGTCCAACCACCACATATTGCAGACGAAGAGCCCCATCTTCCCCGTGAGACACGTGTAACAATGGCACAACTACGTTCTGGATACTGTAGCAGGTTAAACTCCTACATATCCAGAATCGACCCCGATATACCAACCACATGTCCGGCATGTGAAGGTAGCCCGCACGACACTAACCACCTCTTAACATGCCCCCTCAAACCGACTCATCTAACCCCCCTCTCCCTCTGGACCCAACCTGTCGAAACAGCATGTTTCCTGGGCCTACCTCTAGATGAGCTAGACGAAGACGACCGATGATATGCCCACACAGACAGGGCTACCTATGCTGCTAAAACAACAACAACAACAACAGTACTTGGCGAAGAAGTCTCTCTCCCACAACAAATACCGACACCGAATTTGCGCTCCTTTACATGGCAGCTGCAGTAGACGTCGCAAGGTCCTATGTTTTTCTTGCCGTGCCCCGTTCGTCGCATCCTTGAATGATAGGGATGTCAGCCTGTGTTCTTACGAGAGGATCAACCAGTCGGCCAGAGATCGGACATCCCACGTGCATGTCCTCAAATCATAGTCCTTAGTTCGTTTCCGGAATACGTCATCAGAATAGGACCTTCTCATCCGAGGATTTGTTTTATTTTTGATAGGGGAAGGTTTTTTACATGACGGGTTCCAATCGCAGTGCACAACCACCTCTGGATGCTTTGCCTTATCACGTTAGCTCGCTGTCAAAGGGATGTTCGGGAAGTACCCATAGGATACTTGGGCGAATCGTCCTGACCGCTCCCAAGTGAATGGCAATCAGGTACTTTCCCCACTTGCGTGGTTTTGTACACACGAACAACAAGTGCAACGTCACTTTACACAGCCATATTAGTTTTGCGGGAATACCAAATTCAGACATCGCGGCATATAAGCAACTCATTTTCTTGCTGTTGAATGCAAATTTGAAATCAACAAAAAGATGTTTCGTGTCGATCAAGGGTCTTTTCCAAGACTTGCCGTATTGTGAATATCTGGTCGAAAGTAGATTTTCCAGGTCTAAAACCGTACTGATAAGGTCCAATCAGTTGGTTGCTGGTGGGCTTCAGCCTTTCACGCAATACGCTCGCTAGAACCTTTTACGCGATATTAAGAAGAGTAATGCCGCGGTAACTGGAACAGATTTCAGGACCTTCGCTTCTTGTGGATTGGGCAGCGCATGCTTAAATTCCAATCGCCAAGCATGCTTTTCTCCGACCATATGCACCTTACCAGCTACTCGCCCCCATGTTTGAATAGCTCAGCCGGCAGTCCGTCGGCTCCCGCGACCTTGTTGTTCTTTAGCCGCGTTATCGCTATTCTTAACTCGTCATGGTCGGGTAGCGGAACGACAGTTCCGTCGTCAACAATTGGGGTATCGGGATCCTCATATTTTCTGTGACCTGCACAGCTGTCACTGTTTAACAGGTTCGAGTAGTGTTCCCTCTGGATGTTAGTCACCAGTTCGCCGTCTTTATTCTTACAGGAAAACGCCCGGTCTTAAAACCTTCTGTAAGCCGCCGAACTTTCTGGTAGAACGTATTTCGGCCCCTCGTTTCTTCTTTCGGATAATACGTCTCTCTTCCTTTCTAAGCTCTCTGTGGCGATCCCACATGGCTCGCGTTGCGCCCGATCGCAGCGTGGCTCTATAGGCGCCATCCTTTCTTTCTGCGGCAGCATGACATTCCTCGTCGTACCAACTGCTTTTTCGGGCTCAACGGAATCCGATTTCTTCTTTGGCGGCGGTACGTAAAAAATGAGAAATGTTGCTCCATTGCTCGTGCATGCCGGTTGGTGGGGCAGTGCTATCAGAGAGCAGGAGTGAGAGTCCAGTGGCGAATCTTCTGGCTGTCTGTTGCGATTGCAGCTTTTCGATGTCGAACATTCTTTGCGTAGGTAGATGTACGTACAGCTACTCGCCCCCATGTTTGAATAGCTCAGCCGGCAGTCCGTTGGCTCCCGCGACCTTGTTGTTCTTTAGCCGCGTTATCGCTATTCTTAACTCGTCATGGTCGGGTAGCGGAACGACAGTTCCGTCGTCAACGATTAGGGTATCGGGATCTTCATATTCTCTGTGACCTGGGCAGCGGTCACTGTTTAACAGGTTCGACAAGTGTTCCCTCTACATGTCAGTCACCAGTTCGCCGTCTTTGTTCTTACAGGAAAACGCCCGGTCTTAAAATCTTCTGTGAGCCGCCGAACTTTCTGGTAGAATTTTCGGGCGTTGTTCCTGTTGGCCAGCATATCAAACTCCTCGCACTCACCGTATTTCGGCCTCTCGTTTTTTCTTTCGGATAATACGTCTCTCTTCCTTTTTTAGCAATCTGTGGCGATCCCACATGGCTCGCGTTGCGCCCGATCGCAGAGTGGCTCTATAGGCGCCATCCTTTCTTTCTGCGGCAGCATGACATTCCTCGTCGTACCAACTGTTTTTTCGGGCTCGCCGGAATCCGATTTCTTCTTTGGCGGCGGTACGTAAAAAATGAGAAATGTTGCTCCATTGCTCGTGCATGCCAGTTTGTTGGGCAGTGTTATCAGACAGCAGGAGTGAGAGTCGACTGGCGAATCTTCTGGCTGTCTGTTGCGACTGCAGCTTTTCGATGTCGAACATTCTTTGTGTAGGTAGATGTACGTTTTTTCTGCACAGAGGCGTGTGCGCAGTTTAGCTGCAACAAGGTAATGTTCCGAGTAGTTGTTGGGTTCTCGGATCGTACGCACATCTAATACACTAGAAGCGTGTCTTCCATCTATCACAATATGATGGGTCTTGTTTCGTGTTTTTCGATCAGGGGACAGCTATGTTTCGGGCCGCGTCGAAGGCGATCAGCCTCTGTCCGTTACCGGATGTTTCGTTGTGCAGGCTGAATTTTCCGACTGTGGGACCAAAAATTCCCTGCTTGCCCACCCTGGCGTTGTTCCCTCCATAATACAAGAATGCTCTGGATATCAGTCACCAGATCGCTGTCTTTGTTCTTAGAGGAAATCGCCTCGGTCTTAAAACCTTCTGTGAGCCGCCAAATTTTCTGGTCGAATTTTCTGCGTTGCACCCGGTCGCAGGGTGCCCAATAGGCAGCATAATATTTTTCCGCGGAAGCATGACATTCCTCGCCATAGCAACTGTTTTTTCGGCTCGTCGAAATCCAGTTTCTTCTTCGGCGGCGGTACATAGAGAATCAGAGATGTTGTTCCATTTCTCGTGCATGCCGGTTTGTTGGGTAGTACTCTCTGAGAACAGGAGTGAGAGTCGATTAGCGAATATTCTGGTTGTTATTTGCGATTGCAGTTTTTCGATGTTTTTTCGATGTCGAACATTCTTTCTGTAGTTAGATGTACGGTTTTTGCTGCACAGAGGTGTATTGCGAGACGCTCGTCCGCCGGAGCGAGCGACAGTACTTGGCGAAGAAGTCTCTCTCCCACAACAGATCCGACACCGAATTTGCGCTCCTTTACATGGCAGCTGCAGTAGACGATGTCGATTCTTGGTTTAGTTAGATGTACGGTTTTTGCTGCACAGAGGTGTATTGCGAGACCCTCGTCCACCGGAGCGAGCGACAGTACTTGGCGAGGAAGTCTCTCTTCCACAACGTATCCGACACCGAATTTGCGCTCCTTTACATGGCAGCTGCAGTAGACGTCGCAAGGTCCTATGTTTTTCTTGCCGTGCCCCGTTCGTCGCATCTCTTGAATGGCAGGGATGTCAGCCTGTGTTCTTACGAGAGCATCAACCAGTCGGCCAGATGCACCTTCCCCAATAAGAGATCGGACATTCCACGTACATGTCCTCATATAGGCAGTTCTCATCCGAGGATTTGTTTTATTTTTGATTGGGGAAGGATTTTTACATGGCGGGTTCCAATCCCAGTGCACAACCACCATTGGATGCTTTGCCTTCTCACGTTAGCTCGCTGTCAAAGGATGTTCGGGAAGTACCCATAGGATACTTGGGCGAATAGTCCTGACCGCTCCCAAGTGAATGGCAATCAGGTACTTTCCCCACTTGCGTGGACTTGTAGACACTAAACCTGCTGTTGGTAAATCATTCGATATTAAAGCGAAGATTTTAAGTCGCAACTGGTCTTCGGTTAGTGATCCGTTTATAAGGTTGCAGATGCGATATTCTTGTAAATATGTTATCGACAGCCTTTTTACTAATTCCGAATTCACGAATGGAATGTTGATTATTTGCATCAAAAATATTATTTGGGTCAAAAAACTATCGAAAGTTGCCTATGACGCTATTGCTGGGCTATTGTCGTAGGTGTATTCAAAGGATTCTAGTGTTTCCTTAGATAGTTTTGAACAACAAAGGTATATTAGGATCGGGATTATTTTGTCTCTCCCGAGATTTGTTAAATTTGTTAACCGCTCTTAAGCCTGTCTCTTGGATTATTCGAGGTAAATTAAAATGGGTATTTTGTTAAGCAATCACCTGCATTCGTTAATTTTCTTACTGGTCAACTAAATTTTTCTATGCTTGTATGAAACCATAGAAGCGGAAGAGCCTTCCCACGTTGCTTGTTCTTGTGTTGTGTATATAAAGGATTGTGAACATGTCTCTAAAAGTAGGTCACGTGACATAGGTTAGCCTAGGTTGAAGCGGTTGTCCTGTGGGATACACTCAGGCTTATAGCCCATTGTGATGTCGCGTGGCGAGAATGTCCCTATCTCTCCTAAAACAAGTGTGTACTTTTCAGAAATTTTAGAATATCTTTGATTTCTGCAGAACTGAGATCTTCCAACTTTAAAAAAATGTTTACCTAGAATAGTAGACCTACGTCTAGATAGACCAGGCTTACTCCTCTTCCTCCTCATCTAGACAACTTCTACAGAAGTCATGTGTTTGCACACTCATCCTTTAGGGATGTCTGCCTATTAGGCAGTGCCCCATTGTGACTGAAATCAGTGTGCTAAGACTATGCTTATTTTGGCTTAGAAGAGATTCTGTGCGTTGAGCATTGAGAGTCGGCCATAGTTGTCGGGAGATTCTGCAGGTGGTTTTATTACTCCATCTTTCGTTCGCTGCTTTTACGATTTCTTCAAGGATAAGTGGCTTGCAAGTTTTTAAGAGTATCCCTATGTCATTGTCTATGCAATAATGTGATTTGTTTTGTTTGTTTGTTAACAGTATTAGCCAGTGTTGGGCATATTACCGGTCGTCTTCGTCTAGCTCATCTAGAGGTAGGCCCAGGAAAGATGCTATTTCATCGGGATGGGTCTAGAGGGAGAGGGGTGTTAGATGAATCAGTTTTAGGGGGCATGTGAAAAGGTGGTTAGTGTCTGCGGGGTGCCTTCATATGACGAATATATGTTTGGTATGTCGGGGCCGATTCTGGATAAGTAGGAGTTTAACCTCCTACAGTATCCAGAACGTAATTGTGCCATTGTTACACGTGTCTCATGTGGAAGCTGAAGCTCTTCATCTGCTATAGGTGGCGGTTGGACTCCGATTTCGGCATTCACAGGTCGGGCGCTTAAGAAGGTGGGGACGGTCTCCCGGTGAATGTCGTTTATTGACTGTCTAAACACTGTCAGGTCCAGTAGATTTCGGTCAGTTTTGTCCTGGATTTGGTCAGAGTAGTTTAAGAGATGTTTCCTGAAGTGCCTGGGAGTCGGCTCAGGCTCAAGCAGGTGTCTGCATGGGTGAAACTTGCGGTAATATCCAAGCGGGAACTGCTTGCTGAGCAGTTTGTTATGCTCCATTACTGGGAGCATTTGTGCCTCGTTGTGAATGTGTTGAACTGGGGACATCAGGAGGCAACCGGTCGCTGTCCGAATGACACTATTTTGGCATGTCTGTAGCTTTATCCACTGCGTGTTACGAGTTCCAGGCGACCAGACAGGCGCAGCATAGTTCAGAACCGGCCGACCAATTGCCTTAAATGTCGGTAGCAACAGTTCTTTGTTTTTGCCCCAAGTGCTGCCGGCAAGTGATTGGAGTACCTTGTTGCGATTTTGGACTTTGGCGGTTGTGTGCGCTTAGAAGGAGAGCAATCTGTCGAAGGTTATACCCAAAATTTTTGGATTGTTTACCGTCGGAATTGGTGTGTCGTCGACTTTCACCTTAAGGGACAGCTTGACCTCCTTTGTCCAGGTGGTAAAGAGGGTCGCCGTGAATTTAGTGGGGGAAAGTTGGAGATTCCACGCACTGAAAAAGCGAGAAAGGTCGGTGAGGTAGTTGTTCACTTTGGAACACAGGTCATCAATGTCATTGCCCAACGCCATTATCGTACTGTCGTCAGCGTATGAGACTAGAGACTCCCGCTGGTGGTTGGGGGAGCTTGGAGATGTAGAAGTTGAACAGCAAGGGAGAAAGGACACCACCCTGCGATACACCATGGTTTATCTTCCTCTGCACCACGGTCAATTTGGTGCCGAGTCTCAATAGTTCGTCGGCTCTACAGTTACCCTCAATGCCGCGGTTGCCAGGAACCCATGTTATCTTTAGGAGAAATGACTCAGCCATCTCCTTAAGAGATGTGCGACATTTCATGGCTACCTTGAAGGTTGTCGATTGTGTTGTGAGGGATTTCTTCGCCGCTTGGCTTTCAGGGAAAATGTAGATATCATTTCCGGATATAGCATCCACACTGTATCAGTATCGCGGCTTTCATTATTGCCTTCAATTGAGCCTGAAATAAACTACAGTAGTCGGGCTTTGAACCATGTGTGTATACATAAATGGACTCGATCTGTCTTACATCGTCCCGTTCCCACTCTTCCCTTGAACTTAGGAGAGTCCTAAACACTGTAATGACAAATGTAGGCGGCAGTGAATAGTCAACCAGTCCGGGAAGTCCCAAAGTGCCAGCCAAGATTTTAACGTGACCATAATCCGTGTTTGACCACTTAGAGTGTTCAGCATTATTGCCGCACTGCGTGCGTTATATATTACCAGCAGATATACCGTAAGGAAGTTTAATTTTGCATATATTGCTTTCGATGGTGTGGTTGACATCGCACCGGTTATAAGAACAGATGCTAGTATTTGAAGCTGGTCAAGTCTTTTGATGTTCACACCCTCCTTAAGGGCATTCCACCATATTACAATACCATAGTAGAGAATTGGCCTAACATCTGCTGTGTAGAGCCAATGTAGCATTTTGGGTTCCAATCCCCATTTCTCCCCAATTAGCCTTCCGCTGGAGTACAACGAAGTCATAGCTTTTCGTGGGCTATCTGCGACTGTGAGCCCCAAATTTAGCTTCGTATCCAGCTTCCTATTCCATTTGTGGAGCAGCATCAAGACGCACACCACATATAGGAGGAGGAGCTCGGCCAAAGACCCATAATGGGTGTATGCGCCAATTATAGATATACAGTAGATTCTGTTTTTATGCGGTATATACGTTCCGCAAGAAACAGCATAAAAAAGCTACCAGTTCTATAGTAAAACTATAGATACGTTTCAAAAGTGCTAAGAACCGCATAAATCTGAAATAATGTAATAAAATCGCATAAAAAAGGGTACTAGTCCCATATTATAACTATAGATACGTTCCATAGACCGCGTGAATCTGAAATAATTAAATAAAATCGCATAAACAAAAAATTGTATGTTTGAAAATTATATCTTTATTTAAGAAACGTTAGAATCAATCCGCATTCGTTTAGGATTTGGCGTAAAATCACTTCCGTCACTTGAGGAAATGTACACGTCTGATCTGGATGGTGATGCAGGCGGTTCCATACTTGTAGGGTTAGCATTTTTGATGTAATCTGTGATGAGTTTTTGCTTAGCTGGTTTAGAATCTTGTTTATATGTACAATTCCCGATAGGCCGACATGCACTTTTTTTTTTTTTTTAAACCGTACTATTTCAAAACCGCATAAACAGAATCTACTGTATATAAATATTTTTTTTGTTTGTTTTTTTTTTTTTTGTGTGGGAGGGGAGGATAAAAATGTCAGAAACATTCAAATGATGCCGTCGCGCCAATGATATGTGGGGCACGCTTCCACTAAAACAGACCTCACCTCTTCGGCTGACTTCCACCCCGGGACCGCATTTGCACTACTTCGAGGGTGGAGCCGTGATTGTGGATAACCACAAAAGAAACCTGCGTCCAGGTTCTCTACCTATGACGTATGGACGTTACCCGTCGGTGATTGTCTCCATTACTCCATTAAGAAGTAAATGGAACTTCGAAAGTGTGCAGTAATGTCGTGTGCATTACCGTCTTGTCTGCGTATGATATGGTCGTGAGTCATTAACTCAAGCGTCCGGAATTGTTCTCGGTATGTCTGAGTCGACCTCCTGTGGAACATGAAATGTTAGCTTTAGCACTTGTCGGGAAGTTCAGTCTGATCACACGCGGCACAGGGCGCTAATATTATTTTGCTCTAGCTGCCGGTACTGAAACAGCTCTATTGTTCGCCTTTCTTCGTCTTGCTTGTGTAGCGTACGCAATACTTGCTTGGAAAACTTGCATACAGCATCCCAGCAGTGTTTTGAAATGCACATATTGCCAGTTAAATTAGTCTCACTTGGCTGTCTCCCAAGGATATTGGCTAACTCCTCGCGTTCTCTTGCGAATCTTGGACAGTAGAGGAGTACGTGTCGTGCGTCTTCAACATTGGGCATGTAGGGCAGAGCTGTGAAGCGGAAAGACCAAACCTATGCAAATAATACTGCAAGCACCCATGTCCGCTCAGCATCTGGGAGAGGAAGTAATCCACATCTCCGTGTCTTCGCCGTAACCACGTGTTAAGGTTAGGGATAAGTTCGTGCGTCCAGCGGCCTTTAGAAGAATGATCCCATCTTAGCTGCCAAGTTTTCGTCCTTGTGGGTTTTGCACCTTGCCTTAGATAGAGAGGGTTTAGTTCACTTGCTCGGATATCCAGTGGAATTTTTCTTGCAATCACGCAAATTGCATCATCAGATACTGTACGGTATGCAAAGCACTCACTCTATAAACCTGCATGATCCCTCGTAGTTGTATTTCTCGGGCCGGACCAAATCGGGGCGGCATATAACAGGATGGAGTCTTCACAGTAGATAGAAGTCTCCTTCTTGTACCTTGTTCTCCCCCAATGTTCTTCAGCAACCGTGTCAGAGCATTTGCAACTACGGCGCCTTTCGTACTGACTTTCACCGCGTGCTCTCTGAAGGTCATGCGCGAGTCAATCATAACCCCTAAGTACTGTATAGCCAGCTTGGACTGGATGTTGTAACCTCCGACATTTACCGTCAAATTCTCCCTCTTCCTCTTTTAGGTCAACAAGACTGCTTCAGTTTTTTGCGCTGCTAGCTGGAGCTTGGCATTGTATAACCAGCGCTCAATCCTCACTATCGCATCGTTGCAAGTGAGTTCCACATCAATGACCTGTTTCCCCGTTACAACCAGCGCAGTATCGTCTGCGTATCCTACCAGTGTGGCATTCATGGGCAGCTCCATTTTGAGGTCGCCATCGTTCATTGCGTTCCACAAAGTAGGGTCGAGAACCGAGCCTTGTGGTACTCCGCCTGTCGCTGTGTATTTCTGAGGTCCATCGTCTGTGTCGTATTCAAGAATCCTGCCATCGAAATATCATGAAAGCTTCGGATAATCCTAAGCAGGTACGAAGGCGTTCCAAGACCACTCAGTGCTGAAAGAATTAGCGTCCAATTTGCTGAGTTGAAGGCGTTCTTTATGTCCAACGTTATGACAGCGCAATAGTTCATAGAGCCGGATGCCCCACCTGTCCTGTTAATAGCCTCGCTTGCTATTTCGACCACCAGTCGAATGGCGTCGAGAGTGCATCTTGCTCGCCTGAAGCCAAATTGTCGCTCCGCAAGTCCTGTTAGCCTTCTAGGTATTTCTGCAACCGCCCACAGATGATTATTTCTAGTACCTTCCCCACTGTATCTAACAGACATAAGGATCGGTATGCTGATGGATCATTTGGTACTTTGCCCGGTTTTAGCAGCAGCACTAAACGCTGTCGCTTCCATCTCCTGGGAAATATACCAGACTTGATACACTCAGTGTAAAGTTCAACAAAAATTTCTGGGCTCGCTTGGACTGCTGCTTTGAAATCAATATTGGGGACACCATCTGGACCTGGAGCTTTTGCGTCGCTGATTCTCTTAAGAGCGGCCAATACCTCTTCTTTTGAGATCGTATACTCTTCTGACTGCGTGGGGGAGGGATGGAAATCCGTTACCTTTACAGGGCTCTGGGGTGGAAATAGGTAAGAGACCACCTTTCCCAGCAAGCCAGGGCATGTGGGTTGGGAGGTTTTTGGTCCTCTCACTTTCTTTATAACTGCCCTATATGCTTTACCCCAAGGGTCAGTATTTGCGGAGTTTCTTAATTCAATAAAGAATGCGTGTCGGGCTTCTTTATGAAGGGCCTGCTGAGCAGGATAAGACGGCCGGCGACGCGCTCTTTGAGCTCTTCTACGAGTTTTGTTGCAACGTTTTCGAAGCTTCGCCACTTCGTCTGTGCACCAATAACAGGCTCCCAGTTCCTCTGCGTCTTGGCATCGCTGCATCTCAGGCTTCTTCCAATCGCTTTGCTACTTGGATTGCTTGCTGTTCTGCAGGTTCAGCAGCAAAGTACGCCCCGCTCCAGATCGCTAGGAAAGATTCTGCGTCGAAAGCATTCACCTTCCTAGACACTCTTTGCACTTTTCTTGTCGGCTTGAGCGTGCGAGTTGTGTACAGGTCAATTATGATTGCATGGTGATCACTGTGGGTGTATACGCGTGAAATATGCCACTGCACGCGAGTTGCCGTTCATCTATCGGAGAAGGCAAGGTCTATGACTGAACGTCTAGTACCTGTATCGAACGTATGGCATCCTGGGGTGTTTAAAAGCGTCAGATCCAGACTAGCAAACGTTTCTTCCAGTATTCTTCCTCTGGGGTTGGTCCGTAGGCTTCCCCACGTGGTCGACCACGCGTTACCTGCAATGATGAGAGGTCTTTTGTGTCGGAAGTCTGTTGCTATCTGCGTCAACATATCCGAGAATTCACCTAAGGTAATTCTCGGTGGTGCATAGCAGCTAACAATGAAATGGCCGTGTACTTGCGCCCATGTATATCCCTTCTGTGGACCAATGGCTTGCGTTGCAGCGCTTTATTTCCCGGTATCCAGATCGCAGGCCCGTATATTGCAGCAGCTAACCAGCTATAGGTGTCAATAGCAGAACATGGTTCGGAGATTAGAGCCATGTCGGCTTTAAGCTCCCTCATATTCTCCCATAATATAACTTGAGCAGTTCTGCAATTGTAGAGGTTAATTCGTACCATCCACATCCGTGCTTTTTATTAACTGCCTCCTGGAATCTAGAACATTTTGTGCTCCCTTCGTTATGTGCACCACAGCAAAGAGCACATCTTTCTAGGTTCTAGCATGTTGCACCTCTGTGGCCAACCTCTACGCATCTTCTGCAAAGATTTGATCTTTCGATTCCTTTACATTTTGTAACTATTGTACATGTCCATGCTCCCAATATTTGTAGCATTTAATCGGAGATGTTGCTTCCGATAGCGAGCGTCGGACCCATCCTACACGGGGATGTTACAGGATTAGATCCATCTTGGCGTCTTCTGCAGGGAGCGATATGTATGCTGTCTGCGTACCTCCATACTCCATTTTTGCTAATCTTACTGCAGAGTCTTCTGGCCTCCTGATTTTAGCTTGTATCTCTAGAGCATCTATCAGCTCTTCCTTGCTGGTAATATCCGTTACCAGGCCTTGACAATGAGAAGTCATCATGTGGGTCTTCACCTGCACCGATGCGTCTTCCTTAAGTACGTCCTGTATTTCTGCTTGTAGTATACAGGTACTAGTGCTTGTTGTTCTGCTGAGTTCAAGCAAAAGCTCTCCTTTTTGGGTACGCCTCAATGTAGGGACCTCTTCAATCAGCGACTTTGTGGCATCATTGGCTTTGACCGCCCGTAGGATATCAGCATATGGCATCTGTTCTGATCCAATGTGCAAAACTTCTGCAACTCAATAATTTCTCTTCCCAGAGACATTAAGCACAATTGGGGCTGCTGGGTCACCGTCTGCGGTTGGAAAAGAGCTGCACCTCCTACTGGTTGTGCCGTGGTTGTGGATGCACCATGTTTTGTTGCGTGTCCAATTCAGGTCTGTCGTCCATAGCCGACACAGTCCCAAAAAAGCTGTCACTGGGAGTACTCCTTGGCGTTATGTGGCGTTCTTTAGTGGAAACAGCAATCGTCTTCGGTGTCTCCACGATGTTAACCTCCATCTCTGGATTGATTTTTGTTACACGTACTGGGGATCTCGCTGTTTTTGTGTCTTTTTGAAATGGTGACGGTATTTCGATGTCTTTAGTTAGGTACTCCGTTGTTTCCTTTAGAGGATTACTCTTGTTTGTTGGTCTTAAATTATTCATAGTTGTTGGACGATTCCGCTATCCCAGTTCGTTCGTATAGTCGCCTTTATGACCCCCTGGTTATCTTTGTAAAGCAGGGAGGCCGACGCGAGGGTTGACACATGACCTTATGAGTGCATGTGTTCAGAGCCGGATCAGCGTTAATAGGGAACAAGCTCAACCTTACCTGTACCACGAACTTAACGGCGACGAACTGAGAACGTACCTCAGGCCTGCAACGGTTTTACCGGGACAGGGGCGATTGTAGCAATATCTTTACCGCAATTTCTGTGGGGTTTCAATCCACATACTAATGAGACAGTAACTACAGTTACCAGCTCACATAATCAATTCAAATTGTTTTCCAGTGACATAATACCAGGATCTTACTGGGCTCAGAATCCAGTATCCGTTGTGGTAGCATGAAGTCGTCAAATGCCTGTTTTGACTACTTTAGTCAACCTTCCGGGGTGTTTCAGCCGCTCATTCTGAGTCAGACGCTGACCCAGCAGCCGCTTACTATAAGACACTCGCTGATGGGATTTCACAACTACATAAGTGCTTACACTCAGCATTTTCTTGGTTGAAACACACCTCCAAGCAGGTAGTTCAACGACAATAGTGTTCCCATCGCCACCAAGCCGTTGCTATATCTGTTTTGCTCAGCCCATTGGTGTTGAGTTGATGCTCAAGATCAATAAGCCGAGATCTGGATTTTAATCGTTTCTTACAACAGGCATACCTTACCGCGGGCAAATTCTAACCCCTTAACCCGCTGGTTGGTTATATATATATGCAGTACAAGTCCTCGATATTTTGCCTTTCTGTTACTCTAAGTGGTTTGCCCCCTCCAAATTTGCACTTATCGTTCGCCCAGTTACCATTCGTTCTATAAAGGAGACTAGTCCATTGTTCACTCCCATTCCCCTTAGCGAAGTGGTAATTGATTCCGGATATATATTATTGAAGGCACCCTCGATGTCCAGAAAGTCAGCGAGGGTATCATCTGGCATAATCTCCGTAAAAGATGTCCATTTCGCATGGGGGTAGATAACCTGTGGGTGCAAATTCCATCATAAGGATCTATGAAGGTGTCTCCTTAATTGCTTGGGTAGGGTTGGGGTTTTTAGAATGTCAACACCTTTATTTATTGAAGCTAAATAGTTTCGATACATCTAATATAATTTTTTATATCTATCTTTTATTTTGTTTCAGTCCATGGTCTCGTCGGCACTATTAGGGGCTCTGCGAAAAGCATCATATGCTTTCTTTAATTTATGTTAAAGAGAGTTAAAGAGTTCAACTCTTTGATTTCCAAAGTTTAAAGTAACTCTTCTTCGGGTAGAGTCAAAAGTTATTATTTTGAAGTCCTCCATTTTATTTAAAAAGGCGAGGTTTACCACCGAATATGTTGAAATGAGTGAATTCGTTTATTATTCAGAGTGTAAGGTTCAAGGGAACTCTTTTAGGCCCGAGAATTTTAAATTTATGGAAAATTTACCAATTTTATTGGCCGAGTTACGAATTATTTAAACAATTAAATAATGCACGATGTTATGTGAAGTATGTCTCATTGGAAGCTACAACTTTACTCCATCTTTCAGGCTGCATGCGGATTCCTCTGAAGAAAAATTCAAATTATTTTTACGTGCTCCAATCAAAGAGGCAGTTTGCGATGCTCGCGTAAGAAGTGAACCGCTCTCCAATAAGGCCTGAGTGCATTGATCGGAACATTTGGTAACCCGAAGGTGCAAAGTCTGGGAAATACGCCGGGTGGGGCAAGATTTAGCAACGTGTGGCCTGGCATTGTCATCCCGCAAAATCAGCTTGTCATGTCTGCCGTCTAATTCCGGCCGCTTTTCTTTGTTCTTGTGGAGACCTGGCTAAATACAAGTTTCTACAGCAATGAATTCTTCGATCCAAACTTATTTAACGTTTCCCGCAAAGACAGGGATGCTGCAAAAACAGGATGCTTCCGTGGGGGTGGCGTTCTTACTGCTATCAAGTGTCACTTAAACGCATTTTTGTGTCCTCTCTTGAACGGTGAACTCTGTTGGATCAGATCTGCGTCTACATATTTATAAATATATATAATTGGCGTACACCCTCTTTGGGTGTTTGGCCGAGCTCCTCGTCCTATTTTTTGGCGTGCATCTTGATGTTGTTCGACAAATAGAGGGACCTACAATTTCAAGCTTTAGCTTTTTCATGGCAGAGGTTTGCCATTGCAAGCCGAGGGGCGACCGCTATTAGAAAAAAACGTTTTCTTCATTTTGGTGTTTCACCGAGATTCGAACCTACGTTCTCTCTGAATTCCGAATGGGAGTCACGCAACAACCCATTCGGCTACGGCAGCCGCCGTCTGCATAACTTGTTCCCATTCACAAGGCTCTTTATATCACGACTTTTACTTTGGCTCCCTGTGACTTTCTTGTTCCCGAAACTGAAGAAGCCAATGAGAGGACGACGCTACGCTACGATTGACGAGATAAATACGCCATCGAAGGAGGAGCTGAACAAGATAAAAAATTATTTTTCGAAGTGCTTCGAAGATTGGAAAAACCGTTGGCACAAGTGGTGATTACTCTGAAGGGGACAAAATAGATATTAATGAATAAATAAATAATTTTAGAAAAAAAAAACACAAAATTCGCGATAGTTTTTGAACACACTCATATATATTTTATATATTAATATTTCATACATATACAGCTGTGTTCAAAAATATAGTAGTGCAGCACCTCAAAATATTCATATACATTTTTCTATATGTTAAACATTAAAACTAAACTGGCTTTTATATATTTCTAAGAATACCATTAGATAAGATTAGATTAGATTTGTGGAAGGTTTGGCAAGTCCAAGCACTCAGTCGGAAGACCATTGTACTATAGCCGGATAGACTTCAGTAGAAAGCATAGAGATAGGAAAGATAAAAAGGTAGATGGTAAAAACGGATAAATTAGTTTAGGTCACTCTTCCACAAATCTCTTGGATTCATTGATGAATTTTAAGAGATCCGGAAGAGGAAGAGTACGAACTTTGTCCATACTCAGTGTATCGCAACTCAATTTCCTAAGTCTGTTCTGGAAAATGCAGGACAGCTACAGAGAAAATGCTCTGTAGAGTCGACATTCTTAAGACAGGATAGGCATATCGGGCTGTCTACGACCCCCATGGTAGCCATGTGCTGGCCACAGACGGGAGAAAAGTCGCTGTTTTCCTGTTTGGTTCTTTTACAAGGCTTTTGGCTACTCTGCACGAGTTTAACTCAGATCAACGACCTCTGTGGGTAGACTTTATGAAGTTGTCAATCCATAGTTGAATCGATGCTGAGTTGACACCTAGAAAGGTTTCAGGGCCTAGTGGCATACTTGCAGAGCCTTCATTTGCCAATTTATCAGCTAACTCGTTCCCTGTAATACCACAATGTCCAAGCAGCCGAATAAGACTAACTTTGTCCTGTTTCGCAACACTGTTCAGTTTTGTCTTACATTCACCGACTAACTCCGAAGAGCAGCGGGGGTAGAAAGGGCTTTCAGTGCAGCTTGACTGTCACTACAAATTCCAATACGCCACATTCGAGATGGCATAGATTTCCGTAAGAAATACCGTGGCCATCTGTCCTGTGGCATAGGAGTACTTAGTGTCTTCGTCTAAGTATGATACCATCCAGATCCGCTTCCATCACTGGCTTAGGATCCTTTGGTGTAGAAAGTGTGCTGATATCCCGTTAATAGGTTCTCTGGACTTAACCATTGATCGCTATCTGGGATCAAAACATCATACTTCCTACCGAAGCTAACGACAGGCACCCGATTGTCCACTGGCATGGAGAACAGTGTGCACCGCTCCGACAACTGCTGGTATATCTGACAGTGGCCAGTGCTTACTTCATTTCCCCAGACTCCGTTTAACTTGAGCCTGTACGCCGCAATGAAGGCGGCCTTTCGAATTTGAAGATCTAGAGGTTGCAAGTTCTGAATGGCATTAAGGGCCAGATGTCGTACTCATACACCTGTGATACCCAAGCACACACTTCTCTGTAGCCTGTTTAGGGATTTTACTCTGGAATTAACCATTGTGGCTTTCCACCATACTACAGAGGCGTATGTAATAATGGGTCGAGTCAGGGTGATGTACAGCTAGTGTACTATCTCCGGTCATAGACCCCATGTCTTCCCAAGGGACTCTTACACTGCCAGAAGACTTTCAGTGTTCGAGAGACCTTCTGCTCGACGTGCTTCTTCCAAGTAAGTTTACTATCTAGGATTACTCCTAAACATTTAACCTCAGAAGACAGTTGCAGTGTTACCCCTTTCAATGTGGGTAGTAACAGTAATGATTTGATAAGCATGTTGTCTGACATTGAGAGGATTTCGATTTAGAACCCTCGTCCTAATGTGCTACTTCAAAATACGTTCCAGACCCTTAAGCATAAACGATGTCAGACTTATAGGTCTGAAACTTTTTGTTAAAGCGTAGGTTTCCTTCCCTGGCTTTGGGACAAATACAACTTTCACCTAACGCCACAATTGTGGAACATAAGCGTGCACGAGACATGCCGTAAATATTCTTTTCAAAGCCTTCATTAGTTGTTCTGCGCTCCGCTTGAGCATGATTGGGTAAATGCCATCGAATCCTGGGGACTTGAAGTTTTCGAATGACGAGAAGGCGAACTTAATCGTTTCCTCGTAAACTATCTTGGATGCAATAAACCAATCACGTCTGCTGGTAATTATATTGACATGGTCAGATTGATCGATAGAGCTTTGACCAACAACATTCCTGGAGCTAGGAAAATGTGTTGAAAAGAGAACATTGTACACTTCTGATTTTGAGTCCGTATAAGTACCATCTGGTTTGAGCAGTGAGTCTAGCCTAGCCGTTCGGTCTCTTTGGAGGGCTTTGCATAACCTCGCTGAACTCTTCCGTTCCTTCAGTTCACTGCAGAAGGTTCTATAAGAGTCCAATTTAGATGATCTAATTTTCTTTTTATAGTCCTTCCTCAGTTTTCGGTAGGCAGTCTAATCTCCTTCCAACTGAGTTTAAAGAGCGTTGTTAAAAAGTTTCCGGGAATTTTTCCAGAGTTTCGAGAGTTCGGCGTTCCACCAAGGGACTGTCTTATCCTCTCTTCTCCTACGTTCTGGGCACACCTTATTATAACACTCGATCCAAGTTCGCCCCAATGAGTTTGTGGCTTCTTCAATCGCAGTTATTGTTCGGAGTTTGGGAACATCAAGGATTTCCTCTTTAGTGAGATCCTCATATCGTGTCTAATCCGCTTTTCGAGGATTCCGGCCTGCTGGGGTCGAGATTGTCTCGGCCGCAAGCCTGAACTCTATAAAACGATGATCCGACAGGGAATCTATCGAGTACATCCCATGTAGTGATATGATCTTATATTTTATCGTTAGATAATGTCATTTCAAGCACTTCCTGCCTTCTGGTGGTCACAAGAGTCGGACTGGTGCCAACGTTCTGTATGACCAAGCGAGATGACAGAATTAAGTCCATGAGTTTATGCCCCCTGAAGTTATATTTTGTTCTACCCCAGAGTGTATTCTGTGAATTTGCGTCACATCCCACAATTAGACCTAATCCCATGGATTCAGCATATATTACAACTTCCATAAACTCCCTCGTAGGGGGAGGAAGAACGGAGTCGCAAAGAAAATAGGTCGAGATGACAATTGTCTCCACTTCTTTCCCCTCTAATCGATACTTTATTTTGACTGCAGCTAAGTCTTGACAGCAGAATTGTCTTAACAAAGTGCAATCAACCGCTTTCGGCATAATAATACACGTACGCGGACGGACCTCACCCTCTTTATAAAGGATAGACCCCCACTTTATATATCCTCTTGACACCCACGATTCTTGAATTAATATTATGTGAGGATTTGGGTGCAGTTTCGCTTGACTGCGGCATAAAAGAGCCGTAGCCGATATGCTATGCTACAAGTTAATTTGCGTAAATGAAATATTTGATGTCATAAGGACAGCCATAATTCCAACCTTACACTTTTCTTATATCTGAGTCGAGGACGGTAACTAGTATCCGTCCCAGATTCAAATATAGGTGCATTCCATACCTCGACCGTATGACTTTCAACGATTCTGGATCCATACCAAGAACCAAGTGGGAACTGTTTCCATATTTAGGATCCGTCCCCGCTTTGGTATAGTGGTATGATCTCCAGTGCTTCGTATCAAGTCCCTCGTTCAAGGCATCGAGCCTAGAGATGATCGCATGCGGCTCTCTTGGAGGCCCAGGGATCAGCATGATTACCCTCACCAGTTTTTGAATTTTGTTCGTTTGCCGAATGACAAACTTACATCCTTCAAACGCTGGCATAGCAGCCACAGTTTTGGTCAGCCATTAGAGGGATTGAGTGTTTGAGCATTGCACCTTCAAGATATCTTGCTCAACTCTCATTCGCTCGAATCTAGATACATCTTTCGACTTCCCTATCGCCTCCCAGACTTGACTGTCGACAAAACCCAATTGTTTTTGGGACAATTGGATATGCCCATCGCCAAAGATCCCCACCATCATGCCGCTGACTGCTGGCGCAGCATAGTTACCTCCAACGGTGAATCAGTAGGCGGACCCAGTTTTGCGCTCGCTACTGCGCCCTTAGCCCCCGCGGCACTCGTTCCACTTGGCGCTACTACCTGGTACTTGATTGCTGTAGGAGGCTTCTCCTGCAGTCACTACAACCTGTTGTCAAAGGTTGCTTCCTTCGGATTCCGGTTTATTACCCTTCCTCCTTTTCTTCTTCCTCGTACCAACTGATGCGCTCACCATCGCTTCATCTGTCAAGGTGGCCAGATCAGATGGCCATCATCAGATCTGTTCCTCTTGCCAGATTCAGCTACAGGAGTGGACGTAGACAGATGAGCCGCAACTCCCGCTCGAGTGGCAGTTGGCATAGCTACGTTAGCCGTAGTCGTACCTACTGTTTCTCCTGCCTTCTTCCGCGTTCCTCTGCCTTTTCCGGTTCTTCTGTCTGTTAGACAGATTTTCTCCTGATGCTGGTATCTGTTCCGTGGCCATTAGTGCGCTGGTACTTTCTGAGCGTGAACTCGGATTAACCACAGCCCCAACAGTCGCCGAAACTGGTGCCAGGACAGGAACCAATTTGGTTTTCTCAGCCGTGGTGACATGCCCCAAATTGCCACCCGAATCAGACGCTTACTTTATAGCAGTTAGTGCAGTGGTACTTTTCGGATTTGCATCCAAATTAACCACATTACTTTCGTCCGCAGAGGAAAGCGTCAGAGCACTGAGACGTAAATGAGTTAGCGCAGCCTCCCCAAGATCAGCTAAAGGGTTTGCAGGGGTCACCTGCATCTCCATTGCTTTCGCTGGTTCCACAGGCTCTATATAGAGCTATGTATAGAACCTGACGAGGATGCACCGTCTAATAGGTGTCCATCCTCAACCAGTAGCTTGCTTCCTCCAGGGCCCTGATTTTCAGCGCTGGTCGTCTTGGTGGTGAATGAGTTTTGGGCCTGCACATCCGATGCCCAAGCCGCTGGAGAACAAGCGGGAGGATTGCCACAAGTGTGGGTACCCCGTGCAGACTAGTCCTGGTATGAATTCATCTCCGTTTGTGGCCCTATTAATACTATTCAAGGGAGCCACTGTTGAAGAGGAACCCGTTATCGACAGTTCAAGTCTACTTCCGTAGTGCTCTGTTTTAACTCAGTAATCACCCTTTGCCATCGGACAGCAGCGGATCTTACTGAGTTAAGTAGCAGGGTTATCTCGTGCAGGATGTGATTCTTCATCACGCACCAACGGTCTAGGCTTAGTAGGGGCTATGGGGTTGGAATAACCCTCTGTGTTGCGCATATCTACGCCCTGTGCCGTCCTTTTAATAGTCATAGTCAGTCCCAAGAAAGACTCATACAGTGAGAACAAATCTTAACCCCGTTAGTCTTCCGTTGGTTTGTCTAAAGGAAAAACAAAACTGAATAACTTCATTAAAAAATGATTTTGTGAGTTCTTCATACTGAATATGTACAGTCTAATATTTAGTTGTATAGCCTTTATTTTTAATAACCGGTTCGTATCGGCGGCGCTGGGAATCGATAAGGTCCTGACAACGCTTCAATGCGATTTGAGACCATTCTTCCTGAACCACAGCTTTCTTTGTAGCATTTCCAGTTGCTACAACCCGCTTAACATCTCCCCATAAGTTTTTGATCGGATTAATATCTGGGGACTGAGGTGGCCATAGCATAAGATCTTTTCGGATGCATACCAATCTTTCCCAAGCTAGCTCGTTTGATTCGGATCGTTGTCCTATTGCAATGTCCATTTTATAGGCATTTCCCAACTGACATATGGTAGCATTGTATTTTTTAATATGTCCCATTGCAAGCCCATATCATTATACTTAGGTCACCATGCTTAACTGTCTTCTTTGTGTATCTAGGATTATACTATATTCGGTGTTTGGTGGACGTCGTACATACTACCTAGAGCCTGTTTCACCAAATAAAACGATTTTGCTTTCGTCTGTCCACAATGTGTCTCGCCACTTTTCTGCGGGCCAGACCAGATGAGCATTTGCAAATCTGAGTCGTCCTTTCACATGCTTCCTAGTCAAAAGGGGTACTTTTCTAGGAGTTCTGGCATTTAGATTTTGCTCAATTAGACGACGACGGACTGTAACGTCACTGAGCGAGAGCTTCATATCATTTTTGATAACTTTAGATGATGCTGACGGCCTTATTTTGCTAAGTGCACAATGCGTTTATTTGTTTGTTTTTTTGTTAACAGTAATAGAAGCCCCGCCAGTGTAGGACATATCACCGGTCATCTTCGCTTAGCTCATCTAAAGGTAGGCCCAGGAAACTTGCTGTTTCGACGGGTTGGGTCCACAGGGAGAGGGGTGTTAGACGAGTCGGTTTTAGAGGGCATGTGAAAAGGTGGCTAGTGTCTGCGGGGTGCCTTCATATGACGAATATATGTTTGGTATGTCGGGGCCGATTCTGGATAAGTAGGAGTTTAACCTCCTACAGTATCCAGAACGTAATTGTGCCATTGTTACACGCGTCTCATGTGGAAGCTGAAGCTCTTCATCTGCTATAGGTGGCGGTTGGAGTCCGATTACGGCATTCACAGGACAGGAGCTTAAGAAGGTGGTGACGGTATCCCGGTGAATGTCGTTTATTGACTGTCTAAACACTGTCAGGTCCAGTAGATTTCGATCAGTTTTGTCCTGGATTTGGTCAGAGTAGTTTAAGAGATGTCTTCTGACGTACCTGGGAGTCGGCTCAGGCTCAAGCAGGTGTCTGCAAGGGTGAAACCTGCGGTAACATCCTAGCAGGAACTGCTTTCTGAGCAGTTTGTTATGCTCCATTACTGGGAGCATTTGTGCCTCGTTCTGAAGGTGTTGAACATAGGACATCAGGAGGCAACCGGTCGCTGTCCGAATGACACTATTTTGGCATGTCTGTAGCTTTATCCACTGCGTGTTACGAGTTCCAGGCGACCAGACAGGCGCAGCATAGTTCAGAACCGGCCGACCAATTGCCTTAAATGTCGGTAGCAACAGTTCTTTGTTATTGCCCCAAGTGCTGCCGGCAAGTGATTTGAGTACCTTGTTGCGATTTTGGACTTTAGTGGTACCTTGTTGCGATTTTGGACTTTGGCGGTTGTGTGCGCTGAGAAGGAGAGCAATCTGTCGAAGGTTATACCCAAAATTTTTGGATTGTTTACCGTCGGAATTGGTGTGTCGTCGACTTTCACCTTAAGGGACAGCTTGACCTCCTTTGTCCAGGTGGTAAAGAGGGTCGCCGTGGACTTAGTGGGGGAAAGTTGCAGATTCCTCGCACTGAAAAAGCGAGTAAGGTCGGTGAGGTAGTTGTTCACTTTGGAACACAGGCCATCAATTTCATTGCCCGACGCCATTATCGTACAGTCGTCAGCGTATGAGACTAGAGACTCCCTCTGGTGGTTGATGGAGCTTCGAGATGTAGAAGTAGAACAACAAGGGAGAAAGGACACCACCCTGCGGTACACCTTGCTTAATCTTCCTCTGCTTTGATGTTTGATCTCGAAAAATCACTGGCTTTTGATGTTTTAGACTTATTTATGGCAACTGAACCTCATTACCGAAGAAGTCAAGTGACGCACTGTCGTTCGTCAGTTTGTGCAGCCTTCTAGTAGCACGACGCTTGGTTCTGTCGGCAGGAGGATGCAGTACAAAAAGTCGGCTAAAGCAGCTCGCGCATCTCTTCGGGTCCGACGAATTGCAACCGTTGAAGGTGATAGCCACCTTGTCGTTGTGCTTCGTCCGCCTGTGTTGATCTACCAGTTGCCGGATCTCCAAATTGAGATCCCTAATGCGGGGATCCCCGGGATCGACCTGGCGTAAGTGGTCTTGCTCGTTTGCCAAGCTGGCTGCTTCAGCAGTTGTGAGCACCTTGCGGATTGCGCGTTCGCCTGCGCGCACATCGGTGGGGATGGGAAGAGCGGCGAAGGTGTCTTCAGTGAATTCGGTGAAGCCGGCCCAATTAGCTTTTTTAATGTTAAAATAAGGCCCGCGGTTCGCGGAAACGAAGTCGGCAGGCATCTAAATCGAGACGATTATGGGCAAGTGCTTTGATGCAAGCTATAGCATAGGTCGCCACGTTATGCTATTTATCAGACCCACGCTAGCTATTGTTATGTCAGGCGAGCTGCTGCAATTGCCCACTACTCTGGTGCGGGCGTCGTCGTTCACAGTGCTCAATGTCGAATCATCTATTTGCTCTGCCAATTGCTGTCCCCTGCGATCGTTTGGCAGACTTGAATTCTAAAGATCGTGATGCGCATTGAAGTCACCTACAACCAATTGGTTTTCACCCCTGATGAGCGCACCAATATCGGGAGATATCCTGCTGGGCAGCAGGTTACAGGGGAAGGTATATAAACATTAAATATTTCGAGCTCGGACAGCTATGCCTTGACATTCTAGGGTGCTGTACCTGCGGTCGATGCGTTCATCAATGAGACGATACTGCACTATGTGGTGGACTTTAAACGCTAGCCCACCACCATTTTCTCGCTCGCGATCGTGTCTGTGCACGTTATAGCCATCCCTGGTAATCAGAGAGGACCTAGCGTGTAGCTTGGTTTCCTGGACCGCAGCTATTGGGATACTGTGTCGGCTTATGAAGTCAACTATCTCGTCGACCTTGCTCGTGAGTCCGTTCCAGTTGAATTGCAGAAGCTTGAAGCTTCTTGGTAAGGTCGTAGTAACTCGTGGGCGGGGAGATGCGTGGGGTTGCCTCCGTTGGGCCTGCTGTGCAATCCGCTAAAGTTGTTGCGGCCTGATGATGGTGGGCGGTGGCGCCAGGGGGGGGCGGTTGCGGGTGCAGAGCTTAGCAACAGGGGGCAACGTAGTCAGTTGTCCACTCACGGGTGGTGCGCAGGCCGGAACATCTCCGAAAATGGCACTAGCTATTGCAAGAATTGCATTTGACTGATACCAGATTCCGAGGTACTACGGCCTGATACACGGACCAGACTGTGCGGCTTACCAAGAGCTGCTGGTTTGTCCCCGCACTAAGGTTGGAGCAGGAGGGAAGGGGATGGGTTAAGTCGAGGGAGTTTTGTTGCTCCGATAGGCTCCTTACGGTGGAGGTGTGGGTTGTGGTTGTGGTTGGTGGTGCCGGCATATCAGGGGGAGTAGTAGCCGTGGAGGCATCAGATGCCTGCTGGCGGAAGCAACACGAGGCCACATACCGTGTGGACCACTCCCTATGAGTCTTAAGGCCTGAACAGGTCTTAAGGTGGCCCCACCCATTGCACTTATTGCACCTAACCGAGGTGGAGAGTCTACGAACAAGCACCACAGCACCGGAGAGAGAACACCCCCTTGGGAACATCCTTGCTTGGCCCTGACGGTGATTAGTTCGTCACTGTTCGCACCAGCGGTTAACAGTCTCTCAGAGAGCATGAAATATATCTATTTTACAATGGTTTGATTAACTCCATGTCGTGCGGCAGAAGAACATATTGTGCCGAAAGTGGCATTATCAAAGCCCCTTCAATGTTCACGAACACGCCCATTGTGTACTCGTCAGCTTCCGGCCCATCTTCGGTCTCGCTAACAAGATAAGGTAAGGCTGATTCACATGATTTTCCACTCTGGTAAGCGTGTTGATTTCTACTAAGTGGACTTCTCTGCAATACCCCACTCGAATATGTTTCTCGACCACTCGTTCTAGACTTTTCAACACGAACGATGTCAAACTGATTGGTCTAAAACTTTTTGCTAGGGAATAGTCGTCTTTTCCTGGTTTCGGAATAAATACTACTTTTACGCGTCGCCATTGGGATGGTATATAACCAAATGCAAGACAGGCTGTGAAGATCTTTTTCAGGGCCTCAATCAGCCTGTCTCCTCCTTTTTTAAGCATTGCTGGATATATTCCGTCAGTTCCGGGGACTTAAAGTTTTCAAAGGAAGACAAGTAAACCTTATCGATTCTTTTGTCACTATCCGACTAGCAATATACCAGCTGTACCTAGAGGTTCCACCGTTGCTACCGTTATTGTTCATGCCATTCTCCAGAGATAGTTCTACTACCCGGAAAATGGGTTTCGAGTAGAGCATTAAACGTTTCCGATTTGGAAATGGTGTAGGAACCACGACGTTACTGCAGAAATTTCTATAGGATTCAAGTTTGGCTTTGCGTACTTTTTTCTAATATTCTCTCTTTGTAAGTCGATAATTAATCCTCTTCTGTTTATGTCTTTAAGGCCTTATTAAGAAGTTTTCTGGAGTGTACACGAAGCTTCGACAGTTCAGGGTTCCACAAAGGAACCGCTTTCCCCTGTTTACTTTGCCTGAGTGGGCACAGTTACTCAAAGCATTTGATTAAAGTACCTTCTAATTTCTTAGTAGCATCTTCAATCATTTCTACTGATTTGAGTTGTTTCCGGTTTGGTAATCGCTCTATTACAAGCTCACCTTACCTGTCCCAGTCCACATTTCGAGGATTCCTACCGGAAGGTATTGATATCGTATCAATTCCGAGTCGGAATTCGATAAGACGATGATCAGAAAGAGAGTCCTCTTCGAAAACTCGCCATCAGTTGATTTTGTTTTCAACTGACCTATTGGTAAGTTTAAATCAATTACCTCTTGTTCCCGGAATCCAGACACTCGCTCGTACCAGCCTTTCTTTGCTACTCTCAATAAGAATGAACTTGCTGTTTTCGCAGGCTGGAATTTTTGCTATCTCTTTTTCCAGCCATTCTCGGGAAAAAGCATTGGAACAGTGCACCTCTACGATGCCGTCCACCACGCTTTTACCCTCAAAAGTCGGCGCGTCTTTCAACTCACCAATAGCTTTGCAAAGATAGCTGTCAAGATAGTCTTGTTGCCCTTTGAACATTAGACCGTTGTAGTTGTCGATATGTATCTCCACGGTCATTGCCTTTGCTGCCATTCTCGCGAATGATTCGCCAGACGTTGAGGGAAGAGTGTCATTCGACATTTGAGTTCCCTTAGCATTTGCCTTCTAAGGCAAACGTTTGTCTGCCTTGGATTGGGTCGAGGAAGCAGGCATTTCCGAAGTCCATCTCTCGACTTTCCTCTTCTTTGCCTTTCTCCTCTTCCCAGTCGTTGGCATATACTCCGTTTCGTTTCCGGAAGAGTGCAACGTTACAGCGGAATCCTCTGTTCTGCCACGCTTTCCCGTTTCCATTACAGGTGTCAAAGTTGACGGAGCTTGAGTACTTACCTTAGCTAAAACTTCGGCTTTCTTCGCCTTCTGTTTTCTTCGTTTGATCTGCCTTGCGGATAGACCAACACCTGCGTTCGAATCTCCAATAACTTCAGTCTTTTTACCGGTACTTACCTTATTCGCTCCAGGTTTGACCGTTTTCAAAGGCTTACTCGGTACCAGGGATCCATCTGAGTCTAATGAGAGATTGTCCGCCAACTTGTTCAGTTGCTTCGGATCGTTTCGACAACGGTATATCGCTCACGCTGACTCGGCTCTCCATTGACATAGCTAATGTACCATGTTTCACCACTAGTAGTTCGCTTCCTCCGGAACCCTGGGTGTCAGTTCCGGTCATAGGAGGGTGTGGGGTTCGGGCCTGCACATCCGATGCCCGAGCCGCCGATTGCTCGACGGAAGGATTTCCCAAAAGTGGGTTACCTCGTGCAGAAAGATCCATCGTTAGCCTCCACGTTGTAGAAAATACATTTTATACCTACTGCCAGGTTGTCGGTACGGTACTCTCCATATAGTACTTGGGTGGCCACCAATTCCGCCGTTCCGCGAATGGATGGATACCTAATTCCTATATGGAGCTGCCCTCTTAGTTCGTGGTAAGTTAATCTCCATAGAATGGGGTTAAATCACCACTTAAGCCTCATCCTCGCGGCAAGGAGACCGACATGACAAGGTCATTACACTTAGTATTGAAGTCTTTTGTTACACTAATAAATTATTACAATTGGTTTGCAACCACTCACACCAAGCACTACTATAATTATGAACAGCCACTTTTTGGTGCATTTCGCAAAAGTCATCAAAAGCTTACACAAACCAATGCAAAACTAACGGGATCTAATCGCTATTCTCTTCTTTGCATCCTATTCTGAGAACACAAATGAACACGTGTTCATTTAACACCGTTTAACATGTCAAAAAATGCATATGAATGTTGTGAGGTACAGCACTTTTTATTTCATATTTTCATTATATTATTTATATGTGATATACATTAGGGTGTCCCAGGCTACAAGGGGGAATTTGTTTTTTCGGAATTTCAATACGCACACCCTTTATTTTTTTTCCATTTGACTCTAAAAACTTAAATATAAAATATTATTGAGATCGGATGTCATTAACCCGTGCCGACTTGATGTCAAACTTTGAGTTTAAAAGTTAGTATGAAAGCTATAGGCTCACAATAGAGAAAGATTTAATTGAATTTTTAGATTAATTAAATAAATAAATATAAAACACATATTTCGTATTTATTTTCTTTTTATTATAAAACATCGAATTTTCTTTTCAAAGTTTGCTTTTTACAGTCGGGATATACCTGTCGGTGTTCTTGTACGCAACGTAATAAAAATTGCTTTTGCTCCTCTTGAACAGTGATCAAACCATGGAAGTCTTGCATTAACTTAACCGCTCTTTCTGCCGTATCATTAACTGCTTTCAGTCATAGCAGCTTCTTTTTAGCCTGTAGAAACGAATCATCATTTGACCACGAAGAGGGGCACTTGTTCAGAAAACTGTCGGCAATCTGGAGTCGATTAAACAGGAACTTGCTTTTGACAGAGACGAAGTCATCAATGTTTCTCTCTGAAATTAGAACAGATAGATCAGTTATCAATTATACCTATTAGCAAACTTAGTCATAGAACAAAATCAAACCTTAATTAACGTACCAAAAGGTGGGCCACAGAGTTCTTCTTTGGATGCAATGTAGCGTTTATTGTGGGCTGTTGGGTTTTCTCTAGTTAAGTTAGCAATCATTCTTACTTTAGATTCTAGATCGACATCATCATCAAATAAAGCCAGAATAGATACTTCATCTGTCAAATACCACAAATGATGGCAAAACTTCTGCAAAGCTGCTTTTGAAATGCTTTTGTCTATTGTTTCGTAATTTTTCATGGCCTTCAAAAAACACAAATCCTGATACGGCGCCTTTACTGCTAAAATACATTGGAGCCAGGGTTTTACGTAGGATGTCACGATGAACAGACATACGTCCAACAGAGCTGCCTTATCCTTGTTTGAAATTCTGAATTGAGAGCTAAGTAACGATATTTTTAATGAATAAATGGCTCTCGCCATCCATCGAGCCTGGTGCATAGCACTTGGAGGCCGAATCTTATATTTCTTTTCTGAATCTCCGCCAAGAAATATAATTGAAAGCTCAATTAATTCGCGATAGTCATCTCTAACGATTTCTTTGGTAAATTCATTTTTGTAGAATTCTAGCAGCTTGTCAATTTCCGAAACATTAAAACAAGATAGCTTTTCTGTACAGCTTTGTTTTTTCTCAGGATCGATATCTTTCCAGTTTTCTCGGAATTTCTTGAATAATGGGATGTCTGGGCTTGTAGTTATTTGACTGATTTTGGCTTCAAACACGCCTTTAAGTACTAATTCGTAAACGTGATGACGGCAAGCAAAAATAAGCACTTCTCTACCCAGTTTTTGTTCGAGAAGCACACATGCTCCATTTATGCGGCCTATGTTAGAAGCAGTAGTATCACAACAGAGAATCTGCGCTTTGTCTTCAAGGTTCCAGTTCGTAATAGCATCCCAAACTGCGTCTGCCTGTCCTCTTCCTGTCGAGCTATCCAATTTAGGAACAGCAATAATTTGTTCTTTATTATCGTACGTAATAACTACCGGTAGGCGTTCTTCTTTACTTTTACGTGAATCTAGAGCTGGCAACAGTTTTCCGTCCCAGTGGACAGTTACCGTGTCCGGGACCTTGTTTTGAAAATCAATTTTTATAGCTTCAGCCCGTTCTTTTCGCATTTCCGTACGAACTCTATGGATGGAGGACTTGCTTATAGGGAATTCATCCGTATTGTGACCCAGAGCCTCAATAGTAGCTTCAATTATAAAGACAGAATCCCTCACACTTAATTGACACCTGTCTAATGCGGCAACTAACTTGGGAGTGATAATATTTTTCCGCATAGAAGTTTTATCGGGCTGAGAGGAGCCTTCTCTTGCGCTGGGCCTATTTTCTTCTAATTCTATTATTTCAGAGTCAGAAGATGACTTTTCTAGTGGTGGTTCGCAAGATGATGTTGATGGTGCTAAGGATGAAAAATTTTTAGCACGTCGCTTTTCCTCCTCGATGATTCTAAGGCGCGTCCTTTCCTCTTTTTTTGTTAGTTTTTTGTCCACTCCGGCTAAGTGACCGGGCCGACCTGGTTCTCTTTGGCGCTGCAAGAAGATCTTATCTTCATTTATTTTAATCGATTGAAGAGCATTGGCATGTGCGATGTCAAACAAATTGTTTAAGTTTGAAACAAACTCCTGTCGACGCTGTTCAAACACTTCTTGAGTTTTTTTCGAATTTTTTTGCAATTCTCTCCAAACTTGGTATAAGTTAACTAGTTTCTTAACACAGTGAGATATTGATCTGGTCGGTACACGTGCCTTTTCCCAATAAATAATACACTCACGAATTGTGAGATTTGCACTTTCATTGACACTCAAGTTCACTTCACGAATATTATAGAACAAAACTGCCAGTACTTGCCCGTTAGAGGGAAGTTTAGAACCGGTAATTTGATGTTTTACGTCCCCTATTAAAAATATCTCCTTTTTGGAACTTCGTAACTCCACCGACATGTTGACTACACGAAAAACCCGCGATTACTAATAAAACAAACAAGTAATTACACGCAATCAATCCGACAGTTCGCGCGCGCCGTACGTTACAAGTACCGTTAGGTTTCCGCGCAACTCGGCACGGGTTGCCGTGATTCTAAATAGACGAAACTTTATTTTTAGATGTTTTGAGACCATTCGAACAAAATAAGAGGGTGTGCGTTAAAAAAAAACACTTTAATTTTTTTGGGACACCCTAATGTTGATGCATACATATGTACGGAGCCGCGAGCACACGAGTTGACAAAAATTCAAGATTTACCAAATATTGGCAAATAATTCAAAGCGAAATATTCCAATATTGACTATTTTCGAATGGTCGGGAATATTGGCATATGGGCGGCTCGTTTATGAATGAAAGTACTTTGCTCCTAAAACTATAAGTTCGAATTTATCAATGAATTTTTTGATGATGAGTTTTTGTTGTACAGTACAATAGTTGAAACTGTTCAGCGCCGCAGCGACTATTTCAGACTGTTCAGCACTATGGCAACTAGAATGATGGCCTCTACGGGTGGGCCATGTAAAATTTGCTTTTTGAATCGGCTATAAAAAAAAAAAATACCAGTCTAACGGTTAGACGCGATAGAAGTGAAACCTTCCGTAAAACAAACTGAGAGAGAATGAGACGAAAGCAGCATTAGGAGCGGGATAATTATAGGTTCCTTATAATATTGCTATAAAGTTCATATTTTATTTTCTTCATTTTATTACTATTCATCCTCAATGTTTTCAATGTCAACAAATGATACGAGTGGCTTATGATAGCTAAAATATGATACAAATGCTTTGAAATACCGCGTCAATGGTTGTTTTTGATCGTGTTGTCGATTCAGTGCGATTGTTACACATTTTTAAATTGAATGTTGTATTGAGAACGTCAATTAAAGGACCTGCTGTGTCCAATGCAAAATTTACGTTAAAATCGCCACTTAAAATCATTGGAACTTTATTGTAATCTTTTCTATGTATCCGCGATACTTGTGGTGTATACTTTATTAAATTTTCGTGAATGAATTCCGTGATGCTATTTATTGATTTTTTTTTTCTGTCGATATTCACGACACTTTTCTGCATTATTTTTCGGCATAATTGCGGTAAATATTTAAAAATGAAAATATTTACGAATATAAAAATACACACGCGGTTGCTATTATGAGCGTCCCCAGCAAAACCTGCGTGACCGAAACTCTAACACAATTACATTTTTTTGAATGTTACAAACACATATGCACGCAGGTTTTGTTGGGCGTGACCGAAACTCTAACACAATTACACATATACACTCGTATTTGTTTGAAAATCGACTTTTTTTTTTGGTTCTCCGTCACCTTTGGAAAATGTGTAAACAGTAAGCAAACTTTATTCATATATTTTTCCTCATTTTTGCATCAGTAAAATTAAACGAACGCCGTAGCCGAATGGGTTGGTGCGTGACTACTATTCAGAATTCACAGAGAGAACGTCAGTTCGAATCTCGGTGAAAACACCAAAATTAAGGAAAACTATTTTTCTAATAGCGCTCACCCCTCAGCAGGCAATGGCAAAACACCGAGTGTATTTCTGCCATGAAAAAAGCTCCTCATAAACATATCATAAAATAAAATAAAATAACTGTATAAAAAAAAATTTTTTCTTGCGATTCGAACCAAGGATTTTGGATCGGAAGCTCACATTGCTAGCCGCTCGGCTATCGCGCCATGCTGTCGGCGCTGGCCTAAAAGTTATTTAGTTCGTCGCTACGTTTATATCAACATATAATATAACGCTTCGTAGCCAAGAGTGTCGCTTTTTTCGTTTCATCGAGTCTGAAATCACTCCCAACGATTCTAAAGAAGTTTTCACTTCAAAAACTAATCAATATTTTTTTTATTTTGAAGATGGAACGTTGTCATTTATGAATGAAAAATAAAATCGTTCAAATGACTGCCACGACTGGCTTTACAGTAGGCCATTCCATCAACCCAATTTTTAAGCACATTTTCGATTTTTTGGGCTCCGATTTCATGAATGGCAACTTCGATTTCGTGTTTTAAAGCATCAATCGTCTCTGGATGGTTCGCATAGCATTTGTCCTTAACGGCTCCCCACAAAAAATAGTCCAACGGGCTTAAATCACAGCTACGAGGCGGCCAATTGATATCGGAATTCAAAAACGGTAGCCAAAAGTTCGAGTGTAACTTAAGCAGTGTGACAAGTTACACCGTCCTGTTGAAACCAAATGTCGTCCATGTCATCCTCTTCAATTTTTGGAAACAAAAACTCGTTGAGCATGTCACGGTAACGTTCGCCATTTACTGTAACCGCGAGCGGTAGGAAGACTCACCACTTTGGAAATAGGTTTTCAATATTTCCCAATTTTGTTCAAGCGTGTAGCGTCCAATTTCGTAAATGTCAAACCTTTAAGTAAATTATGAACACATTTGATATTTCATTTGTGGTACCATTCTCAAAAAAATAGGTGGTTCAAAAAGCAAACGTTATATGGCCCACCCGTATGTACACGCATATGTGTATATTAATAAGCATTGTTTTCTGGAAGTTTAGAACACAAATATTATATGTATGTACGAACATTGGCTAGGGCATAAAGTGTGCATATTCACATACAAATATGTACACGCGTATGCAAAATATAGGTAATTGTTTGAGCATTTCTTAGGCAAGAATTCGATCATTTGGGCATTTACTCCCTAATTATTGCATGTAAATATGATAAGGCGATGGGTCGTGAGATAGGTCATGGTTGCTGTATGGTTGCGTATGCACATGAGTACTTTTGCACAAACATAACTAACATAATGTATTTACATATTGATATACATATTTATCAATCTACCAAAACTCTTGTATGCTCTATGAATTCTTGTCTAAAATTAATTTCGACTCGAAGAATTAGTAAAAATGTTCATCAAATTTGTTAGGAGTTTTAAATTTAATAAAACGCGCACAACAAAATGTGAAGTCTTTTTATAATGTATTTTGTTTAAATTCTACTTTTTAAATTAAATCAATAAACATTAAAGTTACTTTGATTTTAAATGTTGGCGCATATAATTCAAATATATGTATCCTTTGATTCTACATTTAAATTTGTTTGAAAATATATATTGAATAAAATTACGTTTATCAACGGAACATAAAAATGCACAAACAAATTACTTGCAAAATGCCATCAGCATTCGTTAATTTGATATCATACAAAAACCAAAAACTGAGCAGAGCCAATGTACTTGTACATAATTCACTGTAATCAGCTCTGTTAAACCCCGCTGTCGAGTTGAGCGATGTGAAAAAGTCTTCGCGGCATCACTTCATTTTTGACAATTCATACTATTCGTAGCTCGTGAAACTTCTCTGAACATTAACGTTCTCTGGCCGGTGTGACCGCCAATGAAATATGCAAAGAGAATTTCCAGTTTCTTGCTTCCAGATGTCTCCGTGTGCAAATCGGCACTATGGTTTGCGAAGCAATCTGCTGCGTGTGTCTGACCCGAAGTTAACTTTTTCTCATATCTTTTGAAATTTTAAAGTATGCACATGATCGGAAAAATGTCAACATTAAGCAGTCCTACACCCAAATTGATCGCATTTTTTTCCTCTTCTTTTCGTCCCCTCTTTTCATGCACAAATAAATACCATACATTATAAACATTTTTTTTTCCGCGTTACATGTTTACTCGTAGACGATAAGCGTGAAACTAAAATTATCAACAAATCCCCAAACGCAAAATGAGTTTCAACCGATTGTTTGGATTTGTTTTCCGTCTGTGCCCAGCTTAATCGAAATGCAAGGCAAACTACTAATACAACAACATTTATAATAAAAAAAGTCCAAATAACTTTACTTTCCTTAAAACATTGATATTTTCCAATTGCAGATTTATTTCCTATTATTTCATAATTGTTAACTGTTTCATAATTGTTAACTGTATTGTTTGTTACATAGTTCCATATTTCCATTTGCTGAAATTAAAATTGTTTTTTCTACGTCATTATTTCGTTTTTTGTTTTTTTTACATTTAAATAAAATGTCGGACAAACAGGAAGTTTCATTCCCGTGTTTACAAAAATTGTTTGTAAGGTCTTTTTTACAATTTGGGACATTCAAAATCTTCTTTCCCCTCTTGGCAGTATTTTTGCTTAAAATTAATTTTCCATCATTTGAAGCTATTGCTCTTACATCAAAAAATGTACAGTTATTATTTTCGGATATTTTGTGTAAATAACAATTATGTCAGTGCTTTGCAAAATCTTAAACTCGGACACGTCCATAAGGTCTGTTATTGTCATTTTTGAATGTTCATGTCCAAATTTCTAATTTCATGAAGAAGTAAAATTTGAGGTTTCAAATTCTTATTTTTCCTAAAGTTAAAGTTTGTTTTAAATTTGCAGTTCATTTTAAATAAAACTGTTTCTCTTTTTAAAAATCAATCTGGGATGTGAATCTGCATTAACATTCTTTAATGTGTCTGTTAAGCATGTAATTCCTTTAAATATTTCTGAATTTATCGTAAATTTTTTATATTTATATATATATATATAATTGGCGCGTACACCCTTTTTGGGTGTTTAGCCGAGCTCCACCTCCTATTTGTGGCGTGCGTCTTGATGGTGTTCCACAAATGGAGGGACCTACAGTTTTAAGCCGACTCCGAACGGCAGATATTTTTATGGGGAGCTTTTTCTCGGCAGAAATACTCTCGGAGGTTTGCCATTGCCCACCGAGGGGCGACCGCTATTAGAAAAATGTTTTTCTTAATTTTGGTGTTTCACCGAGATTCGAACCTACGTTCTCTCTGTGAATTCCGAATGGTAGTCACGCACCAACCCATTCGGCTACGGGGCCGTATTGCTTTCAACTTATTCATACAATTTATTATTTATCAGAATAAGGTCGTCATGGTCAGGTGTTCTGTCTATCCATTTTCACATTTACCCTAATTCATTTATTTGCCTTTTTAACATTTTTATTGTAATTGCCCCAGTAATGTTTCTGTTAGTTCTACTTACATAGTAGAGTCCACACTAAAATTTTGCTCTTCTTGTGTTTCCTGATTATAAGTTTACTACCCTAATTTAAAAAAAAAAAATGAATGCTCATCTCTGCTGTCAATTTCCATAGGTATGTTGAATTTGTCACGTGAAGAAGGTTTCTGTCATCGTCATACAAAGCGACGTCACTGTCCTCTATAACAATATAGTCCTCCCTAGTATAGTCAACAACATCCGCTTCCGAATATTCAAACAGTAATGCGATACTCTATTAAAAAGAACTTTACAAGGACTTTCTTTAGAAAGAAATGAATTGATTTATTGTACGCGCTCTTATTAAGGATTTCAAATTACTAATCAGTTTATACTCCTCTTTTATACATCTTTCGATTTCGATTATGATCGAGTGAACGCTTTCTACTTGGCCTTTTCTGACTGAATACCTTGGATCACAGTAATATATTTCAATGTTCATTCTTTGAGCGAAAGCCTTAAATTGTACGGAAGCAAATCTAATGCTATCCTCTTGACATCAGGGAAACCCTGTAGTGCTTCTAAAACTGTTTCAATATCTTCAACATGTTTGACTAGTAAAAATTTGGAGTATGAATCAACTAAAGTCAAAAATCTTAATTGTTGTGTATAAAAAATATGTATGTGTTTTTGTTCCCCGTCTTTCTTCGGAATTGCAGCCTTTCCAATTGGCACTCTTTTGGGCTGTCTATCGTATTTATATCATTTACAAATTTCGCAGTTTCGAGCGTATTCTTTAAATTGTTTTCTCATATCTGGCCAATAATAAATGTGATTGTCTTGATTAAAATTTTCTTCACTACTTCTATGAGCTCTGTTATGTGTTTGTTCGATGATATTACCTTGATAATCTCTGTTACATACATCCGTTGGAAAATTTTGCGAATACAAAAATTTATTGGAAAAAGTTTCTTTCTCTCATACAAATCTTCGACCATGCAATGAATATGTACAAGTTCCTATATTTGGTTTTATGAATTCCTTTAAAATTGTTATTAAATTTTCAACCGTATCGTACTCAATCATCATGTTATTAAAATATTCAGATAAATTATTAAAACATTCCTTCGAAAGTGCATCAGCAACGACATTTGTCCTTCTTGGCTTATATGTATTATTTTAGGGGCGTACTCCTCGATAACTGCATTCTGGCTTCATTTGAGCGTTGGGATTTCTTAACGATACTGCAAAAGTAAACGGTTGATGATCGGTGTGGATTTCTAAATCAGAGACCCCACACGAATAATTTTTTAAATTCTTTAATGCCTAATGCCTCTTGGCTCAAAACTCCACCAATTATATTATTTGCCGCATCAGTCGTTAAAGTAAATTTCTTGTTGAAATCTGATTGCACTAGCTCAACGTGATCAATAACTAAAGATTTTAATTTTTGCACCTCCAAACAGGTGCATAAATTTTTTTTCTTATTTCCGCTTTGATATCAGTCCTAACGTGCATTGAGAAAAAGAGCAGAAAAACACATGTATATACTACTTATATACTTAGGCCGTAAATTCTGTGAAAAATTTTACAATGAATACGGCGAGAACAAATTCACAGAAAAGCGTCCGTTTATTTTGCTTTTGTTCGTATACACTGACAACTCATAAATTATACTCAGTTTCGATGCAAATTTCGCTTGTTAATAATGGAGTGGGGAGGTAAGGAAAATCGCAGTGCAGTGATTGCATTACATATGTGTGGTAAAAGTGCAAGTGAGATTTACGAGTTGCTGAAAAAACCTAATATTTCGAGAAGTTTGTTTATCGCACGATCAATCGTTTTTCCCAAACATCTTTAGTGACTGATAGAAAAAGAAGTAGTAGTGCTCGCGTGGTTCGGACCAGTGCAGCCATAAAAGCCGTTCGAGAAATAATTCGCAGAAATCCCCTTAGAAACCAGAACATCATGTTGAGGAAAATGAATGTATCGATCAGATCCATGTCAAGGCTAATTAGAGATGTTTTCCACATGAAAGTCTTCCGTCGCTCAACTGGTCATCTTTTGGCAACGCGCCCGAAGAAAATTAGACTCAACAGATGCAAACAGCTTCTTCGGTGGCACGCGACCAACAGCCATGAAAATATTCTTTCCATAGATAGGAAAATTTTCACTGTTAAAGAAGGTTTTAATAAGCAAAATAACAGAATCTAGCAAGTGTTCATCGTGGCCACCATCCAGCCTCCGTAATGGTTTGGTGGGGAGTGTCTTGTAAAGGCGTTACATCTCTTCATTGCTCCCAAAAAGGGATTAAGGCCGGGGCAGAAGTGTACCATGATGATGTCTTAGAAGTTGTGGTGAAACAGTTGAGTAGTCTCTGTCTTCAATGAAGAGAGTTGGATCTTCCAGCAGGATTCCGCTTCAAAGCCGCACAATGGTGGCCGTCTGGAAGTCCAGATCCAAAGCCATTGGCCTACAGCTTGTGGTCAAAATGGCCTGTCGAAGGCAATATCCATCTGCAATAGCAAATGGTGACCATTACGAATGAAAATTAAACAATTTATTTTAATATTTGCATGATTAAATAAAACTAACTTCATTACAAAATGTTTATAAATTCAAATCTACAACGGACTTAATTTGTAACAGAACTTATGGCAGGATTAAGTACATGTAGCCGCAAAGTTAGAAACTTACTCTGAAACAGGACTGCGACGTATTTGGATCTTACTCTACATACCTCCAGCCTGCGAATGAAACCGAAAAGGGCAAACATTTAATATTGAAGAATCGCTGAAGCTTCTATGACTTATATTCATATACGAGGTCTGTTCAAAAAGTATCGCGAATTTTGTGTTTTTTCAAAAGTTATTTATTTATTCATTAATATCTATTTGTCCCCTTCAAAGTAATCCCCATGAGATATTATGCATCTGTGCCAACCGTTTTTCCAATCTTCGAAGCACTTCAAAAAATCATTTATTTATCTTGTTCAGCTCCTCCTTCGATGGCGTATTTATCTCGTCAATCGTAGTGTAGCATCGTCCTTTCATGGGCCTCTTCAGTTTCGGGAACGAGAAAAACTCACAGGGGGCCAGTAATACGGAGGCTGTGGCATCATTAGTGTGTTGTTTTTAGCCAAAAAGTCGCGCACAAGCAACGATGTATGAGCAGGGGCGTCATCGTGATGCAAGAGCCAATTTTCGTTCTTTCACAAATCCGAGCGTTTCTGGCTGATTGCTTCGCGCAAATTGCAGGTAATATTCCTTATTGACCGTTTTACCCTGTGGCAAAAACTCATGATGCACAACGCCTCTACAATCGAAGAAAACATTCGGTCTTGGTTCGTGCGGCAACTTCAATTGAGATGATTGAGCTTTGGTTTCCCCGTCATAACCATAAACCCAGGATTCGTCTCCAGTTATGACCTTCTGGAGCAAATTTGGGTTCTCGCGGACAGAGTCCAACATCTCATTAGCAATGTTCATGCGATCGATGGTGGTTTTCGTCGAAATTGAGCAGTTTTGGTATGAATTTCGCGGCGACCCGTCTCATGCCCTAATCTATGAAAAAAACCGAATGGCACGAGCCAATCGATATGTCCTCATACCGTACAATAATATACTACTTTAGAGTAACGACCTAAACAGTTTAACTATGATAAATTATGAAGCAATTTTGTTAACGCTTCATAATTCATAATTTTTGGCAGAATGCTGTGCTTTTGAATGTGCGCTGAATTCCTGTTAGAGAATCTTAATATTTTTTCGGTGGCAATATAAGTTCGCATATCTGTATGTTTCATACATATGCCATCTTGCTGTATGTAAGATTGTATTCATTTATAAAAGTGTATTTATGCACGCGCCTTGGTTTTTTGCGTGCTTAGAGAAATGAAGATATTAGTGTTTTTTTTAGTTTTTTTTGTGAGTGAGGTAGGGTTCAAAATGCCTTCGCACTTACAGCGACCGTCGTCTACTGGGTTAAGTGGTGTCGCCACTAAAACAGTTCCTCTTCTCCCTCTGGGGAGACACCCTTCCCGAGACTACTTTCTGCAATATTTCGGGAAAAATTCTATTCACCCACGTCAGGGTTATTTACTGTATTTTTTTCTGGCGTTAAACGATACATGATGACTTGTCAAACCTTACTGAACAGCAATGCCAACATAGTTTATCTCAGGTGTTTTATTTTTATTTTTTTTTTAGTAGGAGGAAAGCATCGAAAGCCTATGAACGTTGGCCTTCAGTGTGGGATTTTAATCCGAACTAAAACCTGTCCGAACGGTTGTTGCCCCCCGGAACCTTTCCGCTAAGTAATACGTGGGGAGGCCGCTATGGAGTATGTTAATTCAAATCGTCTGTCTATGTCTGTGCTCGTGACTGTCCGGTATTCACGCTGCGACGGCTATTCTCGTTTTCAGCAGCCTGCTGCGCCATTTGCTCTTGTCTAAGGTCCGCCTTTCGGGCCGAGTCCTCCTCACGCAACATTTTTATTATACGCGCTGCAGCTACGCTAAAAGCCCGCCAATTTTCTGTCCTATCGCACATTTGCGCTATGAGATTCTCTTCTGTGGGGAATTCACCGAAGGCCTTAAAGAGATAATTTCTCTCGTTGTCAAAACGTGGGCAAATAAATAGGACGTGCCTTGCACTTTTTAGTGCGCCCGAATAGACAAGACAAAAAGGGACGTTTTGGAAATGAAAGCGGTGCAAATATTCCATGAAACATCCACGGACGCTCAGCAGTTGTATTACATTAAAGTCGACCTCTCCGTGCTTCCTAACAAGCCATTTCGCAATGTCCGGTATTAGATTATAGGTCTATCGACCCCTTTTTGAATGCTCCCAGCGCTTTTGCCATTATCTTATGGTACGCTGCCGCACCTCTTTTTTAACGCTGTAGGACGCCTTTTTCCCTGTTGGCTTGTATGAGCTCTTCAGTTCCTTGATGAGCAGATCAAGGCGGATTTTTCTGAATCGCTCGCAACTCTTAACGCGCTAAGTCTGTATGTCGCTTTTACTTTCTTTATAAACTATTTTTTCACATCGACCCCTATCTGTGCTGCATACATTATTACAGACTTGGTTACTAAGGAGAGTAACTGACGTTTTTCTTAGCGTGGCCCTCCTATATTTGGCATTAGTCTTGATAGGGCAATATGTACTGGTTGCGCCTTTTTGCTTACTACTGCAAGGTGATCCTTAAAAGTCATTCGCTCCTGTGGCGTTCCATAGAGTCGGTCCCAGTACAGTACCTTGCGGTACGCCGCCTGTCACCTCATACTGTTTAGTGCCATCTTCCATATCGTAGAGCAGGATCCTGTTTTTAAAGTAGTCGCTAATAATTTGCAGTAAGTAGCTAGGGACCTTAAATTCTGAGAGTGCACCCATTATGTGGGTCCAGGTCGCCGAGTTTAATGCGTTTTTAATATCTAACGTTACGATTGCGCATATTTTTTGCCAGACCTTCGGATCTTACCACTTGTGTCTTCGCGGACGATATCCATTACCATGGTGCCCTGGCTCTTTTGACCGTCTTCATTACTGTCTTGTATGCTTTACCGTAGGGGTCCTCGTCCGCGCTATCGCGTAGGGCTTTGAAGGATTTCTGTTTACTCTGCTTTAAACGCTGCTTTGCATTTCCGGAGCTCCTCTAGTTGCGGCTCCAGAGTCAGTTGGTTGCGAGTTCTCTTTACCTTTCTCCGCAGACATTTGATTCTTGCTGCCGTTATGTCTTCATTCCACCAATATGCAGGCATTTACCAACTTAGCGATCCTTTGGACTGTCATAGGTTCAGCTGTAGTTTGAGCAATCTTCGTTTCGTCCCATACCATACTGAAGATGGATTCATCAAACTTCTGTTTCCTCCATCCCCGTTGTTGAGGAGGACGTGGTGGTCACGATGCGTATATACATCGCTTAGAGACCACTTTGTCCGTCGTCCGATTTCCCTATGGGCAAAGCTAAGATCAATGATTACTCTGCCTTTGCCCATTTCGTATGTGCATACCACCGGCTTGTTAAGTAGCTCGAGGTCGAGTGGTGCCAGACTTTTCAGTAAGATTTTTTCGTTTCTATGAGCAGCTGGTGTGTTCCGCTTGCTTTTTCGACTATTGCCGTTATCTAGCGCTCAAACGCGGTTCGCCTAGGCTGGGAGGAGCATAGCAGCTGAATATGTAGATTCCCTCCATTCTTATCCAAGTGATTCCATGTTCAGCTCGGGCCATCTTTTTCTGAGCCATGTTTCCTCCAAACATTCAAGTTGCTGCTTTACCACTGTTATCTGAGGTCCAGCTATGAGAGTCCAGATTTTTTTCTGCTCTGATAGAAGAGCTACATCTTCTTCGGATCTCCTCCTGGTAACACTTAATTTTATTAGCGCAGGACGCAACTATGCGACCAGCTTCCCCACACTTTCTGCAAAGTGTTGTTTTGTCTCTTTCTGTGCATCGTGTGGCCATATGACCGTATCCTCAGCAGCGGAAACAGCGCTTCGGTGACGAGATCTTACGCACACTACATGAAACCCACCAACCCCCATTCTCTGCACTTCCAGTGCCTTTCTAGCATCCTCCGCCGGTAAGCTGGTGAATGTTGTTTGTATGCCATTGTAGGTCGCCCTAATACCGCCAATCGCAGACTCCTCCGGCTTACTTACACGACACAGGGTATGCATCGTGTTGCATATCTCACGTTTGGTGGTTACCTCATCAAGATCTCTGCATTGAACGGTTACCATAGGAGTCTTTGCTTCCGAAGTCGCCGTTTCCCTCAGCACTCTTCCCACGGTCAAACCTTGTACCCGAAGACACTACCAGTTGAGCTTCCATACTGCTCAGGGACTGGTCGACCCTAGTTGTCAAACCATACTTATCGATATCGATAGTTCTGATGCAGCTAAAAAAAACATACGATAGTATTTTTACAAGGGCATTGGTTGCGTACACGTCAGGGGTTAAGAAAAGACACCAGTGTTTAAATATGTATCTGCTCCAGCAATATCCATCTATACGGGTATTATAATGTCGTTGGGCTTTTAATCATTTAGTTATTTTGTTAGAGATAGTTATAATTTTTAGCACTGACAGCTTCTGATAGGGTATGGAGTTGTTTAAGCTGCAATTAGAAGACAAATTACAGACAAGGCGGTAGTACTTCGTCTATGACTAACCTACTTTGCATGTATAATATTATATTTTAGGTATTATCCTAGAAGTTCCTGTTGTAAGAAATCAAAAACATTTGTACGACTCAGAATCAGGCATATACTTGCTACACCCGCACATCTTTGGAATGGAAGACCTAACAAAAGTGCTTGTATTGGGTGTCTACTGATTTTGAAATTACTCAATGTTTTCAATATTTAAAAATGCTATGATGATGCCGTCTGATTATCGACAACTAATTTCAAAATTTGCAACACTCTGTAAAATAAATACATACATCTATTCTATAAAGATGAATGTCTGTGCGTTGTCCGCGCATCACTACGAAACGACAACACCAAACGACGTACACATTTTTATACATTCATATTTTCACCCAATGAAGGTTATAGACATATTTTTATGATGGAACTCCCTTCCCACAGCCCCCAGGCCGCGCCACCACTCTCATTCGTCACTAATAATCAAATATTTGCTTAAATTTAATCTAAAAAATCTTAGTTTTTTCTATTTCCCACTATTTATAGCACATTCTAGACTTCATAATCTGCATAAGCTGTTCAACTATGACCCAAATGCAAAGTTCAAAAACGGTTTGAGATAGAAAATTAATAAAAATAATTTTGCTTGATATTTTTCTGATTGGTTGTTTTGATTTTATTCAACGAGGCATAGAACGGATGCCGGGTATTGTAATATTATATTATGGTTATTAATAAAAAATTATTATCTATGAAATTATTTGTTTGTAATTCTTTTATATACATATCCTAAATCCCTCAAAACTACTCCTACGCGAGCGGGGCCGCGGGTTAAATCTTAGTTTTTCCTATCTCCCACTATTTATAGCACACTCTAGACTTCATAATCCGCATAAGCTATTCAACTATGACCCAAATGCAAAGTTCAAAAACGGTTTGAGATAGAAAATTAATAAAAATAATTTTGCTTGATATTTTTCTGATTGGTTGTTTTGATTTTATTCAACGAGGCATAGAACGGATGCCGGGTATTGTAATATTATGGTTATTAATAAAAAATTATTTTCTATGAAATTATTGTTTGTAATTCTTTTATATACATATCCTAAATCCCTCAAATCTACTCCTACGCGACCGGGGCCGCGGGTTAAATCTTAGTTTTTCCTATCTCCCACTATTTATAGCACACTCTAGACTTCATAATCCGCATAAGCTATTCAACTATGACCCAAATGCAAAGTTCAAAAACGGTTTGAGATAGAAAATTAATAAAAATAATTTTGCTTGATATTTTTCTGATTGGTTGTTTTGATTTTATTCAACGAGGCATAGAACGGATGCCGGGTATTGTAATATTATGGTTATTAATAAAAAATTATTATCTATGAAATTATTTGTTTGTAATTCTTTTATATACATATCCTAAATCCCTCAAAACTACTCCTACGCGAGCGGGGCCGCGGGTTAAATCTTAGTTTTTCCTATTTCCCGCTATTTATACACTCTAGATTTCATAATCCGCATAAGCTGTTCAACTATGACCCAAATGCAAAGTTCCAAAACGGTTTGAGATAAAAAATGAATAAAAATAATTTTGCTTAATATTTTTCTGCCGGGTATTGTATGATTATGGTTATTAATAAAAAATTATTTTCTATGAAATTATTGTTTGTAATTCTTTTATATACATATCCTAAATCCCTCAAAACTACTCCTACGCGAGCGGGTTAAAGCTATTATAACATAATTACCCAATAACTATCTCTATCTGTATATGGGGTAATATTCATTTTATTTAGTTGTATATTTCTATATCTACATACCTTTATACCACATGGGCTGAAAAGTCCCGGGCCTAATAAATTGCTCATATTTAGATTTATTCATCAACTTAATTTCCAACAACAACAGTCACCAGTGAGCAAACGCGGCACCCACTTTGAACAGATATTTGTAATAGTCAAATGCTCATGCAATATAAAGCCAACACGTTCTTTTGATATATTTACGATGCCAGCTAACTGACGCAACTTCACTTTTAAATCACTTAAAATGATCTTGTGGATTTTTTTGATGTTTTCTGGTGTTACGACCTCATTTGGATGTCCACTGATTGTGCATCATCGGTGTCTCTACGACCACGTTTGAAGTCAGCAAGCCATCGTTTTATTGTTGTTTCTAACGGAGCGGAGTCCCCATAACACTTTTCAAGCCATTGCTCTGCTTGAACGGTATCTTTTTCCCAGAAGAAGCATGTAAAATTAAAACACGAAATTCTTTTTGATCCATTCTTTTGAAAATAACAAAAGTACCGTTACTCTTATTAAAATAACTCACGAACTACTGAATAGAAGATCATGAAATTTTAACAGCCGTCTTTTTAAGGTTTAGATTAGATTAGATTTGTGGGGGGTTGGACAAGTTCAAGCACTCAGTCATCAGACCATTGTACTACACCCGGATAGACTTCAGTAGAAGGAATAGAGATAGGAAAGATAAAGAGTGGCTGGTAAGACGGATAAATTAGTTTGAGGTCACTCTTCTGCAAATCGCTTGGTTCATTGATGAATTTTAAGGGATCCGAAGAGGAAGAGTATGAACTTCGTCCATGCTCAGTGTATCGCAACCCAATATCTTAAGTCTGATTCTGCAAAATGCAGGACAGCTACAGAGAAAATGCTCTGCAGTGTCGTCATTCCCAAGACAGGATAGGCATATCGGGCCGTCTACGATCCCATGGCAGCCATATGCTGACCACAGACTTTGTGCCCTGTGATTACACCCACCAGTACTCTCAGGTCCTTCCTGCTGAGTTTTAGGAGAAAGGCCACTGTTTTCCTGCTTGGTTCTTGCACAAAGCACTTGGCTACTCTGCACGAGTTTAACTCAGACCTACGACCTTTGTGGGTAGACCTTATAAAGTCGTCAATCCATAGTTAAATCGATGCGGAATTGACACCTAGAAAGGTTTCAGGGCCTAGTGGCATACTTGCAGAGCCTTCATTTGCCAATTTATCAGCTAACTCGTTCCCTGTAATACCACAATGTCCAAGCAGCCAAATAAGACTAACTTTGTCGTGTTTCGCAACACTGTTCAGTTTTGTCTTACATTCACCGACTAACTCCGAAGAGCAGCGTGGGTAGAAAGGGCTTTCAGTGCAGCTTGACTGTCACTACAAGTTCCAATACTGTTGCCCCGCCACTTTTTCTCAATTAGCCAGTACGCCACATTCGAGATGGCATAGATTTCCGTAAGAAATACCGTGACCATCATAGGAGTACTTAGTGTCTTCGTCTAAGTATGATACCATCCAGATCTGCTTCCATCACTGGTTTAGGATCCTTTGGTGTAGAAAGTGTGCTGATATCCCGTTAATAGGTTCTCTGGACTTAACCATTGATCGCTATCTGGGATCAAAACATCATACTTCCTACCGAAGCTAACGACAGGCACCCGATTGTCCACTGGCATGGAGAACAGTGTGCACCGCTCCGACAACTGCTGGTATATCTGACAGTGGCTAGTGCTTACTTCATTTCCCCAGACTCCGTTTAACTTGAGCCTGTACGCCGCAATGAAGGCGGCATTTCGAATTTGAAGATCTAGAGGTTGCAAGTTCTGAATGGCATTAAGGGCCAGATGTCGTACTCATACACCTGTGATACCCAAGCACACACTTCTCTGTAGCCTGTTTAGGGATTTTACTCTGGAATTAACCATTGTGGCTTTCCACCATACTACAGAGGCGTATGTAATAAAGGGTCGAGTCAGGGTGATGTACAGCTAGTGTACTATCTCCGGTCTTAGACCCCATGTCTTGCCAAAGGCTCTTTTACACTGCCAGAAGACTTTTAGTGTTCGAGAGACCTTCTGCTCGACGTGCTTCTTCCAAGTAAGTTTACTATCTAGGATTACTCCTAAACATTTAACCTCAGAAGACAAGTTGCAGTGTTACCCCTTTCGTAACAGGCCTTCCATATTGCGTTTCCTAGTAATGATTTGATAAGCATGTTGTCTGACGTTGAGAGGATTTCGATTTAGAACCCTCGTCCTAATGTGCTACTTCACCATACGTTCCAGACCCTTAAGCATAAGCGATGTCAGACCTATAGGTCTGAAACTTTTTGGCAAAGCGTAGCTGTCCTTCCCTGGCTTTGGGACAAATACAACTTTCACCTAACGCCACAATTGTGGAACATAAGCGTGCGCGAGACATGCCGTAAAGATTTTTTTCAGGCCTTCATTAGTTGTTCTGCGCCCCGCTTGAGCATGATTGGGTAAATGCCATCGAATCCTGGGGACTTAAAGTTTTCGAATGACGAGAAGGCGAACTTAATCGTTTCCTCGTTAACTATCTTGGATGCAATAAACCAATCACGTCTGCTGGTAATTATATTGACATGATCAGATTGATCGATAGAGCTTTGACCAACAACATTCCTGGAGCTAGGAAAATGTGTTGAAAAGAGAACATTGTACACTTCTGATTTTGAGTCCGTATAAGTACCATCTGGTTTGAGCAGTGAGTCTAGCCTAGCCGTTCGGTCTCTTTGGAGGGCTTTGCATAACCTCGCTGAACTCTTCCGTTCCTTCAGTTCACTGCAGAAGGTTCTATAAGAGTCCAATTTAGATGATCTAATTTTCTTTTTATAGTCCTTCCTCAGTTTTCGGTAGGCAGTCTAATCTCCTTCCAACTGAGTTTAAAGAGCGTTGTTAAAAAGTTTCCGGGAATTTTTCCAGAGTTTCGAGAGTTCGGCGTTCCACCAAGGGACTGTCTTATCCTCTCTTCTCCTACGTTCTGGGCACACCTTATTATAAAACTCGATCCAAGTTCGCCCCACTGTTCGGAGTTTGGGAGTTATTGTTCGGAGTTTGGGAACATCAAGGATTTCCTCTTTAGTGAGATCCTCATATCGTGTCCTATCCGCTTTTCGAGGATTCCGGCCTGCTGGGGTCGAGATTGTCTCGGCCGCAAGCCTGAACTCTATAAAACGATGATCCGACAGGGAATCTATCGAGTACATCCCATGTAGTGATATGATCTTATATTTTATCGTTAGATAATGCCATTTCAAGCACTTCCTGCCTTCTGGTGGTCACAAGAGTCGGACTGGTGCCAACGTTCTGTATGACCAAGCGAGATGACAGAATTAAGTGCATGAGTTTATGCCCCCTGAAGTTATATTTTGTTCTACCCCAGAGTGTATTCTGTGAATTTGCGTCACATCCCACAATTAGACCTAATCCCATGGATTCAGCATATATTACAACTTCCATAAACTCCCTCGTAGGGGGAGGGAGAATGGAGTCGCAAGGAAAATAGGTCGAGACGACAATTGTCTCTACTTCTTTCCCCTCTAATCGATACTTTATTTTGACTTCAACTAAGTCTTGACAGCAGAATTGTCTTAACAAAGTGCAGCCAACCGCTTTCGGCATAATAATACACGTACGCGGACGGACCTCTCTCTCTTTATAATATGTCCCAAGCCTTGTATTTGTCACCCACAGTTTCTTGTATTAATGTATTTAAGGTTAGTACTAACTGGAAATGGGTGAATGCAACAAAACTAGGGGTCTTTTCAGTCCATGTGTGACATATATAGTTCTCCTGTACATATCAGAATATGACTAAATTTGATAGTATTTTGAATTATTATTGTATAGCATAATATTATCCTATACCAGCAGCTAGTGTTTTAGTATGTAAGCGAAAGAATTATATACATTTAGTTTTTTCTCTTTAAATAAATGTGTAAATGTCATAAAACAAAATATTTTCCCCTTCGAAGAAACTGGCTTGTTTTCTCTATAACAAAAAATTTAACAAATGAAGTATAAACTATTTTGTTTTTATTTCTGTAGACGTGCATTAAATAACAAAAAATGACGCTCGGTGAAATAGTCAATGGGAATGTGTCGGTCCTGACAAAGAATCGTGATATGAGCTTGGGACAAACCATTGGTATACAAAAACAGAACAATCAGCATCAAACAGATGAAATGGCAGTGGCCTCAACAAACAAGAAAAGTACCAATATAATTAGAAATACAACAGCAGTAGCATCAAAGCAGGTTAGTAACCTTTTCAAGGACATTCACTAGGTGTCATTATTCTACGCTTCTCCTATTTTGACAAATGGCAATAAAAAAATGCTATCGGTAAGATCGGTACAAATTCAAATTCATCATCTCCGTGTTTTACTATCTTACTAGTCATGCTGCCGACAAAAATGATCGAAGCAATACATCTCCACCGATTCTAAAGGTACTTATTCTCGGCAATTCGTAGAAAGGCGAGTTTCAAAAGTGTACGCTCATCATTTGCGGATGCACTATTTGTGTTGTTAGGAAGATTTTTTGGTAATTAAAACCATTTTTTTTTAATAATCGATTGGTTTATCGGTTTTCAATAGAATTTTGTGCAATGGAAGCAAAATTAACAAGAATTGGCATTGGCGGGAGGAAAATCATAATAAAAATATGGAAGAAGACCAAAACTGTCGACAAATAAAAAGAACAACAGGCAGGCATGAGCATCAGTTCAGACAGTAATTGAAAACTAGGGAAATATCAAAATCATAACTTCAAGGTCATACCAAGACGTCCTTTTAAATTAACAGAGAAGGAAAATTTATAATATTGTAGAAATATGCAAAGATTGCTTGAACGATGAAATAAGGGATAATTTCTAAAAATATATTAGTACTTCAATTGTTAAAGTCTTAAGAAAAGCTTGATACTAGGTTATTGAATAAGTTTGGCGGTTCGAAAAAAAACACAATTTTATGGTTTGGAATACACTTTATTATTCAGTATAGTCTCCGTGAACTTCAATGCACTTAGTCCAATGAGATTCCAATATATGAATTTAATCCCGGAAGTAAGAATATGGAAGTTGCGGCCCTTCTACATACGCCTTCACAGCTGTTATGTTCTGATCATTTGACGAAAAGCTCCTTCCACGCATGCATTTTTTGGTCTGAAAACAGATGGAAGGCGCTAGGGACCAAATCTGGTGAATGCGGTGCATGCTCCAACAATTCGAACTTTATTTCATGGATTCTAGCCATTGTCAAAATACTCTTGTGACGCGGTGCTTTGTCCTGATGAAAAATATATTTTCTTTAGCAAACGCGGCCTTTTTTCCATCAGCTTTTTTGAAAGGTTGAAATCAAATTCAGAATTTTATGTTTTGCCAGACTGCAAGTAATTTACAAAAAAATTCCTTTCGTATTCCAGAGAACTGATGCTAACACCTTCTTGTTGTGTTTTTGTTCCATTGTTAGCGAATGCGGCACCCATTATACACGCAGCTTTCTGAAACCCAATACTTCAGGCAAAATATTGCTTACACTGAGATGCAATACGACAGCTTTATTTTTTCTACGATTTCTGGCGTTTAAATTCAGCAACTCATCTTTCCTTATACACTTTCAACATTCGCTCATAAATTTCCTTTGCTTTTAAACCTTAAAACAATTGAAAATCGAATCACTTTACGGTTCTTGATTTTTTTCCATTGTGGAAAATACAAATACTGAGTAACACGTCGATACTAAATGACTTGTAAACAAAAAATGAATTGACAGATTGAAACATAACAAAAAAATGTTGGCTAGTAGCGGCCCTATCGAACCGCAAAACTTATTGAACAACCTGGTAAATAGACAAAACGCTTTGCTTTCGCAAAATGAGCATAATCACAAAGCTTCTGAAAAGAGTTTATTTTTTGGATGAAATTCAGTTTTTTTGGTGTCAAGGGAAGAAACATTGTATGGAAATCTGGTACAAAATGGTAGGGGTGTGGTGATGGTGTGAGTGTGTATGTCAGCAACAATGGATAGGTTTGCTTATGTGGATATTTTTATTTATTTATTTATTGAAACGAGTAAAATTATAAATAATTATTCCATTAAAAAAATAACAAGCAAGTAGTTGCTAAGGCCTTGAGCTATTGATTTAAACAGTTAAAACTGTAGAAAAAGAAAAAATAAATAAATAATTGCATTATAAAGGGTGATTTTTTAAGAGCTATAGGAAAGTTTTTCAAAAAACCACTCGTAAAATTCAGAGAAATGCATGAAATTTGTATTTCAATCGATGGTACAGTCCAAATAATTTAATGTTTAAAGATTATTTCATGCAAATGTGGACCGCGACTGCGCTTCAAATGGTCCATCCGCTTAGTCTAATTTTGGCATACTCTTTCCAATGTTTCGGCCGGTATCTCACATATAAATGCTTTAATGTTGTCTTCGAATGCGTTAATTGAAGCAGGCTTGTCTGAATAGACATGAGCCTTAACATAGCCCAACAAAAAATAATCTAAAGGCGTTATATCGCACGATCTGGCTGGCCATTTGACAGGTCCCGAACGTGAAATAAAATGTTCACCGAACTCGCCTCTCAACAAGTCCATTGTTACGCGTGCTGTGTGGCATGTGGCACCGTCTTGCTGAAACCACATGTCATGCAAGTCAAGCTCTTGCATTTTGGGCAAGAAAAGTTGGATATCTTTTCATGGTAGCGCTCACCATTCACAGTAACGTTACGATTCGCAGCATCTTTGAAGAAGTACCGTCCAATTATTCCTCCAGCCCATAAACCGCACCAAACTGTGACCTTTTCTGGATACATTGGTAGCTCTTGCAATTCTTCTGGCTGATCTTCTCTCCAAAATCGACAATTCTGCTTATTTACTTATGAACACAAATTTTCGACTTTAAACTTTCATAACAGAACACGCATTTTTTTAATAAAATTCAATGATTTGCAAGCGTTGTTCGTTTGCAAAACGATTCATGGTTAAATTATAGACCAAACTGAAGATTTTTGACAGTAAAACAAAACACGAAACGTGCGTCAGCTGTTTAAACCAACTGTTTAAAAAGATAATAACTAAAAAATCACCCAAGGCTGAAGGAAAGTTTTTCAAAAAAACACTCGTAAAATTCAGAAAAATGCATGACATTTTTATTTAAATCGATAGTACAGTCCATATAATTTAATGTTTGAAGATTATTTCATGGAAATGTTGACCGCGACTGCGCTTCAAATGGTCCATCCGCTTAGTCCAATTTGGGCATACTCTTTCCAATTTTTCGGCCGGTATCTCACATATAAATCCTTTAATGTTGTCCTCCAATGCGTTAATTGAAGCAGGCTTGTCTGAATAGACAAAAGCTTTAACATAGCCCAACAAAAAATAATCTAAAGGCGTTATATCGTACGATCTGGCTGGCCAATTGACAGGTCCCGAACGTGAAATAAAATGTTCACCGAACTCGCCTACAACAAGTCAATTGTTACGCGTGCTGTGTAGCATGTGGCACCGTCTTGCTGAAACCACATGTCATGCAAGTCAAGCTCTTGCACTTTGGGTAAAAACAAGTTGGATATCATTTCACGGTAGCGCTCACCATTCACAGTTACGTTACGATTCTCCAGCCCATAAACCGCACCAAACTATTATATGACCTTTTCTAGATAGATTGGTAGCTTTTGCAATTCTTCTGGCTGATCTTCACTCCAAAATCGACAATTCTGCTTATTTACTTACGTAAATTGATCCAAAAATGAGCTTCGTCGCTGAACACAATTTTTCGATAAAGAAGTGGATCTTAAACTTTCGTGACAAAACGCGCACTTTTATAATAAAATTCAATGACTTGCAAGCGTTGTTCATTTGTAAGACGATTCAAGGTTAAATTATAGACCAAACTGAAGATGTTTGACAGTGAAACAAAACACGAAACGTGCGTCAGCTGTTTAAACCAACTGTTTAAAAAGATAATACCTACAAAATCACGAGTTACATGCATTAAGAATGGACACCAAAATATTGGTCGGGCGAGAATCGTTATACCATCAATTTTATGAATGCTATTGAAACAATCTATTTTAAATTGCTGCTCATTATTATTTCTTTTTGGTTGTTTTACGAATTTTCTTTCAATAATTGCCCAATATTTTTCAATGGGTCGCAATTGTGCTAGATCGGGCCAGGACAGAGCTGGGCTTTTATGTTGTTTTATGAATGGCAGCAAACGGTTTTGCAAACACTTCATTTTAACCATTTCTTGATTTATAATGTCCATGGAAATGAACGTTTTGCTTTTCATACCACACTGGCAGATGGTTTAACAAATCAAGCATTTTTTTTGCAACTTATCCAATATTCTTAGCTTAAAGGTACCAGGAACTCCTCTTCTCCTCATTGCATTATAAAATTCAGCGTCCCGAATCTGTTTGAAGTCTGCTTGGACGTATGTTTCATCGTCCGTAGCCACTCAGCCATATTTATGAATATCCTTCTTCTTCTTAATTGGCGCTATAACCGCTTACGCGATTTTGGCCGAGTTTAACAAAGCGCGCCAGTCGTTTCTTTCTCGTGCTAACCGGCGCCAGTTGGACACACCAAGTGAAGCCAAGTCCTTCTCCACCTGATGTTTCCAACGCAGAGGAGGCCGCCCTCTTCCTCTGCTACCACCAGCTGGTACCGCATCGAATACTTTCAAAGCCGGAGCGTTTGTATCCATTCGGACGACATGACCCAGCCAACGTAGCCGCTGGATCTTTATTCGCTGCGCTATGTCTATGTCGTCGTAAAGCTCATACAGCTCATCGTTCCATCGTCTGCGATATTCGCCGTTGCCAACGTGCAAAGGTCCAAAAATCTTACGCAGAATCTTTCTCTCGAACACTCCAAGCGTCGCTTCATCGCATGTTGTCATCGTCCAAGCTTCTGCGCCATACGTTAGGACGGGCATGATGAGAGTCTTGTAGAGTGTTAGTTTTGTTCGACGAGAGAGGACTTTACTGCTCAGTTGCCTACTTAGTCCAAAGTAGCACTTGTTGGCAAGAGAGATTCTACGTAGGATTTCAAGGCTGACATTGTTATCGGTGTTAATGCTGGTTCCTAAATAGACGAAGTCTTTTACAACCTCGAAATTATAACTGTCTACAGTGACGTGGGTGCCGATACGCGAGTGCGCCGACTGTTTGTTTGAAGACAGGAGGTACTTCGTTTTGTCCTCGTTCACCACCAGACCCATTCGCTTTGCCTCTTTATCGAGTTTGGAGAAAGCAGAACTAACAGCGCGGTTGTTAAGGCCGATGGTGTCAATATCATCAGCATACGCCAGCAATTGTACGCTCTTATAAAATATTGTGCCTGAGCAATTAAGTTCTGCGGCTCGTACGATGCTCTCCAACATCAGGTTAAAGAAGTCACACGACAGCGAGTCACCCTGTCTGAAACCTCGTTTGGTATCAAACGGCTCGGAGAGGTCCTTCCCAATTCTGACGGCGCTGCTGGTGTTGAGCAACGTCATCTTACATAGCCGTATTAGTTTTGCGGGGATACCAAATTCAGACATCACGGCATACAAGTAACTCCTTTCCGTACTGTCGAATGCAGCTTTGATGTCGACGAAAAGATGGTATGTGTCGATTCTCCTTTCATGGGTCTTTTCCAAGATTTGGCGTATTGAGAATATTTGGTCGATGGTGGACTTTCCAGGTCTGAAGCCACACTGATAAGGTCCAATCAGTTGGTTGACGGTGGGCTTCAGCCTTTCACACAATACGCTCGCTAGAACCTTATAGGCGATATTTAGAAGACTAATCCCGGTAATTGGCACAAATTGCAGGATCGCCTTTCTTATGGATTGGGCAGAGCACACTTAAATTCCAATCGGCAGGCATGCTTTCATCCGACCATATTTTGCATAGGAGCTGATGCATGCACCTTACCAGCTCCTCGCCGCCATGTTTGAATAGCTCAGCCGGCAGTCCGTCGGCTCCCGCGGCTTTGTTGTTCTTTAGGCGCGTTATCGCTATTCTCACCTCGTCATGATCGGGTAGCGGAACTACAATTCCGTCGTCAACGATTGGGGTATCGGGATCTTCACTTTCTCGGTGGCATGCGCAGCGGTCACTGTTTAATAGGTTCGAGAAGTGTTCCCTCCATAATTTAAGATTGCTCTGTACGTCAGTCACTAGTTCGCCGTCTTTGTTCTTACAGGAAAACGCCCCGGTCTTGAAACCTTCTGTAAGCCGCCGAACTTTCTGGTAGAATTTTCGGGCGTTGTTCCTGTTGGCCAGCATCTCAAGCTCTTCGCACTCACGTATTTCGGCCTCTCGTTTCTTCTTTCGGATAATACGTCTCTCTTCCTTTTTCAGCTCTCTGTAGCGATCCCACATGGCTCGCGTTGCGCCCGATCGCAGCGTGGCTCTATAGGCGGCATCCTTTCTTTCTGCGGCAGCATGACATTCCTCGTCGTACCAATTGTTTTTTCGGGCTCGTTGGAATCCGATTTCTTCTTCGGCGGCGGTACGTAGAGAACGAGAAATGTTGCTCCATTGCTCATTCATGCCGGTTTGTTGGGCAGTGCTCTCTGAGAGCAGGAGTGAGAGTCGAGTGGCGAATCTTCTGGCTGTCTGTTGTGATTGCAGCTTTTCGATGTCGAACATTCTTTGCGTAGGTAGATGCACCTTTTTTGCTGCACAGAGGCGTGTGCGCAGTTTGGCTGCAACAAGGTAGTGATCCGAGTCGATGTTGGGTCCTCGGATCGTACGTACATCTAATACACTAGAAGCGTGTCTTCCATCTATCACAACATGATCGATCTGGTTTCGTGTTTTTCGATCAGGAGACAGCCAGGTGGCTTGGTGAATCTTCTTATGCTGGAATCTGGTGCTACAGACTACCATGTTTCGGGCTCCGGCGAAGTCGATCAGCCTCTGTCCGTTGCCGGATGTTTCGTTGTGCAGGCTGTATTTTCCGGCTGTGGGACCAAAAATTCTCTCCTTGCTCACCCTGGCGTTGAAGTCGCCAAGCACGATTTTTATGTCGTGGCGGGGGCAGCGCTCATAGGAACGTTCCAGGCGCTCATAGAAGGAATCTTTGGTCGCATCGTCCTTCTCTTCCGTCGGGGCGTGGGCGCAAATTAGCGATATGTTGAAAAAACGGGCTTTGATGCGGATTGTTGCGAGACGCTCGTCCACCGGAGTGAACGACAGTACTTGGCGGCGTTTCCACGACAGTCGGTTCTACGTTACCGAAACGACCCGGATTTATATCCGGTCAAGGACTGTCACTCCAGCAGCATTCCCCATATGTAAGTATGGGGAATGTTTATGCTGTTACAACAACAACAACAACAACAGTACTTGGCGACGAAGTCTCTCTCCCACAACAAATCCGACACCCAATTTGCGCTCCTTTACATGGCAGCTGTAGTAGACGTCGTATGGTTTTCTTTCCTTGCCCCGTCCATCGCATCTCTTGGATGGCAGTGATGTCAGCCTTTACTCTCACGAGGACATCAACCAGCCGGGCAGAGGCACCTTCCCCGTTAAGGGACCGGACATTCCAGGTGCATGCCCTCAAATCATAATCCTTAGTTCGTTTGCAGGGGTCGTCATCAGTATAGGGAGGTCTCATCCGTGGCTTTTTTACACTTTTCATTGGGGGCGATTTTTAAGTAGCGGGTCCCAAACCCAACGCACAACCAGCTATCCTGGAATGTTTCGCCTTCTCACTTTAGCTCACTCCCGAACGGATGTTCGGAAGCTACCCAGAGGATACGTGGGCTAATCCCGGCCGTTGTGAGCTGCTTGAACCATATGCAGAAGAATCGTCCTGGCCATTCCCAAGTGAATGGCGATCAGTAACTTTCCCCACTTGCGTGGACTTCTACACATGGAACCATCCTCCATTTCAATTGAATCTTACAATATTTTTACATGATCGTAAACCTTCAATTTTACACATGGACCTGTTAAGGGCCTGTTTTGCAGCATTTCGAAGGGAAAGTTCAACTTTTTTCGAAATAATCACACCATTATTTGGCTTTGTTTGTCTGACGCAAATCCTTTTCTTCTTCCACTGCTAGGCCTTCGTTCCAACGTCAAAGTACAATTTGCTCCGCTAGCTCACACTTAAACGAATTAATAATAATAATTAATAATAAGAACAAGCACTATGATTATGAATACGTATTATTTAATTACGTTTAGTTTCGCGCAAGTGATAAGTAAGCACAATCGACTATTTTTTTCGAGTCCATTCTTTATTAGCAACTATTGACAACAAAGTAATGTATCAGTTCACTTCTAAAGCGCTCTGTGCTTCTGCTAATTTTGATTTTTAATGGTAGGAGGTTCCAAAGACGAACAGCAAAGACAAAGGACTGACGTTCTGTTACTAGGCAACTGCATTTCATACTTACTAAGTTAAGAGATCGAGACGATTTGGCAAATTGAAGTTGGTTCAAAAGGTATTTGGGCTCCTGAGAAGTGATGACGTGAAGAAGCAAGTCATTAAATCGTATGAAGAAAATTAGTTTAGAAAAAGCGGATATGTGCCCGTGGCGTTTTATACATCGAACGTGTTTAGCAGTATTGTTATGAAGGATATTATGCTTACTAAGATATATACTATCGCAATCGGCATACAGTTCACAACCATAAAGTCAAGTTGGTATTTAGAAAGCTTTGCTGAAAGCAGTCGAATTTTCACTGGAGTAGAGTCCTAAGTTGTTCGTAATGATCGTAGCATACCATAGACTTTGCCTATTGCATTATTGATGTGATTATTCCAAGTCAGATTTCTATTAGAAGTTATTCCTAGGTTCTTTGCAGTGTCCACAAATTTTATAATAGAAATTTTCAGTTTCACTTCATTGCAGTCGTTAAGTTTAAATTTCTTTTTGTAAATAACGATGCGCTGTGATTTGTTGAGATTTAAGAGCAACTCATTATCACAGGCCCACTTGTTAACGTTTTCTAATTAAATGTTGAGGTTGTTAATACATTAGTTGATAGCCACAAAAAGATAACTAGCATACAATTGAACATCATCAGCGCAATCATGAATATTACAATATTTTAGTACGTTTGGAAAATCATTGGTATAGTACAAACAAAAGTGGGACATAAAGCGAACATTAGGGAACCCCCTTAGTTATAGGTAAATAGCTGAATAAGCTGTGACTGCCACACACAGCTTGCGTACTCAATGCTGGCGCTGAAAAGTTTAATAATTTTTTAAGTTTGAAGTCAAGTAGTTTCGAAAGCTTTCGAATGGTCCCGAAGCGTTAAAAAAGTTACTAGGTTTTTGTCAATGTTAAGTCTGATATCATCTGAAACCTTAATAACCGATGTAGTGCAGCTCCGTTTTGTCCGAAACCAGATTGGTACGGACTCACCCAAGTGTTGTCCCTCAAAAGGGGTAAAATTGCGATAGGGCTACAATCTCCATTGGATTCCTCAGTTGGAATAACCTTAACAACATTCCAACACTTGGGAAGGACAGATGTGGAGAAAATGGTATTTATGGTAGAAGTAACATACGCTAGAGTTTTTGGTAGTATACATTTAAAAAAGTTAGTGTGAATACTTTCCAGATTTATAGCATTGTATTTGACAATAAGTACGGACTTAACACTCTCACAATCAAGGACATTTTGACGTGATAACGTCTTATAATTCGATTTAGTCGGCTGCACGCACGAAAAAATGTGTCGTTACCTTGCTCATTGTCGTTACGTTGCTCATTGTCGTTACCTTGAATGAACTGCAAGCGAAAGCGCGGAACGAACGACAAAGCAAACAAAGCAAACGAACGGCAACGTTCGACATCTTGCTCTCTCCTACTTAAGTGAGCTATATATGTATGTATATGCGCATATGTACATATATAAATTCACGTATTTGTATTTGCATATGCCTTCTTATTGATTATTATTAATTTGATTTACTTGAATAATGTAAAATAAAACCAAGTTTGTTTTTAAAAAACCTGTTGTTTTAATGTTATTATTATTAACTTTTTTATTATATATGAAGGAAAAAATGTATGGCAATATTTACCACATACCTTATAAGATATGTTGTATACTAATATATGTATATAAACATGCATATACGTATACAATTTCGCGCAATTTTCAAAAAGAACAAATCTATATGTAAAGATGCATACAAATCATATGGACATATCAAATATACGAATCTATTCCGTACGCAAGCAAATGTAAGCTAATGTGCTTTAACTGCAAGCGAGAGCGCGGAACGAACGACAAAGAGCACAATCGGCCCCCGCGTTCGGCAACGTTCGACATCTGGCTCTGTCCTATTTGAGTGAGCATATATATGTATGTATATGCGCATTTGTATATAAATTCACATACATACTTGTATTTGCATATGCCTTCTTCCTGTGTGCATGGTAATGAACCATTTCTCTGTTGAGAATAGGACGATGATAGAAAAAGTAGGAAATGAAAGGAAGTGTTTCGAGTGTAAAGTGTCTTGAAAAAGGCAAATCGATGATGTTTTCGCTCAGTGTTGTTGACTTATTAACGTCTGATTCACAATCGAAATTGAACATATCTTTCATGAATTTGATAAATGTTTCGTAATTTTTCACGTTTGTGTAAATGTAACTTGACCTATTTCATTGCAATTCCATTTACCCCCTCCTCTATATCCATACAAAATATCTATCAAACAAATAAAATTAAAATTTTGTTTTGAAAATTGCAACCCTTACATCAGTATTTTCTTATGACGTTGTCACGTTAAACTATCGTCAGTAAACCGACTTTACAGACAACCTCTTTTTTTTTTAAACAAAAACAAGGTATCGTACCATACATACACACACTATAGCATTCACAACAGGTGGACCTAATCGGACAATTGAACAAATTTCTCACTCAGTTCATTAACATTTATATTATGTACATTAATGAATACATTTCCAAATTTTTTTGGGAACTATTGCTACTCATAATATTTAAGCTTTTGTTGTTTAATGGCTCTAATGGCTCCTCTTCTTCTTTTCAAATATACTATGTATACACTTGCACCGCATCAACTTACGATATCTTTTGTTGCGCTTATGAATAAGACCCTTTATGTAGCTGTTAAACCAAGCGCGGTTTCCAGCATTATTAGATTTGGTTACAAGCGGCACATATTGATTAAAAAGCGTTTATATTGGGTTGGAGAAAAGCAATCTGTTCGTTAGTAGATACCAAACTATAAACTAATTTCCAGGGAATGGCATCAACCGCTTCTCCAAGTTGATCATAGTCTATGTGCGTAAAATCACGATACGAATAGGACACCGTATTACACGTGACCTGAAAATCAAATGTGGTAAAAATCAAATCATGATTGGGAAAATTTGGAACAGAAACCTGCTCAAAGATGAGAATTTTCGATGCGTAATTTTAAATGTCCCAGAGAAAGCTGCTGTATGGAGTGATATGTGTAGGAGTCAAAATGCTTACAGGAAATAAGCCAAGTGAAAATTTTCTTTCAGTGAGCAAGTCGCTGTTAAAATCCTCAGCTATTACGATATCGTTATAGCCAAGGCAAAGATTTGGATTAAAATCAATAAAGAGTTCATAAGGAGTTTGCTTACTAGGTCTATAAGCACAGTCTAGGATTTTGTTATAATTAGACATTATTTTCACGAAAACGTATAAAATTTGTATGGTCTGAGGTACATTTAATTTTAAAGGACAAATTCGATTTTACAAACATCACAATACCACCACTATGCCCAATTCTATCCGAGCGATAAAGCGTATACCTATCATCACAAAACAACGTATTACTATGCCTCGCAGAGGACCAAGTCTCGGAAACACAAACAACATCAACACCAAAAGATTCAAAAATACATTACACATTATATGCAGTGACAGAAAATCGACAATCGAGTCTGCTCTGAATAAACTTAATAATTTCCCAGTAATTACAAAAATTCCCAACAAGCTCACACAACAAATTTATGTGGGTTATGGGTTACAGTGGCATCAAAGGTAACGAACAGGCTGATAGTAGAGCTAAGAAGGCAAATAAGGAGCCATTATAAAGGGTGATTTTTTAGCTATTATCTTTTTAAACAGTTGGTTTAAACAGCTGACGCACGTTTCGTGTTTTGTTTCACCGTCAAACATCTTCAGTTTGGTCTATAATTTAACCATGAATCGTCTTACAAACGAACAACGCTTGCAAATCATTGAATTTTATTATAAAAATGCGTGTTCTGTTAAGAAAGTTTAAAGTCGAAAAATTGTGTTCAGCGACGAAGCTCATTTTTGGATCAATGGGTACGTAAATAAGCAGAATTGTCGATTTTGGAGTGAAGATCAGCCAGAAGAATTGCAAGAGTTATCAATGTATCTAGAAAAGGTCAAGTTTGGTGCGGTTGATGGGCTGGAGGTATCATTGGACCGTACTTCTTCAAAGACGCTGCGAATCGTAACGTAACTGTGAATGGTGAGCGCTACCGTGAAATGATATCCAACTTTTTTTTGCCCGAAATGCAAGAGCTTGACTTGCATGACATGTGGTTTCAGCAAGACGGTGCCACATGCCACACAGCACGCGTAACAATGGACTTGTTGAGAGGCGAGTTCGGTGGCCACCCAGATCGTGCGATATTACGCCTTTAGATTATTTTTTGTTGGGCTATGTTAAGGCTCATGTCTATTCAGACAAGCCTGCTTCAACTAACACATTGGAAGACAACATTAAAGCATTTATATGTGAGATCCCGCCCGAAACGTTGGAAAGAGTATGCCCAAATTGGACTAAGCGGATGGACAATTTGAAGCGCAGTCGCGGTCAACATTTGCATGAAATAATCTTCAAACATTAATTTATAAATTAATTTAAATAAAAATGTCATGCATTTTTCTGAATTTTACGAGTGTATTTTTGAAAAACATTCCTATAGCTCTTAAAAAATCACCCTTTACATGTTCGAATACACTCTTCCGGAAAATATAAAAACAACTCGTTAGGCGTACCAATTATCAAAATTCTCCGAACAAATGAAACCAGTACAAACATCACTACAAACCCACATGCCGGAATATGAAAACCGTTGTTCGTCTGAGAATTGGCTATACAGTAGGGGTGGGATTATTTTCGAATAATATTCGAATAAACATTATTCGAATAAAACGAATAATACTATTCGTTTCAAATAATTCGAATAGTTCATTATTCGAATACCTTACTATTCGAATAGTGAGGTATACTATTCGAATACCTTACTATTCGAATACCTCACTATATATTCATTTACATCAGGGAGAAAATGCTTTTAAAAATATAAAAATTACATTGGCCCTTCTCATGGTGCATGCACTTGTACATAAACCGATTAGTAGTCCGCTAATCTAAATAAATATTTACCAAAAATATTCGAATAGTGAAGTATTCGAATAGTGATGTATTCGAATAGTAAGGTATTCGAATAGTGAGGTATTCGAATAGCATTATTCGAATAAACGAATAAAAAATTCGAATAAATATTATTCGAATTACGAATACCTCTCGAATAAAAGATTTTATTATTCGAATAATTTTTATTCGAATAGTCCCACCCCTACTATACAGTATTCGCTAAATGGATTGCCGAAACCCCCGTGCTCGTTTTGTGGATACGGTGAACTGTATCACTTTTCACGGATACATGTTCAGGACTCCAAAATATTAGATCATAGGTATTTAACAATAAAAAACTATCTGAACTTCTGAGGCAGACAACGGACTGTAATATTAGTGTCTTAAATCAATTTGTATCTCGCTGTAAATTAAAATTTTAGCTTCATAGACTTTTAAATTATCTGATACATATAGGAGCTGTTACATTCACATACTTTCGATTGCACTATCTGCATCTTCTCCAGCAAAAGTATAATATATTATTATCGTGAAGCTAGCCCCTAGTAATCTTAGTAAATATATCTTTCTTTTTCCCCTTTTCTCTTCCATGCTATTGCAATACCTTCACAAATTCAATATTCTTTATATCTTCTGTACTATAAAGGTGAATGTCTGTACGTTGTCCGCGCATCACTACGAAACGACAACACCAAACGACGTACACATTTTTATACATTCATTTTTTCACCCAATGAAGGTTATAGGCATGTTTTTATGATGGAACTCCCTTCCCACAGCCCCCAGGCCGCGCCACCACCCTCATTCGTCACTAATAATCAAATATTTGCTTAAATTTAATCTAAAAAATCTTAGTTTTTTCTATTTCCCACTATTTATAGCACATTCTAGACTTCATAATCTGCATAAGCTGTTCAACTATGACCCAAATGCAAAGTTCAAAAACGGTTTGAGATAGAAAATTAATAAAAATAATTTTTGTATCAGTAATGGTGCACGGGCATAATGTATTCAATCGTAAGTTAAGCTTCTAAGCGTGAAGTAAGAGATAAAGTTATTCAAAAAATAAAGCAAATTGTGTGGCCGTTAGCTTGTGACTTTTATTAAACAATCCAAGGATCGAACTCAGAGGAATTACTGTGAGACAATTTATTTGGGTAAGAAGAAGTTGAAATAGCGTGGCTTGGCGGCTACGCGAGAGTAGGGAGGCAGAGGGCGTTGACGTAGACAAATATGTGTTTCAGCTAAAAGCTGAGGAATCTTCGACAACAACGGAATTGAAAGCAGAGAATGCAGGACCATCACCAGGAATAGACATGAATGTGATGATGGCTGCAATATTACAAAAGTCGTCGAAAATATTATATATTCTTCATCCGTACCAATCTGGTTTTCGATCAAAAAAGAGCTGCACTGTAACGGTTATATACTAAGTCTTGCCCTTTATTCTGTGACAAATTTTTCATGGATACGCGAAAACAAATTCACAGAAAAGGGTCCGTTTGTTTTGCTTTATTATACTCAGTTTCGAGGCAAATTTCGCTTGTTAACAATGGAGTGGGGAGTTAAGGAAAATCGCAGTACAGTGAATGCATTATATAAGTGTGGTAAAAGTGCAAGTGAGATTTAAGAAGTATTGAACAAACTTAGTATTTCGAGAAGTTTGTTTACCGCGGCCGCCGTAGCCGAATGGGTTGGTGCGTGATCACCATTCGGAATTCACTGAGAGGTCGTTGGTTCGAATCTCGCTGAAAGCAAAATTAATAAAAACATTTTTCTAATAGCGGTCGCCCCTCGGCAGGCAATGGCAAACCTCCGAGTGTATTTCTGCCATGAAAAAGCTCCTCATAAAAATATCTGCCGTTCGGAGTCGGCTTGAAACTGTAGGTCCCTCCATTTGTGGAACAACACCAAGACGCACACCACAAATAGGAGGAGGAGCTCGGCCAAACACCTCACAGAAGTGTACGCGCCAATTATTTATTTATTTTTTTTGTTTACCGCTCGATCAATCGTTTCTCCCTAACGTCTGAAGTGAAAGAGAGAAAAATAAGTGGCCGTCCTGACGCAAAAAATGTTTTTCCAAGGGTTCAGCGTGACCACCATCCATTCTCCGTAATACAGGGTGGGCCAAATAAGACTTACTAATGTTAAGCACAAATAACTTTTTTATTTTTTTACATATTTATTTTTCTCTTTGTAGGTTATAATTGAATTGTTGGAAATTTATTATTCAACCCTACAGTACAACACAACGCGTTAAAATTATCGAGTTTCTTCTATTCTTCTATGTAAGAATAGAACACAATTAGCCACACAAATTAATTTTTTAAATAATGTTTTAATGTCGGATGAAGCTCATTTCCATTTAAATGGTTATGTCAACAAACAAAAATGTATATTGTGGGGCTCTGAAAATCCAAGGGCAACACCAACATCAGTTGCACCCATCTAAATGTACTGTTTGGTGCGGTGTTATGGCCACTTTAGTTATCGGTCCATATTTCTTCGAAAATAAGCATGAATCGCCGGAATCGATTTCAGGAGCTTCTTACAGAACATTGATTGAAAACTGTTTGCGACCAATGGCGGAGCAGTATCCTAATTTGTGGTTTCAACAAGATGGAGCAACTGCGCATACTGCTAGGCAAACTATGGACCTGTTGCGTGAAATTTTTGGCAAACGTCTGATTTCCAAAAATTTAGATTTCCCTTGGCCACCTCGTTCGCCGGATTCGACTGCGCCCGACTTCTTTTTATAGGGATGTTTAAAAGACAAAGTGTATCTTAATAAACCATAGACTATAAGACAGCTGAAGCAAAATTTTACGAGACGAAATACTGAGCCTTCAACCAGAAACATTATGTGGTGTAATGGAAAACGCGTTAAAAAGAGCCAATCTTTGTATCGAGAAAAATGGTGGATATTTTTCTGATGTAATCTTTCATACATAATTTGCATAAAATATATTCAATGTATAAAAACAATTGACCAAAATAAATGATTATTGAAAAAGTTATTTGTGTTTAGTAGGTCCTATTTGGCCCACCCTGTATTTTGGTGGGGAGTGTCTTGTAAAGGTGTTACATCTCTTTATTGCTCAAAAAAGGCGCTAAGACCGTGACAAAAGTGCACCAAGAGGATGTCTTAGAAGCAGTTGAGGAGAACTCTCTTGAATTGAGAGCGTTGGAATTTCCAACAAGATTTTGCTCCAGCCCATAAGGCAAAAACAACCACCCAACAGTGGCAAAAAAGCAATATTCCTGGGTTAATAGCCGCAGAAGATTGACCGTCTGCAAGTACAGACCTGAATCCATTGGACTACAGCTTCTGGTCAGAATTGGAGAACATGGCTTCTCGAAGGCCTTAAACAATCTTTGGTTCGAGCAGCGACGTCAATATCAATGGAAACCGTGCATGGTGCAATAGCTGAATGACCTAATCGTTTTAAGGGTTATGTAAAAGCAAGTGATGACCATTTCGAATGAAAATTAAAAAAAATGTTTTTAATATTTACATGATTAAATAAAACTAACTTCATTAAAAGTATTATAATTTCATATCTATAACGGACTTAACTGGTAACAGAACCTATTGCAGGACGAAGTATATATAATATATGTACATATATATATATTTAACGCTTCTGAACCAGTAGAAAGCTCTGGACAGTATTGATCACGGACTACTTGGCCTGAAACTTAAGAAATTGTTCAAATTTTCAGTGCCAGCAATAAAATCATACCTTAGTGATAGTATACCAGCTGTATGTGGCAGTCACAGCTTATTCAACTATTTGCCTATAACTAAGGGGGTTCCCCAATGTTCGCTTTTTGGTTATTGTAATATTCATGTTTGTGCTGATGATGTTCAATTGTATGCTAGTTATCCTTTTGTGGCCATCAATTAATGTATTAATAGCCTCAACATTTAATTAGAAAACGTTAACAAGTAGGCCTGCGATAATGAGTTGCTTAAATCCAAACATATCACACTGGATCGTTATTTACAAAAAGAAATTTAAACTTAACGACTGCAATGAAGTGAAACTGAAAAATTCTCTTATAACATTTGCAAAGAACCTAGGAACAACTTTTAATTGAAACCTGACTTGGAACAATCACATCAAAAGTGCAATAGGCAAATGGTATGCTACGATGACTATGGACATTTCAGCACTTTCAGCAAAACCTTTCTTAATACCAACTTTACTTTATGGTTGTGAACTGTATGCCGATTGCGATAGTATATGTCGTAGTAAGTTTAAGGTCCTTTACAACAATATTGCTAGACACGTTCATTGTATAAAACGCCATGCGCACATATCCGCTTTTTCTAAACTAATAGTCTCCACACGATTTAATGACTTGCTAAAGTTTAAATAATTAACACTTCTCCACAAAGTCATTACTTCTTAGGAGTCCAAATATTAGCTTATGGACCGACTTCAATTTGCCAAATCGTCTCGATCTCTTAACTTACTTAGTATGAAATGCAGTTGCATAGTAACAGAACGTCAGTCCCAATAATGATAGAAACCAGATTGCGCCCATCAACGCATTCTAAAAACAATTTGTCACCCATACAAAGTTTTTTGAGTAATTCAATACAAATTCTAAATGTGCATTTTAGTGCGTTTTTATATTCAAAGCTAGGCAACGCTGCAGTAGCGAGAGAGAGATTTAACTGCTGGAAGGAAAAGAACATCAACAATAACCGCAATCGCGAGCAATGTTAAAAAAGTAAAGCTAAATAAAACTGAGGGAATTATTGAACTAATTTTAAAAAATGTATATTTTAAATTACATTTTAATTAGAACAGGCTAGAAAAATGTCATGAAGAAAGAACTGAAATTCCGAGACTAAATAACAAAAAAAAATACCACATCAAGTTATAAAAATATTAATCTGGCCATACCGGTGCTAATGTGACGTTATTCATTACACTGAGAGCAAAGTAACGGTACCACGATAGGCGCCATCTCATTATTTTCTCCATCATGCGTCAGTCCTTTGTCCTTGCTGTTTGTCTATGGAACCTCCTACCACTAAAAATCAAAATAATCAGAAGCACACGCGCTTTAGAAGTGCACTGATACATTATTTGTTGGCAATAGTTGCTAATATGTACGAAGAATTCTCTTCTCTTCTCTTCTCTTCTCTTCTCTTCTCTTCTCTTCTCTTCTCT